>NC_090923.1:474444922-475069922 GCF_040938575.1 Ambystoma mexicanum | reverse complement strand
AATCCTAACAAACTGATTAGCCAGATTGAACATCCTATTTTGTTTTAGAGACAATACCCTGTCCTACCTAACAGGCGTGTCACCCAACCAAACCTGATGTATCGGTTATATTTTCTTGTTCCGGGTGTTCTGTTGGTCAGTACATCACTGTACGCCATTGCAGCACCTGCCCTTCCGTTCCCAAAGTGGTATACTAAATGAGGGTTAATTCTTGTACAAAATGTATTTCTCTTCAATATTATTAAGGCAAATGTCGCTGGCACAGGGTGACCACAATCTGTGTGTTTTCATCGATGGCTAAAGAGTAGATATTAGACCCCAATATTAGTCACCATAAAGCAGCTGAAAATGTAGCTGACACCATACAAATCACCAACAAATAGACATCTTTGTAAGCCTTGTAAATGTATTAAACATCATAGCCTTTGAGACCACAAAAACAAGCACAGCATGTACATAAAAAATGATACACACTTTTGAAAATTTTATTATCATAACAGACTTTTTAAAAAAAACATTTTATAGGTAGCTTTTGCAGCCATAACTATTTCAAAGCAGAACTACAGTGAAGGTGGGGGACACGGTGAAAAGAAATATGCTGGCAACATAATAAAATCAAAAATAATATATTGGGTTAAAGAAAAAGCATAGTACAAAAGAGAACAAAAAACCAATCTGAAGCTAGTCATCACCTTATAAATAAGCCATGATTCCATTTCTTACATGTTCCTATATTATTCACATGGATGGCTATGACGGATTAGAAACAAATTTACTGGCCGGAGCCAGGTCTACTTCTACACAAGGCCAGTGGACGGATTGATGTTGCCTCAGGCAAAAGTGCCCTCTAGCTTCCCATTTCATCAATTTAAATGGAAAAATATTAACTTTTTCTTAGGCCCAATCTATTGCCCCCAACCTGCCGATTAATAACTAGGCAGCAGCCTAGATTTGCCTAGGAACATTATTAGATTAGAATGGCTTGTACAATTGGCCTCCCTTCCTCAGGCACACCTGGAAGCCTTTCTGGCAGAGATATAGGTGAATGCTTAGTCCCCCAAGTAACACTCCAGCATACTGTGGATGTGGCCACAGTGGAAACACGGGGTTGTTATTACTACAGTTCAGCTCAAATTAAGGGAAGGAACAGAAGCAGCAGAAACAGTTTAAAACCTTGTGACTTCATGACCAAACACTTCTGTGTTTTAAATGTACAATCTATTGTATAGGCGTATATATCTTGCATGTCACCGAAGCATCCAAATGTTAATAGCGAACATTGCATTTGCAAGGTGCTGCCATTTCCATATTCTACAAAACCAGTCCTTATGATGCCAACAGCACCACTAGTCAATACTAGCTATGCGCTGACTGAAATTATAAAGCTTTAGACATGGGACATTTTCAAAATTCCAATTAAACAAAATCGCTCAGTCTGTACTGAAACACAGCTCTCAGAGTGAAGCACGGTGCAGCTTATTTTCTTCACACCATAAGGCAATGTATTGAAGTCCTGAGAAAAGATAAAGCACTGAACAGAATACATCATGTCCCACTTTCTTAATACACTGAGATAAGGCAACGTTTATGAACAGGAAACGCCCACCCTGAATATATCGCTGCATCAGAAAAACAAAAACGAATTTTGGTGAGGCAGAAACTTCCAAAATCAAATCTTGGCAGAAATATGAGAAACCAACCAGGAACATGTTTATGCAGCAATTACAGTTTTATAAAATATAAATGTAATAGCAGTAAACGTAAAATGTATTTGCTGCATAAACCTATAAGCAATCAGTATATTCTGCTAGCATTTGCAAGAACATCTTGAGTCATGCTTTGCTTTTACTAAATTAGTGCATTTTTCTCTTGAAAAAATGAATCTGCACCCAACAAAACAGTATCGGCCAGCATAACCGTTGCTTTATTTGCGACAATGCTACACAAACACACACCTACAAACTATTAGATATGAGTCGCTAATATTGCAGTACATTTTTACAGAACGAGAAGATGTACTGATAAAAAATGCATAATCCCTTTAATGTGTCTAACCTTAGACACGATTCAAGTAAGCAGCAGCAGCAGTAGGGTGCGTAGAGACACATTTTCTAGACTTGAAATGAAGATATTGAGGAGGAGCTTTTTCGGGTCAATGTCTGTATGAAGAAAAACAACAAACATCACCTTGCTCTTCTATTCATAGCAATGGGCTTCATTCTACTGAGCGGCACTCATGCAGAATATCTCGGGTTTAAAAGCACTACAACAAGACTGTTTTTGGGGACATGTGAACTACTAAACCCCATTCCTGATCTATCAATTGGTGGAATATATTCTAGGAAGCCAAGTGCTAAACTTAATCCTCATTGTCCTGTGCAACTGGTTTTGTAATACCTAGAACGTGTTCCCTGTTGCATCCTACTAAATGGAAATCAAACCAGCACATTTTCTTTATGTATTCGTTTTTTTCTCGAATTGCAAGGCACATTTTTGCTTTGCTTTTCCCATCACATACAAGATGGATCCAAAAAAAAGGAAGCATAATTGAAAGATGTCAAGCCCTGATGGCAAAGGGGCAAAACAAACTATGCGATCACAGAACCGATGCTCGCCTTTAGCGTGAGCGCCTCCCAACAGTAGAAGTACTGACTGCGAGCACCAAATAGCCAGCTTCAAACGTGGGTGGAAACTACTGAACTCAACCTGGGTGGAAACTACTGAACCCAACTCACTAAATAATCTTGCTAACTTGTACACTATATTATACTTTTAATTTGTTTTTACATTTGCGCATGATCCTGCAGAATGTTTTTTTCACATTGCACATTATGTGTGTGACCCCCCCCCACAGTACGATGGTAGAGTGTTAGGTAGCATTCCCCCCATGAGCATTTCAGGAGTATGATTGGAATAATAAAAAAGTGAACATAGATTTTAAAAGCCAGCAACGGTACACAATAATTCTCTTTTCTTTTTGCAATTATTAGGGAAATGTTTTGGAGAAAACCGCATTTTTAAACTAAAATGTAAAAGACCCAAATACACACAAACATGATTTCATGTTTATTTAGACTCCTGCACCATGCCGATGAATGTTAAATGAAGACTTGTGCTTGAATGTTCTACTAGTAATGAACAGGCATTATTATGTGGGCCAGTAGCAGTACTGCAACTGCCCTACAAAAGACTCGGCTCAGATATTAGATATAACGAGGTTACTGCTCACATCTACATGGAGCCTTCATGGCAACGAGCAGTAGCCTTGCAGAGGACTCCAAATGCAATGGGCGGAATACTGACTTCTTGTATATGTGGCAAGCATGTTTTAAGACAAGACATGACGTGGTAGACAGAGCTTCAATGTCAGAGTATAACATTCCAACAGCAACCTGGAAACATGATCAAATTTCTCTCCCACTTAATCCTATCCTCCAACTGCCTAGTCACCTCTGACGTTTGGCCCATGCGGCTTCGCTACCCACAGCAAAGCTCGCATTTCATTTCGGAGCAGCACTCCTTGTACAGCAGCCTTACTCCCACTTTAGCATTAGAGTCGGGACAAACCAAGCTGGAATTAGTAGGAAATATTAATATGCACCTCTTGGTCAACAGTACAAATTAACATATTTGAGCTAGATTTCCAAAGAAATTAACAAGGATTGTAACTTCTAGATATTCTTCATACAAATGTCCATTGCCTTTAATCCTTAAATCAGACCTCCTCTAGGTACTGACAATCAGTGGCACCGCTCAGGCACAAAATTGTGGATTTGTGGCCAATTTGTGATGCTCTGTTTTAAATTACCAATAGTGACTGCAAAGAGGCAGGTGTTTATCATCACCTGCGTTTAAAGAAACCACCAACAGACAGTACTGTCTATGCTTTCATGCACTGAAATGGAACCACAGCCTCCGTCAATGGCCAGTCTACTCGTGCTATTAAGCAATCCTCTAATCCAGTAAGAGTATTTGTGATCTATCTTCCTCAGAGACGTGCCTATCCACAGCATGAGCGATCAAAACAGATCACAATAGAAGCAAGGGATATAGAAGTCATACTTTCTATTCATAGTGCTTGGTCACGTGTGGGAACCAATGGGATTAATTTAGCACTCATAATTGTGGTACTAGTCTGCCTTCGCTTACACACAAGGTTCCTTGACAATACCACAGCATTACTGAGTTGTGTTTGTGTACACTGCAGTGCGCCTGCTTCAATGTGTCTACTTCGTGCGCTCTTCAAGCACTGGCATACCAGATTTGAATGTCAATTTCTCTTCTGCTCTGTAAAATTTATGTTTTCTGAAAAAGTAGGTTTACTTTTCTTCGTGGGATGACAGCCGAATATCAGGAAAGGTGTAGTGCAAATTGCGACATATGGTGGGGATAGAAAAAAGGTTGGTTGGTATAAAACACATTAAATACATCCGGAGGCGCAGAGGCAAATCCATTCAGTAGCCCTGCTTTGGTGAGTCCACGAATGCTGGATTGTATGGGGGCTGAGCTGCTGGGTACGGAACTCCGGCACCGGCTAAAATACAAAGAAATTGAGAGGTCAGAACCTGATGAAATCAATGTGCATGTAAAACATATTAAAGCATTCCATTTTTCACAGGACTACCATTTTGCAATCCAATACAAGCGTGGTGGCAGTTCGCACACTACATTCTTGGGAGCCCATGGTGACTGAAATAAGATACATTCCTAGAAAATTGTAATGGACGTGCATACGAAACGGGAAATGACAAAAGCTTTAAAGGAGAAAGAAAACTTTGTACAGCAAGATTACTGGATTGTTGTGAAAAAGAAAAGCACTTGTATCAGGCGGCTTAGAATAAGTAACTTTGTGGAAGCATAGCTGCAGACCGCAGATTCAGTGAGGCTGCTCATCAAGTACAGAAGATTGTGGTGGCTCGACCATGCAAAAGATGCTGCACCCAAATGTGCACAACTTGGCTCCATCAGATTAGATTAGACAAACCTCCCCTTTCTAAATGTTCTCTAGAACACGTGGTGATGCCACCACACATTCTATCTGAGGCCAGCACAGGATATGTACAGGACACAAAAGAGTCAGTGCTTTGTCACAACTAGTGCATTACATTTGCGAGAGGCTTGTTGCCTCTTTTGACAAGGAACAATTCATGGATTGGAAAGGGGGTTGGGGCGATGTCAGGGGGCGCTGTGGCAGGCCACAGAACCAGTCCAGGGTATGATGTAGTGAGCCTAAAGATCGACAGCTGGTGCTGGCTTGGGCCAGTTGAACCCCTTATTTCTTAAAGCAGCGGACTGGATGCCAAATGGAGACCACATGTCAGGAAGGCTGGTGCTCAAATTCTGGAGAACCCACTAATAAGTCATGCAGCTCTAATTCAAAACCTGTCCCGAGTAGCACAATCCCAGATAAAATGCCTGTATGCTCGTGACAAGACAATCTGGCTTCCGCAAAGGACACGGCACTGAGACAGCCTTAGTGGACTTAAAAAACCAAATCACTCAAATCAAGGATAGCAAGCCAGCCCTCTTGTTACTCCTAGACCTATCGGCTGCCTTCCATCTTGTGAATCACTAGACACTCACTTCACACCTCACCCATTCAGCTTACTTCTCCAAAGAAGCAGCTCTGTGGGTTACCTCATTCCTGGAAGGCAGGGCAATTAAGGTTTTCTCTAACACAGCATGTGCAGCCCCCACTACTATCCACTGTGGAGTCCCTCAGTGATCATGCACAGCACCCACTCTGTACAACTTGTTCACGAAGCCCCTCTTCAACAAGCTTGATGCATTTGATATTGCGTATACTAACTACGCTGACGATACCCAAGTAATCCTATCACTCACCGGCTTATACAACAAAGACGCTGAAGCACTTCATCTAATATACTCCACCATCCAGGCTTGGATGGCGGCCAACGGCCTTTGCCTCAATGGGGACAAGGCAGAGATCATCATTCTAGGTAAAAAAACACACTAGCCAAACTTGACAAGCATTACTCCAACTTCACCATAGACAAAATAATCATCCTAGTCTCCACTTCCGTAAAGACCATAGGGGTTTAGTTTACATAGACTCCACGCTATCCATGACAAGACATGTCAGCCATCACATCCGCCTCGGCACACACCACAAAGTTCATCAACGCAATTAAACCCTACCTATCTAAGCCTAACTGCCTCTCTATAGCCAGAGCAACTATTGGCGCCAAATTAGACTATTGCAATGCCCTGCTAGCAGGTACATCGGAAAAAAATTTAAACAGACTCCAAATCACTCAGAATAACGTGTTAAGAGCAGCATTAAGCATTTCCAAAAGGGAGCACATCTCCCACGCCAGGCAGGCAGCTTACTGGCTACCGGTTAAAGAATGCATCACTTTCAAAATCCTCACCCTCACCCATAAATGCCTCACCCTCACAGCACCATCATACCTATCAGAAAATCCACTTCTACACGACCCACCAGAGCGCGCTATGCTAACAAATTGTACTCTCCTCATATCAATAGGGCCAAAGCAGGCGGGTTAGGTTTCCCACACTTAGCCGCAATGTTCTGCAACGTGCTCCCCTCAGATATCAGAGCAGAAAACTCCCCCTCTTGACATTCCGAAAAAAACTCAAAACCTCTCTCTTCAACTAACCCATTGCATGCTGCTCCTTTCATTTCTGTACTGAAAAATGCAAATGTCATCCTTCTCTGTAACTAAGAATGTTGTCTGTAACAAGCGCCTTGATGCCCTCGGGCTGTTGCGCGCTGTACAAATGTGAATAAATAAATAAGGTCTCCTCAGTCGGAAGCTATTGCCAGAACCCGGAATTAATGTTTAGATTGTATTGGTTTTTACAACAAACAAAACATAACCATAACACTGGACATTTTCGGTTACAAGCTTTTTAGCATCCATTTGCATGTTATTTATTACTGTCTTCCCCCCTAATCCCTTTAACTCGAGCTTCCACCTCAGTTCTTCGGACTTCCCTTCTCTTGGGGTTAATCCCCTTCGCCGTTCTCGGCATGTCATCTTCACTAGAATTGGCATGGGAGGATCCCGACAATGTGGCTACCATTTGTCTCCATGCTATCAGAGGTCCCACTTCATTATCCTCCCCTCTGTTGGCCGCCTCATACCATGCTACTGTCTCAGCGTCTGCCCATTTCAGGAGATCGTTCCACCATACCTCTAATCTAGGGCTATGGGCTGCTTTCCAGCTCATGGCTATTCTCCTTTTGGCCAGAATGTAGGCCAGGTCTTTGAGTTTGCTTACGTGTTTCAGGTTGCGCAGTCTGGTAAATCCCTCCAGCATGCATGTCCACACGGATTCCACATCTAGCTCGATTCCCCTTTCAGATAACCGTAGCTTGATTTCGTCCCAGAATTTTCCCACCTCCGGGCACGCCCAGAACATATGGATGATCCCGGCATCCACCTCCCCACACTTGGGGCATTTCTGTACTTCTGTACTCCCAAATCTGGCAATCTTTTGGGGGGTCATGTACGCCCTATGGGTGACATATAGCTGAATCTGCTGCAGCTTTGCCTTCCAAGACACCTTTTTGTGATATCTCTGAGCTCTTTACCACGGCCTGTCTTGCATAGGTTCTCCCGCTTCCTCCTCCTAGTCTCATCTCAGTAGGAGCAGCTCCTTACCCTCTCTAGACATCACCAGTTCGTAAATCCAGGATCTTTTGTGCCCCCCTCCGAGATATCATACACGTTTCCTTCACCCGTTTAATTATTCTAGTATTAGTGAGATATTGCCCTGTATGCATCCAAGTTTCGTCCACTATCATTTGGAAGTCCAGTGCCTTCACCTCTTGCCACAGGAAACCTCGGCATAAAGTCTGGAGTTTGGTAAAAAAGCATTTGGGCAACAGTTGTGGGATATTTGCGAAAACATTTAGTAGCCAAGGCAGGACCACCATCTTGAGCAGGGCCGCCTTTCCCACCATGGCTAGGGGGAGCTTTGCCCCGAACCCCATGCTGTTCTTAATGCCTTCTACTGCCTTTTCCATGTTATATTTGTGCTAGTCTTCAATCGCGTGATATATGTTAATCCCCAAGTATCTGAATGTTCTGGTCTGCCAGGCTATCTGCAAGATAGGTAAGTTCTCCTGTGGGACTCCTCTGTACCTCCCAAAGGGGAACATGCACGATTTTTTGGGGATCACCTCCAAGATGTATTGCAAGTTTTCCTCTGGGTACCGTAGGTATAGCAGCATATCATCCGCATACAATGATATCAAGTGCAGGCCCCCCCTTAATGTAAACCCCTATTTCTTCGTACTGCTGTCCCAGACAGATCGCTAGTGGCTCTAGAGCAATGATGTACAGCATCTGGGACCATGGACAGCCCTGTCTCGTGCCTCTGCTACGCTGCCATTTATCTGAAATTATCGTTCCCGTTTTGACCCTGGCTGTTGGAGAGCTATACACCATTTTCACCCACGCAGGTACCCTGGACCCATCCTGTATTCTTTCAAGGCCGTCATCATCCAAGACCATCTTACAGAGTTGAAGGCTTTCACTGCATCTAGCGAGACTACTGCTATTTCACTTGGGTCGCCCTCTGCCTGTTCTATGATAAGGTGGAGGCTCCTGTGGTTATCGGATATGCTTCTACCTGGGACATATCCGGTTTGATCGGGGTGTATGAGTTTATTTATTACCCGCTTAAGTCTATTCGCCAGCACAGCCGTGAGAATTGTACTGTCTTGGTTTAGCATGGATAGAGGTCTGTACGACCCACAGTCTGTGCTTGGCTCGTCAGGTTTAAGGAGTGGAATGATTATCGCCTCCCTCAGAGATTCCGGTACACTCTCTCCCTTTCTCGAAGGCCTCGTTTAGCATTGCCAGTAGCGGGGGGAGCACTTCTTGTCTATACGTTTTATAAAAATTGCTGGGGAGCCCGTCTGTCCCAGCGGACTTGCTCGTGGGCAGGTGTATTACCACTGTCTCTAATTCCTCTATTGTGAATGGGGCATCCAGGTTCTCCCTGTCTTCCTCACTCAATTTAGGTAATCCTATGTCTTCTAGCGTCTCTCGAGTCTCCTGCTCTGCAGTCTCTCCTGCATCTTCATAGAGGTGTTTGTAGAATCTAAGAAATCCCTCGTTCACACTCTCCTGGGTGTTCCAGACTTGGCCCGCTTCTCCCGTTATCTCTCTAATTGCTGATCTCGGGGTCTCGTTCTTATATAGCCATGCAAGCAGCCTCCCCGGCTTGTCTCCCCCTGCGTGTTGTCTTTCAATGTATTTTTTGTAATTCAGGTTGCATAACCTCTCTTAGAACCCAGCACATGCCTGTTGCAATTGGCTCACATGTTCAGCATCCTCCTGTGAGGTGCCCCCTCTTTTCCCCGGAATTAATGTGTTTTCTAGCTATTGGTCCTCATATTGAGATATGACAAAAGGAGGGAGCCCACTAAAAAATCTTTGCATATCTCCACTTAATTATAGCCCTGCGTTAGAGATACAGCGGTGCAAATATTGGCGATGGACAGCAGAGGGTGATGTGTCTGATTATGAGAAAGGGTTAATCTCTGAGCTTTTGAGGAGGGTGTACTGGCAGACCGTATGTGTGTGTGTATAGTGGCGTCAGTTATTTCTCCGAGAGGAGCTGAAGGCTTCTGTAGAACAGCAGCCTCTGCCAATCATGAGGCAGGATTCCCATGACAGAGTCGGTTTGGGGACAAATGGCAGTGAGTCTGGAACAAAGGCAAGTTGAGACCACTGACATAGGGTGCTGCAATAGCTTTTTTTTAATGTTTTAACGAGTTTGGAACAAGTTACTTACCTGTAACTGTTGTTCTCCAGCATGGGTCTGGCATGGATTCACATGCTCATGAATATTCCCCGTCGTCAGGCTGGGAATCCTCGGTAAAGAAAAAATCAGTATCAGTTTCGTTTCTGATCTGTCTTTCTTAGTAGTAACCAATCACTGATCTCTGGGTCATACTGCCCCCAGCCCATGACTGCCCTCTTCCTAAGCCCCTCCCCTGGCAGCCATAATCAGATTTGCTAGCACGTAAAGTGGCAGTATGACCAAGTGAACAGCCGCAGAGGGGAAGGAGGGAGGGTTCGCATGTGAATCCATGCCATACCCATGGATTCACATGCTCATGAATATAAGAATACATAGCAGTATACACATGCACAACCACGGGAGGTGGCAACAGGCTCAACATTAAGCAATACAACAACTCAGCATTAAGCATCTCTTACCTCCTCACCAGGCTCACCTTAAGCGAACAGGTTGCGCAGCACTGCTTGGCCGACCCTGGACTCCACCCTGGAGTCCCGATCGACGCAGTAGAATCTTGTGAAGGTGTGTGTCGACCTCCACGTAGCAGCCCTGCGGATGTCCAGCAGGGCACACCAGACAGGAACGCTGTGGTAGCAGCGATCGCTCTGGTCGAATGGGCTCTCGGACAGCCGGGCAGCGGTCGGTTTGCCAACCGGTGACAGTGCATGATGCAGCCGGAGAGCCATCTGGAAATGGAAGCCTTCGAGAGAGCCTTCCCTTGATTCACAGGTCCAAAGTTCACAAACAGCTGTGATGTCTTCCGAAAACTCTTTGTGCGTTCCACGTAGAACTTCAGCGCTCTAGCTACCTCCAGCGAGTGCAGAGTCCTCTCGGCCTGCGACAAAAGCGACGGGAAGAAAACTGGCAACACCAAGGGCTCGTGGAGGTGGAAGTCCGACGGCACCTTGGGCATAAAGGAGGGGTGCGTCCTCAGCAACACCCTCGTGTCGTGAAAAGTCAAGTATCGAGGCTTGCAAGATAGGGCCTGGATCTCTGCCACTCATCGTGCAGAGGTGATGGCCACGAGAAATGCTGTCTTCCACGACAGGAACTTCAACGGCACCGAATGCATAGGCTTGAATGGGGCCCCCATGAGCCTGGTCAGCATCACATTGAGCTCCCACGCCGGGGCAGGGGCCTTCACCGGCGGGAACGATCGGAATAGTCCCTTCATAAATTCCTTCACCAGGCGATGAGACCACAAGGACGCCCGTCCTGTAGTTCTGGTTTATCGGGAGATGGCAGCCAGATGTATCTTGATGGAGGCGTGAGCCAGTCCAGCTTTGGCCAGCGACAGTAGGTACGGCAATACTTGAGGGGCCGTAATCCGCAGAGGGTTAATAATCTGTGCATGGCACCAGACAGAGAACCTCTTCCACCTATGTCCATAGCACTGGAGAGTCGAGGACGCCCTGGCTTTTGCAAGAACCTCTCTGCAGTCAGCCGGGATATCGTATGCTCCAAACTCTAGTGCTGCAGGAGCCAAGCCTGCAAGTTTAGCGACTCCGGGTCGTGATGAAGAATGGCGCCTCCTTCTCTGGAGAGAAGATCTGCGTCCATCGCCAGCTTGATAGGTGGGGAGGTTGACAAGTCCAGAAGGTCCGGGAACCAGATCTGTCTCGGCCACGCCGGTGCAACGAGGATCATCCTGCACCTGGACCTCTTGAGCCAGTTGATGAGATGAAGCAGCAACGGCAACGGAGGGAACGCGTACAGGAACAGGCCATCCCAAGGGAACGAGAAAGCATTGCCCATGCTCCTCGGCTGTGTGAACCTGCTGGCAAACCTCTGGCACTTGGAGTTCATCGCCGTCGCGAACAGGTCGATCTGGGGTTTGCCCCATCGTTGAAAGAGCCGATCCACCTGGTCCTGGCGTAGTTCCCACTCGTAGCACGAGCGCAGCTCCCTGCTGAGTGAGTCGGCGATGGTGTTTTTTATTCCTGCCAAGTGGAAGGGAACCAGAAACATCCCCTGGGCGACGGCCCAGTGCCACAGATCCTGGGCCTCCTTGGATAGGGCTGGGGATCTGGTGCCTCCCTGCTTCTGGATGTAGACATCGTGGTGGTGTTGTCGGTGAAGATCCTCACCACTTTGTCCTTGAGGGACGGAAGGAACGATTTGAGCGCCCAGAACACGGCTCGTAGCTCCAGAATGTTGATGTGGAGAGATCTCTCCTCCGGGAGCCAGAGGCCTCTTGCATGGAGATCTCCGGTGTGGGCCCCCCCCCCATCCCTCCAGGGAGGCGTCCGTCGTCAACGTCTCCTGATACGCCAGGGTCTGAAAGTCCGTGCCTGCCGTGAGGTGCGCACGGGTACCCCACCATAGAATCGCTCGACGGAACTCCTTGCAGAGTGGGATCCTGTCTTCGAAGCTGCCCGCCGCTTGAATCCAGCGGGCGTCGAGGAACTCTTGTAGCGGACGCATCCGAAGTCTGCAATGGGGCACAAGGTAGATGCATGAGGACATCATCTCGAGGAGGGGCTTGATGGACCTCACCCTGGCCACATCCGCGGCTAACAGGCGCTGCACCTTGCTCAAAATGGCCTTTGTCCTTTCTTCCGACGGAGATGCCAATCGCTCCACTGTATCGAGCTTCGCTCCCAGAAACAGTGCTACCTGCGACGGAACCAGGTGGGATTTGGGGTAGTTGATGGCAAATCCCAGTTCCGTGAGCAGGCGGACGGTCCTCGCTGTGTGTTCGACAGCGAGTTCTCTTGACCTTGCACGGATTAGCCAGTCATCCAGGTAGGGGTAGACGTGGATCCCCTGCAGGCGCCACTGGAGCGAGGCACTTGGTGAACATCCTGGGTGCCGACTTTAATCCGAACGGGGCTCTGAATTGGTAGTGACGCCCCTGGACTACGAATCTGAGGAACTTTCTGCGTCCTTTTAGAATGGAGATGTAGAAGTAAGCATCCTCCAGGTCCGACAATGATAGGAAGTCGCCCTCATCCAGCTGTCCGAGCACGTGCTGGAGGGTGACCATCCTGAATTTCTGTGCCTTGATGTACTTGTTTAACCGATGCAAGTCCAGGATGGGGCGCCAACCGCCTGTCTTCTTTCTGACGAGGAAGTACCTTGAGTATACTCCGTAACCCCGGAGCCTCTTGGGGACGAGCTCGATGGCACCTTTCTTGAGCATCGTCCTTACCTCCAACAGCAGTTGAGGGACGTGATTCTCCTTCCTGGCCATGGGAGGAATGCAAGGACACTTCTTTTGAAATTCTAGCGAGTGTCCGCGGGCCAGGGTGTCCAGCACCCAACGGTCGGTGGAGATGGACTCCCACACACTGATGAACTTCGTCAGCCGGCATCCCACCGGGGTGCTTCGATGGGGGCCCGACGCTACGGCTGGTTCAGTCCTGTTTGGAAGAGGCCTTGCCGCCTTGGCCTCCTGGACGACGGCGGTGAGACCCTCCTTGCTTGCCGCGGCTTCTGTAGGCCTTCTGGGACGAGGAGCGGGCCGCCTGGGGGTACGTAGAAGAGCCACCGCTGGATCCCTTGGAGGCTCCCTGTCTGCCTCCGGAGTTCCGAAAGGGCCGCCGTTGCTGAAGGACTCCTAGGGCTCGGGCTGTCTCTGTGTCGGTCTTGATGGCCTGGAGGGACTCATCCACCGTCTTCCCAAACAGGTTGTTGCCGTCGAACGGCATAGCCAACACTCTGGTCTGGACGTCCTGGCGAAAGTCCGTAGCTCTGAGCCATCCTCGTCGTAGAAGGCAAACCCTGTTGCCCAGCTGGCGAAATCCGGTATCAGCAATGTCCGTTGCCACCGTAATGGCGTGATCCGATGCCACCTCACCTTCCTGCAGAATCTGTAGGGCCTCCGTCCTCTTGTCGTCCGGTAGGAAGTCTAGCAGGGGAGCCATCTTGAACCAGAGCTCCCTGTCGTAACGGGCCACAATCGCTGAGGCATTGGCCGCCTTAAACGTCGTCACCGGCGACGAGATGACTCGTCCCATGGAGTCCAACTTCTTGCCCTCGCTGTCTGGCGGGGAAGTTGAAGCAGCCGCACCCGCCGCTTTCTTCTTGGCCGCTGCCGAGACGACCAAATCCGGCATAGGCTGGGCCCTGAGGCACAAGGGGGCGGCGTCAGGGACCCGGTACTTCTTTTCGTACCTGTCCCTCTTGGCGGCTGTTGTGGAAGGGTTCTTCAGGATAGCCAGCCCTTCGTCCCAGATATCGTCGAGCAACGGTACCGCGAGGACCGTCTTTCTCTTGGCCTCCCGTCGTTGGTAAAGAAAGCCTTCCTTTTTCTGTTCCTCAGGGCAGAGCTGGAAGAGCTCGGATGCCCTGGCTATCATGGCGTGGAAAGAGCCAATTTCGTCCGACGGAGAGGCCCGAGGGGGGGGTGATGAAGGAATGTCTGTTGTATCATCGCCACCGTCGTCGTCCGTCCCCGTCGCTGTATCCGTCGCCGTATCATCCCGAGGGTCCGGCGAGGGGGATGAGGGGTCCACAGGCCTTGTGGGCATGAAGGGTGGTGCGGGGTGGACTCTCCTCTGCTTGTTCGGAGGGCTTCCCGAGGGTCCGGCGAGGGGGATGAGGGGTCCAGAGGCCTTGTGGGCATGAAGGGTGGTGCGGGGTGGACTCTCCTCTGCTTGTTCGGAGGGCTTCCCGACGGTCCAGGTCCTGGATCCTCCGTCGGGGTCCGTGGTAACCTCATCCTTATTTCAGTACATAAGGATTGGATCGCCAACAAAATGGCCGCCAAGCTATCCTGGGGCTCGGGCAATGGCTGCGACGGGCGGGATAGCTGCTCCACTGGGCCCTCATCGTCGCCATCTTCGATCACATCAGCAGGATCCTTCCCCTGGGATCGAACCTTCTCGAACCTCTCGTTGAGGCCTTTCACGGTTTCCACCAGATCCTCCTCGGAGGCTGAAACAGAGTCCGTAATGGGCACCGCCCCCCCACCCCCTCTTTTTCTATCGGGGTCTTCACTGGGGTCTTAACGATGGGCTGGAAAGAGGATTCCCTCCGCAGTGGCAGGGAAACTCTGGGCCCTGAGGCCGCCTCCACTGGCGTAGTCTCTGCCGGCTTTGCCAGGGCCGCTGCGACAAACTCGATAGAGGCCTTTGCCGGGTGGATCAAGGCCCTCGCCACCTTAGGTGCGTCCTGGGCCTTCACTTTGGGGGGAGGGTCATCGCCTCGCTCCCCCTCGGCTCCCTTCGAGAACGACCGGGGCCTCTCCAAAAGCTTACCGGGGTTCTCGGACTTCCTCTCCCCCGAACCAGAGCGCTGGCTCGCGGTTGATCGTGCCGGGGAAGTCGCGCCCTGGTTGGCAGCCGAAGAGCCCGACCTTTCGGCGCTCCCGGGGCCCGCGGTGCTTGGCCTTCTGTTGGGCCCCCGTCGCCGGGGCGCCCTCACAGGACTTAGAAGACCGCTCGGACTTTTTCTTTGCCTTCTCACCTGCTGTGCCCTTCTCCAGCCAGGCGGCGAGGCGGGAACGACGATCTTGCTTGGTCCGTTCCGACAGGTTCTTGCAGAACGCACAGTCCTTTTCCATGTGCGTCTTGTCCTCATGAAGGCAGTAGAGACATCTCGAATGCTCGTCCTCCTTGAAAACATTTTGCAATCCGCATCCCGTGCAGCTCCTGAACAGCTTGGATCCGGGAGTCGAGCTTCCCTTGTCCTGGGCCATGTCCGTTGAGGTAGGCCTCAGATCTTCTAGAACCTCCAAGAAGCGTAACCCGACAAAAACATCACCCTTGAGGGGTGTAGAAGAATTCCGAAACGGGTCCCCGTTATCGGAAGTGGAAACGGTGGAGCTTGAGGTACGATTAAACCGAAAAAATTAGTAAATCTCCTGAAAAAGCGCGAAAACGCAGTAAAAGCTCAAGAGCTAAAGCACGAGGACTCCCAACACTTGAACGTGCAGTAAAAATCTGAGGATGGCTGCAAGGGGAGGGTCTTAGGGAGAGGGCAGTCATTGGCTGGGGGTAGTATGACCCAGAGATCAGTGATTGGTTACTACTAAGAAAGACAGATCAGAAACAAAACTGATACTGATTTTTTCTTTACCGAGGATTCCCAGCCTGACGACGGGGAATATTCATGAGCATGTGAATCCATGCCAGACCCCATGCTGGAGAACGTCCTGTTTGTTGATATAGAAAATTGAAGTTGTGTTGTCTGTATGAGGATGGCCTTTCCCTGTAGAACATTTTGTAAGGAAAGCAGTGCCATCTGTATTGCTAACAGCTCTATCCAGATAATGTGGTATGTTTTGCTATCCATTTCCCCTGGGCAGTAGGGTGCAGACAATGTGCGGCAAGTGATGTGTCCGTTATTATTTGTGTCTCCAGGGAGATGAAAGTTCTTCCTATGCTCATAGGGAGACTTTTGTTTACTGTTTGTGAGACTTCCGCTAGATTGCCCCATTTACCTATTTTCTGTGGCCACTGTTCCACTAGCCACTGTTGTATGATTTGCATCCTTAGTCATGCATGAGGTATTAGGAATATGCAGGATGCCATCATGCCTGACGGAGAACATCTGACCTGGCTCGAAACGGGGGATGAGTGTTTGTAAAGCCTGCACCATTTCTAGTGTTGGGTATGCTGTGGCTGTTCGAGTGTTTACCGAAAACACTTTTCTCTCCTTGGGATTGAGACTTGACTTTTCTTTCATTAATTGAGAAGCCCTAGCTGTGTAACAATTGTATGATCTGGTGTGTGTGCTAGGCACTCTTGTGCATCCGTTCCCGTTATTAACCAATCATCTAGATTGGGGTATACGGGTATGGCTTCACGGCATAGATATGCTGCGACCACTACAAGCACCCTGGAGAACACGAGATGTCGAGGCAATTTGAATTGGTAGTGGTTGTTTAGTATTTTGAATCAGAGGTATTTTCTGCGACTCTGGAACATTGCAATGTGAAAGTATGCATCGTTCAAATCTAGTGTCGCTATAAAATGTCCCTCTTTTAGTAGAAGTATGACTTCTTGTAGTGTTGTCATCCTGAATGTTTGAGTTTTTTGACGTATTTGTTTGCTAGTCTTAGATCTAGCACTGGTCTCATAGTTTTGTCCTTTTTTGGTACCAGAAACTAAACAGAGTACATTCCTATGTTAACCTAATTTGCTGGTACTTCTTCTAATCGCTACCTTTTGTACGAGTTTTTGTATCTCCTCCAGTATAACCTTTAGATGTTCCGGGGGGACTCTTCTCTTTTTGGGAAGATAACACAGTTTTCTTAATAGCTTAATGCAGTACTGTTTCTTTAATGTACTAAAGACCCACTTGTCTGATGTTATCCCCTGTGGGTATAAGCTGAAAGGCGACCTCCTACTGGGGTTGCATGGGAGGGGATGGTTATTGGGCAGTTATTTGTTGGTGGGGGCTGAGCCTCTAGTGCTTGCCCGCTGTCACCTGCTCTACCCCTGCAGGGATGGCGCATGGGTGAATAACCACATGTTCCCTGAGCGTGGTTGCTTTGGAAGGTGGACCTACTCTTGTGTGAGTGATGTTGGCTTGGTGTGGTGTAAGACTGTCAGAAAGGGCTACGTGCCTCCAAAATGTCCCCTCTGTGGGAAGCATACCCTGAAATCTAGTACAGACCTTTTAGGGTGTCATTTTCTTTCGTACCTTGTTCTAGAACTTTGTCTAGTGCTGTACTGAACAAGCAGACATCATTGACTGGTTTGTCCAGGAGGTAGGCCTGCGTTTTCGGATTTGTCTTTTCAAAATTGTTGTCCCAGTAATAATTCTGCCTGCTGGCTCTACGACATCCAGTGCATTTATTGTGACCGCATTTGAGGTATTTTTTCACTCCGCTATTATCTTTTGTATAATTCTTCTCACTGCACTCTTTAATAATGGGATCACCTGTGATGCAGACTTCCTTTTCTTGAGGACATCCTCAATGAAGTTGGTCTCTTTATGTGGTTCCTATAACAGTATGTTAAACCTTGCTGGTGCTCATTTGAATAAATCAGCATATAAAACGTGATCCTCCGTAGGAGAGGATGAGTCATCTCTTGGATGGCATGGTGTAATTGTCTGGATCTATTTCCATCTTCCTCTTCAATAATCTTCTCCTCAGAGTAGAACTCCTCCTCCGCTATACCTTCCTCATCCTGCATCTCTTCTATAGATTGAGGTACTATCTTTGCCTTTTTCGTTGCGTGTGCGTGTGTGTGTGTGTGTCTTCTCTCTGTAGGTCCTTCTCCGATTTTGATAATTCTGTGGCTCTCTTCTTCTGCATGGCAGAAAGATAAAAGTACCCTCTCTTCTGTGTGTGCTTTTTTTTTTAAATTGAAGTCTGTGCTTTGTCTGTTTTTTTATTTTCCTCCACTCAATGTCTTTTGGAGCCTGTTTTTCTCTGCTAGACTTCCATAGCTAGAAGTCCGTTATTTTATGTCTGGGCTTCGACTAGACTGTCAGAATGACCATCCCCTCATGTTTGTGCGTGCCCAGACGATGGCCTTGTTTCAGATGTCTCCCTGGTTTCTGCCGTCTTTGTTTTTGGCATAGATGTGTGGACGTTGGGCGAATGCCTGTGTTCATCCGGTCTTTTGGGCTTAGTATCTTGTGCAGACTTATGAACGCCAGGGGTTGTCTCCAGAACACATCCAGCCATCAGCTCGAGGAGCTGGGAGGCGGCTGCAAGGATACGATTAACGTTTGCTCTTTGGCTTCACTTCCGAAGCCGGTTTCCTCTGCCTAAAATCTTCTGCATGTTGATCAACTCGCCCAATTTCTTTTCTGCCTGCATAACGTAGGCTGCCCACCTATTAGTAAGATGATCCTTAAATATTTTTGGCTGAATGAGCCTATAGGCCTTAGACAGAGAATTGTCGGGGTCGCTAGGAAGACAACTGTTGCACATGCAGGGTCCTTTCAAGGGAAGTCTTTGTTACTTACCCGTAACTCTATTTTTCCAGCATTAGTATCTTTTATAGATTCACATGCTTGAATATTTCCCGTTGCCAGACTGGGAAACCTTAGTAATATAAAAATAATACATATAACAAACTTTTTCCCCATAGGGAAAGCAATACAGATTCCCCTATTATGCCTGACAAGGGACACAATTATGTAGTCCGTCCACCTAACTTTGGACCTTATTGACCCCAACCAATAGGTGGCAGGGCTTAAGCTCCACCCCAGGAAGTCATCTTCAGATTTGTCACCACAGTCCACAGACTAGGGGAATCCTCATCAGCTCTCTGAGCTTTCTTCTGAATTTACACGTTTTTTCCATAATTGTCTATTCAAACGTTTTTCTGAAAGGGTTCCTTCTGCTCAACACCTCCTGCGTTTTAAAGCTTAGGGACTCTTACTCTGTCAAGAATCGTCGAGAGAAGACTCTGCACAAGGCCAGTCATGGCCATGGCAGACCCAGGCACTGAAGGTACTTCCAAGGGGAAAGCCTCTCTCTTCAAAGGCTGCCTTAAAGGCAGAAATAAGATTGCCTTTGTCAGAAATCCACATGAGTCTACTGCCTTTATCCACATGACATCCAGAAATGTCCCATTTGCGAAACCTTCACCCAGAAGACTCTTCAAGACAGACATAGAAGACTTCTCCTCCATTTGGAGACTGAGTGCTCTTCTTCAGATGAGGAGTCTGTCAAAATAGCCCGTCACATCTCACAGGGCCCATCAGAAGCATACTTCTAAAAGGAGAGCTCCCTTGGCGGAAAAAGGATTTTCACCTCTTTCAAAGTCCAGGAGAAACAGTGGCAAGGAGTCAGAGGTCAGTTCCCAGGCACCCAGGGAACATAAAAGTCATTTATCTGGAGGTAAAAGTGACCAAATCAGAGTCCTCTCTTAAAATCCCCTTCAGAGGGTTTCCGTCAACGGAGCGGGCGTCGGCCATCTCTTCTCCTGCACTGTCCATCAAGCAGGAGACAACCGTCCAAGATGCACCGCCGATGGCCAAGTCATCCATGAGGGAATGCTCACCCTCATCCAAGATATCTTCGTCCATGGGGAAAACCCTGCCCATGACAACTTTGTCATCTACGACAAAAGCTTCCTCGTTGATGGGCGTATCGAAACACTTCTTGTCCACGACTACCCACTCGTCTATTACGGATTAGCCGTTGACGGACAAGATCTTGTCGACAAAGAAATCTTCATCAGACTATTTGTCCACGGAAGCGATCCCATCCAAGGGAAACATTGAAATTACACTTCTGCCAACAGCCAAGAGTCATTTACATACGCTGGCGATAGCTGGAGCAATAGGGCCTAGCTTCAGCCTGTCTCCTATTAAAGAGATGGTAGAACTGCCAGACATAATCCCCCAGGAGGAGTTTTCAGATGTTGAGGACCTATCAGAGGTTCCGAGGTCACTGCCCAAGGAACTCTGTCCGCCTTGGCACGCTCCTGCAGAGGACTCCTCTGACCCCTTCCATCCAGCACTGATGCATCCATGAAGACCATTATGGGACTATTCAAGCATGTGAATCTATGAAAGATCCAATGCTGGAGAGCTTAGTATTGCAGCAAAATTTAAAAGGAGTTTCTCCATTGGGATGGCTGGGGAACGTGCACGCTAAATGTTATGTGTTAGGCTGCTATGAAGGTTAAAGGCATTTTCTAAGTTTTTAATTAGTATGTCTCCCCCACTCTCCCTACTGCATCAAATCTTTTGACGTTTTGCACCTTTCTGCGTTAGTTCACTGCGCCGCTGATCTGGTCTCTGAGCTTGGATGTCGATTTCAGCACGATTAGGCCGCGGCAGTCGTTGAATCAACAGACTCCGTGTTGAGCATCCAACCCTGGTGGTGGAAAAAATACCACAATCTGAGGGTGTCAATGCGTGAAGTATCATAGGTACATGTAGAGTAGGTATAGTGTTACGCCCCTGTCGATGTCCATTTTTCAATTTCGAAAAACAGTACATCATACTCTGTACCAACCACTTGCTGGTGGCATATGCAAAGCATGTGAATCTAACCAGATTCACAAGCTCCAGAAAAACATTTGAGGATTGATGTCAAATCTGCTTTTATGCACCCCCTCTACTCTCCATTTAGACCATATCGACTTTGGGAGGACCCTGGATCATCCTCCATATCCCACCTCCATTGGTTGCATTGCATAGCAGGAGGCTTAGCCTATCTCCTAGAGTCGGGAGAACCAACATGGATTTGGCAGTGAGGGTACTTGCCCTTTTCTGACTGGGAAGTCAAGGAAGATTATCATGCACGTTTTGGGTGACCTTTGTTGTGTAAGGAACTTTTCATGCATCAACATCAACAAGGCAGCATTCCGAAACCTGGAAGTGACCTCATAAAAAAAAAGACATTAACTGCCTCCCACATGTACAACTTGATTTGACTGCCCATCCAGCCATACCCATCAAGCTCCAGCACTCAACACTCTCCCATTGAGTGCAACTGAAACCAAGGCACCTTCATGCTCATTTAAACTTATTCCAAGAAGCCTTAGAAGAAAATGACCAAGTTACTTACCTGTAACGGTTGTTCTCCAACATGGGACTGGCATGGATTCACATGCTCATGAATATTCCCCATTGGCAGGCCGGGAATCCTTGGTAAGAAATGAAAGCAGCATTCCTT
Source organism: Ambystoma mexicanum (assembly GCF_040938575.1). Taxonomy (NCBI): domain Eukaryota; kingdom Metazoa; phylum Chordata; class Amphibia; order Caudata; family Ambystomatidae; genus Ambystoma; species Ambystoma mexicanum. The sequence goes on along the minus strand of NC_090923.1, from coordinate 475,048,585 downwards.
TAAAAGCTTGAACACTGCCTTTAGTCTTGTTATGCAATCACTGCAGACCGGGTCATTCCGCACCTATCCAATGACGATTGTCTCCATGAGTCCCACCTTGGTGGCCATCTTCAGATTTGAAGCGCGTACAGTGCCAGTATGAACCCAGAAGAGCCAAAGAGGGGACGGAGGGAGGGAGGGTTCACATGTGAATCCATGCTAGGCCCATGTTGGAGAACAACTGTTACAGATAAGTAATTTGTTCCTTCTTCAGCATGGGGCCTCGCATTGATTGACATGCTCATGAACACGATTATACAGCAGTAACCGATACACAACCATGTGCGGTGGCAAGGATCAACAGAAGTAAAACACTTACCCCTGGAACAGACTCGCGTCAAACAAACAAGTTGTGCAACACTGCTTGGTCGAACATGGACTCCTCCCCAGATTCCCTGTCGACACAGTAGAATCTTGTGAAGGTGTGCGTCAACCTCCACGTAGCAGCCCTGCTAATGTTTAGCAGGATAACACCAGAGAGAAATGCTGTCGTAGCACCGATGGCTCTGGTGGAGTGGAATCTTGGCTGGCCTGGAAGGGGTCTGTTGGCCAGACGATGACAGTGCATGATGCAGCTGGAGAGCCATCTGGATAAGGAAGCATTAGAGAGGGCCTTCCCCTGACCAACAGGACCAAAGTTCACAAAGAACTGAGAAGTCTTACAGAAAGGCTTTCTTTAAGGCACGAACAAGGTCCAGCATATGCAGTCACCGTTCAGGAGCTGAAACATGATTCAGGAAGAAGACTGGAAGTACCGAAGGTTTGTCAAGGTTAAACTCAGATGGAACTTTAGGCATAAAGGAGGGATGAGTGTGGAGCACTACCCTGGTAGCCTGCAATGATAAGTTAAGGGGGCTTGCAGGAAAGAGCTTGAATCTCTGCGATCTGCCTGGCCGAAATTATAGCTACACAGCTTTCCAAGAAAGAAACTTGAGAGCAGCACAATGTAACGGCTTAAATGGAGGTCCTATGAGCTTGGCGAGTACAACATTGTGGCAGGAGCCTTTATTGTGGGAAAGACTTATAGAGACCTTTCATGAATTCCTTGACACGCCTGTGCGACCATAAAAATGCCTTGCGCCCAGCACCACACTGTGAAACGTTTTCATTTGTGACTGTAGCACGATTGAGTTGAGGATGCTCTGGCCTTGGGAACAGCTTTACATTCCACCGGCCAAACTCTAAGGCCTCAGAAGCCAGGCCATGAGGTTCATTGATGCAGAATCGTGGTGCAGGATGGTCCCTCCTTCTCTGGAAAGTAGGTCAGGAAGAGGAGGCAGATTGATGGCTTGGCCACTGATAGGCAGAGAGGGTCTGGGTACCATATCTGGCAGGGCCATGCTGTGGCGGAGTGTATCATCTTGAAGTGGCATTGCTTCATTGTGTTGATGACACGTAGCAGGAGAGGAATCAGAGAAAAGGCGTACAGGAATTGACCCTCCCATCTGAGTGAGAAGGCGTTGCCCAAGCTCCCCAGCTGAGGAAACCTGCTAGCAAACTGCTTGCATTTGGAGTTCGCTGCTGTGGCAAACAGATCCATTTGGGGACAACCCCATTGGCGGAACAGGAGGGATACTTGGTCCTGCTGCATCTCCCACTCATGATCGGACTGCAGTTCCCTGCTGAGGGCATCCGCTATGGTGTTCTTTATGACTGCTAGGTGAAAGGGCACAATGAACATGTTTTGAAGGATCGCCCAGGGCTATAGGGTTTGTGCCTCTAAAGATCGATCAGGGGATTGGGTCCCGCCCTGCTCCTGATGTAGAACATTGTGGTGGTGTTGTCTGAAGATCCTCACCACTAGACCTTTCAGCTGAGGCATGAATGGCTTGAGGGTCCAGAACACGGCCCGGAGTTCCAGCACATTGAGGTGCAGTCTTCTCCTCCAGCTGCCAAAGACCTCTGGCATGGGACTGTCCGGTGTGGGTTCCTATCCGTCCAACGAGGTATCTGTGTTGACTGTTGGCTGGAAGGTAGGGGTCCGGAATGGGGAAGGTCTCAGGAGGATAACTTGTGGGCAACATGGTCGCCTTGGAAGCAAGACGACACCGAGCAACACAGGTTCGATCCCCGGGTACGCACTTGGAAACCTCTGGGTATTAAGCGTGTTATAAATAACTTATCATATCATCATACCAATCCTGAGTAAGGTGCGAGCACACTCCCCACCACTGAATGGATTACCTGAATTCCAGGTTGACCATCAACTTGTCTGTCCAATTGGCCGTGGCTTGTTGCCACCTGTTGTCCAGGAACTCCTGGAGAGGCCTCATTTGCAGCCTGCAGAATGGGATCAGGTGTATGCAGGATGACATGTCAAGTAGCGATTTATTTTCTAGGACGGTTGCTGATTTGATGGTGGATAGAAGATGTACCTTCCCCAGGATGGCCAGCACTCGGTCCTCTGAGGGAAAAGCTAAAAATGCCACCATGTTGAGACGGGACCCTAGAAACAGAACGTCCTGTGATGGCGTTATGCAGGATTTCGGATAATTGGTAGAGAATCTGAGCTCTGTTAGTAGGCATATGGTTTCATGTGTGTGTTGCTAGGCTCTGAAAATGTGACTGGATGAGCCAGTCGTCCATGTAAGTATGAACGTGTATGCCCTTGAGACGTAGATGTGCCGCTAGTGGAGCCAAGCACTTCATGAATACCCTTTGTGCTGACTTCAGGCCCAAGGGTAGCACTTTGAACTGATAGTGATAACTATAAAGCGTAGCAATTTCCAATGTGTAGGGTGAATGGGGACGTGAAAGTAGGCATCTTCCACATTGAGAGTTGTCCTGAAATCCCCTTCCTCCAGTTGGATGAGCACTTGCTGCAACGTAACTATCCTGAACTTTTGGTATTTTAGGCATTTGTTGAGGCGTCTTAAGTCTAGGATTGGGCACTACCCTTCCCCCACCCGACTTCTTTAAGACCAGAAAGTATCTGCAGTATGCTCCGGAGCCCCAGTGACGCAGTGTGACAGGTTCTAGTGTGCCCTTTGCTAGCATGGCTTGCACTTCCTGGAGCAGCTGGGTAGTATGTGGTTCCTTCTTTGTTACAGGTGGAATACAAGGGCAAATGCATTCGAACTCCAGCATGTGTCCTTATGGCAGAATGTCCAGCACACATTCGCCTGGGGTGATGTTTTTCTAGGCATTAAGGAAATCTGACAGACTGCCTCCCACTGTTTTGCGGAAGTGGGGGTCCAGGCCCTGGGGCAAGTCAGGCCTGTTTGGGCGTCTGTTTCCCCCGGCGGGCGCCAACAGCACTGCGAGCCTCCCCTGAAGGCTTGGGGTCTATAGGGTTCCTGTGCCGTGGCGAGGGAGGGCTGATGGTAGGAAGGTGAGGCATATCCTCTGGAAGATCTTCCAAATGTACTCCTTGAGGATCGAATGGCAGAAGAGCAGAGCTGCTGTAGGGTTCCTAAGGACCTTGCTGTACGTGTCCATTTTGATGGCCTGTAACTTATCTACTGCCTTTCCAAAGAGCTTATCCCTGTCAAAGAGCATATCCACCACCTTGGCTTGAAGCTCTGGTCTAAAATTGGTGGCTTTTAGCCGCACTTGGTACCTGAGCGCTACGCCATTCCCCATTTGGTGCAAGCCTGCATCTGCAACATCCATTACGACTGTGATGGCATGATGGGAGGCCCCCTCTCCCGCCTGACAAAGGGCAAAAGCTTAGTTCTCTTGTCATCCAGCAAGAAATCTAGGAGCGGACCAAGCTTGAACCATAACTCCCTATCATACTGGGAAAGGATGACTACGGCGTTGGGGGCCTTGATGGTAGACACAGCGGTGTACAGGATGCGTTTCCCAAATGCATCAAGCTTTTTCCCTTCTTGGTCTGGGTGGAACATAGACTTGAGGATGGGTTCGCAGACCGTTTGTTTGCTGCAGCCACCAAGACCACTGAATCCGGAGATGGCTTTGAACGGAGACATTTGGGGGCTGAGCCCGGTACCCTGTACCTTTTCTCAAGCCTGTCTCGTTTCGCTGGTGCGGAGGTTGGGGTCTTCATCAAGGCTAAGCCCTCTTCCCACACCTCGTCCAGTAACGGGACAGACAATATTGTCTTCCTGATTGATGCTCGTCTTTGGTAGAGGAAGCCTTCCTTCTTTTTCTCTGGCACTAAATTAAAGAGGGTAGATGCCCTTGCCATCATGGAGTGGAATGACCCTACGACATCTGGGTGTGAGCTCTGGGGGTATCATTGGCGCCTATTGGGTCCCCTTCAGCAGGGACAAAGTCGTCAAATTCATCCATGTCTTTCGTGCCGGTATCTGTGTCTGTTGCAGTATCGGTCTGTGGTGCGTCTCATGGAGGTGTTGGGACAGGCGGTGGTCGTCTCGGGGTTGCTGAGCGATGCCTGTGCGGTGGTCTTGAAGGGCTGTACATGCGGGCGCTCCCCGATGGATCCGCTATCGGTGGCATCCCCTGATGTATCTCTGAGACCAGAGAACTCGGCACAGTGAAAATGTCTTGGGAGATATCTATTTAGTCTTGAGGAGGGGCACTTGGGACCACTGGAGGACGAGTGCGCTTCACTGGGCTTGTGTGCCTTGGCGAACCTAGGCCTACAGGGCTGTTGCCACCTCTGTCCAGGTATTCTTGTAGTGCCTCTTCTTCAGTGTAGATGGCCAAAAGACTGTTGGAGCTCTCTCTGTGACCTACCACCTGTTTTGGAAGGATATCTGCCGGTAGTAACAGGTCTTTTGGTTTAGCCACTTCCCTTAGCTGAAGATACGACCAATGCCGACTGGGTAGTGGTGGTCGCCAAAGCAGCAGTCGTGGTTGGAGTGGTCATGGGTCTTGGAGGCAGGGAAACCCTTGCTGACAATTTGGACGGCGGCTTTCCTTTGCTTGTCGACGAGGTGGCCGTCGACGGGATCGTTGACAAAGGGATCGTCGACAGAGATGCGCCCATTTCAGTCGATGACGGAGTAACCGTCGACGGGGGTCTAGTTGACGAAGTCATGGCAAGAGGAGTCGCAGACAAAGGCTTTGCAATTGTCGATGCAACTGTGGGCATGTACAAGGGCTTTGAGGAGGATTCCTTTCGGGAATGCTTCTTCGGTTTCTCCCATGATGAAAGACCATGTATCGAGGACCTTTTTTTTAATTTTTATTTCTTTATTAGCATTTCTCATAATCACATTTACAGCATATCATCATCATCAGCGTGTGTTTTTACAGACGTGCACAACTGAATAAGCATAACAGGTGTGTTAACAAAATAAACAGTAACTGTCTCCTTACATAGGGGGTAGCTTCAGTTCTAGCTCGGGGAGGAGCGTGGGCATGGTAGTCCGAGGGGGGGGGGGGGGAGGGTGATGGTATGCCATGAGCGGTGAGGACCTGCATCCCAGGTGGTTTGTTGTTGGGTTTCAGTTTGGCAATGAGGTGTACTGTTCAGGGGGCTTATCGTCTGAGGGGTGAAATGAGGCCCAGGTTAGGGCTCTCTATGCATCGAATGATACACTTGCTCCATCTGTGGATTTGGATACACCAGCTTCCCATGCTGTGGTTTCTGCTTCTACCCATCTTTCCAATACCATACAGCGTACTGTGGCCTATTAACCTTTTTCCATGCCATAGCTATGGTCCTTTTAGTTAGTATGCATGCCATGTCCATGAATTTCGTAATATGCTTTACTTTGGCTAGTCTGGGGTAGGTCCCTAATAGACATTCCTTAGGGGACCATTTGTACCGTGTTATCCCGGCCTTCTTGCAGGTGTGTTCCACCTTGGACCAGAGACTGCATACTCTGGGCCATTCCCAGAACATGTGCATCAGTCCAGCCTTCTCAGCGTTGCACCATGTACATGTGTGGTGTGCCCGCTTGTTGAACTTGGCCACTTTGTTAGGGGTCATGTACGTACGATATAGTACGTTTAGCTGTATCAGTCAAAACCTAGTGTTTCTAGACACCTCTTTGGGGAACGCCAGGGCCCTTTCCGATTCTCGGTCTGTGATTTCTTGTCCCAGATCCGTTTGCCATTTTGACTTCAATGCAGTGCTTCGGGGGTTAGCTTTGTCTATCAGCTGGCTGTATATTCTGGACACTGTTTTCCATTCTTCACCTAGATTATACAGCAGTGTTACGAGGGGGTTTTCTATTAGTTCTTCTGGCCACATGTCCCATTTGGCTCTCGCTACCCTCTTGATTCGCTGGTACCACAGGAATTGGCCTGTCGGCATGCCCTCCGTTGTGTGGAGTGAGGTGAAGTCCCTAAAAGTTCTGCTCTCGTACAGGCCTCCCCATGTGTAAGTTCCTCTTCTCTCCCACAGTCTGATATTCGGAAGGTCTGACGGGGTCATGCATAGATCGGATATCAACGGGATCTCAGGTGAGTATGAATGTTCTAGGTATAGGTGGGTCTTGGTTCTGTGCCATATCTGCCTCACTAGGGTTACCAGCATAGGGGCGCCACTCAGGTAATTCTGGGGGGCCCAAATGAGTTCTTTCAGGTGTAGTGGGGCCACTAGGTGTTTGAGTAGTGTCGTTTCTGGGGTGACCTCATCCGAGAGCCAGCGGGTCACGAAACCGAGTTGTGCCGCTAGGTAATACTTTTCCATATCTGGAAGTTGGATGCTTCCTCCTTTGTGGGGCAGGGTCAGTGTGGTTAATGCTAACTTATATCTGCCTGCTCCCGACAGGAACCACCGGATCAGTGTTTCAAGCAGGTGGAAGAAGGGGGTCTTGATGTAGTGGTTCACATTTTGGAAGTGATAGAGGAACCTAGGGAGAATTATCATCTTTACTATCGATGCCCTACCCGTCATGGATAAAGGGAGTTTTCAACCAAAAGTTAGTGGATTTGCGTAATGCCTTGATTGCAGCTTCGGTATTGTGTTCGTGCATCAGCTCTGGTGTGTGTAATATGTTGACACCAAGATACCTGAATGTGTCCGGTTTCCATTGAATTCCTACCGCGGGTAGGTCCTCCAATTTCCTGCCTTTTAAATCTGCTAGAAGGAACAGGAAGGACTTCTGTCTGCTGAACTGTATGCCTGATACCTTGGAGTAGTTGTCTAGAACACTTAGCATGTTGGGCATATTTAGATGTGGATCTGACGTACAAGAGGACGTCATCGGCGTACAACAAGATTATATGGTACTTCCTGCCCACCCGTATTCCGGCATAAAAAATTGCTTTCTGAAGTATATGGATACTGGCTCCAGGCCCAGTATATAGAGCATGGGGGAAAGCGGGCAGCCCTGCCTAGTACCTCTGCATATATCCCGCGCTTCGGATACAAGCCTTCCCGATTTCACTCTCGGCCTAGATTTGGTGTATAGGATCTTCACCCACTTGATGAATCCCTCCCCAAATCCAAATTCCCTCAGGGTTGCCTCAAGCCACTCCCAATATACGGAGTCAAATGCTTTTATTGCATCCAATGATAATAGTGCGTAGGAGACCTTCTCTTGGTTTGTTTGGGCAATGACGTGTTGAAGTCTGTGGAGATTTGCTGATGTGTTACGTCCCGGAACAAAGCCGTTTTGGTCCGCGTGCACAAGCGTTCCTATTTGTGTAGAGCCTTTTGGCTAAAATCGTGGTCAGTATCTTAATATCATAATTAAGCATGGCAAGAGGGCGGTAGGAGTCGCACTCTGCTGTTTTCCTGGGCTTGAGCATAGGGATCACTAGTGTCTCCCTCATGCTTTCTGGGAGCATATCCAGGTCGTATGCCTCCCGATATACTTGGTGTAGTAGTTTTATAAAACTCTGGGGGCAGCCCGTCTCTACATGGGGTTTTGCCTGTGGCCAATGATTTTATTGCCTCTGTGAAATCATCAGTGGTGATATCGGAGTCCAAGCTATCTTTGTGTGGGGGTGAGTTTTGGGAGCCCTATTTTCTCGAGTGTGCTTTGGATTTCGTCGTGGGGGACTGGTGTGTCGTGTGAGTATAGCTGGGTGTAAAATGATTTGAAGGTATCATTGATGCCCTGTTGTGTCTGTTGGAGCACTCCGTTTGCATCTTTCAATGTGGTTGTTAGGTGCTTAGAATGCTCCTTCTTGCAAAGCCATGCAAGTAAGCGGCCCGGTCTGTCTGCCTCTGTGTGCGCTTGAATTGTCCTGGTGACATAATCGAATTTGGCTAATCTGTCCCAGGTCTCTTTGCACTCAGCTCTAATTTGGCTTAGGGTTTCCTCCTCCTTTGTTGTCCCTCGGGCCTCTGATTCCATCTTTTTGATTGCCTCCTCCCGCAGCTCCAGTTCAGTGCGCAATAGTCTTCTAATGCCGCCCGCCTTTCCTATGATCTCCCTACGTGGCACCACCCTGAGAGCCTCCTATACCGTGCCCACCCGGGTCACGCTACCCATGTTTTCCTCCATGTATTTCTCTAGGGAGTCCCGAAGGTCCTCCCTCAACGCTGAGTCTCATAGTGCCTCAGTGGGCATCCTCCATAATGGGATTGGGGGTCTGGGCCCGGCTATTCTCCATTCTATCAGTAGGGGAGAGTGATCTGATATGGATCGGCCTAGATATTGTGCTAGTTGTATTTGGGGGAGGTGTTCTCGTCCTACAAAGACGTGGTCTATCCTGGTATATAGGTTGTGCGGGGCTGAGTAATATGAGTAGCCTCGCTCGCTTGGGTGTAACTCCCGCCAGGTATCTGCCAGATCAAATTTTTCTATTACTGTGCCAAATGCGGTGGAGATTGTATTTTTCCGGTGTTGCGGGGGGGGGGGGGGTAGACCTGTCCAGCTCTGGGTCTCGAGATCCTCTCCCCAAATGAAGAAAGAGTTCCTGTGTTGGGTCAGCTTGTTACACATTTTATCCAGATGAGCCGGGATATGTTAATGGGTAACAGTGTTTAAGAATATTTGGGTTTTGGCAGTTGACTTGCATGCTCGTCCTACAAAAGGGATTAGACCTAGGCCACAAAACATTGTAGGTACGCAAGAAGTACTGACTGTGAAACACGTCATGGGGTAGGAGGCCATGAGATAAGCAGAGGTGGGCCTATCACTAGACACATTTTGACTCATTTTATGTGTTACATCGACTATAATTTCGCAATAGGGGGCATTCTGTCGTCGTCAGTTTTTCCCCTAGAGCAAAGCAGCGCCACAAAAAAACAAGCAGTGACGGCCACAAAATTCCCTGTGCCCGTGCTTCATAATTCATGTCATCATGGATGAGTTGGCACGGGATGTTGCGAAGTAAGAATGTATGTCCATTTTGAGTGAAGGTCACCAGCTTTGAATTTTTGCTTGGGAGATGGGAGGCCCACGCGTCCAGCGCACAGTATAAGGTTGTATTGTTTTTTGACCTTGAGAGGCAGGGACCATTCCGAAAGGGATTGAATTGAAGGGCGGGGGGGTGTAATAACGTATGATGTGATAAGGTTGCCCATTCCGAAACTGCACCTAGTTACATATAAGTTCAGTTTATGAGAAATCATTGACACGAACGGAGGAGTCTGCATTACGCTCTGCAAAGTGCCAAGAGAATGGAAATGGTGAATATAATCTAACTTTCTCTTTAGACGATTTCATACCAGAACTAGTCGAAATATGAATAGCTGACCATTATTGCTGGGTCACATTGTACTTGTTCGTTCTGTGTGGCATATTGCAATGAAGTGCTAGTACAACCTTTGTGTGCTGGGCTATCTACTGGGCACATTGGCAGGCCAGCATCGAGACGCATGTAGACCACCACTCATTTCTCCCTGGCTGTATGCTAATAAATCATTACATTGTTTTTGCACCTCAAATTCTTGCCCCAGTTTACGCATTACGTTTAGAGCTCAACATTCTCGATCGCACTAGCCTCGGAAGCAAATAGCAGAGTACTTTGATATTCCAAGTTGTAGTCTCTCGGTTCACATTGTGTCACCTCTGCGTTAATTTAGAAAAGGATTAATTTTAATAAAGATCGGCTACTGAGACACATTTCGATTTTTATCTTTTGCAAACAGGTACATCGTGCCGTTCTGCGATTGTCATCTATTTCAGACCCCGACCGATGGCTTCTTCAACCGCCAGCTGCAGCTACATGTCAAACACTGGATCTACTTAACCGTCTTTTGGGACGACAGACAAGGTCCAATATGTCCATACGCGGTACCGGCGATTAAGAGCAACATAACCTTTATGGTGGTCTAGTGCCAAGTTGATGCACCAGCCTTGCAATTCACTGAGCGACCAAAGTGCTTCATTTAGACAAAAAACGAACACCCTGTGTACCCAAAAGGAACAGCGCGCGACTCACGATGAACATTTACAGATTTATGGAACGAGAGCAAAGAAAACAAATTCCATTTTATTTGATTATGTCAGACGCAAATGTTATCGAAACATTTAATGTGAAATAAATGTTCTTTACCAATTGTACAGTCTTGCTTTTTCCTTTTAAAGTACAGTTTCATATTCCTAATTGTGACGCGCTGTGCTGTGAAATGATGTGTGTTTTCCGGGTTCCACGTCTAGTCGCGTAGGTGACGAATGGGCGCATTTGGCTATGCTGCCCAGCAACGTCACGGAGAGAGGCGGAGAATATAAATGATTTGGTGATGTCAGGCTCAGGGGCGGGGGATATGATTTAGTGCCGCAAACGCAGGTCACCCAAGGCGATGCGGCAAGTGATAAGATTATCACAAGATGGCTGCGCCCTGCTGCCTGATTTTGCTTGTGTTCAAGAGACGAAAACTCGGGTAAGGTGCATAGGAAATGTTTGTACGATCGATCGAATTATGGTTAAAAGCACATGGGCGAACCATAGGTACAATAATATTTCTGACCGAACCATTCCTTTAAGAAACAGCCATATATCTCCTCCGAATTTCGGTTCTCTCCCCATGCTTATTTGAAGATGATAAAACTACACATCTCTGGGACAACATATGCTCTGATTAATGTCTATTGGAACCCGATTGGGATTTCAGATGAGATTTTTCAAAGATCTAAACAACCTGATGGATCGCATATCTCTTGATTCTAAGGTCTCCAAAATCATTCTTGCTGGAGACCTGAATCTACACTATTTGAAGCCAAATCCCTCGCCCTGTGTGGGTATACTGGCCAAGTGGTCTCACTTTATCGAAGCCCAGAGTCTCCAGATGCTCAATGGCTCCTTTGGGGCCGACATCCCGCCATGTCCAACTTGGCATATGGCTAAGAGTTGTGCAATCATCGACTTCATATACTGTGATTCTTGCTTAATCACCCAGGTTCTCGATTTTCGAGTCTTAGTGACAACCCTGAGCGATCATAACATGCTACAAATGACTTGGAGTGTACATTTAGAGTTTACATCGAATGGACAGAATATTTACAGAAATTCCCTCGATGTTAATACCAGTTGCAATCATCTTCGCTGGTCGGAGTCTTTTTTGCATCTGTTCAATCATCACTTACAATTGCTACTGCTTTAGTTAGTGGTGGTAAATTTGCACAGAGTTTTGCCAACTGTGATCGAATTCACATGTTTCAATCTAAACCACGAAATCAAGCTAAAGCCACTCTAAAGTTACACACTTTTGATCCTGACCTAAAAGAACGGAAAACACTTTTCCGTCGTCAACAATGTCAAGCCATGCAGCTGCCTGATGGCCCGTGGGGCGTTGCCCTGGTCCTTCTTAAAAATAGATATAAAAATTGGCTTCGCAGACACAAGGCCTCTTTATATCAACATGATGGGGCTCAAATGTTAAGTGTTTTTTCCACAAAAAACACTGCTGCAATTTGGTCAGCAATAAACATCACACCGAGAGGTCCTTGGATAATCTTTCAGTCCCAGGGTGTCAGTGAAAAGGAGTGGATTTTTTACTACTCCAATCTCTACTCTCTCCCTGCTGATAATAATTCTTCTGTTGATTATTCTGTCGCTCCTCATTTTCATCTACACTTCGACAAGGAAGATCTTCTATTCTTCATCCACAAAGCAAGTCGATCTCGAGCTCCGGGTCCGGATGGTTTGTCAAACCATCTCTTTAAACAACATCCTGACTTGTGGTCCTCTGTGCTGTATACCGTTTTCTGTCATGTTGTTCACTCTCAGTCAATACCACGAATATGGAAGCAGTCAATTGTTCTTCCAATTTATAAAAAGGGGGACAGAAGTAAACCAGCAAGTTATCGACCAATAGCATTATTAGATGCACCAGGCAAGATTTTCGCTCGCCTCATCCTACGAGATCTCAATAGGTGGCCCCTCTCTGCAAATATGCAAGATCCATTTTAATTGGATTTCTAAACAGGTCTTGAGACCCTTCCAAACCTAATTGCCCTGAACCTGCTCAAAGCTTCCTATGCCACTCGGAAATAACCATTATATTTGGCTTTTGTACATTTCCGAGTGGCATTCGATTCAATTGATCGCTCTCTTATGTTTGCAAAACGTGCACGTTACAACTGTCCCCCCTCAACGCTTACATTAATCCAACAACTACACACAGATATGACTATGCAAGTAAGATTTTCAACAGAGGGGCTTTTGTCATCCAGCTTTCCAAAGTAGCGGGGTCTAAAGCAGGGGTGCATTTTGGCTTCCATCTTGTTTAATTTGTTTATTCTCGACATGACAAACACATTCACTTCTATCTTGTCTGATGCCCCCAGATTGGGCCCGCAACGCTTAATATGGCTACTCTACGCCGATGACCTCGTCCTGCTTTCTCAGACCCCCAAAGGTCTTCAAAATATTCTGGATGGTTTGGCAAGATATGCGTCTGATAATCTGGTAATCAATACCGACGAAACTCAAGTTCTTGTTTGCAAAAATTCTTCACCGCGTTGCACTTGCAGTAATTTCAAGTGGACCTTACAATCTGCTGGTCTCCAAGTTGTCTCCCAGTATAGATATCTGGGTGTTCCCTTCACCAATTTATTGTCAGACACTTTTCTTGGCCATTTTCTTGAACTGGAGATGGTCTCGCTAATTTCACAAGCCAAAATCCTCATGTACAAGTTTGGTAAGTTTTCATGCAAGCATGTGATCTTTTTTCAGCAGAAAGTTGTACCAATTCTACTTTATGGTATTGAAGCAAGACTTTCTCGTGATCAGCAATTCTGGGATCGCCTTGAAGTGCTATTCTGGCGACAGGTTTTGAGACTTCCAACTTGCTCTCCTCGTTCCATTATACGCCATGAATTAGGTTCTCTCTCTCTCTCTATGTACATGTTCCTTGGAAAATGGCTTCGTTTTTTTGAAAATGCCTATTAGGAACCAATACAAATAATATGCTGAGCGTGGCTGCTCATTATCTTCTTGAGTCCTTGAGTCTGACCATCGTTTGCCTACTAGGTGGAGGCTTTGCGTCTCAGACACTCTATCTGATGCCTCCATTTCACTGGATCTTTTACTTCAAAACCCCTTTCCAGCAAAAAACAAATTGTTTGATCATGACTGGATTACCAATCGTGCAAAATGCACATTGTTACATGATTTCAACAAAGCCCCATTTGGCCACAAACAACTACAGCATATTGCCGACTATTTAGTCAAGTGCCCTGCTTCCCATCTTCGGCACAAATTCCTTCGATTTAGGCTTAACTTATGGCTGACTGCTGTAATTTTGGTCAGACGGGGCCTTCTTCCAGGTGATCACAAGTTCTGTAGATTCTGCATGGATTATCTCCACCAACAAACCCTCCAACACCTGATTATAGATTGTCCAGCTTTAGAGGAGGTGCGTAGCAAACGCTTTATAAAAATGTTATATCCATCTTTTGCCGATGCCATTTTTCCAGCACTACAAAGCACCTAAAACCCAATCCATTGGCCTCTTGATGATAATGGTACTTTGCGAACCATTGGCTTGCAATTGGATTGTTCTCTGTGTTCCAAATCGAATGTCCATGTAACCTCAGGGATTATGTATTATACATTATACTATTTTTTTTCTTATCTTTATTTCCTATTCTTTTATGATGCCTTGGTATTTTGTCCATGAAAGCGAATGAATTTATGTTTGCATAAATTGTATAGTGTAATGCTAAGCCAATTAACTAATGTAATACTCTGTATTTCACACGTTTTTATGTATGAATTGCTTGAATTTTGAAAGGTTGATTTTTTTCAGCCAACCAAAATAAAAAAAATAAAAAATATTTTTTAAAAGAAATGGAAAGATCTGGGGGGGGGGTCACCATCTCGAAGAGGAATGGGGACAAATATGGAGGAGGGCCCACAAGACATCAAAGTGTACAGTTATAAAAGAATCAGCATATAAAATCTGCTACAGGTAGAATCTGACCTCCCAACGCTTACATGGGATAAACACACAATACTCCCCCTTATGTTGGAGGCAATGTGGTGGAACAGGAGATCTAGGGCATAGGTGGTGGTCATGTCCCAAGGCCAAAATGTATTGGAAGGAAGTCCTGGGTCACGTTAAAAAGATCACAGGGGCACAGCTACCAGATTCGCCAGTAGAAATATTGTTGGGGGAAAGAGGTTGAAGGAGTCTATGCTGTGAGCGGGGCCACTGCTACACTCATCACACACCTATTGACGACAGCCTAAATGACCCTAGCCCAAAGTGTGAAAACAGGAGAAGGTCCTATACTGGCATGTTGGTGGGTCAAAATCTGGGGAGTGTTAGCTATGGAAAAGGTGTGTGCTTTGAAAGCTGGGACATATCAGACATTTGTGAAGGTCTGGCTCCCTTTTCATGAATAGGTTAAGGAACAATGTTTCCACAAGCCGAATCTACTTAAAGGCATGAGTGTAATATAAAATGGAGGGGGGAATATCACATAGCATCCTGCTTTGAAGAGCGTTCCCGAGACATAAGACCTGTATACAAGCCATATCTGTTAAGTTAAAGGGGGAGGAGAGAAGGGGATTTGTTTATGTTATTGGTTATGTTAATCTTTGTTCTATCACAATAATGTAAAAGGAACTCATTGCACTGATAAGCAGCCCCAACAAGGCCATCAAACCTGCATTATGAGGAATATAACCTTATGGATTGGAGAATATGAACAGAGTCTGGGTACTGTAATTAAATTTACAGTGACAATGAGTACACAATAAAGGTTTAAAAACAAAAAAAAAAGATTCATCAGAACATCACTTCCTGCAGCCATTTTGGAACAGCCCCATCTCCAGCTGAAGGCCACAAGAAGATCATTTGGGACCATGAATGAGGACGAAATCGCCTCATCCCAGCAACATCAGGGACAATGTCAGAGAGACCAATCACTAATGGACTAGGCAATCAGGTGATGAGAGTGAGTGTCATCCCTTATGGTTTTTGGCGTTGATACTACTTCCTGTTGCCATCTCCAGATGACAGTCACAAGAGTCTCCTATCAGAGCACCAATCACGACAGAAATTGCCTCATCCAAGCAACACCAGGAATAATATCAGAGACCAAGCACCGATGGAATATGCGATCAGGTGACGAGGGTGTTTGTCACCCCTTCTGAACTCCCTAGGGGTGTCCAGCCAGGGGCGTCCAAGTTAAGGGCAGAACAGTGAAGGGTGAAGATCAGCCGTGGACCAGTCTCTTTGCCGATGAGCCTTTGACTGGCTGCGTCTTGCTACTTGTCTGTGTATCCTTAATTGCTTCTTCTCAGCTGCACCCTCTCAATGCACTTCTAATGCTATCTCTTTGTTTCCCTTCTACTCCTCTCTTCACTCTCCACCACTTAGAACCATCTGAACTCTCTCTGCATCCCCATCATCTCTTCTCATCAACGCCACCTCTCTCCTCACTCCACTACTCTTTCTAATAGAAAAACGCTACTCAGACCCTAACTTCCATTACGCATCCTCTTATCGGATCTACTCCAGCGCCTCTCTTTCTCAGACTCAACGTTGCTATGCTTCTACATCTCACTCCCTTTGAATTGCTCTTTGCAATGCACAGCCTGTATGCAATAAAACCTATTTACCTCCGACTTCTTCCTTTCTCATTCACATTCTCTTGACCTCATTACCCTTACTGAAACCTGCATCCCTCCCTTTGACTTTTCAACCCTTGCTGCCCTCCATAACCCTGCCTACACCTACACGCACTCTCCCCGCCCCACTTGCACGGGTGGTGTAGGACTGTTTTCATCCTCCAAACTTCCTATCTCTCCTACTCATCTACCTCCTGATAATTCTTCCACATTTGAATACACTATCTCCACAATCACCGCCCCCCCCTATGGCATACATGTTATCTGTCTCTACTGACCACCTGGTCTGGAAGGTCAATTCCTCAACCACCTTTCCAAACTAATTGACTTTATCACCACCTCATTGTCACTGGTGATTCATTTTCATTCTCTCTCTCTCTCTCTCTCTCTCTCTCTCTCTCTCTCCCTCCCTCCCTCCCTCTCCCTCCCTCTCCCTCTCTCTCTCTCTCAATGTTCTTGCTCTCTACTTTGCCTTTCATTTCTACCATTCACAATACCCTTGCTAATTACCTTCTATCTCCTTCTGCTGCTCACTTTTCTCCAGTTCTCTCGAAGCTGGACTACTGTAACAGCCTCTATCTAAATCTGCCTGCCTCTACTCTCCGCCCTTTGCAACTCATCCAGAACAGGACTGCGTGATTTGTCCTTGGCCTCAAGCCCAGGGACCGTATCTCTCCAGGACTGAAATCACTACACTGGCTCCCAGTGGCTGCGAGGATTAAGTTCAAAACCCTCTGCATTGTCCACAATGCCTTCTGGGGCCTTGGGCCAAAATACCTTCAACTCTCTCTTCCTAAACATCTTCCTTCTCGAGCTCTTCGCTCATCCGCCTCCAACTCCCTCAGGGTCAGACGCTTCTCCAAGCAAAGAGTTGGGGGTAGGTCTCTCTCCGCAGCAGGGACCTCCCTCTGGAACAGCCTTCCTGCCTCCCTGAAATTTGAGAATCATCTCCGGTACTGGAAGCACCTCAAAACCTTCCTCTTGTCTCCGCTTTCTCTCCCGCTATCCCCTGCTAAAATCACTGAACCTGCACTGAATCCGCCACTGGGCCACTCACCGATCTCGGTCCTTGGGCCAGCCACTCTTCCCTGCACTGCCTCACTGGCAACCCCTGCACTGCGGGACTGTCTCTGTATCCCTCCAGCCCCTCCTCCCTGCACTTACCTTGCACTTGCCACCAGCTGGCCCTCATTATTTATTTTGTATTCTACTAACCCTGTACTGCACTTTCCCCTCTCCCTTTCCCCTTGCACTTTTCCCTTCCCCTCTACCCTTGCGCGATCTGAATGACACCTGGCCTAGTAGGATCATTGTCTGTCTCCCCTTGTTCCCCCCCTGCCTCATCGTGCCTTGAAACACTTGTGTATATGCGCTTTACAAATGCTGTATCATATCATATCCATCACTCCTATCCTCCTGCCATGTCTTCCTGCCCCCACCAACCCTAAAGGGATTATTGCCCTAGTCCTCAACAATAAGCCGTCCTGTGCCCGCCACTGACCCACTGTCCACGCACATTGTGACGCACATAGCTCCAGTGTTGCTCCACATATTACATCCCTCTTCAACTCCTCTCTTGACAATGCCACTTTTTACTCATCCCATAGGATAGATACCATCATCCCGCTCCTTAGGAAACCTGGTCTAGATCCTAACTGTCCTGCCAACGTTTCCAGTTTCTCTTCTACCACACTATTCCAAAATCTTAGGGCAAGTAGTATTCAATCGATTCTCCGAGTTCCTTGATACTCACAACCTCCAGGACCCTCATCAATCTGGCTTCTACATTCTACCGAGGCAGCTCTCCTCAATGTCAGCAACTTAATCTCTTCCGCTCAGCAGGCAAACCTTTAATCTCTTCTTATTCTATATACTCGACCTCTTTGATATTGTCGACCATTCTGACCTTCTCTCTACATTATCTCTTCTTGGAATTGAGAAGGCTCTTGCTTGATTTGCTTCATAGCTTGCCCCCAGGCACTTTCAGGTGTTCTGTTCCCTATGGGTCTGTCCTTGACCCACTTCTCTTTCTTCTCTATACTTCAGCTCTTGGCGCCCTTACTTTCTCTAAGAGCTTCTCCTATCAACACTTTGCTGACTACACTCAAGCTGTTGTCATAAAATGTCAAGCTGTCTCTCCACCAGCAAATATTGGATGGTGTCTCACTTGCTCATGCTCAATCCACTAAGACTGAAGTTCTCTACTTCCCAGCCAAACAGGCTCTCTTCATCCCCTCCTCCTCTTCTCACCAAACTACCTTCCTTACTCTGCTTCCACTTGTAACCTTGGATCTTCGACTAATCACACTTCTCAATTTTCATATCCAAATCGGAAAAATCTGTCCTCTTCCTTTCAATGCTGCTCAACAGTTAATCTCCTCCTTAGTCCTTTCTAGATCTGACTACTGTGCCAGTCTCCAATATGGCCTTCTCAACTATGCCTTTTCACTCCTGGACAACATTGGGGACCACACACTTTTCAACCTTTGTCACTTTACCTCTACCTCCTCTGCCTGTCGCCAGACTTGCTGGCTAGCTATTAAACAAAGGGTCAAGGTTAAACTTCTTGTTTACAAAACTATCCACGGACTCACCCGACCCTACCTACCTGCACATCTCACTACTAACTACTCCTCACTCGTTAAGATCATCCTCAGTTCACCTCCTTGCCACCACTCGAGCCCCCTGTGCTCCCTCTCGTTTCCGCTCTCTCCCCTCGCTCCACTTTTCTAAAATGCTCTTCCTCTCCCTTTCCCTACTACTCCAACTCTCCCACTACTTAAATCCAACCTTCTCAAATCTCTCCTTTCTGAAGAACCAGTTTCCTAGCACTCTGATACTGCATCACCCAGGTTTCCTCTCTGCCTACCCTTCTTGGACAACCCTAGCACTTTTCCTTCATCCCTCCATCCTTAATTCAGCACTTTTCCACCATATCATTCCTATGTCATTGTGACCTGTACTTGTTTCCATTTTCTCGGCAACATCTGGTCTTCAAGTTACCTTTTCTCAATCCATTTTACCCATGTCCTCCGCTCTGTTCTCTGTAAATTCTGTATGTGTTTTTATGCCAAAAATCAATTGCTTTCCTTGTGATTTTTATAAACAAAATATCAACAAAAAAGAAGGACATTTCTGGGTTGCAACTTGTTTGGTTGATATTTTACAAAGTTATATATTTACAATTTGAAGCACAGTGAAGTAAAGTGCCTAGAAACACAAAAATATGGTCAAGTGCCAACACCACAATTTAGGCCACATCGTCACTTGTTGCCAGCAGGTCCTTTGCTATGTAAATATGGGTTACTTAATATGCATTCTGTGTGATGAACTTTGGTCACTGGCAAACCTTTATTGGGTAAGCACGCGATATTGGCAACCCACTGCTTTGTGATTGTATTTGAAGGCAGAGCCATTGATTGCCATGAACCAGAGGCTTCTGTGAATTAGTTTAAGTGTAGAGGAGAAGCAGATGCCTCTTCTCCAGTCCCCACCCCGTCACCATCGTCCTATTGGAATAGCAGATGAAGAGTTACAATTGGGAGCTCATGCATGAATTTATGCGATATGTCTATACTGTGTCGATTATATGAAAGACAATATGCACTCAAGCAGCCATTCAGAAGATACCCTCATGTTGAGACAGTGGAAGGATGTTACCAGGAAGGATGTCTACTGTAACGCAAGGTAGAAAAAGCATATTGAAGCTTGCTAAAAAGAGGTATATACATAACGTTTAGGGCGGCCATTGTAAGAAAATGGACAATGGCCCATGTTAGAGAAACAGCCCTGCTACCTCAAAATACGAGCCTAGAATTTCAAATTGAAAAACTGATGCAGAGGCTGTATTTGTGTGCAGAATAAAGGAATCCCTTGGCCTGGGATCAAGGAGGCTATTTTGAGAGATGGGTGCAAGGCACAAGGGGAGTCGAATGAACAGAACACATGCGTAAGACATATTTCTGCTAAGATTAGGAGAGACCATTTGCAGTTGCCAAGTGTTGGACAACTACGATGGCAAAAACCTATGTGAGGTGGAGTGAGCATGGTTCTAAAGGCCAGAAAGGGTAAATGCACCCTGTTTAATAATATAAAATAGCAGTAATTTAGAGGCTGAAATGGACAAAATTGTGGTCTCGTAACACGTGATTAAGTAATCAAAACAAAGGCTATTCATTAGAGCGTCCAGTTAAGATAGTGGCGTGCTCGCACTCCCTCGAATATCCCAGAACAGTGAGACGACAACGAGGTCAACTACAAACGGTAGAATTTGGCTCCGAATTGGGTCGATGACATAGGATGACTCATTGGGAAAACAGATAACAAGTGTTGACGCAACTCGGACACCTACGTTTCGTTTTCACTGATGTGCTGCTAAACGAGCCAAAAGTCCAAGGTTGGATAGGATTGCTAACCAATCAGAAAGCCTGCCACGCACTTTATATACAATGTTCACATTGACCTTTTATGATAGTCACTTGTTCTGTTCCTCTCCCTATCCCTTCTCTCCACTCCCCCTCAACTCCCCCTCCCCTTCCTGTTGCCATTCGTGCACTGCAATAACGGTCATCAGGCATAGTAATGTTACTGCTTGTCTTGTCTCCCTTTTTTTCCTTCCCCTCGTCTCCCTTATTGTTCCATGCACTTGTACTATCTGATATGATAAGATAGCTATTCTCACATTCTGATTTGTTGTAATGTAACTGTAATGTAACTGTATTCTCACATGTTCCCTCCCTCCTTGAAGAGTTTTGAAACACATTGTGTATAGGTGCTATACAAATAAAACAATCAATCAATGTTGCAGTTATTGGTCCGCTGCCATATTTTCTGCTATAATCAGTATGTGACGCACGTAGAAGTAGCTCAGAGTGTGTCCTACAGAAAAGGGGCAGCCAATGAGATATTAAACCTTATATAATTCTATAAGTAGTGGAAAGGAGGCATGGTGTCACAAGTATGACACTGACAGGAGTTACAAGTGGGTTTGGAAAAATGCCTACTTTGCCCTATAGCTATGATGGGTGTAGTCTCTACCATCAAATAATAAAGAAAATAGTCCTAGTCAGTCTATGTCAAATCAAAATGGCCTATACTTACAAATCCCAATCCCTGCCCTATCTCTTATGCAAAAAGTGTGTACAGGGGAATGTGTACGTAAAGGAAAGTCAGTGTTATAACAAAGGAAAAAGGTGGTTGAGTCTGCTCTCCTCCCTACGGTGGACAGTACAAAGTAAGGCGGCTCCCATAAACGGGATGAGACCCTGGCTCAGGATGTAAAAAAAAGAAGATTTTTCAAAACGTGGGTCGAGGCCCGCTTGACTTTCCATGTTTAAGTCACTTATTCCAATTTTCTAAAAGTTCTTTCACTGTTCAACAAATGTTCACGTAGGTCTCCCTCTGTCGGGCTCGGACTTCTCAAGGCATCCCCAGTTCACGTGGGTCTCCCTCAGTCGAGCTCAGACCTACCAAAACAAAGTACCTGATTCAACGTAGATCTCCCTCAGATGGGCTCGGACCTCGCAATCACAGCACTTGCAGGGGTTCACATTTGTTACTAACTTATTTCATGTTTCTGGTCTCCCTCAGTTGGTCTCAGACCTTTCTCTGATGTCAAAGACTTTCGAATGTACAAGGCTTTTCCCATAGACCTTTGCAGGACCACTTCCGACTTTCACTTCAGCTCTCCCGTATAATATTTGCCCCAGCGTCATTGGTATTGGTAGTTCAATACTAAAATCAGAAAAGTGCAAAGAAATCTTCATCTTAAAGCAATCACCTTTAACTTCCCCTTTTGTCTGGGTTAATCTTGAGCACTCCACATTTCAGAGTTTGTTCACTTTGCTGCTTCATAACAAGACAGCAAACATTTCGTGGAGACTTTCAAGTGGGATATTTCCTAACTGCCTGAACACTCTGCTACTCTATCACTGGCTTCACAGTTATCTGTCACTTAAAAGTTCTTTACTGATTTGTTTTATTTTGCATTTCATCAGCATGTGCGCAACCTTCCATTGTGAGACACACTGTTGTGAATTCAATTTTTCCTGGACACAAACCGGCATTTCATGTCTTTCGCTAACTCACCGGTTGTATACATTCCTTTCTCTGCGGTTTTGATTCATGAGTCAAGGTTGATACCACAGGCTTGGCCTCGCCCTCCTCAACTCTTGTAGTTCACCCGGGAGCGTAGCTGGAGTCCTTGAAACACAATGCAGGTTTCTTGTCTGGGATTAGGCTTTCTCCACGTATCCTTCGCGGTTTCCCCGAGGCCACAATCTCTTGCATTGACCTTTAGGGTTTCTCTACCCTTCGCTCTGGTCCCTCGATCGGTCGTCCTGCTCCAGTGGGTTTGCCTTCGCCCCAGAAGATCGGCTCCTTCTCGTGTCTCACCTTGCTCAGAGTGTCTCTATGTTGCATCTTTTATCCATGTGGGGGCAGCTAACGGGTATCAGATATATGTGATTACGGTCAAGTGCCTGACCGGATTAACGGGACATGTCCAACGAGATATATGCATTTTAGCCCCTTTACTCTCATGCGTCCTCTTCCTCTGCCCAGTGTTGGTGTAGAAGGAGGTTGGGAGGTGTGTGTGGCGGGGTAGGGGTTTGGAACGTGGGAAAATCCTATAAAATAGAATGGGGTGTGGGTACGGGAAAGGGGTGATACCGCGTCTCACCATCGATTGCCTCAACCCCACTCCCCGAAGATCACCCACCCAGGTGATCCTCCCGCACTGCTCAACCCCTAGGGTCTGGATCCAAAGGCAATGGCCGTGCCCTGGCCATCTGAGAGAAAACCCTGGGGACTAGTAAGTGAGTGAGACACCCTGTTCCCCTAATCTAATCCCTGCTGTCGATAGGTTTTATGAAGTGCCACGTAGGAGGACGTCATAAATGATGTATGAGAAAGTATATAATCTCTGTACAAGCAAGCTAAAGTGTGAATATTCAAGCATCTATTTTGATAGCGTTTAAATCTCCCTGCTTTCCTTCATGGAGATTAAAGCAGTATTTTACCATCTTCCTTTGCTCTGTCTGGTTATTTGGTCTGAGATATTTACTGGTAATTCCATCTAGCAGAAAGAAGACGCTTCAAGGTGCTAGAGCACATAAGAGAAAGCCTTGGCAGAGGAAGCAGATGCTGTGGATCCCTATGGTTTTACAGGAGCTATAGACTTTATTCCACTGCGACTCCTGCCATGTAAGACATGTGCCATTTGCTGCTATGTTTCCATCATACAATGTGCACTCACCAATCCCATACCCTCAGAGAACAATACAGTTATAGGCAAGAAGCCACATTTGGGGGGAGGGGGGTGAGGGCATTAGTGGTAAGTACCATTGCCTGCCAACCCTCCCTCATGCGCCCGTTGCCCGATGCACTTCTCCTGGCGGCCCACCGCTGGAAAACCCAAGATCTTTCTTAAGAACTGGAGTTCAGCAGGGCTGGATGTGAGGAATAGTGCTTTGTGGCCTTACGCCGCTCAGGGTGTCACTGCTATGTCCCGGGTATTTAAAGAGATTATTGCTTTGTGTGCTACTGACAGGAGAGTTGGTTGATGGGAATGGCCCTCTGGATGTAGCAATGAGCTGGACATATCTGATAAATGGGAGCAGTGAGGTGAATGCAGGGGTGAAATTGGGCTGTCAGTGTGGCCCCCTTCTGCCCTAGTTGCATGAAGACTTGAAGGGCTGGGCAGATGGATAGCTCATCTTCACAGTGAGCACCTCACAGGAAGACCTCCTGTATTAGGCAGGCCTCTCATAGGGGCTAGTGTGACCTAGTTATGTTTCGGAGTTACATGAAGTGCAGCAGGGCTGGTGCAGTGTCAGTACAGGCTGCACTATTCTAACCTTTCTGCAGACCCAGCAAGAGGTTCTTGTTTTGCTTACTGTTGGCGGGCCGCACCAGATGCCGGGAGCACCTGGCTGAACAGCGATACTGTGCGCTTGCAGTCAACACACCGCAAGGGACACCATGCAGCGTCCAGATGTGTCACCGTGGCTGGAGGCACCCAGCATAAGGCTGCCTCGGCTCTGGGGGCACCTATGCCGGGGCTGCTGCACCAGGCCATGATCACACGGCAAATAAAGACACAGATACGAGTTGCCACTTCCTGGGGCTCTGCTGCACTGCCCCTCACGTGCCAGCTCAGCCCATTTGGGGTAGAAAATACACGTGCATAAGTGAAAAGCAAAGTGTTCGGTGTGGAGTCTGCAGTGTCCAGTGGTGGTGTCCGGTGTCTGGTGCTTGGAAGCAGAAAAGGATCCTGATTGACTGTTAGGTACTGGCCCTTTAATAATAGAGGAGTCTCAACATACTATGTAGCCTGCAGCCCGTGCGAAGTGAGAAGCAAAGTGTTCTGCAGAATTACATAATCACTCCAGTGCGTATGGTGAGACATTTATCTTTGCTTATAAGTCTCTGGTTACTGTTACCGCCATCCGATGAGCCTCTGCATCAAAATGTATATAGACGACTTTAAATGAGAATGTGGATTTAGGGCAAACCAGCAGTTGTAAGTTTGCACTGCTGTCGCAATCGTACTGTTTATCTGAGGTGAATTTGAAGTGTTATTTTAAACTTGCTGATCAGACTATTTATTGAAAGACCATAACGCAGATTATCAGCACGTCTGCTTCGTGTGGCGGTAGAGCATAAAAAAAAAAACTCAGCTACACGCACAGATCGCCTCTTTAAGAAGAGAACAACTGTGCCGTAGGTGTCTGCGACATCTAATTACCTGGAATTCGCTAAAGTTGTGGCCTAACATTGGGGTTGTTGTTCATACAAGTATCAGTTAAACACTGAGTAAATAACACTATTAGAATAAGTGTGACTGTACCTGGAACTGAGTGACTGCGGGCGTTGGCCTTTGAGCTCATCCAGACATTCTCGTGCCAATTATAACAAATTACTGCTTAGCAGCACTCTTAACACTTTCGATACACATGCTGTAATTTGAGACGACTTCGAGAGCAAAGCAGTAATTTTGAAATAAGAGTGTATTTTCGGATGTACGATGGGAACTTCGCTTCACTGTGGTAAATGAGAGAGCGACTGGGCAATACTGTCTGAGCTCTCATGAGGAGCAAGTGTATATTGTGCATAAATTGACATTTAAAAGCACCAGATTGGGTCTCAATTAAAAGAACTGCGGCTGTATTTTGGACTTTGAACTATCTTAAGTGTATAGTATTAAAGTGCTTTGCTTTGTTAACCTCTTTTTGTCCCATCTAAGAAGGGAGTAACTGTGGGCCGTTTGGGCCTTTGAGCTCTATCAAGGGACAAGTATAATATTAAGACTGACCTACTTTTGTTTCTATTCAGCAAAGTCGCGTTTATAGCTAAGTGAGACCTATGATGCATAAGGTATTTATTTTATTGAAGTGGGAGTGACTGTGGGCTTCGGCCTTTGAACTCCCTATATTGGATATGGTGTGTATTTGAATTTTTCATAAAAGAAATAGTAATTACATTTGTTAGCTGTTAGGTTACACTATTAGTGGGTTACTACATTTCACACTCTCACTTTAAGATCGTATTACGTACAAAAACTTGGAACCCATTTAGGGTGTTCAATTATGTCACTGGTAGTAACTAGAAACACGCAACAAATACATTCTAATAAATTGCCAGTTATGGGGTCACAGGAAATACAAGCTTCTGAAACACCCATTAGCAGTACAAAATTCTCTCAAGGGAAATCCATCTAAGATCTATGCTCACACAGCGGAGGAGTTGGTACAAACAATCTGTCCCGACTTGGGAATAAAGGGGGCGCAGACAGCAGCAGATAGTGTTGTTAGCCTGTGTGAATGCTTTGGGTGTTGCATCTAAAACCATAAACAATCTTAAGCATGTATCAAAATAGCTGCATTTGCAGAAACACCAGTAGCTGGTCAGAAGTTCACAGACTTAGTACTGAGATTCGACAACTTAAACCCATGAAAGCATGCTTAATGGTAGGCTTGGGGAACTTTACTGATATCAGTATCCTGGAGGGTGCGGGAAACACTGGTTGCCTGGTATTTGCGGTATAGCATAGACGTGGCAAAGAGCTGGAAGGTTCTGAGGAAGTAAGTGGGTTAGTTGTAAGTGTACAAGCCCCTGAGGGATACTTGTCCTCAATTAACTTTGAGGAAACTGCGGGCTCTCCCTCACAATTACTTGAATTTACTACTAGTAATCTAGCACAAGGACCGGATATTAGTGGAACACAAATAGTGCATCGAAAATTAAAGGACGTGGATGATCAAATAAAACATTCATCACCGTCCATATCGGCATTACATTCTTTACTTAGTGCAACAGTAGTTATATGATAACATCAGAGATAAGGTCAAAGACCCTACTTTAATACTGAATGAACTCGATGTAAGAACTGATATTTTAAGCAATTGGGCCCTTTCCTCAAAGTCAACGGTTCAAGTTAGATGCTGACGAAAATTCTATATGTATTATGAATCCTACGAACAATTCTAATTCTGAGACAATGATATAACAGAGGAAGGAGGCTCCTGATTTGATGGGAAAGCAATCTAAAAAGGCAATTAAAAAAAAATAAAAAAGGGAGGAGAAATCAGCTTAAGAGTAATTCCAGAAAGTCTCTCGGAAATCTTCACATAGTTGAAGAAGAACGAGCTACCACCAGTACTGTCCCCTGGTAAAGATATAGGGTACCCCATCAGATCAACTATTCTAAGGGGGCCAGCCAAACAGAAAAAGAAAGTAATGAATTGACATATCCAACTAATAACAATGTTACTACCCAATTTTTAAATGTACCTCAAGAAAACAATTTGGTGGTGGAGGTAACAGAGAAAAACGTATCAGCTGTAGGGGTCTGAAGCCATCAATAAGGCTACCCAAACTGTGCAGCTAAGAGCAAATTGGAGTCCCGACACCATACGTAGACGGGCCACTTAATGGGACAATAGATCAACAGCTGTCGGGTGGTGTGTGGGATGTTTTTACCCATGCATTCAAGCCCTACCATAAAACTGTGCAGTACTGGCATGGAAAACATCATGATTGCCAGAACTCCCCAGAGAGTGCACAGGGAAAATATGAAGAATAGGCTGCCACGCATTTTTGCCTATGTTGTGAGCACAGGAGGGCACTGCCTAAAACCGCCATTGGGCTACACACACAGTAGCCTGAAACCATTGGGAATGGCAATGCTGATTGCCAAAAAGCAACTCAGAACTGTGGGGAATTCATTTTCTTAATCCCAAAAATGGTTGCAATACCGGTACTCACCACTATCAGAAAGCCGCCGTTTTAAAACCACCAGACTTTTGTGTAAAACTGAACGAATGAACCGAACCCAGGCCAAGGAAAGACTTGCTAAGAGGTGGATACAATGTAAAACTATATTCTGAAATGACTTGAAGGAAGTAATTATTTAATGTATATGTAAAAAGTGTAAGTTTGATTTAAACTGGGAACTAAAGTGACATTTAGCTGAATTCTGACTGACAATTACCCCCGACAGGAGAAACCTGCTCAGCCACTCTTCCCAGGCCTAGCTGCATCCTGCTTCCCCACCAAAAGGAGTTGACACCTCTCTGATTAGATTAGGGGAGGGGCATCTGCAGGAAACTGAACAATGGACCCAGGCAAATGTTATATTGGGGGGGCCGTAAAGTGGCTTCCTCTTGGGAGAAGTGGGAGGAGAAGTGCCTGTGAGAGCCAGCTGAGCTTGGGGGAAGTGGATAAACCAGTTCTTCCACCATGTGATGTGGGAAGCCACACCCCTTTTTGACCAGAGCATAAGTTAAAAAGATAGATAACTCATAGTGCGGACTGGTCAAAATTATATAAGTAATATCATAATTCTTGTGATTTTTCTGTGCACGTTTTAAGAGGCGTTAGGACCCTGTGGTGTATTCTGGGGGGTTGCTAGCAGAAAATAGGGTCTCACTCCAAATGTCTGCATGTTAAAAATCTGACACTTCAATACTCCTTGCGCACATGTGTGTAATTTTGGATAAATGTCCGATATTGCAAAACCATTCAAAAAGCGCAAAATGTTGTCATTTTTGAATGTAAGCCCCCAGGAACATCAGAGGAGGACAAGCATGGACCATAAGGAATATATAATGTGTACATGTAATTTCAACAAATTGTGTATTTGGGAAATATGTATTTGAATCAAATATAGATTTGTGGGCAAATTGACCAGGGGAGGATCCTCTGACCCATAAACAGACCTCATCATGATGACAAGCCATTTCCTTCCCCCAATCATGGGAGAGGGGAGAATTGGGCCAATGACAAGTAGAGAGGGGCAGGCTCAGTTATGCCACGCATACACCCACTTCCAAAACACATAAAAAGAGACTGCTGGGACAGGTAGAGACATTCAATTCCATTTGCTGCGGAGCATGCTGACCGACGACTTCACATCCAGAGATCCAACACTTAGACTTCCAAGCTAAACATAGACTACAGAACTTTGAACCTAGAAGGCCCACTGCAAGCAAAAGTATTCTCAGCAGGCCTTCAGAATCCAGCAAACCTAACCAAACTATTCAACAGCCGGGCGAGCTGTTTGAATTATTTGCCAAGAACTGTTGCCGGAACTGCAGACCAGACCCAGACCGCTGTGAGCAGAACCGGTGCCTGATTGACCCGCCGCATCCAGAGAGGCTAGACCAGCAGAGCAGAGCTGACCCAGACGCTGTGAGCAGAACCGCCCAGTCCAGTCGACCAGATCCGTGACGAGGCCCATTCATTTCAAAATTAGGAGTGAGTATCTGCCAGAACTGCGCAGAACCCAATCTCTTAGTTAAAATATTCTAATCCAAACTATTTTAACCTAATTAGAACAGCCTCCTAGAAATCCTGTCATCTGTCATTTTTAAAGCTGCACAACTGTCACCTGTCAATTCTGCAGCTGCAAGCTGTCACCTGTCATTTTGAGTTTTACTTTAAATCCGAAAATCTACCGTTATTAAATTGTCCGTATCTCTGGAACCGTTTGTGCTAGGAACGAACCTAGAACCGACTTCCTACTCCCTATACTTTTTCCGCAATCGCGATTTACGCACTTGCGAAATTTACCGCGATTTGCGATTTTGGCTCAATTTCTCCACTTGTCAAAATAGCAGCTCCATTCTTTCCTTTGTTAAAATCCGTTTGCAACCTGGTAATAACGCATAGAGCATTGCTAAAGTGAGCCTGAACTAATATAAAGTATCTCTCCCTCACCCTGAACCTCCTGCAGGGAATTAAAATCAATTTTAGCATTTTCACTTCATTGCCACCACATTTCAAGGTAATTCGCCCTTGTTTAAAACTCATACCTGTTTCCTCTAAGCTTGCTGGGGGAACTGGAACTGTGTATTGCATTATAAAGTGTGATTTGTTGGGATTCTTGAAGACTGTGTGCTCTCCTTCCATTTCTTACATTGCATGGGGGGGGGAGTGAATTGTCAAGGAAAAGTGATTACATTGTCGTTTGTTGAAGCCATATCAAGTTATTTTCTGTACTGCATTTCATTCATCATTGCGTTTCCTTGAACCATATAAAGCATTCTTTCCCACCTTATTCTTCTGTTCCTATTCATAAGTTACCTCTTGCTGATAACTGCTCATATTCACAAGTGTAATATCCATTACACATTTATTTATAGACGTGTGATATATATATATATATATATATATATATGTATATATATATATATATATATATATATATTGTTTAAATTTTCAAATAAACCTTTTAATTTCAAATCAAACCTACTTCTTGGCTCAGTGGGGTAAGGGGGATTCTAAGAGGGGGGTGTTATACAAGGGTTGTCATCCAGAGTACTGAACTGGACATAAAAATACATCAATAAGGGTTTTCCTCAACATCCCAGACTAGGCATTGACTTAGCTGTAGTGTTAAGTGGGGGCTCGTCCGGGATATTCTGGGTTAGATTTACCACTTGTGCAGATTAATACAGTGTGCCAACTGCCCAGATACACATATCCGGTTAGATCACCACGCTGTTTTACACTGTGAAAGCATCCCTCAAAGGAACGCTCTAAGGAAACGGTCTGTTTTGCAAAATAAAATACAAACTTCTGTAAGTCAGGAAGGAACTCAAATTCCAGAATGACGACCTTGGTAGATATGAAAATAGCCAGAGAGCACTTCTTACATAAGCTATTTGTGAGAGGTGAGTGGACTCATCAGGACCAAACGGTCTGGTTGCAGGCAATCGCGCAACAGGTCACTGAAACAGGGTCAGATATATGGAGAGATCAGGGTCCATTACATGTGGCCCTGAGTGAACTATATATGGCTTCTAAGGCCAAAGATGAACACAATAAGACTGCCAGGATAGCGGCATATTTGTATCTATATATGGGAGCCATGCAGGACAAATGTGCTGAAGGCCAAGATCTGGCAAATAGGCAACAGATGGCGTTAGAAAAGGCCCAATCTGACCTGGTCTCTTCTGAGCAGAGGCTGCAGAGGAGCCAGGAGTCAGAAAATGATAGTAGGCAGTATATCATTAAAATAAAAGAGGACATGGATATACTGCAACAGGAAAAGACAGACCAGGATACCACAATTCTAGCTTTGCAGAAGGAGCACCAAGACAGTTTGGACTCCTTACTGCAGAGCCAGAAAAAGCTGGAGCAACAGATCAATTTCAACAGGGCATGCACAGAGCAGGTAGCCACCCTGCAAATCCAACTAGACAGAGAGAAGGAGGAAAGCAATAAATTGATTTTGAAAGACCTGGATACCTAGGCAGAGTTTGATGAAGAACGCCAGAAAGCTGGTGCCTTTCAAAGGCAGAGGGACGACCTGGCGTCACAAATGCAGGCTCTTGGTCAGGAAAGGGATACCTTAGGCCAGGAAGTCTGCCATTTAAAAAGAAAAATTGAAGAAAATCACTTGGCCCTCCAGGGGCTGGGTGACCTCCAAAAAGAGCATCAGGGCTTGCTAGATCACACCAGGAGGGTGGAGGAGGCTCTGGCAAGAAAGGAGCAGGCCAGTAGGGATGGGACTGAGGAGGTAACCCTCCTGCAGCAGAGACTGGCCCAGTACTCCAGGACCAATCAGGAGGCACAGAGAGAGAATGACACTCTCTGCCAGCACAATGATAGGCTCCAGCAACAGGTAGAGATGCAGGAGAGACTGATAGAGTCTAGTAAGGCCTTAACTGAGGAACTGAAAGCGCAGGCTCTTGCTTTGCAACAAGAAGCAGGGGCGGATAGAGATGAGGTTCGCTGGGAAAGAGAAACTCCTGAGCATAACCTCAGGAGCCCTAGTACCAGTGGCCTTCATCTCTCCCAGTCCCTGGACTCTGCCACCCCCATGTCCCCTCGCGCACATGAGCCCAGGGCCACAGGGATGGCAGATTACTATCCAGCTAGAAGTATGGGGCTCATAGGCCAGTACCTCCCAGGAATGGATGGGCGGGAATCCGGGTATGGGCACCCAAGCACAGTGCAATTTAGTGGGGAACCCCAGGAGAGTAGGCCCATTAAGGGCATCCTGAAAACCTCTGCCCAGTTAGGTCAGTGGGGGGGGTACCCATCAAATCCTGGCAGCAAGGAGGGATCTGAAGACTCCTCTGAGCATTACAGGACACAGGAGACCAGGTCCCCACATTCTGCCAGCCATTCCCAGGCTCGCAGAATCCGGGAAAACCTGGAAGATCAGACGGGCACCTCTGGGAGCAGTGCTTCTGTGTCAGAGGATGAATGGACCAGGGTTACCCGAACCAAAAAGGCCAATAAGGCAAAAAGGGCCTTGCTTAAGGACCCATTGAAACAAATAAAGGCAATAATGAGTGTCATCACGCCTTATCATAAGAACGCCAAGTATTCTGTTTGGGAACACTTGGAGCTCTATGAACAAATGATGGAGACTTTCCATTTGAAGGACAGCAGTAGCTGCATCCAGTACGTCAAATGGACCTTCTCACCAGAATACTCCAGTTTCTTTGCAGGGCTGGAGGATCAAAACCATTCAAGGTGGTCCACATACAGGGCGGCCATCTTGAAACATTTTTCTGTGCACAGAAATCCTCAAGAGGCTCGCAAGGCAGCCTACAATTTGCAATATGGGGAGGATCAGGTCCCACAAGAGTTTGTGCAAGAATTAAAGCGTGCTTTTGCGCAGACCACCAGAAGGGTGCGCACGGATAGCAGAGAATTTATCAATACGTTTTTCCATGCCTTACCCAAATACATAATGACCCAGCTTGTGAGAGATTTTCATGAGAAAAGATCTTTAGACTGGGTCATTGAACAGGCTACACGGATCTATGAGGTGCAGAAGGCCATCGAAAATAAAAATAATGTGCAGAAAACCCCAAAACCAACTGCTGCTAAGGTGGCAGAGGTAAAGGTTGCCCCTGTTTTAGATTTGGAGATGGGGGGGCCTAAAAACCTGCCTGCACCAAATAATTCACAGCCCAGAAGGCCCTCGGGCCAGTCGCAGACAGGGAGTCGAGGAGGTAGTCCCACAAATGGGGTCCCCCGCTCCCCTGATTATGTAAGTCCCCGCTACAAGGGAAACCGACCAATCCTGGGTTATGTGTGGACTCCTCCAGCCCAAGGGGGGGGGGGAATCCAGCCAAGCACCTGACCCGGGGAACTTCCCTGCTACCTTCCCCCAGGAGGGCAGAAATTCACCAAATCCTGGGCAGAACTTTTTCCCCAGGTATCCACCCAATTTCCAGACCCAAAATCATCCATCCTTCTTTCCCCAATTCCCTGAGCCCAGACAACCTAATCTGGAGAGGGGAGGCCAAGGGTGGAGGGGTACCCAAATCTTCCCAATCCGGGGTATTACCAGAGAAGGGATAGCTACCTTTCCCGGGATCAACCCAGGGGAGAAAATAGAGCCCTGTATCAGCCTGAGCGGGTTTCCCAGTTAGAGCGCCAGGTTCAAAATATGGCACGGGATCTGGGTCACATACTGAGGGCTCAACAGAACCCTCAGATGAGCATGCCACCGCAGAATGGCCCAAACTCTGGACCTGGTGCTCCGAACAATGACGGGGGCAGCACCCCGATAACCCACCGGTTCCCAGGGAGGAGGCACAAGGGGAAGGGGGGTGTAAAGCCTTGGAGGAAGCTTCCTTCCCAACTTGTAAACAGCCCCTGGAAAACTAGGAACCGGAAACAAAATCTCCAGCCCCTGAAAGTCTGCCACCGAAGGAGCAGAGGGGGGGGGGGGGTAGTAGAAAGAAAGAACCCAAACAGACCCACTTTGTGGAGGAGGTAAAGGTCTTCCAATTTGAGGGAGAGTGATCCCCAGAGGATCCTGGGGAAAGGATCTTCTCCTTCAGAGATGGGGGAACTCCTCCCAAGGAAAAATGGGTCCCAAGGGATGCCAATTCAGACTGGGGAGATGTGGAGACTGAGCTACCGCCGCCCATCATCTCATCCCAGAACCGACAACACCAAAATCCCATGGGTCAAACCCATCCTGATGACTGCCTCCAAAAAGAGGGGGGGGAGGGCAGCTCAGAACCCGAAACCATTTCCAGTTGCCAATTTTTTCTTTCAGATTCCCCAGGCTCTCCACAGAATTCTGCCCAAATCTCTCCGCTAACAATGTCCAAAACAAGAAAGTTAGCCCACCAGTTGTCCAAAAATGTGCATTATCTGTGCCCCCTTGAGGAGAAGGAGGGAAGATATTATGCCCCGGTACAAGTACAGGGGCAGGGTACAATTTCGGCACTGGATCCCAAGCCACCCTTCTGTCCAAAAGGGCCTTTGATGAACTAAATGCAGGAAGGGGGGAGAATTACCGTATTCCTCTCACCTCTCTTCCTGGACAACAGTAGAACTTTGACGGGAAGGAAATTCCCGTCGAAGGGACTGCAGATTTGGACATCAAAATTGGGCGACACAAGGTGAAACACCCGGTCATAGTAGTGACTCCAGAAGGCACCCCTTGTTTACTAGGGAATGACCTTCTGAGAAGGTTGTCACCCCTAATAGATTGTGTAAACAAGGTCCTCTGGACCCAGACTAGCCGACCAATAAAATTAAAACAGAGTGTCAACCGTGTTAGTTTAAATGGCACCTGCCACATGGTTAAACAAAAATCTGACCAAGTAGAATTTCACTTCCAGAACAACCAAATTCCAGACATGACAGTAATAGTAGTGGGACAACAGACTGGTGATGGGGGGTCCTCTCTATTTCTGAGAATCAACCTTCCTTCCAGTTTAAGGTGGTATTCCACACTGGAGGGAAACACTCTGAAATTCTTTACCAATCCACAATCAGACACTCCCACTCTGATAGTCCAGAAAGCTGTGAAATCAGCTCAGAGCCTGGCTGATATTCAGCAAATTGGAGAGCAGTTTTTCATCCCTGTTCAGTTAAATGATGGGAAGGACTCTGTTCTCGCTCGACTGTGTGTGAACAACGGTAAGAGCTTCATCAGCGAAGCCATGTTCTGCCAACTCCCAAAAGATCCAGCCATTCCCACATTCAAACTGCTAGAAAAATGGGAAATGGACCTGGAAGCACCCAATTCCAAACATCTCCTGCCAAGCAGGTGTATGCTCAAAATCTCCATCGGCAACAAGAGCATAGTCCATAATTGTTGGGGCGTGCGAGACGTCACTGCAGCCTTTTACTTAGGCAGTGACATTCTCAATCGCTTTGCCATTAGTTTGGACCTAATAAACTTCAAAGCTTGGTCCCGATTAGCGGATAATCCCATGGGCTTTCATGATCCAGAAAAAGCATTTAGGTCAGCTCAATTGCTACCTTATGCAGTTGAAATTCAGATCAAAGAGGAAGTCACCATCCCAGTAAGGACCCGACAATTCTCCCTGGAAGTGAAAGTTAAAAGAGGACAAGAATTGAAAAACCCTGATGCTTATATACATCTAAATGCTTCTCTCCAACAGCAAGGATTGGGGGTAAACCCAACTCCATTAGTCAACATAGAACATAACACCATTCCAATAGAGGTGGATAACAGCAACTTAAAGAGTATTACTCTAGCCGCAGGCACCATTATTGGAATGGCGATTGATGACCGACATTTCTCCATTGATTTAGGAAATGAACTATTAGGACCAATCCCCAAGGACTGTTTTGACAGTGACAGTGATGACAATACAACACCAGACAGGATTTTCACCCGGCATGGGGGGAACTTCCTGGTGTACACTACTTGCCCTTATGGTAAGGAAGATGTGACTTGTGACTTCAGAGGGGATGAGGTGATTTTCCAGGTCCATGAGGGCTGCCTTTCCCACCTGAAGCCTCCGGTCCAAATCAGCACTCTGACCAGGGGCTTCTCCACCCAGCTGGAGGAGGCCGCAGAGATAGCAAAACCAGAAGTCTTTCCAGGCTTCAGGCAGATGGTGGAAGAGAGAGTCAACCTAGCTGATGCCTGCGTGACTCTGGAACAGAAGCAAAAGTTGAAACAAGTTTTCTTGGATTTTCAAGATCTCTTTGCGGTAGACTCATATGACTGTGGTCGCACCGACATCCACACCGCAACAATTCCCACGGACCCTGGAATGACTCCAGTGTTTGTGAAGCAATATCGTTTGCCTCTCGCATCCATGGAGTCCCTTACTGAAATAATTAAGAACCTTGAGTCCAGGGGAATAATCCGTCCAGTCCACAGCACTTTCAATAATCTGGTGCTGGGAATATTGAAGCCAAACGGCCAGTGGAGACTCTGCGCTGACCTTAGGGAGCTCAACAAACGGGTCCATACTTCCCGATGGCCCCTGCCCTACATTGACCAAGGGCTGGCCCAGATTCAAGGGTCACAGATATTCACAGCAATAGACCTGACCAATGGATACTGGACCGTGCCTGTCAGTAGGGAGGACCAATACAAACTGGCTTTTACCTTTGGGGGCCAGCAGTACACATGGACCCGGACTCCCTTCGGAGACCTCAACTCCGGCAATGAATTCAACATTTTCCTACATAAGGCCATGCCCGACCTGGGTGCGAGGGGTAACCTGGCTTATGTAGATGATGTCCTCATCAAAAGTTCATCTGTGGAGGAACACATAGCGGAGATCCGTTATTTTCTGACGCAGTTGAGGGCCGCCGGAGCAAAACTTTCCTTCCAGAAAGCACAGTGGTGTAGAACCCGTGTTAATTTCTTGGGGCATGAGATTACTCCTCAGGGTCTCTGTCCCCAGGAAAAGAAAGTGGAAGCACTTCAGAAACTGAAAGACCCCACGACTCTGCGGGAACTAAGGAGCCTCCTTGGACTGACTAATTACAGCAGAAAGTTCATTGAAGGCTACGCAGAGATCACTAGACCCCTGATTCATCTCTTGAAGGGGGGGGGGTTGAGTGGGAATGGGGTCCAGAACAATCCGAGGCAGTAAGACAACTCAAAAGAAGCCTCTCACAAGCGCCTTGCCTAGCTTACCCTGTCAGAAACAAGGAGTTCTTCCTGGAGACAGGGTTCTCTAATACGTGCTTGACGGCAGTATTATACCAAAAGCATGACAAGGTCAATAAAGTAATCTCCTACGCGAGCAAAACTTTATCCTCTGTGGAGGAAAAATTCAACGATTGTGAGAAGGCACTCCTGGCAACGGTGTGGGCATTGAAGAATTACCGCCCGTTTATCCAGGGGGAACACATCATAGTGGAGACTCCACACCAGCCTCTGCAATATCTCCAAAGTGACAGAATCCGGGCCGGAAATGTGAGTAATTCCCGAATTACTTCCTGGATTCTGTCAATGCAAGGCTTTCCTGTAGAGGTCAGATATGGCCAAAACAAGAAGAGTCCCCTCGCGCAAGGTCTGGCTGACTTGCATGATTGTGCCAGAGAAAACTGTCTCGAGGACGAAAGTCTAAAAATCAAGGACAACATGGAGGCATACCTTAATTCCCCACACAAAGTCTTTGAAGAAGACAAGTGTGAGGGAATGCCCACTGTCTATGTGGATGGATGCTCTTACCATGTTGACAACAACGGGGAGAAAGAACTGGTGGCCGGCGTAGGGAATGCATGGGTGAAGGAGTTTCCAGAACCCTCACTGGATACAAAATTGGTCCCCGAAGTAGTCAGGTGGCAGAGTTGATGGCTGTGTATCAGGCCATCCTCACTGCTGTCCAACATCAACTCCACGAACTGGTCATAATCACAGATTCGGATTATGTACGGAACGGGTTCGTGGAGCACCTGGTTAATTGGAAAACCAGAGGCATGTTATGTGCTAATAACAAACCCCTGAAACATGGGAAGTTAATCCAAAATATTGATGATCTGGTCACATCGAATGGGATGACCATCTACTGGAAAAAGATCAAGGGTCATTCCAAAGTAGAGGGACCAGACAAAACTGGAAATGACTAGCTCATCAGCTGGCCAAAACCGGGGCCATCCAAGGGGATCTAATAGAAATAGAGTCCCTGTTGGGGGAAATCCAGGTCACTGCCATCACTAGGTCCCAGACCAATGCTCACAATGATCTTTCAAATGCACAATGGAGTAAGGAGACCCCTGATGCTGATTTGATTACAGCTCAGAAGGGGGATCCAATCATTGGTAAGTTTTACCAACACCTTGAGGACCCTGAGAACTTTCCCCTGACGGAAACCGATTACATTGGGAAAGAGGACCTAAGAGTGTTGATGAAATGTCCAAAAATGTTCCGAATCCAAGACGGTTTGCTGGTAAGGAAATCCAAAGCTGGCCACGATCAGTGGGTGGTTCCTACCTCATTCCGAAGCCTGATGTTAAGTCATGCCCATGATGCGGCCACCGCCGGTCATAGGGGGTTTCACACAACACTGGAAATCTTGAGAGGTTGCATACTGGCCACACATGGGGCAGGACCTCGACCAATACTTGAAGGGGTGTCTTGTGTGTGCACAATTTCAGCCATCATCCCTCACACCGTGCGCTTCTCCAAAAGAGGGGGATGACACTGCCATGGTCAGATTTGCAAATCGACTTTGTAGGCCCTGTAATTCGCTCGTCTAGAGGAAACAAGTACATGTTGACCGTTACATGCTTGTTTACCAAGTGGGTGGAATGTCTCCCATCCCCAAACTGCAAGGCAGAAACAGCAGCTGGCCTGATGATTAACCACATCTTTTCCCGTTTTGGTCTACCTCAAAGGATTGAGTCAGACAGAGGTAGCCACTTCACCAGTGAAGTAATGACAAAGATGTGGAAGATACTGGGGGTTAAAAGGAAGCTACACATTGCTTACAGGCCAGGCCAGCTTCTTCTGGAGCAGTGGAGAGATACAACCGAACCATTGTGAGCATCTTAAAAAAGTTTGTGGCAGATTCTGGGCCAAGTTGGGATATCCGACTACCTCTGGTCCTAATGGCCATCCGATCTACCCCTTCATCTGCAACTAAAATGTCACCATTTGAGTTGATGACTGGACGCAAGATGGTTCTTCCCCAGCATCTGTTCTACAGGACCCAAGAGCAGACACTGATAAATGCCTCCACAACTCATGAGTATGTGGAGAATTTAAGGAAACGCCTTCAGCATGCTTTTGCCTATGCTCAGCGGAATCTAGAAAGATCAGCTGATAGCATGAAAACCCACTACGACCTGAAGACCACCAGGAAGGAATATACTGTGGGGGACCGGGTCTATCTATACAATTTCCAAAGGAACCAGGCCAAACAGCGAAAATGTTTGCCTACATGGAAGGGACCCTTTGAAATTATAGACAAGATCCCCCCTGTTGCCTACAAAATCCGCATCCCCAAAGGTAATTTGGCGGAAGGGGAAGATAAGTGGGTCCATATTAATCAGCTGAAGTGTTGCCATCCCAGGCACACTCTGCATTACCTGGAGGAGTCCTCTGCAATACCAGAGGGGGCCGCTCGAGAGTAATTCAGTTCCAACCCTAAAATATCCCATATATAGTCTCTAAAATATTGTGACGCTTGTAAGCCACTGTCTCTGAATTATATCTTGTTTTAAAAATTGGAATGCTATGTCTATTAAAGTATAAAATGTATATGTCGCCCCACTATATCAATAGTGGGGGAGAAATGTCTATGAATAGGTATTGCCGCTTTCCTTTGCCGTCCTAGGAGAAAGAAAACATGGAGACTGACCACGGAAGGCGACCTGGGGACCGGGAGCGAAGATCCGAGGGGCCCGGGGTACCTCCCAATCCTCCCATCAGGACCAGCAAGGAGAACTGATTGATCGACTGGAGGGAGGAAAAGATGCTGAACTGTGCCATCTATGGAATTGGAAGAAGAGGAGGCGAACATCCCAGATCTTGCGAGTTCCATCAGTGAAAGGACAGAATGGCCATCGCAAGAGGGGGGGCTTGTGGGATGTTCTTACCCATGCATCCAAGCCCTACCATAAAACTGTGCAGTACTGGCATGGAAAACATGATGGCCAGAACTCCCCAGAGAGTGCACAGGGAAAACATGAAGAATAGGCTGCCACCCATTTTTGCCTAGGTTGTGAGCACAGGAGGGCACTGCCTAAAACCACCATTGGGCTACACACACAGTAGCCTGAAACCATTGGGAAGGGCAATGCTGATTGCCAAAAAGCAACTCAGAACTGTGGGGAATTCGTTTTCTTAATCCCAAAAATGATTGCAATACCGGTACTCACCACTATCAGAAAGCCAGCGTTTTGAAACCAC
This sequence comes from Ambystoma mexicanum, assembly GCF_040938575.1. Lineage (NCBI taxonomy): Eukaryota > Metazoa > Chordata > Amphibia > Caudata > Ambystomatidae > Ambystoma > Ambystoma mexicanum. The sequence continues at coordinate 475,009,077 of NC_090923.1, read as the reverse complement.
CAGACTTTTGTGTAAAACTGAACAAATGAACCGAAACCAGGCCAAGGAAAGACTTGCTAAGAGGTGGATACAATGTAAAACTATATTCTGAAATGACTTGAAGGAAGTAATTATTTAATGTATATGTAAAAAGTGTAAGTTTGATTTAAACTGGAAACTAAAGTGACATTTAGCTGAATTCTGCCTGACAACTACCCCCGACAGGAGAAACCTGCTCAGCCACTCTTCCCAGGCCTAGCTGCATCCTGCTTCCCCACCAAAAGGAGTTGACACCTCTCTGATTAGATTAGGGGAGGGGCAACTGCAGGAAACTGAACAATGGACTCAGGCATATGTTATATTGGGGGGGGCCGTAAAGTGGCTTCCTCTTGGAAGAAGTGGGAGGATAAGTGCCTGTGAGAGCCAGCTAAGCTTGGGGGAAGTGGATAAACCAGTTCTTCCACCATGTGATGTGGGAAGCCACACCCCTTTTTGACCAGGGCATAAGTTAAAAAGATAGATAACTCATAGTGTGGACTGGTCAAAATTATATAAGTAATATCATTATTCTTGTGATTTGTCTGTGCACGTTTTAAGAGGTGTTAGGACCCTGTGGTGTATTCGGGGGGGTTGCTAGCGGAAAATAGGGTCTCACTCCAAATGTCTGCATGTTAAAAATCTGACACTTCATCAATTAATGTCCATACTCCTTGCGCACATGTGTGTAATTTTGGGTAAATGTCCGATATTGCAAAACCAATCAAAAAGCGCAAAATGTTGTCATTTTTGAATGTAAACCCCCAGGAAAATCAGAGGCGGACAAGCATGGACCATAAGGAATATATAATGTGTACATGTAATTTCAACAAATTGTGTATCTGGGAAATATGTATTTGAATCAAATATAGATTTGTGGGCAAATTGACCAGGGGAGGATCCTCTGACCCATAAACAGACCTCATCATGATGACAAGCCATTTCCTTCCCCCAATCCTTGAAGAGGGGAGAATTGGGCCAATGACAAGTAGAGAGGGGCAGGCTCAGTTATGCCACGCACACACCCACTTCCAAAACACATAAAAAGAGACTGCTGGGACAGGTAGAGACATTCAATTCCATTTGCTGCGGAGCATGCTGACCGACGACTTCACATCCAGAGATCCAACACTTAGACTTCCAAGCTAAACATAGACTACAAAACTTTGAACCTAGAAGGCCCACTGCAAGCAAAAGTATTCTCAGCAGGCCTTCAGAATCCAGCAAACCTAACCAAACTATTCAACAGCCGGGCGAGCTGTTTGAATTCTTTGCCAAGAACTGTTGCCGGAACCGCAGACCAGACCCAGACCGCTGTGAGCAGAACCGGTGCCTGATTGACCCGCCGTATCCAGAGAGGCTAGACCAGCAGAGCAGAGCTGACCCAGACGCTGTGAGCAGAACCGCCCAGTCCAGTCCAGTCGACCAGATCCGTGACGAGGCCCATTCATTTCAAAATTAGGAGTGAGTATCCGCCAGAACTGTGCAGAAACCAATCTCTTAGTTAAAATAATCTAATCCAAACTATTTTAACCTAATTAGAATAGCCTCCTAGAAATCATGTCATCTGTCATTTTTAAAGCTGCACAACTGTCACCTGTCAATTCTGCAGCTGCAAGCTGTCACCTGTCATTTTGAGTTTTACTTTAAATCCGAAAATCTACCGTTATTAAATCGTCCGTATCTCTGGAACCGTTTGGGCTAGGAACTAAATTTAACTTTCATTTTAAAGCTTTCCAACGAACCTAGAACCGACTTCCTACTCCCTATACGTTTTCCGCAATCGTGATTTATGCACTTGCGAAATTTACCGCGATTTGCGATTTTGGCTCAATTTCTCCACTTGTCAAAATAGCAGCTCCATTCTTTCCTTTGTTAAAATCCGTTTGCAACCTAACGCATAGACCATTGCTAAAGTGAGCCTGAACTAATATAAAGTATCTCTCCCTCACCCTGAACCTCCTGCAAGGAATTAAAATCAATTTTAGCATTTTCACTTCATTGCCACCACATTTCAAAGTAATTCGCCTGTGTTTAAAACTCATACCTGTTTTCTCTAAGCTTGCTGGGGGAACTGGAACTGTGTATTGCATTATAAAGTGTGATTTGTTGGGATTCTTGAAGACTGTGTGCTCTCCTTCCATTTCTTACATTGCATAGGAGGGGGGGGGTGAATTGTCAAGGAAAAGTGATTAGATTGTCGTTTGTTGAAGCCATATCAAGTTATTTTCTGTACTGCATTTCATTCATCATTGCGTTTCCTTGAACCATATGAAGCATTCTTTCCCACCTTATTCTTCTGTTCCTATTAATAAGTTACCTCTTGCTGATTACTGCTCATATTCACAAGTGTAATATCCATTATCAATTTATTTATAGAATTGTGATATATATATATATATATATATTGTTTAAATTTTCAAATAAACCTTTTAATTTGCAAATCAAACCTACTTCTTGGCTAAGAGGGGGGTGTTATACAAGGGTTGTCATCCAGAGTACTGAACTGGACATAAAAATACATCAATAAGGGTTTTCCTCAGCATCCCAGACTAGGCATTGACTTAGCTGTAGTGTTGATTGAATATCGCTTACAGGTGGCGGTAAAGTACTTCTCGTAAACACTAAGATGATGGCTGCTAAAGAGTATAGGCACCCAGAAATAGGGGAGAAAACTTCGATGCCTTCAGAAAAGAAAACACGTGGCAGCAATTTTTAACATGCCAAAACGACTGGGGAGATGCCAGCCCAAGTCGAGAATCAATTTTAGGAAGATAACAACTCGGAACACCTGAGCTTTAAATCTAATATTCAGGTGAATCAAAAACAAACGGATGCCCAAAGTCACCGTAGTACTTTCTCTATATGTTCCAATTCCTTGGAATGGGAAAAATGAGATAGAGACCGATTGATTAAGTTATTTGGATTGAAGGGACACATTAAATCGAAGAGAGACCTGTTAATTTAGAATTAAATTAAAAAAAATGGCTCAATCACGCCAGTGAGATCTACATGGGAGGGGAATTCCAGAATCAAAGAAAACGAGGATGATACGACGCTTCACTTTGAGCTTAGGCCGCATTTAAGCCTGGATATCACCCTCAATCGGGCAAATGTCCTGAGAGGTTCAGCAAAATTTCTTCTCTAGAGAGTATGTACAACCTTAAATAGAGACTACATCAGCTTTCCCTTTGGGGCTAGAACCGATCTTGTAAAGGTTCATTACAAAGCCTATAATAGACTAAAATAATGAACTTTTAAAATTTGGATGCATGATATACCAAGTGAGAAAGGAAATCATAACTATACTACAAAGGAGAAGTGGATTACCTGAAGAAACCCAGGTGGACCAAGTGAGAGAACCTAGGATAGGTCAAGATAGTATTAGTAATGGTGTGGAAAAGTCAGGAACGCTCTTGGAAAGAGTAACCAATAAGAAGTGCTAATTGACATGGGAATTTGATATGGTTGTTGGACACTCTGAAATGTCAACTGACACATGAATATGATGCTATAAATGATATCTGATAGTGTCTCAAATTAATTTGCTTGCTTGGAATACAAGAGGCAATAATAGCTTCCTGAAAAATAAAGACCAAAATAATATTTTTGATATGAATGATAGTGTTTTTCCAAGAAATGTGGCTCTACACGCAAATATGGGTAGATGGATTTACCAATACACAGCAGCTGGCTATTAAATCAGATGGCAGGGGTCCGTGAGGTGGATTGATCATAGCAACTAGGAATTCAAAAATAAAGACTGAATATCATTTCAGAGACTTTCCCTGGCATTTTAGCAGTTTCAATGGAGATTGAAACTGATGGAAAGAAGATATTTTCCCTTTTGGTAAATCTATCTTGGAATCAAGCAGTGGTGGATCTACATTTATTCCTGAACGAGTTATCAGAACTATTGGGTTGTTGGTTATCTCATAGTGAATCGAACGTGATTTTAGCAGGTTACCTAAACTAAAATTGTCTAACAAACTGTATTGGCAATAGAGGTCATAATCTTAATCAGAAAACATGGAAAACCCTCTTCCAAGAGTGGGACATGGCCATTGTAAATAGCAATGTGAATGGGGATCCTCAGCAACACACAACTTGAAAAAGGGGGGACCAGTCTTCCATTATTGACTACATTATTTTGACAAAAGCTATGTTCCACACATGTAGTTCCTTTTGGCTAAAAGACACTAATTTAAGTGATCATAATATGCTGTTAGTATCATTTAAAGTGGGAGCAAATAAAGATTTCTCAAAAATGAAATTTACTCACCGTAGTGACTAGAGTACTCATAGTCCTTAGTCCCCTTTTTCCTCCATCCGTGTGGGCGTCCCCCAACATGGGAACAGTACTGGAACCTTTGGCAGCAGAAAATTGAGCTTCCCCCTTAAATTAACTACAGTACGCAGGGTTGCGGCCTCTGGAACGCCCCACCCTCCAGCAACTCATCTCAGTCCCCTTTGAACACATCAGACGCGATTAGCCCATTGCATACTAGTGGTGGAAGGTGGGTGGGACATATGGAGAAAGGAGACTATGGATTAGGAGTCCTCTAGTCACTACGGTGAGTAACTTTAATTACTCATATGTCCCTTCCCTCCATCCTTTTGGGCGATTCCATCGATTAAGAAACATAGGGTGGAGCTGTAATAACCTGCCTCATATCTAGGACGAAGCAAAAAGGTTCTTCAGAACCGCCTGACCAAACTCTGCATCGCATCTGGAGCTAGTGTCCAATGAATAGTGCTTACAGAAGGCTGACGGAGTGACCCCAAGTCGCCGCCTTGCTGATGACTTCCCAAGAAGCGTGTATCTGAAATGCGACGGCCGTGGCCTTGGCTCTGACCGCATGAGCATGAATCCCATCAGGAACAGGTTTGCCCATGGCCGTATATATGCCTCCAAAATAGCCTGAACCATCCAATGTGCGATGGAAGCCTTAGAGGCCTGAGAGCCAGGGGAAGAGCCCCCAAAAGTCACAAACAGTACGTCTGACTTCATGAAGGATTTTGTCAGAGAAATACAACTTGAGGACCCTCTTGAGGTCCAAGGAATGTAGAGCCCTCTCCACCTCAGACTGCAGGTTCGGGAAGAACACCGGCAGGAAGATCTCTTGATTCAGATGAAATGGAGAGACCCCCTTGGGCAAGAAGTTTGGGTGAGTGCGCAAGATGACCTTGTCGTTGTGAAACATGGTGAAGGGCTTGCACGAAGACAATGCCTGCAGCTCACTAACCCTGCACGCAGAGGTGAGAGCCACCGATAAGAGTCTTAGGTGTCACCAAACGGATGTCCACAGAAGCCATCAGCTCAAATGGCTTGCGTTGCAAAGCCGCAAGAACCACATTGAGGTCCCAGACCGGATGTGGCCCATGTACAGGAGGAAAAAGCCTAGACAACCCCTTAAGGTGGGCCTTAACAACCAGGCTGTCGGAAACACATGCTCAGTGGAATTCTTGTAAGCCCCGATGGCCGCCAAATACGTGCAGCAGGTATCCACCTGAACTCCAGAACGAGCCAGGTGTGCTAAAAAGGCCAGTACGTCATCCAGAGGACAGGTGACAAGAGTCCAGCCCCCCGTCATGAGCCAAATGGCAGAACCTAGTCCACTTGCTCCTATACTGGGACCAGGTCGAGGGCCTCCAAGCCTGCAGAATGATGTCCCAGTTGTCATCCAAAAAAACTGAGCATTCTGAAGCCTCCGATGATCAGGAACCAAGCTGCCAGGGCCAGTTTGACCCGGACCTGCTGCGCCAGAAAGCCCCTGCTGGGGAATCAGAAGATGGACGGGGCCCTGGGAGCACAACTGCAGCAGATCTGAAAACCAGGGTCTCGAAGGCCAGTGGAGGGCAACCAGGATGAGGCTGCAACCCACAGAGGCCCAGAACTTGCAGACTTTTAGACTGTTGGAGCAGAGGGGTGGACAGGAACGCATAACATCTGCGGCCGTGCCAACAGATCTGGAAGGCGTCTCGCAGTGACCCCGACCGTGACATGCCCATGAAGCAAACTGAGAAAACTTGGCATTCCAGGGGGATGAGAACCAATCTTGGTCCATAAACCCCCAAAGGTGGAACAGGGGCAACAAGGAGTTGTGCAACTCCCACTCGTAGGTGCTGAAACCCAAGCGGCTCAACTGATCCGGTTCTGCATTGCTGTTCCCTGGGAGGTGGACTGCTGTAATCTAGAGTCCCTCCATCAGGGCCCATTCCCGAATCGAAACCAACTCCATGCATAGGAGAGGTGGCGGGGGGGGGGGGAGAACGGGTGCCACCCTGCTTGTAAAGCACATGGTAGTAGAATTGTTCGTCCTGACCAGAACAGACTTGTCCCCGATTACGGTAAAAAATGCCTTGAGGGCTAGGCCCATTGACCAGAGCGCGAGCAGATTGATATGTAGGAGGGCTTCTGTCCTGGACCATGCTCCATGGATCACAGAGCCCTCCATAGTAGCCCCCCAGCCTGAAAGAGGAGTCTGTTGTCACCACCAGGGTAGGCTCCGGTCAGGTGAAGGTGGCTCCCACTGAAACATTTTCATCCATCAGCCACCGGCGAAGGTCGGGCATTAGGAGAGGCGGTGTAGGGATCCTGTTCCGACTGAGACCCCCGTCTCCTGATCCCAATTGGCTGCCAAGTGGAGCTGGAGGAGTCTCATTTTAATGCAGGCGTGCTGTACAGTGAGTACGCAGGAGATCATGGCTAAAAAGTGTGCTGGAACCACCATGCTGAGGTGGTCGAGTTGGCCAAAAAGTGTCTCATTGCCTTGCAGAGGGACATCAGCCTGTCGGGCGTGGGGAACATCCGCTCAATGGTAGTGTTCCAACGCACCCCTAGGAAGACAAGATGCTGAGACGGGCATAGCATAGCTGTGATTTTCGTTGGTTGAGGATAAACCCCAGCTGCTGAAGCATATGCACCAGTCTTTGGCAGGAGTGCACCACAACCTTCGGGCGACCTGGCCCCTCACCACCCAGTCATCCAAGTAAGAATAAAGATGATGGCCCTCCAAGCGGAGGAGGCCGCCACTGCGTTCATCAACTTTGTGAAGGCATGAGGGCCGGAGCTCAGGCCGAAAGGGCAGCACCTTGTACTGAAAGTGGCACGACATAATGCGGTTGATATATGGGTACATGCAGGTGTGCATCCTTGAGGTGCAGTGAACACTTCCAGTCCCCCGCACACAGAGACTTGGCTATGTACGCAGGAGTAATCATCTTGAAGCATTCCATCGGTAAAGACATTTTTAGAAAAGACAGGTCCAGGACTACCCTGATGCCAGACTGGTTGTTCTTGGCTACTGCAAAAATCCTGGAATAGTAACCAAAGCCCCTGTCTGCAATAGGAACCGATTCTATTGCCTGCATCTCTAAGAGTGAAAGGACTTCCCGTAAAAGAGCCAGGGACCCGATATGAAGAGGAGGAGAGGATGATAGAAGAAGAGGAATACTGAGGCCCGTGGGGACTATGCATAGGATCCACAGGTTGCTGAAAAGATGCTTTCAGGTGTCCTGGAATAAAGCCAAACTACTCCCCTCACAGGAGAGCTGTGTTCCCCTGATCTAGGCGTCACTGCTTTTTGGCGTCGGAGGTGGGGACAGAGGAGGGGGAGCGGAAAAACCTGTCCAAAGTCCTTTGCTGCTTCCTTCTGCTGTCGCTGGGCGACTTGTCAGGCCTCCACGTACCGCGGTCCCGACACCTTTGAAGCCAGAGAAAGTTCTGGGTTAGAACTCAATCCTACCCTGGGATTGAGGGAAGGATTTCTGACCCGGCTTTGTCAGGATGGCTCAGGACCTGGTGGTTTGAGTGGAGGTTTTCTTCTTCGTCAATTCGTCATCCATGGACGAATGAAAAAGGTCCACGCCCTCAAAGGGCAGATCTATAATACACTGCTATACGTCAGATGAAAACTGAGTGACCTGCATCCAGGCCGTCCTTCTGATCCTGACCACAAGACACAGCCCTCTGCTGGATGTGTGGATGTGGGAGACCGAAGACTCCATGGCTTCCTGTGCAATTGCCCAGGCGTCTGCCAGACTGTCCTTGAAGGAGGCTCGTTTGTCCAAAGGGAGGTCGGGCAGAAATTCCCTGAGCGCCTGCCACAGATTCTGGTTAGTCACGACCAAGAAGGCGTCCATGTTGATGAGCTGGAGTAACATCGCTTTCCCAGGGACTCTGGGACCTTGTCCTCTTTGCAGAGGCAAGTGGAGGTGGCTCCCGTGGAAGAAGACGATGGTTTAGAATATAAAGAGGCAGCGGCCACCACCGAGGAATGGGGCTGTGGGTGGAAGGCAAGGAGGATTGGCTCCCCGCCTGTCAGCCTGAACCTGCTGTCCAACTTCCTGTTCATCTGGGCGTTGGCCCTGGGCTTTTCCCAGACCTTCTGTGCCACCTGCAGTACAACCGGTAGGGCCCTGGAGGAGGGACCAGCACTGGGAGTACATGCAGAGGCAGCGCCACCTGCAGGTTGATCTTCACAATGTCCTTCAGGAGCACCTTCATTTGAGGGGAACACATGAGGACGAGGACATGTTCAAAGAAGCGGTCCTCACTAGCCGCCAGGTCCCTATGAGCACTGCAATCTGAGGCACTGGGCCTTCGCTCCTGGTAGAAGCTTCGAGGTACCTGGTGGGCGTAGCTATAGGGTTGTGATGGGTAGATGTACCCCTGAGGGGACCAGAACCCTGCACCACAGGATCCGCTGCTGCGTCCTGAGCGAAGGGGACGGGAGTCGTCCTGCAAGGCTCACTCGATGGGCGAAAGGGCTTGCGGGCCCTGAGCCGGATATGAAACTGACGCCTGCTGGCAGGCTCCACCACATACCACTCTGCCATTTTGAAGCCATGTGCCACACCCTGGGCGGAAGGGCGCGGAGGCCCTGAGCTAGGAGAGGCCTCACACATGAGAGGAAACAGCTTGGGTCTTGCACCCAAAGCAGAGACGTCGACCTCCGAGATCACTCTGGTAGACACTGAGCATACAGACGGATGGCCGGTAGTCTAAATGCCCTGGATGACGGCCTCGGGGGAAGCTCCAGTAGGCTGGGAGCTCTTGGCACCTGCACTGGTAGCCGTGTTGCATCTAACCGTGGATTGACTCAATGTCCTGTGACTGAGAGTGCTGGAGGCCGCACATGATTTCCAGAGGTAGTCGGGACCCAGGCACTCAAGACAGAGTGCATGGGGGACCGAGTCCGGGGATGAGTGGTCACGCAAGGCAAATCCTGTGAATCCTCATGCGGCCGACATGCACCTGGGAGGTGAGGCACCGAAGGGAAGTGAAACAAGAAGGGAAAGAAAAAACAACAGGTCGTTGTGTCAAATAAAACGGGCCTATACTAAGAAACTTATTGCTAAACCTTACATCCAATACAAAAAGGGTATGGCATAGTTCTCAAGAAAAGAAAGAAGTGTTCACAAATAATATATCAGGATGTGCTAACCAGGATCTTCCTTCCCCACTTTTTGAGCACAGATCTTGGAGCACAGCACACTCAAGTTTCCCCTGCACGAGTAAACAGTTCTGTTCCAGTTCATCAGGAGCCTCGATGGCCAAGTCTCGTTTCTCTTGAACGTCTCTTGCCTTCGAGGGGCTGATGTATTCAAACAAAACAAAAAGCTTCTTCAACAAATGAAAGTTTGTTTCCTGGTTTCACTTAGAGTGAGGATTCTTCAGCCCTGGATATTCCTCTTCCCGGCACTGACCCCTGTTCCTCATGGTGTTGGGCGATTGCTTTTCACCCCATCGATCTCCCTCTTCCAGGGTAGGATCCTAAAACAGTTTGTTTCAATATCAAGGCCTTCGGTGGTTGGTTTCCTGGTCCTGAGGGCCTGATAGGTTTACCACAGACCCCTTCTCTACTTTCAGCCTCCCTCCACTGGATTCACTATGGCTTTTCCTTCTTTCACAAATCTTAATGTCCTTTTAAACAGTTCCAGTGGACATCCCTCGGCCGGGTTCACTCTCGTCAACGCACTGTTTTCTTGGGACTTTAGATTTGCCCCCCTCTCGTCATCATCCCTCTTCCGGGTTCACTCTTGCCAACTTTACATTCACAAATGTTTGCAGGATTCACTTCCCTTGCTTTCTCACAGTTCTCAGGTCAAAGGCTTTCGATGGAACACATATTTTGCTTGACCTCCTGGATGACCACTTTGACCTATCTTGGCGGCTCTTCTACGGCCTTCTGGTACTTGTAGTTTCACTCAGACGGGGATCGACCAGAGTCTCTCGGGTTAAAACCCACGTGGTGGGGGTTGCCTCTACAGCTGGTCTCCACTCAACACTTTTACATTTCTTTAAACTAACTTGCCACTTTGCGTCTTTCATTCACCACAGCCCGGCTCTTATCGGTTCTCTCTCGACTTACCGGCTGTGATGAACCGTTTGGCTTTCCTCGTAACTGGAGTCAAGGCCTGTACCATAGTAGTGGGAGTTTCCCTGGCTCCCGCTTATCAGCGTCGACATGCTCCGTGTACCATTGACATCTGCTGCAGCATACTTCGTCTATTGTCCTCGCCCTTACGATTCTTTCAGCAGAGGGTTCGCAGGGTTTTGTCGAAGAGTGCAAGGCCGTGTCTCTCCTCGTCAGCGTCTCTATCTTGGACCCCCTTCTCCTCCTCTTGAACTGCCAGGTCTGGATGGCGATTTCGTTGTGTGGTCTGCGTTGCTCGTACTGTGCTCTCTTGCTCCACCCTTTTTCACTGTGGAGAAGTGTGATGGAGTGTAGTTCCCGGAAGAGGGTTAGTAGGCAGAGTAAGGGTAGCTTTATATAATCATAGCATATACATATGCTAATTAAATACAGAAGGACGTGTGGGGAAAGACGTGTAGGGAAAGTTATGAAGGTCCTTTCCTTCAATAAGCTGCTTTCTTTTGCTCTGGTTGCTAGGAGACCCCGGACGAGAGTGAAGAGGAAGAAATCCGTTATCAGTGGGCGTATTAGCGAGAAGCTGTTTTGGAAGTTAACTGTGCCGTTGCGCATATGTTGGTAGTTCAGTTTTATCAAGTCAAGTTGGCACCTCCGCAGTGATCAGGGCTAGAAAAGAAGGCGGAGCAAGGTCGGAGGAGTGAGAACGACTAATGCCAGAGTCCTGTTTGAAGAGCCGTGAAGATGAACCCACCCAATCAGCTGGCAGCCGGGGGGAAAAAGGGGAGGAGCCTGATCGAGAGCACCTGATCAGCTGAGAGCCTGGTTGTCAATAGGCTCACACGTAAGAGCGGGCTGCGACGAGGAGCTGACTGTGAAACGACGGTTACGGAGGTCTGAAGAGCGGATCACTCAGCCATGGCAAGTGAGTCTGGTCAGCTGTTAGAACTCTGTGGGAGGAGAAGCGCCGTCTTACAATAAACGGTACGCTGTGAAAAGAGGCCCGCCCCACATTTGCAAGGCAACCTAATCAGCTTTGAGTAACCCAGCCCCTAAATGCTACTACGCAGAATGTTGATCTGACAGGGAGGCGGGGCGGGGCTTAACTCCTGAAGGGGAATCGTAGTAAAGGAAGACAGCACTGTTTTAACCCAATGCAGACAAGGGAGAGAGTACAGAAGCAGTTGTAAACAAAGACATTCCTGATGATGAGAAGTGCATACCAGTTTTCCCAGGCAGCACAATAGAGCCTCCCTAGAGAGAGAGAGAAAAAAAAGTGCCAGAAGTGATTGGGGATAAAGAGTCTGGTGACAGAGAGACTTTATAAGTAATAAAGGATTCTAGGAACATGGACACTTGAATTGACTATTGGAGAAATCAATTAGATTCCCACTTCTCCAAGGAAAAGCTCTAGCAGGGAGGTATTTAGGAAGAGAGTTGGATATAGCGGTTTCCCAAGTCCCAGAAATCCTTGTGGATGATGCAGAGGGTCTTGAACTTGATCCTCGAAGCAACCGGGAGCCAGTGGGGAGATTTTAGGGCTGGACTATTTTGGATTAGTTGAAGGGGTCCAAGGGAGGATGAAGGAAGATTGAAAAAATGAGACTGTTGCAGTAGTCCAGCCAAGAGAGGACCAGAGCTCTGGAGACAATGAGCTTCTGGGGGTGTGGGGGTGAGGTGGGGAAAGGGGGGTTGCCTCTGAGGAAGTGCAGCTGATAGTGGGCCTTCTTGGCAAGGTCTGCGATGTGAGGAGAGAAGGCGAGAGAGGAGTCAAAGATGACACTTAGGTCTTTGCATCACAAGAGGGTGATGTGAGGGTACCCATACAGGGCGGACAGAGGGTAGGAGGGAAGGAGGGAGCTGGGGTCCCAATGAGAAGGATCTCAGTCTTACTGGCATTAAGGCAGAGATCATTGGCAGCACAACATGGCTGAACAGCAGTCAGTCAGGGATGAGAGAGGAGGAAGAGGAGGCAGTAGAGGGAAGCTTGAAGGAGAACTGCTTGTCATCTGCATAATACTGGAAGTGAGGAGGGAAGTCGGGGATCAGGTGGGCGAGAGGGGCAAGGTAGATGTTGAAGAAGAGCCACGCCCAGAGGATAGAACCTTGTGGGACGGTGGAGGTGGAGAGTGTGATAGGGGAGAGAAAAGGGCCTAGTTGAACCTGGGTAGGTTGGTCGGAGAGGAAAGAGGTCAACCAGTCCAGTGCCAGGCCTGTGATGCCAAGGGTGTCACAGAGCCGATTTGCCAGGGTGACATGAATGACTGTTGAAGGCAGATGAAAGATCCATAAGGATATGAACAGATGGAGAGTTGGAATAGAGATTTGACATCAGGTCTTAGCAGGTGTTCAGTAGAACAGTTTCTGTGTCTCTAGCTGCTCTGAAGCCAGACTGGTAGTCATGGAGACAACCAACCGATTCAGTGTGTTGGATCAGTTGGGTGATGACCAGCTTCTCCAGGTGTTTGCCCAGGAAGGGGGTAATGGCGATAGGGTGGTAGTTAGCTGGGCAGGAGGGGTCGGCAGAGTACTTTTTGAGGAGAGGATGCACAAGCGAGTGCTTGAGGGGTAGCGGAAAGGAGCCAGTGGCAAAGGATTGCAGAAATTGGCCAAGTCTGGCGCAAGGGAGGCAATATTGTCCTTGATGGTTCTGGAGGAGCAGGGGAGCACCTGTTTGGCAGAGACTTTCATAGAGAGGACTTGTCTAGAGACCTCATCCGGTGCTTTGGGAGAGAAAGAGGAGAGTAGGAGGGAAGAGGAGGGCCAAGGGAGGCCTGAGTGTTGGGGAGGGAGGAGGAAGGGGAGTAGAGGAGAGTGAGGACATATGTCCTGAATTTTGGTTAAGAAGCGGGAGGCCAGTGAAGTACAGAGGGTCAGGAATGTCAGGGGAGAAGTGGAGACTGCAGAAGGATTGTCGAGTTCCTTTCATATTTTAAACAATTTGCACGTTAGTGGCCCCAGAGATGCAGGCTTGAATATGGGCCCTTTTCTTCGAGTGGATGGAGAGTCTGTATTGCCTTTGGAGCAGGCGGCAGGCCAGTCTGTCAGAGGATGTGCCTGATGCCCACCACTTCCACTCAGCCACTCTGAACATGCATTTCGGAGAGGCTAAGTCGGAGTCATACCAGGTGTTGCGCTTGGAGGCAGGCTTCATGTGGAGACAGGGGCATGCATGACCAGGATGTTGGTGATAGAGAGGTGAAGACTAGCAAGGACAGAATCAGTGTGGGAGTCCATGGCAGTGGTTGGAGGGGGAATGAAAGTGGTGGCAAAAGCAGCAGCTGACACACGCTTCATCAGTGGAATGACGGAGAAGCCGACTGGTAGTACAGCTAGAGGCTTAGTCGGGGGACCTAAGTGATCAGGTGAGAGGACAGGAGAGCATGGTCAGATCAGGAGAGAGGTTTAGTGAGAGGGTTAGAGATGGGGATGTCGGCAGAGATAAGAGCATCCAAGATATGTCCAGCTGAGTGTGTCAGACCGGAGGGATGAATAGTGAGGGAGAGAAAGTCACTGAGGCTGAGTCAAAGTGGATATTGAAGTCTGAGGAGGAAAAGCTTGGAGGAGGAGGCATGAAGCAAAGAGGTGAGGTCAGACCACTCAGAGGAAGAAGGAGACCAGACAAGGTGTCCGGTAGATGGTGGCAAGAGTCAACGAGAGGGCTGGACAGACACCAAGCCTTCAGACAAGGCATTTGAAGGAAGAGTACTTCTGAGTGGGAATGATAGTAGCAGGGACCCATTCAGGGAAGATTTTGTATTTGTATTTGGCCGCTCCCCCACCAGTCCGGTTAGGCCTGGGCTTAGAGAGGACCATGTAGCCCTCGGGCAGGAGTGTCAAAAGGACCGACAGAGCTGGCAGTGAAAAACTTCTCAGTGAGAGCGAGAACATCAAGGTCAAAGTCTTCAAGAAAGAGCCAGATATCAGAGGAGTGTTTAACAGCAGAGCGAGAGTGGAGGGTAGCTAGTTAAAGCTGGTTGCCACCTTTGAGGTTCTTCCGAGGAGAGGTAAAGGGATGTGGTACACCCGTCTGTAGTGGAGAAGGGACAAGAGGGGTGGAAGATGGGGGAATGGCACGAGAAGGGAGGAAGTTGATGAGAGACGGAAGACGCCTATCAAGAAGGAGGAGGTTGGGCTGAGAGCCCTGGGCCTTGACATTGCCATTCTGATAGACATTAACGCCAAGAGTACTTCCCATCTCAGTGCCACAATTAATGGGCGACAAAGACAAAGGGGAAAAGACAGAGGCCATTTGGGGAGTCCATAGGTCCGGAGAGGGAGCAACAAAGAGGATGTCAGGGACAGTCTGCCTGGAAGAAGCATTGACGTAGGAGTCTGCGATGGACAGGCCTGGATTGGAGACTAGGAATCATTTTTGAACTTTTTCCTTAGGCAGAGGTGTAGGATAGGTGATAGTAGCAGTTCGAGAAAATAGGAGAGATGGAGAGCACCATGGAGGGAGAGAGCAGAGAGATTGAAAGGTGGAGAGAAAGATTGAGAAACTGCAATGCATGGAGAAACTGCACACTGCACAAAGGACCATCACGAGGGAGCAATGCCTGAATTACCGCCCACATCGCTCTGGTTTAGGATGGACTTTACAGGCCCTTTATCTGGTGGGTTTTGCTGCCCCATCAAACAATCCACGACCCGACACTGATCACCCAGTGTCGGAGAGCTCAGGGACCACTGTTATCCAATGGTTCTCAACTTCCCCAGGATTTCCTGCTCAGTAGATCTGGGCCAGGAGAGGGTGCTTATTTTGACACCAAGGAAAACCCCTTCTCCAAATGTTGCCCTTCACAGATACCAACAAAGATATGTTTGCATCATCACAGATGTTTGATGATGCCAACAGATGGAGAAATGATGCTTAATACTCTTCTTCAAAATAATGCATGTGACATTTGGTCACTAATTAATAAAATAAGTAACACACAAACTGACTTGCAGAGCAATGGAGTCAGTGAAGCTAGCTGTTATTGGACCAAAATGAATGGGGGAAGTATAATCTTTCAAGAATACTTCTGATTTAACCATCTGGGACATACATTTTGAAAAAGAAGATAGGGCGACTTATATCTAATGCTTCCTCTTCTAAGGTCACAGGGCCAAATGGTCTGACGAATGCTGTACTAAAATCAAATACAGGGTTGTGGTCAATATTGTTAACTTTACTTTTTAAAGATATCTTACATCCTCGAACAATGGCAAACATGTGAAAGCAATCCATTATAATCCCCATATGTAAGAAAGACAATTGGGCTGATCTTAATAATTATAGACCTATAGTATTATTAGACTGATAGTAAAATATTTGCAGCCATTATCCTTGAAAAGTTGGAAGCCTGAGCTGGTGAAAAAGGAATCATCTTGACATTTCAGACTGGGTTCAGAAAAGGGATCACAATGACTTTAAATGGCCTAATACAGTATTGAGGGCTAAGGCATGGGCTTGTGAGAAATCTCCACTCTTATTTATTTGTGGCGATGATCAATTTCTACAAAGCTTTTGACACGATCAATCGTCATCTACTATGGTATAAATTGAGAAAATGGAAAATCCCTCCTTCATTGCTAGTCATTTTAGAGCACATCCACAATGGTACCACGATAAAAGTCAGTCTAGATGCTGCTGGTAATTTGACCGATGAAATTGCCACAATAAGTGGACTAAGGCAGGGTTGCACCTTGGCACCATTCTTTTTCAACTTGTATGAAGCAGATCTCAAAGAAGCTTTACACAATGTAGCCCTGATTAGCCCAAAAATAGGAGGTCAACAAATCAGTTGGTTGGACTATGCTGATGAAGTTGCCGTCCTGAAGTAACATCCATTGGCCTCCAGTGATTAATAGC
Source organism: Ambystoma mexicanum (assembly GCF_040938575.1). NCBI lineage: Eukaryota > Metazoa > Chordata > Amphibia > Caudata > Ambystomatidae > Ambystoma > Ambystoma mexicanum. The sequence goes on along the minus strand of NC_090923.1, from coordinate 474,992,829 downwards.
GGCCGAGTTTGTATGCACGGATGTACCACCTAGTCATTAATCACAAGAAATGTACCATCATTCACTTTGATAAATCTCATAAAAAATGTTGTACATTTAAATGGAATATTGATGTTATGAACAGGATTATTTATTTAGGCTTCTGCTTTACAGCACTATCAAATAAAGAAATATTTGGTAAAAGAATTCAAACTAAAATAGATCAGCTGGCTTTTCAAATGAATTATATCTTTTATACATATTGTAAATTCTCAATCAAACCACTATTATTATTCTATGTGTAAAAAGTGATACCAAAGATACTATATTGTCTAGAGATTGAGCCAATGTCCTACAGTTTGCCATGGTAGAGGCTGGAGGGCCGAATCTGGAAGAAAGTCCTGAATTTACCATTCTCCTATCCCATGGCATCATTACATTATGAACGCGGTCTCTTACCACTCTGAGCTTCATTTGATTGGAGAGTGATCTCTCTGTAGGAAAAATCCTTTCACCCACTAGGTCCACTCTGTATAAAGATCTCCAAGTGAATATGTATAACAAGTCAACTGATCTAGTAACTAATATGGAATTGTATGCGACTGCTATTTTGGAACATTGTGGTAGAGTGTGGAATTAACTGATGGCGATTTCATTGCTTGGGAAAAAAAGGCCTAAGGAAATGGATTGTATAGACACTATAACTAAAGTACGAAAGTATACAATACATTCTCACAAGTAGACAAAGCATTGGGGTCTTTGCCAAAATATTAAAAAACTATTCTCTTGTCCTAATGCAAGAGAGCAATTCCTACGTTTTTATTTGAACCTTTTTCCCACAGGGGAGATTATATTAGCACACTCCACAAATGGTAAATTATGTAGCATTACCTGTGATTATGTTAAGTACCCAGTAATGATCCAAACACAAACATATAATGGTAGAGTGCCCAATGTTAACAGAAATTAGAACAAAAGATTTGGGGCTTTTTTTGTGTTGAGTAATGTCACATGCTCAGAAGACATGAAGACGTCATAATGTATGTAGCAAATTGTTTATAACTATGAAGTTGTGAGAATTAGGTATCCTGGATAGGAAATGAAATGAAGTTTTAGAGATGCATGTAGTTATTAGTTAATCGTTGAGAAGATTGTGAAGACTGGAGGGGGGTGTCTGTACTTCTGCTCTCTATTTGGTAGAGGAGAGGCACAGAGGACCCCAGCCAAGATTCTCTATTTGGTAGCTATGGTCGAGCAATCAAGGCCTAGCTTCAGGAGGTGAGGCAGGCTGTGTCACGACCCACATCCAAAAACCCCCCTGGCAATCCCATGGGCCAGGAGGGGTCTTGGCTCGGGTCTCCAACAAACTTAAGCATCCTTTGCCTAGGCCCTCTTGGGGCCAGTCCTGGCGCCTTTGGCGCCAGGCTCATACTTAATAAAGACTTGTGTTTAGGGAACTACTTTATAAGTGCCAGCCAACATGGAGGCATCCACATAGCTTGGCTCCTTGGAACCAAGCTAATCGGTTAAGTGTTCTGGGTGTGGTAGCCTAGGAACTACTTTACCTGGACTACTTTCTTGAAGCTATTTAAACCACACCCGACTTGGATAACACGCTTCGTGTTACTTTGCAATCCTGCAACGGGACGCTCATTGTGTTCAGCTGTACCCGCGGACCTCAGAAGAACAGCATCTGTAAAGAGACAAAAAGGACATTGTTAGCAGCATCAGCTTACCTGTAATTTTCATTGTTAGCTGCCCACAGGTCCTGTGAACAGCATCCTAGCATCAGCGCGTCTCCCGGACCGATGGATCTGCAAAAAAAGGAAGAAACAAGACATTAGACACTTTTACAACATAACAAATTGTGCCGAAAGCTTACCTCGCAAGTCGCCCCTCGACCAGCATCACCTTGGGATTTCATACACTGGGTGAGCACGGCGATCTATGGGAAAGAAAAGGCAACATGTTAACAAAGGCAAGGCATCATAGCGCTGCGCATAGCGCCTACTTACCGCATCATAGCGCTCTTTATACGCCATCATTTACCAGCGAGACCCAATTCAGCCAATGCATCACATTGGACTTCCGCGCACCTAAGGAAGAGAAAGAGACATTTATTAAACCAAGAAAGGCATGCAAGAATAACAACAGTATACAACAGCATAAGGCCTACCTGAAAGACTCAAAGCAGGCCGGCATCAGTGAAGTAACTAGATCGCATTCGCCCACAAAGGACAACGCGCCACTGCCAAGAAGGCAGGATGGAGAGCATACCTGAATTAACAACAAGGCAGAACTTCCCCGCTGGTCACACCTGGGAACCGCAGAGAAGGATGCCAGAGTCCCTACGGCTGGGTGGCGTCCCCGTGGATACCAGGTGAGCGTAACAGGCTGGTTCTTAAGTACGGTGTGGTCCCCAAGCCCCACAAAGGAATGTCCACACACTGTTTGGTTAAAACACAGTCTTTAGATAATTAATATTTAAGGTTATGTACACTATCGCAATAACTCACTTTGTGTTCAGAAAATCAACCATGGTAAATATATACAGTACTAAAGTGCTACCACAAGTATTATCAGATCTCATTAAATGCATCAACTATACTGTCAAAATGTCACACAGATCAATAACAAGGAAACCAGCAATAGAAATATGAAGGAAAGCAAGATGGTTGAAACAATAGGCAGAATACTGGCCTCTACCGTTAAGCACAGTTCTGTGTGGAGATCCCCCCCCCCACCTGGGCAACCTGTAAAGCAAAGATGTATCACAAGCCCAGTCCATATATTGTTTTATGAGTCTTATTTCCCTCTGCAATAGTTCTACAGCCCCAATGTACCTGGAATTGTAGCGTTCGTCGTTGGGGAATCGACAGCCCTTCTTGAGTGCCTTCCCTTTAAGGCAGGAGTCACGGGTGGTCGAAGGTCCAATAGAGAACAGGGTGAACTACGGCGGTGAAGTGGCAGCTTCGTTCCTGGTGGTGCTCGTCGACGATGTAGCGTTGGCGTCCTGCAAGGAAGAGGCGTGCGGGGCACCTTGTGACGATAGTTCTGGACCGCAAAGAGATGATGAAGAAATGTGTTCCAGCAAGGGCGTCGAGTCGTCCTCGTCTCTGTGGCCTTTAGGTGGCGGGAAACCCACCGGCGGATGCTCCTCGGCGCGTCGACGGTCGGGCTTTCTCCAGCGGGACAAAGCGGGCGGCGATGCAGACGAGAGCGTCCTTGGATCAAATGAAGTTCTTAGGCAAACGAGAGCACGGCGGCTCCAGTCGGCGACGGTGGTCGTCGACAGACGCGGACAACAGTCTGGGCTCTTCTCTTTGGGATTCCGCGGCAGTCCCAGTCTCCGGTCGGCAGATTGTCGTAGGTCTGTCTACCAGGGAGCTTTGGCAAAGATCAGCTGGTGCACGATGGTCCCTCGTAGCTCGGGAAGAGGGCGCCTTACCAGATCCTATCTGGGTCAGTCCTTGGAGACACAGCAGCTTTCAGATTGATGAAGGAGAGCAAAAGCAATTCTTCTCTTCCAGCAGGGCTTCAAGGTTAAGCTTCAGTTTTACTCCAGTTACTCTTCATAGTGGACTTCAGCTTCTGAACACGAATTCTAGCAGTGAGAAGGCCCCAGATATACTAGTTGATCTCCCATTCATTCTGCTGGGTCATACTCAGGCAACCAATCGGTCAGAAGGGCAATCATGCAGGCAGGCATCCAATCAGGTGCATAGTGCATTCAGGCCATTCATTCCTCTCCAGACACTCACAACAAGTTATGTGTATTGGGACAAGTACCCAGCCATTCAACACTCCACACTGCATTCATACCAGTTTCGGGCATGGCTGTCTCAGTCATTGTGTCAAACACCAGATACTAGACACCCACAACACAGAATGTGTATGCATCACACACTCCATTCACCCAGGTCCCACCCACAGGGTGTACCCACAACATACAGTCAGCCATAAGGGTATCCCATGGGTCTGTACACCAAACCAAAAGAGAGCTGCACCGCCAGGAGTCCCACATGAACTCCTGCGCGGAAAACACAACAGAACACATGATAAAAAGCAGCAAAGGACAAGAATATGGAGGCCCTGTCCCTCCGATGCATTTCCAGCATCACAAAGATGATATAGCATCATGACTTGGATTTTATGATTTGACAGAGCATATTATAAAGAATAATTTGAATATGCATTATGTAATTTTGATATTTTAGGTTTGTTCTTATTCTTCTTTTTGTTCGTATTTGTATTTTAAGATTATACATTGTTGGTTTTGTACTTTTATACACTGTGAAAGATCATAGTTTTGATCAAAGCACAATAATAAAAAATTAATTTTAAAAAAAACCATGTGCAGACTTCCGACAGACTCTACTGGAATGAGGAGCCTGCATGCATTGGTGGTAAAAAAAAAATCAAAATAAAAAGAACAAGTGCATCTGCTGCACTAAGAGGTGCTCGCACCATGAAGTATTTCAGAGAGTGGTGGAGAGACTGGAAATGCTTAAGCTGCGTTATTTCCCAGGACCTGTGTTGGAGCAGGAAGGTCTGTCATACTTAATAGTCTTTCATAATGGATAATTATAACATTAAGCTGGTGTGGGTGCCTCAGCGTGGGCTGTGCTAAATATGTACTCTGTGAGCCGCTTCTGTGATCCCAGTGGTAGAGGTAGTTTTGCCCTAGGGGGATGGCGAAGGGCCCCTCATGTGGCACCACCAATATCACTACTTTGCAGGCTGCACTTCCTGTGTAATCAATGGAACAAAAAGAAAATAGAGCCCCAAACAGTTCCTTGACAGCGCCACACTGCTATACATTCCTAGAATGATCTGTCCTACATAGGCACACATGCAGAAATCCAGATTAACAACTAAAACAGAAATTCCCACATACTAAAAATTGTGAATTTGGGATAGGGAATCTAAAGTACTATAGTTGGGGTTTGCTGTCGTAAGTACTTATAACCTGGTTGTACAGTGGAATGTCATGTGATGTTGGGTGAATTGCATGTCCTTTGTACACCTCACTAACCTTGTTGTGCACTGAAAACAGAATACAAAACTCTAAAAGGAAAAACTCAATATGACCCCACCCAGAGAATGGGAAGGCATGATAGCAGAGTGATCCCGATAAGGAACAAGTTACTTACCTGTAACTGTTGTTCTCCAGCATGGGTCTGGCATGGATTCACATGCTCATGAATATTCCCCGTCGTCAGGCTGGGAATCCTCGGTAAAGAAAAAACCAGTATCAGTTACGTTTCTGATCTGTCTTTCCTAGTAACAACCAATCACTGGTCTCTGCGTCATACTGACCACAGCCAATGACTGCCCTCTACCTAAGCACCGCCTCTGGCAGCCATCTTCAGATTTGGAAGCACGTGAAGTGGCAGTATGACCAAGTGAAGAGCCGCAGAGGGGTAGGCGGGAGGGTTCGCATGTGAATCCATGCCAGACCCATGCTGGAGAACAACAGTTACAGGTAAGTAACTTGTTCCTTCTCCAGCATGGGGTCTGGCATGGATTCACATGCTCATGAATAAAGAATACATAGCAGTACACACATGCACAACCACGGGAGGTGGCAAAGGCTCAACATTAAGCATTACATCAAACTCAACATTAAGCATCTTACCTCCTCACCAGGCTCACCTCAGGCGAACAGGTTGCGCAGCACTGCTTGGCCGACCCTGGACTCCTCCCTGGAATCCCGATCGACGCAGTAGAATTTCGTGAAGGTGTGCGTCGACCTCCACGTAGCAGCCCTGCATATGTCCAGCAGGGGCACACCAGAAAGGAACGCCGTGGTAGCTGCGATCGCTCTGGTGGAATGGGCTCTCGGACGGCCAGGCAGCGGTCGGTTTGCCAACCGATGACAGTACATGATAAAGCCGGAGAGCCATCTGGAAATGGAAGCCTTCGAGAGAGCCTTCCCCTGATTGACAGGTCCAAAGTTCACAAAGAGTTGTGACGTCTTCCGAAAACACTTTGTGCGGTCCACGTAGAACTTCAGCGCTCTAGCCACATCCAGCGAGTGCAAAGTCCTCTCAGCCGGCGACGAAGGCGACGGGAAGAACACAGGCAACACCGAGGGTTCGTTGAGATGGAAGTCCGACGGTACCTTGGGCATGAAGGAGGGGTGCGTCCTGAGCACTACCCTCGTGTCGTGAAAAGTCAAGTACGGGGCCTTGCAGGAAAGGGCCTGGATCTCTCCCACCTGTCGTGCGGAGGTGATGGCCACAAGAAACGCCGTTTTCCACGACAGAAACTTCAACGGGGCCGAGTGCAGAGGCTCGAACGGAGGTCCCATGAGCTTGTTCAGCACCACGTTGAGCTCCCACGCCGGGGCCGGCGCCTTCACCGGCGGGAACGATCTGAACAGTCCCTTCATGAACTCTTTCACCAGACGATGAGACCACAGGGACGACCGGCCCGTGGTTCTGGTGTATCGGAGGATCGCAGCAAGATGAATCTTGATGGACGCGTGCGCCAGTCCAGCTTTGGCCAGCGTCAGCAGGTACGGCAGTACCTGGGGAGCCGTAATCCGTAGAGGGTTAATCTTCTGTGCGTGGCACCAGACAGAGAACCTCTTCCATTTGTGTCCGTAGCATTTAAGAGTCGAGGACGCCCTGGCCTTTGCAAGAACCTCTCTGCAGTCGGCCGGTATGTCGTATCCTCCAAACTCTAGCGCTGCAGGAGCCAGGCCTGCAAGTTCAGCGATTTCGGGTTGTGGTGGAGGATGGCGCCTCCTTCCCTGGAGAGTAGATCCGCGTCCACCGGCAGCTTGATTGGCGGGGACGCTGACAAGTCCAGAAGGTCCGGGAACCATATCTGCCTCGACCACGCAGGTGCGACGAGGATCATCCTGCACCGTGACCTCTTGAGCTGGTTGACGAGCCGGATTAGCAGTGGCAAAGGAGGGAACGCGTAGAGGAACAGGCCCTCCCAGGGGAACGAGAAAGCATCGCCCATGCTCCTCGCCTGGGGAAACCTGCTGGCGAACCTCTGGCACTTGGAGTTCGTCGCTGTCGCGAACAAGTCGATCTGGGGTGTGCCCCACCGTCGGAAGAGGCGATCCACTAGATCATGCCGTAGTTCCCACTCGTGGCACGAGCGCAGCTTCCTGCTGAGTGAGTCGGCGATGGTGTTTTTTTATCCCTGCCAGATGAAACGGCACCAGAAACATCCCTTGGGCGACTGCCCAATGCCACAGGTCCTGCGCCTCCTTGGACAGTGCTGGGGACCTGGTTCCGCCCTGTTTCCTGATGTAAAACATGGTGGTGGTGTTGTCGGTGAAGATCCTGACCACCTTGCCCTTGAGGGACGGAAGGAAGGACCTGAGGGCCCAGAACACTGCACGGAGCTCCAGGACGTTGATATGGAGGGACTTCTCCGTCGGGAGCCAGAGGCCTCTCGCGTGCAGATTTTCGGAGTGCGCTCCCCACCCTTCCAGGGAGGCATCCGTGGTCACTGTCTCCTGGTGGTCTGGAAGTCCATGCCCGCCGTCAGATGCGCGCGGGTGCCCCACCACCGGACCGCTCGGCGGAAACTCTCGTCGAGTGTGATCCTCTCCTCGAAGCCGCCCGTTGTTTGGATCCAGCGCGCGTCCAGAAACTCCTGCAACGGGCGCATCCGGAGCCTGCACATGGGAATGAGGTAGATGCAAGAAGACATCATGATGCAAGAAGACATCATTCCGAGGAGGGACTTGATGGACCTCACCTTGGCCGCGTCGGAAACCAACATCCACTGTACCTTGCCCAGGATGGACCTGGTCCTTTCCTCCGACGGGGAGGCCAGAAGGGACACACTGTCGAGCTTCGCTCCCAGAAACAGTGCGTTTTGCGCGGGTACCAGGTGGGACTTGGCGTAGTTCACGGAGAATCCCAGGTTCGTGAGAAGTTGGACGGTCCTCGCCGTGTGCTCCACGGCGAGCTCCCTCGTTTTGGCCCGGATGAGCCAGTCGTCCAGGTAGGGGTAGACGTGGATCCCCTTGCGGCGCAGCTGCGCCGCCACCGGTGCAAGGCACTTGGTGAATACCCTGGGTGCCGACCGTAGTCCGAAGGGGAGGGCTTTGAACTGGTAGTGACGCCCTTGGACCACAAACCTGAGGAATTTTCGGTGCCCCTTTAGGATGGGAATGTGGAAGTAGGCATCCTCCAAATCCAACGACGACAGGAAGTCTCCTTCCTCCAGCTGCCCCAGGACGTGCTGGAGGGTGACCATCCGAAACTTCTGCGCCTTGATGAACTTGTTCAGACGTCGCAGGTCCAGGATGGGGCGCCATCCTCCTGTCTTCTTCTTCACGAGGAAGTATCTCGAGTAAACTCCGGAGCCCCGAAGCCTCTTTGGGACGAGTTCGATGACGCCCTTCCTGAGCATCGCCTTTACCTCCAGGAGAAGCTGAGGGACGTGAAGCTCTTTCCTGGCCACGGGGGGGACGCGCGGGCACCTTCTTTGACTCGAGCGCGTGGCCCCGGGCTAAGGCGTCCAGCACCCAACGGTCGGTGGAGATGGACTCCCACACGCTGACGAAGCTCGCCAGCCGGCCTCCCACCGGGGTGCTTCGGTGGGGGCCCGACCCCACGGCCGGTTCAATCCTGTTTCGACGAGGCTTTGCCGCCTTGACCTCCTTGGCGACGACAGCGGGGTCCGCCAGACTTGCCTCGTCCTCTGTAGGCCTCCTGAGACGACGAGCGGGCCGCTTGACGGTAGGTGGAGAAACCGCCGCGGGAACCTTTGGAGGCGCCCTTGCCTCCGCTGCTCCGAAAGGGCGTCCGTCGTTGCTGCAGAACCCCAAGGGCCCGGGCCGTCTAAGTGTCCGTTTTAATGGCCTGAAGGGAATCGTCCACTGTTTTCCCAAACAGGTTGTTCCCATCGAACGGCATGTCCAGGACTCTGGTCTGTACGTCTTGACGGAAGTCCGTAGCCTTGAGCCATCCACGCCGCCTAAGGCACACGCCGTTGCCCAACTGGCGAAACCCAGTGTCGGCGATGTCCGTCGCAATAGTGATGGCGTGGTCCGACGCCACCTCGGCTTCCTGTAGGATCTCCAGGGCATCCGCCCTCTTGTCGTCCGGTAGGAAGTCCAGCAGGGGAGCCAGTTTGTACCATAGCTCCCTGTCGTAGCGGGCCACGATAGCCAAGGCGTTGGCCGCTTTAATCGTCGTCGCTGCAGACGAGATGACCCTGCGTCCCATAGCGTCCAATTTCTTTCCCTCGCCGTCCGGTGGGGAAGTCGATGTGGAGGCGGCACCCCCCCCCCCGCTTTCTTCCTGGCCGCCGCGGAGACGACAGAGTCTGGGGTAGGCTGCGCCCGGAGGCACAGGGGGGCCGCGTCCGGGACCCGGTACTTCTTCTCGTACCGGTCTCTTCTAGCCGGCGTCGTGGAAGGGTTCTTGAGGAGGGCGAGGCCCTCATCCCAAATGTCGTCCAGTAGAGGCACCGCGAGGACCGTCTTCCTCTTGGCCTCGCGCCGTTGATAAAGGAATCCTTCTTTTTTCTTCTCCTCAGGGCAGAGTTGGAAAAGCTCGGATGCCCTGGCGATCATGGAGTGGAACGATCCAATCTCGTCGGGCGGAGAAGCCCTAGTGGGAGGTGACGACGGTAGATCCTCGTCGTATACCTCGTCGTCCGTACCCGTCGCTGCCGTGTCAGTCCCCGTATCATCCCCTCGGGTGGACGGGGAGGAGGGCTGGACGGGGCGCGACGGCTGAAAAGGAGGTGGAGGGTGAATCCTTCTTTTCTTGGGCAGGGGAGCACCAGAAGGTCCCGGTTCAGGATCCCCCGACGGGAGAGGTTCCTCCGTCGGCAACGGTAGTCTCGTCCTTATCTCTGAACATAAGGACTGTATAGCCAACAAAATGGCCGCCGAGTTGTCTTGCGGCACTGGCAGAGGGGAATCCGATGGGAGATCAGGAGCCCCGTCGGCACCCTCGACGATGTCGTCGTCACCTGCGTCGGGATCCATCCCGACGGGCCGGTCTTCTTCCACGCCAAGGCCGTGGCTTAAGACCTCAATCAGCTCTTCCTCTGAGGTTGAGGCCGAATCTACGACGACGCCCTGCCCCCCCTTTTTCTTCCCCGCCGGGGGTTTCACGGGGGTCCTATCGATGGGCACAAAAGAGGACTCCCTCCGAGGTGGCAGGGAGACTCTGAGCCCCGAGGTCGCCACCACTGGTGTAGCCTCCACAGGCTGAGCCAGGGCCACCGCGACAGTATCGATAGAGGGCTTGGCCGGATGGATTAAGGCCTTCACCACCTTAGGTGCGCTCGCCGCCTTATCCTTGCGGGGGGGGGACACTGCCTCGCTCCCCCTCCGATGGGGCCTTCGAGCTCGACCGGGGCCTCTCCAGGAGCTTCGCCGGGTGCTCGCCCTTCCTCTTACCCGACCCAGACCGTTGGCTCGTGGCTGAAGGTGCCGGGGAGGGTGCGCCCTGCCTGGCGCCCATAGAGCCCGACCGTTCGGCGCTCCCGGTGCCAGCGGACTCGCGTTGCTTGACCTTGTGTTGGACCCCCGTCGCCGGGGCGTCCTCAAAGGTCTTAGAAGACCGCTCGGATTTCTTCCTCTTCTTCTCGCCTGACGGGCTCTTCCCTTCCAGCCAGTTGGCGAGACGTTGATGGCGGTCCTGCATGGTCCGCTCCGACATATTGCCGCAAAACGCACAGTCCTTCTCCACGTGCGTCTTGTCCTCATGTAAGCAGTAGAGACAAAAGGAGTGTTCGTCCTCCTTAAAGACGTTCTGCAGCTGGCATCCAGGACAGATCCTGAACAGCTTTCCGGGCGTCGAGCTTCCCTTCTCCTGGGCCATTTCCGGGCCTGAGAAACTTCTGGAGTCCTCCAAAAGCGTAGCTCGACGAGATCTTCACCCTTGAGGGGCGCAGAGGAATCCGACACGGGTCCCCGTTGATCGGATGGAGAGTCGGTGGAGCTTGAGGCTCTTTTGACCGAAAAAACAAAGTTTTTTGAGAAAATATGTGAAAAAATAGCACTAACGCTCGAGAGCAATAGCACAAGGATCCCAACACATGAACGTGCGGTAAAAATCTGAAGATGGCTGCCAGAGGCGGTGCTTAGGTAGAGGGCAGTCATTGGCTGTGGTCAGTATGACGCAGAGACCAGTGATTGGTTGTTACTACGAAAGACAGATCAGAAACGAAACCGATACTGGTTTTTTCTTTACCGAGGATTCCCAGCCGGACGACGGGGAATATTCATGAGCATGTGAATCCATGCCAGACCCCATGCTGGAGAACCATAATGACAGGGAACAAGGACGAGGGGAAAAAAAATACAACAGTAAATAGGTTTCCGAAATTGCCCTTATGCAGCAATTACCTTTATGAACAAAATGATGAGCATAATATTAGTGGTGTTTATGTGTGCTCTCCGATACAACTTTGAGGCTTGAATTACTAGAAAAATGCATGTCACTATTACCAAAGCATACTCGATGTCGACCTCAGAAAGAAAAAACGTTGAGTTATTCGGGGATTGTTAGCCGTGTTGTGCAGAGCAGCTTGCAGTAGGTACCATACTTCACCAAGCTATTCAAGCTATACAATAAGTGAATAACATCCAAACACTGCGGTCCTGGTGACGTCTGCTGCTTCGTGCACGAGTCCTATAAATACTACAATGCTGGCAGGCAGTCAAAGTATGCATACTGCATGACAAGGTATCCTGACTTCTGAAACCTGCAGATTCTCTCTCTGTCCAAAACATAAGAATGCCAACTTCCACCTCAATTCAGAAACATTAGCTGCTACAAAAGCAAGTCTTTTTTTGTAAGTGCTAATTCTACATATTAACGACCCCAGGAGGATGAAAGGTCCTTGTTAGATTCCAGCCAACAAAACTCTGGTAGCGAACAGATCTCCGTAGCAGGCTATTGTGCCTACAGAGATAACAGACTGCCCCGCCCTTGCAGCCTCTCCTGCAAGATTCCTCATCTTGGTCTGTCGAGTTCCTGGGTTTGGAGGAATCACCTCGGAGTTTACTAGTATTTGAAGCCATTCTGAATCATGCTACAATATGTAACAGCCGTGACCTCTGACTTGTTATTTTCACACCCCGACCAAAACCACAGGATTTGTCACGCAGTCTTATGTAAACTGTGAACGTTTTCATGATGAAGCAAGTTCAAGTTGTTTGTGCCTGCCATCGTTGAATCCTGCTCGATTCCAATCACAATACACACGCTTGCCTCTCTTGCTCCTTGCGCTGTCTCACCTGACTAGGCCACTGTACCATTCGGTGCCCCTTGCCTGCCTGCCAGGGTCAGTTTCCTCTTGACAGGGGATGGTCTCCAGACAGGCACCTCTGGCGACATCACAGTCCTAAACCTGTGGAGCAGTTTGTTTTTTCCTTCAGAATTACTGTAGTGTTCGGGATCACTTTGATATCAATAACAAAAAAAGCTGGCCGTACTGCTGCCATCTAGAATCTGCCGTGGAAGTGCAACACATGTACGGTAATTTCCTGAAAATATTCTCACCCGCCCAGTCGAGTACAATAAGAATAGTAATCACACTTCAAAAAAGTACTTGCCCATGCGAGCAAGAGTGGAGTGTGGCTCGAGTGTGCAGTCTGTGTCAGTCTTTCTCCAGTTTCCCCGGATTGTGGAGGCAGAGTTTACCAGAGCTTACCAGAGCTTACCAGAGACACTTTTATTAGTTTACAGTACACTGTGGAGCGTGGCTTGAGTGTGCAGTCTGTCGAAATCCGTGTAGGACACAAGTTCGGGTAGCTCCTTTAAGGTAAAGCGCTACGAATTTCGTGTGCTACGTGATTGGTTGTTTTTGAAGCGTATAACTTTGCTGCATTGTGAACCAAGTCAGTGCTCCTGCAGCGATACTTACGGCCATATAGGCTTCTTTACAAAGTCTACCTAAGGAAACGAAGCTAAGTGTGCTGTTGACAAATGCGACTTGCGGGGGAGACTTTGACCGCAGGACAGTCTAACATGGTCTATAAAGAGAGCTCACCATTCATTCTTGTCACTCAAAACTGAGTGCCGCCAGTCCACCAATTGTTTGTTCTGCTCTCTTAGTTTGACGTCAGTCACTTGCCAAACCTTTTTGACGCGTGTGACCTCAAGATTCATGCGCAAGTTTGACGGCAGCTTGTTTAATTGTTTTCACTGGTTGCCTCAACACGTTAGCCCTAGCATCGGACTTCTTTGCATCATGCCAGGAAAAACCCAACGTAAATCAACATGTAACTTGAGAACTAATAAACCCAATGTAAAAGCACATGGATATAAACGAGTTGGGACCTCTAAGGTGTACACTGGCAATAGACTTGATGAATCGTCTTCACAACATGAGCCTGAGATCATTACTACCATTCAGTCTGGATGTGGACATATTACCTCGTATTTTAATGCGAGTAACAGAGAGTAAGACTAATAAGTCGTTGGATAATGTGCCGAGGGAGACAGTGAAGCCTGCTGAAAACATCAGTGTGCTACCAGCTGAAGGTGAGTTTAATTTCATCCATGAGGACCACGATAACATTGACAAAAATGATTTGTTGGAACTGTGTTACTCAATGTGCCAGGTCAATTCATGTGCTGCACCGGATCATGATGCTAGCATCAAAAACGTATGTAATTCAAGTACACAGACTAGTAAAGACATGAGTATGAACCCTAGATTGTCTACATCACCTAGGATGTTTATAACAAATTGCACCGAACACGAGAGCACTTTACATGCTACTACTGATACTCATATCGAAGCCTTTAATACACGCTCAACTGCCAAATCACCAATTGGATGCAACCAAATAAGTGATGACCCAGCATGGGAGTCCTTACCTTTGCTATAAAAATATAGTTGAAGCTTTGCGGTCGCATCCATGAAGATGTAAAGACACACGGTACAGTACTTGCTCAATTGTTGACTAATAAATCTCATGCTCAATGTAGCAACAATGCAAATGAAAATGATACCAATACTTTACATCAGCAATATCATGCAAATGATTTAGAGAGTTTTCAAATTGTAAATTAGGTAGTAGATTCACCTCTAAGTTATCCTACTCACAAACAAATTCTTAAAAACAAAAAGTTAAAGAAAAAAGTAGCAAAATTTACAGAGGTGAACCCTGCTGTTGATCCGATAGCAGTAATCACAACTGAACCATTGAATTCTAACATCGTGACAGTGATTACACAGAGCCAAATGACCAAAAGGGCAAGAAAGAAAGTATTAAGGAAGAAAAAACACCAACAACAATGTGCTGGTATACTTACAAGCTGGCTATTGCAAGAAAATGACACAAATACCTTGTTGAATGTCAGCAAAATGCAAACAGATGTGCTAATAGTTGACCCAGTGAATGTAAATGCTATACACCCTCCCCCACTGAGTGATGTTGGTGTTGTAGGGATATGGGGGGAGCCTCTTGCCAAATTTCTAGTCATCCAGTAGCCACTAGTCAGGGTGGCACTGAAGTGACTTTAGATGCAGGCATTCTGACTATTAAATACAGAGATAATGCTGGGACAAGGAAGCACATAAATCGGCCTATCCTCTTAAATATCTTTGCAAATATACCCGGCCTGCGTATTCTGAATTCTTGCAATTTTGATTTTATATGGAATGGCAAGTGTGCACTGTGTGTTACCCCATGCCTGCATCACTTATTAGAAATCGGGCAGACTCAGAGTTGCTAGGTTTTGAGATGGACAAACCTTGTGTACCTCCTGCCATTACCATTATTTTATGCTGTGATCATTGTAGCAGATCCCTACCAACAATACCACCTGTGAATATGACCATTAAAAAATCTAATGATGACTTTGATGATAAAAAAAGGATGGCCATGGTTAAAAAAAAAATAATGATTCCTGGATCGGATCAGCAACAGAAGTGATATTTGTATATCTACTCTTGGAATACTGGTGGTCATTCACATTTTACACAAAAGACACTCCCTTGACATGTTAAATGAGTCATCAGTATTTAAGCTACTGAGACATGGTTGATGGACCAGTTTATAATCAATTGTTTTGTTATTCATCAATCCCTAGCTAAACAAGGTAGGATAGGCTGTCCATATAGAGGTCTGATGATTGGAGTTAAACAAGAGATTCACTCAGTAACTGTTTAACACTCAGGTGACCATGATTAAGTATTAGCTGTGGAACTGACCCTCAATGGTGGGATTAATAAACACTGCATGCTCATAATTAATGTGTACGATCCCTGAGGTACTTTAATTACTGATAACATCCTTGAATCAATTGACTCCATTAATACAAACTGGCATGAAGATGTTGAATTCGATTTGATCCTATTGGGAGGGAACTTTAATGCTAGATGTGGGGAACGTTCTATAAATGAGACCTATACTACTGTAGGATCAGATGGTCTATTAGCACAGGAATCTGCCAACATTCAGGGTAAACAGTGGCTCTGCTTTTTAGAATGATTGAATCTTGTCATACTAAATGGTCGTACTAAAGGTGATATTCCAGCCCAAACTAACTGGAAATGAGGAAAGGAGGAGGCAAATTTAGACTATATATGCAGAAACTCATCATTAATTAATAGCATTAAAAATGTAAGCAACAATACAAATGAATTTAGTGATCATGCCACTTTGTGCTTAAATCTGATCCCGACAGGTGAACGAAAATATGCTACTAGTAGCTTGGAGCCAACCCAAGCAGGCAATCGGGTGGCTTGGTCAGATCATAACATCAGCAAGATATGTAAAATGTCGGCTCTCACTTTTGATGATTGTATTAGTTCACACACAGGAGATGAGATTGAAGATTGGCTAACCAGGTTAGTGTGGGTGAATGTAAAATCTAGAAGGAATATTCTGGTGTCAGAGGAAAAGACATGTACAACCACTCGATATTGACATTCAAAGAAAGAAGCGTTGGGTGCGTATTGGTATCCGTCATCTGAAAAAGGAAGCCATGTCAAATATTGAAACCCATTCTGAAATACGTATACTAAAAAACAAATATAAAAACTGGCTAAAAGGAAACTTCTAAGTATGGCGGCTAATTGGCAAAAAAATGATAAAAGCCCTTAACAATAAAGATACCAAAAAGGTATGGCGTATTCTAAACTTGGCTATATCCCCTACTAAGAGTTCCATCATTAATCCGATTACTGAGAATGTGTGGCAATCCTATATTGAAGTTAAGATGTAAGACAGACACAAACAAACTCTTTTCATACAAAAAATGTGAAGATGCCAATGACCTTCGAAAGAGCGCATACGATAACTCATTTATCCAGACTAAATAATTCTCTAGCACTGGGGCCGAATGGCCTCTCCTCAGTAGTACAAGAGTCATTTGGAAATATGGGATATAGTTTTGTGTGGTCTATACACAAAAATATGTAGGGATAGGTGTATTCCTGACTCGTGGACTAAAGCGTTATATATCCCGGTGTATAAATGTGGAGATCAGCTACATCCGGAGAATGATTGCTTGTTATCACTCCTTGACACCACAGGAAAGGTTTTTGCAGGATTTGTGTTAGTTTATCTACAAGCATGCGTTACTGAACACAATATTTGACATCCACTCGACGGGATTTCGAAATGGTTACAGCACTACACATAATATACAATTGTTAGATGCAACAATGGCTAAGGCAAACATGAAGGGAACCCCTTCAGTGCACATAAATTTCATTGATTTCCGTGCAGTCTTCGATCAAGTAAAGCGTAGTCTGCTATGGAGAAACCCAGAGATTTTGGCTGCCATGAATGGCTTCTCCAAATATTAGTGGCACTGCATACTGGGACTACAGCACAGATACGATTGAGCGACAGTGGGCTTCTATCTGGAGATATTCCCATTGAGAGAGGGATTAAACAGGGACGCATGCTTGCAGCCGTGTTATTAAACATCTATATCGCTGATTCTCCATTGAAGATGTTAACACATGCTAAATGCCCTCTTAAAACTGGTAAGTGTACAATTATAGCCATGCTCTATTCGGACAATTTAGTACTATGTGATCAGATATTTCTAGGTATGAAAGCTATGCTGTGTGCTCTTTCTAGTTATGCAGAGGAACATGGGCAAGCTATTAATTAAAAAAATAAAATGAAATCTATGCTGATTAGTGTGTGTCACATCAAAAAACAGCCTTTGATTAATGAGTTGGGCTATATAGAATATACCCAGAATTATAAGTATCTTGGTCGTTGAGATGTCCAAGGTATCCAAGGGTAATCGTGAGTTAGTTATTGTAAAGACGCAAAAAGCTAAACATATAGCACTAATGGTGCGAAGGTGGGTAGATTTTCACGCAGGATTATCTTTAGGAGGTATTCTCAATTTGTACAAACAATGGTTTTCCCTGGTAGTGCAATATGGACTCGAGGCACTAGAGTTGTATGATTTGGACTAGTTAAAATCACTTGAGGGGTATTTTTGGTGATGTATACTATGACTCCCACCCTCAACCTCCATAGAATATATAACGACTCGAACTGGGATTATTGGCATTACGAACATTGGCACTAAAACGAAGAGGGGAGTTCTTTTTGAAATCTAAAACATCCCGATATGTCCATTACTTGGAAAGCTGGGAGCAAACTATTGTTTAATACATGGTACTAGAAAAGAATCCAGATTTATTAAACTGGTAAAAAAAAACCTGTTCCATAGTTTTGGTTGGGAACCCAATTTCCAGCGTTGTTCAAATTTGTAAACACTAAAAGGTGCTTTTTCTCATCGGTTGAACAAGTGGGATTGGATTAAGAACTATGACCACTTACAGAACTTGCAGAGTTATGGCCAAGCTGTCGGTATAAGTCAAAAGTTCATGAAACTTCAAAGCTACCTCCTTCGTTGCCCGGACCTGCTGACCGAATGCTCTAAATTGGGTCATATTTATATGACCATTTTGGGTCATCTTACACATGACTATAACTCTATAAAAACCCTCGAGTTCTGGACCTATTGTTTGAATACAGAATACGAAGCAACCTATATTTCTTTATATAAAATTTGATGTCAAGTAAAGAATCAGCTGGCCAATAATCTGTGATGGTTTTATCGATCCTGTGGGTATTATATAGGCTTTTGGAAGAAAATAGGGGAATCTCACCATACCGTACTTGAATTTTATATTAGATGCTGGAATGTTTGTAATCCTATATTTGTATTTTATTGAATTTATATAACCCTTTACAACAAAGTGCTTTACATGAGAACAAGTAACATACAGCAAGCATAAGATGACAATTGAATCACAACTCAAAAACAGAATAAAGAACAATTTACAATATTGCAGAGGTGAGGAGGGAGTAGGGAGGGGCAGAGCTGTGCAAGGGAATAGTAGATGTTAGTGGAGGTACGAGCGGGAGGGAACAAGTTACTTACCTCTAACTGTTGTTCTCCAGCCTGGGTAGCATGGGTCTGGCATGGATTGACATGCTCATGAATATTCCCCATCATCAGGCTGGGAATCCTTGGTAAAGAAAAAATCAGTTTCAGTTTCGCTTCTGAACGGTCTTTCTACTAGTAACCAATCACTGGTCTCTGGGTCATACTTCCCCCAGCCAATGACTGCCCTCTACCTAAGCCCCTCCTCTGGCAGCCATCTTCAGATTTGGTAGCACGTAAAGTGGCAGTAGGAACAAGAGAAGAGCCCCAGAGGGACAGGAGGGAGGGTTTGCATGTAAATCCATGCTGGAGAACAACAGTTACAGGTAAGTAACTTGTTCCTTCTCCAGCATGGGGTCTGGCATGGATTCACATGCTCATGAATACAAGAATACATAGCAGTACCCACATGCACAACCACAGGAGGCTCAACATTAAGGATCTCTTACCTCCTCACCAGGCCCACCTTCAGGCAAACAGGTTGCACAGCACTGCTTGGCCGACTCTGGTCTCATGAAGGTGTGCGTCGACCTCCACGTAGCAGCCCTGCAGATGTCCAGAAGGGGCACACCAGACAACAACGCTTGGTAGCAGCGATCGCTCTGGTTGAATGGGCTCTTGGACGACCGGGCAACGGCCAGTTTGCCAACCGGTGACAGTGCATGATGCAGCTGGAGAGCCATCTGGAAATGGAAGTCTTTGAGAGGGCCTTCCCTTGGTTCACAGGTTCAAAGTTCACAAACAGCTGTGATGTCTTCCGAAAACTCTTCGTGCGGTCCACGTAGGACTTCAGCGCTCTAGCCACATCCAGCGAGTGCAAAGTCCTCTCAGCCGGCGACGAAGGCGATGGGAAGAAAACAGGTAACACCAAGGGCTCGTTGAGATGGAAGTCCGTCGGCACCCTGGGCATGAAGGAGGGGTGCGTCCTCAGCACTACCCTCGTCTCGTGGAATGTCAGGTATGGAGGTTTACAGGAGAAGGCCTGGATCTCTCCCACTTGTCGTGCAGAGGTGATGGCCACAAGAAACGCTGTCTTCCACGACAGGAACTTCAACGGTGCCGAATGCAGAGGCTCGAATGGCAGCCCCATGAGCCTGGTCACCACCACGTTGAGCTCCCACGCCGGGGCCAGAGCCTTCACCAGCAGGAACGATCGGAACAGTCCTTTCATGACTTCCTTCACCAGGCGATGGGACCACAGAGATGATCATCCCGGAGTTCTGGTGTAGCAGGAGATAGCCGCCAGATGGATTTTGATGGAAGCATGTGCCAGCCCCGCCTTGGCCAGCGATAGCAAGTACAGCAGCACTTGTGGGGCCGTAATCCGCAGAGGGTTAATCTTCTGTGCACGGCACCAGACAGAGAACCTCTTCCATTTGTGTCCATAGCACTTGAGAGTCGAGGACGCCCTGGCCTTTGCAAGCACATCCTTGCAGTCTGCCGGGATATCGTACCTTCCAAACTCTAGCACTGCAGGAGCAAAGCCTGCAGGTTCAACGATCCTGGGGCGTGATGGAGGATGGCGCCTCATTCCCTGGCGAGAAGATCCGTGTCTGTCGGAAGTTTGATCGGAGGAGCCCTGACATGTCCAGAAGGTCCAGGAACCAGATCTGCCTCAGCCACGCCGTGCGACGAGGATCATCCTGCACCGGGACCGTCTGAGTTGACTGATGAGTCGGAATAGGAGATCCACCTGATCCTGCCGAAGTTCCGACTCGTGGTACAAGCGTAGCTCCCTGCTGAGCGAGTCGGGAATGGTGTTCTTTATTCCTGCCAGATGGAAGGGTACCAGGAACATCCCTTGGGCGACGGGCCAGTGCCACAGTTCCTGCGCTTCCTTGGATAGGGCTTGGGATCTGGTGCCCCCCGCTTCCGGATGTAGAACATTGTGGTGGTGTTGTCGGTGAAGAGCCTTACCACCTTGCCCTTGAGGGACGGGAGGAACGACCTGAGGGCCCAGAACACGGCTCGGAGCTCCAGGACATTGATGTGTAGTGATCTCTCCTCCGGGAGCGAAAGGCCTCTTGCGTTGAGATTGCCGGAGTGTGCTCCCCATCCCTCCAGGGAGGCGTCCGTCATCACGGTTTCCTGATGTGCCGGGGTCTGGAAGTCCATGCCCGCTGGTAGGTGCGTGCGGGTGCCCCACCACCGGATCGCTTGGCGGAAAGTCTTTGAGTGAGATCTTGCCTTCGAAGCTGCCCGCCGTTTGCATCCAACGGGCGTCGAGGAACTCCTGTAGGGGTCGCATCCGCAGCCTGCATAGGCACACGAGGTATATGCACGAGGACATCATGCCGAGTAAGGACTTGATGGACCTCACCCTGGCCACGTCCATGGTCAACAGCCATTGTACCTTGCCCAGGATGGCCTTCGTCCTTTCCTCCGACGGCAAAGCCAATCGCGCCACTGTGTCGAGCCTGGCTCCCAGGAACAGGGCGACTTGCGACAGTATCAAGTGGGATTTCGCGAAGTTGATCGACAATACCAGATCCGTGAGAAGTTGGACGGTTTTCGCTGTGTGATCGACGGCGAGATCTCTTGACTTTGCTCGGATGAGCCACTGATGCTAGGCACTTGGTAAACAGCCTGGGCGCCGACTTCAATCCGAAGGGAAGGTCCTTGAACTGATAGTGTCGCCCCTGGACCTCAAATGGTAGAAACTTTCGATGTCCTTTTAGGATGGGGATGTGGAACTAGGCATCCTCCAAGTCCAGCGACGATAGGAAGTCGCTTTCCTCCAGCTGTCCCACCACATGCTGGAGGGGGACCATCCGGAACTTCTGGCACGTGATGTACTTGTTTAGACGACGCAGGTCCAGGATGGGTCACCACCCATCGGTCTTCTTCCGGACGAGGAAGTACCGCGAGTACACTCCGGAGCCCCGGAGCCTCTTTGGGACGAGTTTTATGGCTTCTTTTCTTAGCATTGCTCATACCTCCAGCAGCAGTTGAGGGATGTGGTTTTCCTTCCTGGCCACGGGCGGAATACAGGGACACCTTTTTTGAAATTCCAGAGTGTGCCCGCGGGCCAGGGCATCTAGCACCCAACAGTCAGTGGAGATGGACTCCCACACGCTGACGAAATTCGCCACCCGGCCTCCCACCGGGGTGCTCGGGTGAGGGCCCGACGCCATGGCCGGTTCAGTCCTGTTTTGTTGCGGCCTTGCCGTCTTGGCCTCCTTGGCGACGACGGTGGGATCCTCCGTTATTGCCACGTCTTCTGTAGGTCTCCTGCGACGAGGAGCGGGCCCGTTTGGCGGTACGACGAGGAGCCGCCGCCGAATGCTTTGGAGGCAACTTGCTTGCCTCCGGAGCTCCGAAAGGACGGCCGTCGCTGTTGAAGAACACCTATGGCCCGAGCTGTCTTGGTGTCCGCCTTGATGGCCTGTAGTGACCCGTCCACTGTCTTGCCGAACAGGTTGTTCCCGTTGAAAGGCATGTCCAGTACCCTGGTCTGCACGTCCTGACAGAAGTCGGTGGCCTTGAGCCAACCGCGCCGGCGAAAGCAAACGCTGTTGCCCATCTGACGAAAGCCGGTGTCGGTGATGTCCGTGGCCACCATGATGGCATGGTCCGACGCTACCTCGCCTTCCTGTAGGATTTCCAGGGCCTAAGCCCTTTTGTCAGACGGGAGAAAGTCCAGCAGGGGAGTGATCTTGAACCACAGCTCCCTGTCGTAGCGTGCCACGATCGCAAGGGCGTTGGCTGCTTTAATCATCGTCGCCGCAGACGAGATGACCCGTCATCCCATGGCATCCCGCTTCTTCCCCTCGCCGTCAGGTGGGGATGTTGAAGTTGACACCGTCACCCCCGCCGCTTTCTTCTTGGCCGCCGCGGAGACAACTGAATCCGGGGACGGCTGTGCCTTGAGACACATAGCGGTGGAGTCCGGGACCCGGTACTTCGTCTCGTACCAGTCTCTCCTAGCCGGAGCCGTGGACGGGTTCTTCAGGAGCGCCAGCCCCTCGTCTCAGATGTCACCCAGTAACGGGATTGAGAGGATAGTCTTCCTCTTGGCCTCCAGTCAATGGTAGAGGAAACCTTCCTTCTTCTGTTCTTCGAGGCAGAGCTGGAAGGGCTCAGACGCCCTTGCGATCATGGCGTTGAAGGAGCCAATTTCGTCGCGGGGGGCCAGAAGAGGTGCTGAAGGGAGGTCCATTCCATCGTCTCCACCGTCGTCGTCCGTCCCCGTCATCGCCGTCTCCGTCTCATCCCTTGGTGGAGGGGAAGGAGGTGAAGGCTGAGCCGGCTGTGAAGGAGGGGGGGGGATGGACTCGCCTCTGCTTGCTTGGTGGGCTTCCCGACGGTCCAGACTACGCTGGGTCGTCCGCTGGGGCTAAGGGCAACTTTGTCCTTATCTCCGTACACAAGGCCTGAATAGCCATCGATCGAGGCCTTTGCCGGGTGAATCAGGGCCTTCGTAACTTTGGGCGCGCCTGAGGCCATCACCTTGGGGGGAGGGTCGCTGCCTCGCTCCCCCTCGGCTACTGCCATCAGGATAAACCGGAACTTCTCCCGAAGCTTACCCGGGTTCACCGACTTCCTTTACCCCAGACCCAGAGGATTGGCTCGTGGTTGATGGCGTTGGTGACATCGCGCCCTGCCTGGCAGCCAAACAGCCCGACCCATTGGCGCTCCCGGTGCCCACGGACTTGCAGTGCTTTGCCTTCTGTTGGGCCCTTGTCGCCAGAGCGCCCTAAAAGGTCTTAGAAGATCGCTCAGACTTCTTCTCACCTGCTGCTGGGATCTTCCCTTCCAGCCAGTTGGTGAGTCAAGCAGGACGATCCTTCATTGTCTTACAAAACGCACAGCCCTTCTCCAAGTGCGATTTGTCGTCGTGAAGGTAGTAGAGGCACCGAGAGTGCTCCTCTTCCTTGAAGACATTTTGTAATCCGCAGCCATGTCCAGGCGGGGTAGGCCTCAAAGATCTTCCGGAATCCTCCAGGAAGCGAAAATCGATGAAAACTCACCCTTGAGGGGCGTAGAAAATTCCAAAACTGATCCCCGTTGATCGGAAGTAGAATTGGTGGAGCTTGAGGCTCGATTGACCAAAAAATGAGAGTTAACGCTTTGAAAAAAAATCACAAAACACAGTAAAAGCTTGAGAGCTATAGCATGAGGACTACCAACACTTGAACGTGTGGTAAAAATCTGAAGATGGCTGCCAGAGGAGGGGCTTAGGTAGAGGGCAGTCATTGGCTGGGGGCAGTATGACCCAGAGACCAGAGATTCGTTACTAGTAGAAAGACAGTTCAGAAACTAAACTGAAACTGATTTTTCTTTATCGAGGATTCCCAGCCTGACGACGGGGAATAGTCATGAACATGTGAATCCATGCCAGACCCCATGCTGGAGAATAAGAGGGAATGCAAGAATGTGTGAGGAAGAAGAGAGGAAAAAGTAAGAATAGATGAGAGCAAGAGGTGGGGAGGAAGGAGGTAGTTAGGATGGAGAGAGTAAGGAAGAGCAGGAGTAAGAGGTGAGAAGAGAGGGTTAGGGAGAAGGAGAGGAAACAGGGCGTTGGGGAGGTGAGTGAAAGAGAAGATTTAAGAGACAAGCAAAAGGAAGTGTAGTAAGGGAAGGGTAGGGTATATATACAGATATAGATGAATTGGATCAAAAGTGTAATATTTGACGTTATCCCAAAAATGTGTATATATGTATTAACTTTTTATTGTTATATTTTATCCATTTATGTATCAAATCTTCTTGTATCAATTTTAATGCATGATTGTTAAATGTTGTTTGATGATTTGAAGTTTTAAGTAAGCATTTGTGAATGTATTGATTTTGTGAATGTATTGATTTTGTAAAAGTTCATTTATGAACTGAATATAAATAACGAAATGAAAAATAGCATGCGAGCAAGCCGAGGGGATTTTGCAAGGCCTTAACTCTCACACATCCTTGCATCACTCAAGGCCACCTCCGAGTAGTATGACATCATCCCAGTCTCCATTCTGAAAATCATCAAGGAAAGGCTCTCACTCCACTCCTCTCCTCTCTTCCACACTATTAACACCTCACTCATGCAAGGCATCTTCCCTGATGCCCTGAAAACCGGCCAGATGCAACCGCTACTAAAAAAAAGCCTACTGTTGACCCGGGCGACCAAGCTCACTACCGCCCCATCAGCCATCTACCCTTCATTGGCAAGATCGAGAAGGCTATCACGCTCCAATTACATGAAAAGATCATCCAACTCAACCCATTTCAAAAATACCATTGCCCATTCCAACCAAGATACAGAACTGAGACTTCCAAATCATCATGGATACGGACAACCCATGCTTCATAGTCCTGCTCAAACTCTTTGCTTCCTTCGACAACTACAAAGGACTACTCAACACCGAATTTGATGCCACAGTCCTTCAGTGGTTTGACTCCTACTTCACCAACAGATATCAGCTTATCTAGATGGTCTCCCGCAGAACCAAACAATCCCCAATATCCTTTGGAGTCACACAAAGGTCAATTCTCTCCAATGTCATCTTCAACCACTATGAGTCACTGGGGGAACTTGTGGCCAAATTCAGCATCAAAATCAACCAGTATGCTGATGACACACAGCTCTATCTGAAGGCCAACTACCTTGAAGATATCATGAAGTACATCCCTCTGCCATTCAAGCCTGGAGCCAAGCACCTACCTGAAATTTAATCCAGCCAGAAACATCCTGCTCGGGGAGTGGGGCGCACCACCAAACCTGCCTCAGTTCAAATCTGGCTGACACAGATTGATCTCGACAGCTTCGTCCCTCAACCTGTCCCTACTGCAAAGTCCATCAGCTTCACCATTGATTGGGTCCTCTCTTTCAAAGCACACATCGTCAAGTAGACACAAACAGCATGGCACCAGCATTCTTTCCTGTGCTGAATCAAACCATTCTTCTGCACCTCAGATCTATCATCCATGCCCTGGTGATCTTCCACATGGATGTTGGTAATGCCATGCTGGAAAGTGTCCCAACCACTTCTCTGGCCCCTCTGAAATCTGTCCAGCATGCTACAGCAAGTACAATCACAGGACTGAAGAAATTCATGCATATTTACCTCACGCTCAAGAAACTACAAGTAACAAAGCTCTAATGTCCGAGTTGTTAAAATACTTAATTGAATAGATCTGCATGTCATGATGCATGATGGACGTGGCATCCAGACCACGTCCATCAGCCCAGGAGCAGGCATCATGTTGCCTTGAGAAAACCCAGCAACCCCTGCTAGGGGCTGTCAGGGTTCAGTCCTAGCGCCAGGCTCATATGGGACATCAGTCCTGGCGCCATAGGCGCCAGGCTCATAGGTGCACACTTACCTGATGCAGACCATGCTGCAAGAAGATCCAAGCCCATGTGAGGCCTGGAAGGGGCTACTTTACCTTAGGGACTTTTTTGTTCCTCGGGTGTGGTCGGGAAGGAATGCCTACCTGGGACTACTTTGGAGGCTATTCAAACCACGCCCGAAGAGCAGCACACGCTTCGCGTTATTCTGCATCCAGCAGCGCAACGTTCACCGTGCCAGCAGCAGCATCCAGCCTTGTGTCACACCCGCCTCGAACCTGGAGCACCTAGAAAGAAGGAAAGAAGCAAAGGTTAGAACAAGAGTATTACCTGATCCCGGATTCATCGCATCTTCAAACCTGAGGAAAGACTTTGTTTTAAACGCGTCGCATCACCAGCAGCAGCAGCGCCACGCCATACTCACCGTTCCACGCAGCATCTCTTCGATCCGGCGCGGTCTCCATCTTCACATCGCCGAATTCCGGCACCTAAGGGGGACATGAAACAACAAGGTGAGCAGAGAGAACAGACAGAGACAATCTCTTTAGCCGCCATATGCTTACCTGATTTTACTGCCTGAGGTATTATTCATCAGCACGCCACATCTTCTTATGCCACACCTGTAAGAAAAGGAGAAAGCAGCAAGTTTGGCATTATTTACCGGACAGTGTTGGGTAACACAGACTTTTACCGGAGCGCTTTCAGCTGTAAATCTTCTTATTGGGTCAAAGCTGCAAGATAAAAGAGGAATTGGACAGGAGTAAATTCCAGACATTTTGAACTCTTACGAACTATATACTTACGGCTCTTCGCCAGGACCTTTTGGAGTCAGGATTCGTCTACAACTCTTCCAATATCTTCAGGCCAGTGAAGTAACTGGTCTTCAACGCGTCCCTGCGTACTTCGCAGGATGGAGGGCTCATCCTTCAAGAATATAAGGTGAGATTGCTGAGAGGGCACTTCAGAGGTGATTAGAGGGGAGAACATTGGGGGTGCTATCACTTGAATCCACAAGTGGCTAAATCCATCTCTCCACTTGTAGGAGAATATTTCTACGGGTCAAGCAAACAAGAATTGGGGGGCAGATCCAGTCAGTCATCGCTGCACTACGCATCACGTGGGTGGAGGCCGCAGCAGTCCGGGTCCTACCGACGCCCCTGTGGGAGCCAGGTGAGCGTAACACTCCATCTCAGGGGGTCAACGCAACACAAGGAGCCAAGATATCGCCAGACTGCAATGCAAGAAGCGCAAGAAGGAGAAGACCAGAAATCCTCTCTGGCTTGGTTCCATGCTGTGGAAAAACCTTCCCTCTAACATCAGGTTGGTTCCATCTCTTCTGTAACACTTTGACAAATGTGGACCATATGCCGTCAAGGCGACCCCTGCCCCTTTTATGTTGCACTCATTATTTTTTGTACAGTGCTCTATTGCTTTATAGCTAGGTTTGCACTATATACATCACCTACATGCATACACCAGCATATCTGAGTAGAATTTGCATTTGTGAGATGTTGTGCTGAATTAAGGTACACCTTCCAGATTCCCTAAAGCACAGTCTTCTTTGGAAAGAGGAGAGGTAGTACATCACTGTCATGGCAACCAGTGAGGAGGGAGGGGTGGTTGTGGATTTGAGGCAAGACAGATGAGTCTAGAGGCCAAAAAGGCAAGTCAATTCCCTGTTTTATGACTTGTGTGGAATGTGTTTCTGCCATATATTTTGTGCCTCTGAGAGCACAAACCTTTGTAAGGTTGGTCGACTTGTTCAACAGTACCGCAATCAAGATGCTTGGTTCAACCTGCAGTGTGTCTGACAAAAGAAAATATAAAAATCAGATTAAACAATTATTGTGCTTGTGAAACGATCTTTCTGAAGGGGGGGGGACATCTTCATCAAGGTGATCATGAGTGTCATCTGATGGGTCTACTTCTACTGCATCCATTTGGGGAGCGGGGGTTGTAGATAGTTGAGTTTGTCTGAGAGGAAGGCCCAGCACAGCCAGCAGGGGCTGCAGAGGCAACATAGGTTGTCCATCCATTTAAAGAAACCCCTGAGGAGGACTACAACAAGATAGAAGGCACAGAAGAGGACACCAGAGGAACCAAAGCAGTCACAATTGATCAAAGGATTGGAAAACAAAAAGGTTTTTACATTTTCCAACAAAAAACGAAAATCAATCTTCCGAAGATGGTTGAATTGAAACCAGTGGAAGAGCCGGTCGTACCCAAGAGTCCATGTACACTGAATGCCAGGAGGGTGACTGGCCCACATTTCTACAAAGTGTAGTGGTGAAGATGTAGGAGGCAGTGAAAAGTGTGGATAGCAAAAACATCCTGGGGAGCCGACCACTGTATGTGAGGCGCGAAAGGGCCCCCCTCCTCAAAGAAACACTGATGCAGGAGGTACTAGACCTAGACTCCCTGAGGCAAGCCGATTCTGCAAATCCTGAGCGAAAACCCCAAAATGGCTCAGTCTTCATCACAGAAGGAGGCCCTAAAAAAGGTAAAATAAAGTTTACCTGAAGCTCTGCCCTACAACTACCAAAATAATTCCCCTAGGGACCCCACCAAGTATACCCAAGTCCAGAATTGGCTGACTGACATGAAATTCGAAAATTCATAACCCACCTCTCACTCACAGCAAAATCCCTCAGCGTTCCCATCGACAGACTTCGCATGCAAAACAGAAATTGGCAAGAAGACCGAAGCAGCATGGTACCATCTTCTGCTTCTCCACACAGTGAAGCCTTTCATCCCTGCCACAAGTTTCAGAACTGCTGTCTAAACCCTAGTTATCCCTCTTCTGGATAGTGCCAAAGCCCTACGTGCAGAAGTCCCAGATGCCACCTCTGAAAATCATCCAATGGGCTGCAGCATGCTTCATCACAGGACTAAGAAATTTCAACCACATTGCCCTCATCCTGGCTACCCATCAATGCATGAATCATGTTCAAGACTGCCTACATTACCTGCAAAGCAGTCACAACAAAAGGACCACACTACTTACCCGTGAAACTCACTATATCCGGAGGCCAGAATGCCACCAGAAACTACAACATTGCCAGTCTGGAAACAGCACTACAAGAGGGAAAGCGAAAACAAGTATTTTTCTGCTGTGCACCCTGTTTCTGGAACAATATACCAATGCAGAAAGACAGGCGCCTCCATTGTACATTGCATTAAGGACTTGAAGATCCTACTCTTTCAACACTATCTGGCTAATCAATGAATTCTCCACTCATCTGAATTTCTCCCTCTCTTGAGTTCCCCCTCCCTTGCACCCTTTACCTATCCAAGCTACTATGCTTCCCATGCACCCTACCTTTAACCCCCTTGTTGTGTCCACTTTGTACAGTGTTGCATTGTTTTCCAGCTAGGTTCATGCTTTATACATCTCACACACATTCATAGATACATACCTGTGGTGAAAAGAGCGGCCAAAAACATAGGTAGAACAAACCAACCTAATCCTAAAGCAGTATCACTTCGATTTGGTTGTCTACTTTTATATTGTGGCAAATGCCCTACATTGCGACAGGCTGTCCATAAACTCCTAAGGAAGTCAAAGGTGGACATATTTCAAAGCCACGCTGCTAGGCTGCAATATCCCAGATTGGTATAGAGAAAAGCCCCTTTATTCACAGAAAAAGGCTGGTGGTGAATGTGTTTGATATGTCTGAAAACAGGTTTCAGGCATATCATGTATATGTATATAATTATATGTAACATATTATAATTATGTATTATATACACAGAAAACAAGGACTCTCACTGAAACAGATACTTCAATAAGTTATTGAACTATGTGTTTACAGTGGAGCAGTGTAATATAAATGAATAAACTGTATTCACCATTTAAGATGGAAATGTTCTGTGGAGAGCTTGATTGTGAACATGGAGTATATTGAGCATATGATGTTATCGATGTGAGATCCTGGAACTGTATTAAATGACAGATGAGTTAGGGGTAGCCTACTCCCCTTTTCAGATGATACTTTATTGTGTTCGCCACATGCGAGTAGGCCCCCATAAACAGAAAATAGGGCAAGACTCTCGTTGAGATCGTGTAATTTCATTCACAGCCACAATCGTGGCCTTTCACAAAAGCACCCATGACTTTTCTCATCCATTTTTTATTTTAGATTAAGTGCAATGTCTAGTGCTGTATGATATGATATGTTATTTATAACGTGCTTAATATCCAGTGGTTTCTAAGCACGGACCCGGGGATCGAACCTGTGGTGCTCCGTGTCGTCTTGTTTCCAAAGCAAGCATGTTGCTCCTGAGCTATCCTCCCAAGACCATATGTGCTTTGCCCCGATGAATGTCCTAAAAGTATGACCCTAAGTTTCAGGAAATCGAAGTGCAACACTGTCTCCAGAGATCCTCAATTTCCCTTGTTTGACAGACCCGCCATGTGTGCTTCCCCAATTTCCAAGGATGAATCCACTACATCATCTCTGGTTAATCTCCTTCCATAACAAACCTTGGAAAAAGTCTTATCATTCATACAGGAAACTGTATGAAACTGTTGACAATTTTCTACATACGCTCCACTCTTTACAGCCAGGAACCGGCATTGTAGGGTATTTATTTATCCTCGATCCTAGAGGATTTTCCCCAAAATTCCTGGTGCTTATGTTTGGGGTCAACAGTGAAGAAGAAAACTGAAAACAAGCCTTCTGTGCTGCCCTAAAGGTAAGTGGAGTGGGTGGTGGGGGGAGGAGGTGTTAGGAGGGGTAATGCAGGCCGGGGGAAGTGGGCACAGTGATCCATATGATCACTGTACCGCGCCGTAACTGGCGTCAGAATTTTCGGCTGTCGCAGTTACGGGCAGCACAGTGATCACATAGATCCAAATAAACTATCATATCATAACTATCATATCTTGCGGTTCGCTTTCTCCTTCATGGGGTCTCGGTCCTTCCACTGGTAACTGCACATTTTGCTAAGGTTTGTACTTGGTGGTGTCGGCATAGTTGGACAGGTAGTCTACCCACCATGAATTCCTCGTGGTCACCCGACCACCGCGGTTTGGGCTCCCATCAGCCCTCTTTCTCCCTTCTCGCATATGCTGGACTTCCAGCGTCTCCGTCTGACATTCAGAGCTGGCCTACTCATTGCATGCTTTGCGTCTCTCTTTCGCTCCGCCTGCGTCGGGTGTTAGCATCCCAGGGGCCTCCCCAGGCAGCGTATTTGTCCCTCCCTCTTGCCTTTGTTCGCCGTGCACTCCTTCAATGTACTCATCCCAGTTAATTGAAGGTTCTTATTTAAAAAGCAGCAATTTCCTTTGCTTCCTTATAATGGTGTACGTTAGTTTTCTCTTTATTCAAGTCTCAGGACTTAAAACCATTTAGAATATTAGATAATCCATCATGTGAAATGGTTTAGGGAGTTCCCCACATGAATGGGAGTCCTTGTCCCCTAAGGGGGAGTCTTTTCGGGTGAGGTCTGACTTGTCTCTACCCTTAGAGAGGTTATTGTGGAGCGGGCTCACCTCCCCAACCTCACAGGGGCAGGGGGGAGGGCAAATTCCCTTGATTCGTCACATACCCTTACCCCTTATATTCATGGCTTCCCCATCTCTTTTTAGAAGGTAACGTTTTGTCTCTGTTGTGCGAGGGTTTAGTTTTGTTCTCTCCGAGTCTGGAGACCTGATCTCTCCCCAGTTCCATATGGAAGTGTCTGAGAGGTCTATGCAGAGTTCCCAAGATTGTAAAGGAGAGTATGGAGTTTGAGTCGTAGAAGGTGTTAGCAGTTCCCTAAAAGTTGAAAAGTCTGTGCCTACGATTACCTCGTTTGGTAGACCAGGTACTACTGGGGTTTTCAAAGTTGTGGGTTGGTTCACAACTGACAGGGACAGAGATATTTTAGGATAGGTCTTCACATCCCCATGTACGCAGGTTATTTTTAGGGGTGGACTACCTTGTATGTCCTCAGGATACAGGAGGTCGGCTCTGGTTGCCATTTGCCTGCTTCCTGAATCAGACAATTAGCCCGTACCCCATTTATTTGCACCTTCTCATGGGTTTGAAAAGGTTGGGACATGCAGTAATATACTTCTGAGGTTATCAGGGTCTACCTCTGTTTTTTCGTTACCCTTTTCCCGTGGCTCTTCTGTTAGCCATCCTACCTCCATAAGCTCATCTGGGTTATTCTTGGGGCAGAATCTAGGTATATGTCCCTTTTCTCCACATGATAAACAGAAGGAAGCCAGGGAAGGAGTCTTTCATTCTCCCTATTCCTTCTCGAGGGAGCATTCGAGAGTTAGTTAGTATACTGGTGGGCTTCTTTTGTGGATTTCTTCCTTACTCAGATTTTCTCTCGAGGAGGAATTATTTTGGTTCTTGCCCATTTTCTGGTGACACGAACTTGGGCCGAATTTCACATCTCCCTTTACTTCTAGCAGCCTCCCTAAATGTTTGAAGTATTTGGCTGCCTCTGAGTGGGCTTGTGCTACCCAAATAAATATCTTCAGCGAGGGTTAGTGTTGTTGTAATATCCCCTCATTGTAAGGACTGCGTAAGGGCATTGATTAAGTGTTCTAATGCTAGTGTCTTGAGGACCTCTGATAGGATTTTCACCCCTAGCCATTCGGTAAGCGTATTCTGTACTCGTCCTGCTAATTCGAATGGGCTTTCATTGGGTAAAAGATGGATCTCTCAAAATGTTAACCGACAAAGGCCATCCGTCTGTCTCACCCACTGTAACAATGTCCGTTTGATTTCAGAAAACAGAGTAGTCCCTAATGGATTAGCTTTTTGAAAGGAGGCTTGCAAGTCTCCTTTGAACAAAGGGACAATAACAGGTCTATTGGGCCTCATCCCAATTAAATTGGGTGTCAAGCTGTTTGCAGTTTTAAAAAAGTGCTCCCAAATCTTCCCCTTCCTACTAGGGTTGGATTACGCCATGGGGAACTATCAGATGTGAGGGATTAGTTTGTATTTGATCCAGCCTATCCCGGAGTCAATGATCACTTTGATATGCTGTTTTAAATGCTCCAGCATGGACGCGAGGGTGCTAATTTCTACATCGGGGCTAATCTAAGAGGAAGAAGTCTTGTAATAATCACTTCCTGCTTCCTCCCATTTGCCCAAATTACCACCAACCTCTATGTTGTCATTCTTCTCCCTCCTGTTCTCAATCGTCGGGTAGTTCGGAACTAAAGGCCACAGGTGGAAAGGGTTCAACTAGGACACCATGGGATTTTTTCCCTAGGGAAGGTTTTACATGCAGGCGTCTGATCGGTGGACCTTTATCAATAGGTGTGGCCATATACTTTTTGGGGGAGCGGGGGCGTTGTCTTTAGTGGGACTTTAGTATGCCATTCTAACACCATATATGGCAGGTCAGAAGGAGGACGCAAATAATCTGAGGACATTTCCAACATGTATTTATTTAAAAATAAGAATAAGGCTGTGGAGGAAAAATTAAACAATAAGGTACACACATTTATGTGCCCCCCTGTTCTAAGAGCACTATGTACCATTATATGCGGTTTGATACTCAACATGTTAAACTGTCTGTAGCCTGCATAAAGTCTGCATAAACCCTGCATAAAGCGAGACGGTACACTTCACAGCGCATGTCGCCATTAGAACATCGCTTTGCACCTCACTAACGAATGCTCGCATAAGCTGGCAGATTGGCGGATGACATCCTATTACAAGGCCTCTTGCCTGCCTCGAGGCGAATGCAAAGTGCGAAGATTTAGGGAGTATATTCACCTTGAAGAAATGCATTACACCAACAAGCACTGCCGAGGGCAGCTGGCATCGAAAGACTGTATAATGATGGTTTGTCTCAGTCAGCAATAAATTTGCAAGGTTGCCTCCCCTGCCTGAACTTGTGTTCCTCTCTCTCCATCGCCTTAATACGGCGTGTACTCCATCAATGTACTCTTAAAAGGGCCATTTCCTTTTCCTTATAACGGTGTAAATTAGTTTTGTCTTCAATCAAGTCTTGGGACTTGAAACCATTTGGCATATTAGATTATCCCATTTATGCCATTACGTGAAATGGTTTAGGGAGTCCCTCACAGGAATGGGAGTCCTTGTCCCCGAAGGGGGAGTCTTTCCCGGTGAGGCCCCACTTGCCTCTACCCCTAGGCATGGTGTTGCAGAACCGTCTCACCTCCCAAGCCTCACGGAGCACGGGGGGTGGGGTGTGACTTCCCCTTGGGGAGAAGGGACAATTTCCCTAGATTCACCACAGAATATATATCACTGGCTCCCCCTAGCCTCTAGCCTGCACTCACTCAATCTATGCAGCTGGGCTACAAAAAGCAGAAGGAAGAAGGTGTTACCGAGCCAGTTGTTGGGTTCCCTTCAGAACAAATTGTCCAATGCCACCAATGTTTCCCCTATTGCTAGTGTAGGAGACTGTAGAGTAGTCTGAGCGGAGCAAAGCTTGCCACTGACACTCCTGGCAACTGCAGTAGTGGTATGTATTACATTGTCCTAGCACCCTGTGTTCAGGCCCTCGCCCATTCAAACACTAGGAACCAGGATGACTAATGTCCTTGCCACTTCCAAGCAAATTTGGATGGGCATGCAAGGAAAGGGAGTAGAAGAAAGTGCATGCCTCTTCACTCCAATGGCTGCTAGTTTGCATTAATTCCACCTTGGCACCGCTATCAAATACCCGCCTTCTTGCCTTCCACCATGTCCACTGAACCCCTAATGATTCTTGACAAAATCACAAAACCTGTCCAGCTATTGTCATTCAATACCTAGCGGGTGGCTTGACCAAATACTGCACACTGTGGTTCATAATGCCTCACCCATTCATACACAATTTACTTTCACATCATGACAATAACTTTCTGGCACTCACTGAGTCATGTCTCTGAGTACTCTAACAATTCCCCAATTTCTGGTGCCTGCTAGAACAGTTCTGAAGGCAGCGGAGGTGAGGTGCATACAGCACGCACTGTCTGATTTGAGTTAAAAGGTTGTAGTGTGCAGGTTGAAGGGTAAGGCAATCTTCATTGCTTCTTTTTAAAAATAAAATACAAAACCGAGCCGTGGCAATACTGGGAGCACCAAAAGGCTAATCGAGCACATGGATGACAGCATTTCTGAAGGCAAGGAGGTTCTGATGGTGTATCTCCTGAACAAAAGAAATTACACAACGGGTCAAGGGAGGAGATGCCAGGGCATAGAAGATTCAATCACCACTGGTCATACACTAAAAGGGCACGGTGGTCAACAGAAGGGATTTAGGGGAGCACAGACATGTCAGAGTGTGAAAGGCTGATGTTTCTGGGCAAGATGGAGGGGGAAGGCGGTTTCAAGGCCGGACAAACCCTTAAAAACTAGGCAGCAGATCAAACCGGCTCTGCCCATTGACAGACAACCAGTAAGGTCATTGCCGAAACACAAAGTCTAATTTTTGGTGTCTAAAAATCCGCTGCACCGATTGCAGCCTTTGAACTTGGAAGTCTACCAGCACAGATTGAGTATACATAGTCAAGTTTTGAGTTGATAAGTGAACCAGCTGATGGAAATGTTTGGGGATAAAAGGGAAGGTGCGCCTAATTGTCATAGTTTGAACAAAGAAGCTTTTACCATGTCATTAATCTGAGAATTCGGTCTCCGCCCAGATTCCCAGATGATACCCAGGATTTTGAATCCATTGGCAAACGTATAGGAGAGACCAAAGGACCTGTGGGGATTTGGTGGGAGTGGATGGGTGCTAGAGCAGAAGGCATGACCCAAACATTAGAATGTTCATTTTTGAAGGGGTGAAATACACTCTCCCACTCAGGAGTTGAGTGAGTCCAGAATGACAGAGAACAGCAATCATGGGTACAAATATTGACATGCAAAATGATTTACATGTAGTCTGCACTGGAGTGGTACCAGGCGTACAAATTTTAATTTGCAAGATACTAGCCAGTCAAAAACAGTCACTTGCCCCATGAGTTCCCCACAAGAACACAGCTCAACATTTTCTAATCGCCAATAGTCAATTAATGCTCACCAATGTCTACTGGCGAGTGCAAACTTTGAGACCTGATGCTACATAGAGTATAAACTATTGAAGAGGTTCAAAGGGGGAAGAGACTGGTGTTAAAATGAGGGGGGGGCGCTTCGGCAGGGAGTCCTAGGACACTCCACTGTAAAATGGATTTCATGAGGACAGAATGCTCATAGCTGTACTTTTACCCCATGCCAAAAGATCGAAACCACTTTAGCAAGGTTTTCTGGACATGGGTGACATTAGACAACCGGTTCAGGAGTATGGCATGATTGACAGTATCAAATGCTGCATAGAGGTAAAGCATATAAGGATCAAAATGTGGCCTCTATCTGCCTGGTGAAGAACGCCATCCCAGTCAGGCAGAAGAGCAGTCTTGGTGTGTCCTTTGCCTGCAACCCAGATTGGTAAATGCCCAATGACCCTGTAATCCTGTAATACTGAAATTGGCTAGTAACCATTTTCAACAAGAAATTTAGAAAGGCATTTGTGTCCTGCTTTGGGGCGGAAATTGCTGAGGTTTCAAGGGAGTTTTTTTTTTTTTTGCATGGGAGTCGGGATATCCTGTTTCAAGGAAGAAGCAACTGGAGAACAGATTGATGAAATTAGATATCCAGAGGGGCAGGAGTACGCTGCAAGGTTTACTAACAATAGGGAATAGCATACACTGGGGCAGGGTGGACAAAGACTAAGGTGGGCACCGGCAAAGCGGTAGCTTGAACATGTTAAGCTAGGGTGGGTCCGAAATCTCATGGCTGGGCAGAATAAGAACGATTAAGATGACCCTATGCCAAGATTGCTATAAACATTTCAAGCGTTACCAATTTGGATCCATAGGGCAGCACTGAAAGAACTGCATAAACATATTTTTAGATTCATATGGTCCAAAAAGTTTCCCAGAGTTGCTAGACACATGCTTATGACAGCAAGGGTGGCGGGGGGATTGGCGGTACCCGATATCGAAAGCTAACTTTTTGCTGCTCAAATTGCACCCGTCTTAGAGAGTCGAGCCACAGAGAATAATCCAATGCATTGGGTCGCTATTGAACAGGAGTGTTAGGGAGAATTCTCATTCTATGGCTAATTTCCCTTACCTATAGAGTCCACCAGCAGCTTTGCTGGATTTGAAGGGGTTGTTTCCTTTTACCTGCTAAGAGTGAGACTCTTTTTTCCCACTCTGCTGGATCACCTGAACTGCAGGAACTACCAGGAACAACCACCACCGCAGGAGCCACTTCTTCATTGTTAGGTACATTGTTCCGCCAGGCCGCCCTTTCTTCGCGGTAGCACTAAAGGTGTTTTAAATCCTTTACCGACCTGTTGGGTTGGCCGCCCCTCTCTCTTAACATTGTCTTTTCAACTTCTGCATCCACCTTTTCCACTTCGTTAACCAAAGACTTGACTGCAGCTACAAGAACATTTTGCTCCTGGGACCTTGCCCTGTACCAACTGACTTTGGCACAGGCCTACTGACTCTGGTCACATTTGTTAGATCTGCCCTCTTTAGATTGATTCTGTGTGGTGCACCTATTTCTTCTAACTACCCTTTCCTTCCCAAACCTTGTGAAATGCCATTTTGCTCAGTTTTCATTTAAGTATTGCTATACTGATACACTGTCTTGTTGAAACTGGTCCACAAACTTATAGGAAGTGTTGCTAGGGTTTGTAAGAACCTATTTCTATATAACTTGTTATAACTATATAAATTGTTAGAGGATCCCTTGTGTGTAGTTGTCACTGTGCCGTTTTGCTCAGTTTTCACTCTGGTTCACTTGGTCTACAATTTAACTTGGGAGTGTGTATATTTTTCCTTTGACTTAATTTAACTTGCTTGATGACTGTGATACATGTGTTTTATCTAGAAGTGTGTAAAATAGATATATAACTACTTTTTATTACAAAGCTTTGGTCAGTGTTTCCTTGTGCCATTGTACTGAAGGCCTATTGTGTAAACCCTAAATACTGCTCATCTCCCTCTTCAGATAAGTCTGACGGCTCAGCCACAGCTACCAACTAAATCTTTGTGGTACAGACTGATACCAAAGGGGATTTATTGCTCTCACCTGTAGTCCTAATCTTGTGTAGTGCTCCCTAAGGGAACTGCACAGGAACCTGCCTAAAAAGGAGGTCCTGGGATCCCCCATTCATTATTGGTGCTGGTTCTCTCCAAGAGCTAGAAGGCTGGGTAAGCGAGGGCTCACAACAACGAACACTACAATGGAGTGATGGGTCAAGGCTGCACTGCAGTATGCTACAACTACTTTCCCCTCTCCTATGATGGGGATATGGGGAAACAGTGAGTTCCTCCGGAACTGTGTAGAGGGCAGCTCCTTCGATGGTCTGAGGGTGGGCTGTACAGGCTGGGGCAATTCTTTCAGGATAACCTTCCTCTCAGGTTTAATCAATGTAAGCAGATTTTACAGGTTAATGACGCGGATGGGTATAGATATATTCAGCGGAGACATTGATTTTACCGTGCTAGAGGAACAACCCAAGGGAAGCGGGACACAACCACCTTTGAAGATTTATTTATAGGGGACCCCCCCTGCAGCAAAAATGGCTTCCCTATATAAGGTGCTGAACTCCAGGGGGTTTAAGGCCACACACAGGTACATGTCTAAGTGGGAGGAGGATGTGGGTAGGCCCATAGATTAGCTAACGTGGTACAATATATGGACAAGGGCGGGTAAGGCTTTCCAGACGGTACAATTCAAGGAAAATTGTCTTAAAATACTGTGCAGGTGGTATCTGACCCCAGAGCGGCTGCATAAAATGAATCCGCAATTCTCCCCCAACGCTGGCGCTGTGAGACGTTCGCTGGTTCCTTCATTCATATGTGGTGGGGGTGGCCCCAAATCCAAGGGTTCTGGGGAAAGGTGGTGGCCCAAATCAAGGAGATTTGCAGATTCATACTCGACCCCTTGTTGTTGCTATTGGGCAACAACGATTCCCAGGGCCATTACAAACTGGAGGCCAGGGGATCCCGTCTGGTCACCTACTTATTCGTGGCGGCAAGAATGGTGGGCACGAGTCTGGTACGTGGCAGCCATGAACAAAATCGATGGGGCGATACAGGAGCGGATGCCACAATACCTAGCTGATTGGTCTCCATTAATCACATATGTGAGCAAGCATGATAACCCCAATATCCAGCATAACCTCCATGAGATGTCATCATTTTCCCTGCTATAGGTCGCGGAGTGCGTCTTGAATCATAGTTAGACTGCACCAGAAGTCACTTAAACATGCAATTGTATGAGTTTCATGTATGTGTTGTAGTTTATGAGGATTTTGGGACCACATCTTAATTTTTCTGTTTCTATTCTATTTTACTTTCTATACTTTTTTCTACTTTCAATGCAAAGAACTGATCTCATATGTATATTCGGCTACGATTCACCATAAGCATCATTGGAACTAAGTTGAGGCATTATTTCTTCCTTTTTTGTATAAAATGAAAGTATAATGTGCTGGTGAGTGTTGTAAATGTAAAGTGCGTAATAAAGATTAAATGATAAAAAAAAAAATAAGAGGTAGCTTGAACATGATGGAACCAGGAATGCAAGTTAGAGGCAATATCCTGTTGGATAGCTGAAATATGTAAGAAGAAAAGATTCAGGTCATCACAATATTCCTGAGTTTGCATCAGGGCTCAAGTCGAGGGTACATGCGCCCACTCACTTTTCTCAGAGGGTAGACACGGTCCCCCTGGGTATTTTAGAGGCAGTGTGTACAATTAGAACCATTGACTATATTTTGTTGAACTTATGCCGTCCTCAGGACTCGAACCGTGGTCGCCAGGTTTGCAGGCTGGGCACTTCACCACTGCACCAGATAAGCTTGAAAAATAGCAAAAAACTAAAGGTGAAATGTCACATTTCCGGACTGCATGTTTCATGTTCCATGGAACAACCTTGTTATTGATTCTTGTCGTTTAAAACATGCACACCTTCTAATGTTTTCAAAACACTATTAGAAGAAAATATGGAACAAGTTACTTACCTGTAACTGTTGTTCTCCAGCATGGGTCTGGCATGGATTCACATGCTCATGAATATTCCCCGTCGTCAGGCTGGGAATCCTTCGTAAAGAAAAAAATCAGGTTCAGTTTAATTTCTGAACCGTCTTTCTCCTTTCAGTGAGCTCTGGGTACACTGCCCCAGCCAATGAGTGCCCTCTATCTAAGCCCCTCCTCTGGCAGCCATCTTCAGATTTGGTAGCACATAAAATGGCAGTAGGACCAAGAGAAGAGTTGGAGAGGTGTAGGTGGGAGTGTTCGCATGTGAATCCATACCAGACCCATGCTGGAGAAGAACAAGTTACTTTCTTACCTGGTGACGTTCTTTCGATGGGATGGTCCGACGACGTATTCCATACCTGACAGTAATCACCACAGCTGTGCTGCTTCGGAAAAACCTTCGGCGTCTGCGTCCTGCATCGATGACGTTGATACGCTGTCCTCGAGGGCCTCTGTCGAGCCGACGTCACTGGATGTTATAAGTAGGACGCACAACGCCAGTAGTCTCAGTTATAGTTTTTTCCCAGAACGTGTGGCACAAATCTTCTGCCAGTATGACCACAGAAAGCCTTGCGGAAATGTAAACTGCAATCGCATAAGAAATTCTGTAGCGGGGCAGGTAGGGAGGGAGCGATATGGAATACGTTGTCGTACCATCCCATCGAAAGAACGTTACCAGGTAAGAAAGTAATTTGTTCTTCGAGGGGATTGGGTCCTCCGACGTATTCCATATCTATGACAGACTCCCAAAGCAGTACCAATGTATGGTGGAGGGAAAAGAATTTACAATATAGAAATTTAGAATGCCCAATTAAATTGCAGAGTAAAGGACCGCCTTGCCAAAGGCCAGATCCTGCCCATGGATAGAATCTAGGGAGTAGTGTCTTACAAAAGTATGGACCGAAGCCCATGTGGCTGCTTCACAGATGTTACGAATAGGAACACCCCTCTGCAGGACAGTAGAGGCAGCCATACCCCTAGTAGAATGGGCCTGTAAGTCTACCGGAGTGTCCTAAACCACCAAGCGGTAACATTCAGAAATTGCCAAGAAAATCCATCTAGACAAAATCTGCTTAGTACAGCAGTGGGAAGGACCACTCCACCAAGAACGCATCCCCTAAGGCTCCTCTTGGAGGAAATTCCCGCGAGCAGAACTTTTCGCACTTCCGGTTGACACTGGAGGTGAAGAGATCCACTTGTGAGGTCCCCCACAGGGCGAAGATCTCCAGGAGAATCTCCTGAGCCACCTCCCACTCGTGTGAGATCGCGCTCTATCTGCTCAGAGCATCCACCATCTCGTTTTTGTCTCCGGCCAGATGAACTGCCGAGATCGAAACTTCCTAATGCATGGCCCAGAACCAGAGCTGCATCACCTCCCTGCACAGAGGAAGTGACCCAGCCCCCGCTTTTTGTTGAGGTAGTGCATGGCCACTGTGTTGTCTGTCAGAATCATGACATTCTTCCCTCGCACAGTCGGCAGAAAAGCCTTCAGGGCACGCCTGACGGCCCTCAGCTCCAACAGATTGATCTGGATTCTGGACTCCGACGGAGACCAACGACCGCTGACTGTCAACTCATTGGCATGCTCCCCATCCTACGAGGGACGCGTTTGTCACGATCGTCACCTCTGGCCAGGGCAGCCAAAATGGAGCCCCCTCATCAGATTGCCTTCGACGGCCCACCACAGGTGGTCCTGGGCGACCGAGGGCGGCACTTGAACAGAGTCCGCCATCCTGCCGGAGGACTGTGACCACTGCATCTTGAGGGCCCCTTGCAGAGATCTCATCCGCAACCGGGCCTCTGGCACCAGAAGAATGCAGGATGCCATGAGGCCGACCAACCTCAAGAACGAACGCCTGGAGACTCTGGGCATGTTGAAACTTGTGCATCATCTGCAGCATGTGATGAGCCCTCACCTGGGGAGGGAAACACTGCCCCAGGGACGTGTCGAACACTACTCTGACGTACTGGAGCCGCTGAGTTGGCATCAAGTAGGACTTCTTTAAGTTGAGGGAGAAGCCCAGCTTGTGAAGGGAGTGGCAGGTGATGGACAGGTGATCCAGGACTTGCTCGGGAGAGCGCGCCCTGATCAACCAATCGTCCAGGTAGGGGTAGACATGAATCCCCCCTTTCCTGAGATACGCTGCCACCACCACCATGAGCTTGGTGAAAACCCTCAGGGCGGAGGCCAATCCGAACGGCAGGAACCGACACAAAGTGCGAGTCGACAACCGCAAACCTCAGGTACTTCTTTTGCTTGGGATGGATTGGCACATGAAAATAAGCGTCCTTTAGGTCGAGAGACACCAACCAGTCCTCGAGTTGAAGGGCTTGGAGGACTTGAGAGAGTAACCATCTTGAAGTTGTCCTTCCTGAGGAGCTTGTTCAAACCGTGCAAGTCCATGATGGGTCTCAATCCCCCGTCTTTTTTCGAAATAAAAAAATAAGGGGAATACCATCCCTTGTTCCTCTCCGCTACAGGCACCAGTTCTATGGCGCCTTTCTCCAGCAGGGATTGTATTTCCTGCGCAAGGAGCCGATCCGGACTCTTCAAAGAGATTTTCCCATGGTGGATTGTCGTGAGGCCTCTGCCGGAAAGGAAGACAGTAGCCGTGGGCTATGATCTCCAGAACCCACACATCTGAAGTAATGGCACGCCACTCTACAAGATACTGTGCCAGCCTTCCTCCAACCAGCGAACCATGGGACATGACCTCATGACTGAGCTGAAGCAGCTGCAGCAGTTCCTGAGGGCAAAGAGGCAACTTCCCGAGCGGCTTTGGCACCTCGAGTACCCAGTTTTCCACCTCTGGTACTCCTACTGTGGCCTCTGACTTGCAGCTCCTCTCGATTTACCAAAGGATGAGTAATATCGAAAGGAACCTCCCCTCCATTGCTGTCCCCTAGGACGAAAAGACGTAGGTTGGCGAACTGCAGCGCTCAACGACTTCGCTGCAGCTTTAGAGGTCTGCAACTTCTCAAGGCTCTCATCAGCCTTGCTGCCAAAAAGATGTTCGCCATCAAAGGGCATGTTGAGGAGCCAGGCTTGCACATCCGGACCAAACCCGACTTCCGCAACCACGCAAACCTGTGTATTACGGTGCTCGCCGTCATGGACCGGCTGACACAATCTGCCATGTCCAGACCCGACTGAACAGACTCACTAATGGCATCCTGCACAATAGCAAGAAAACCATCCTGTTCCTCCCCTTCGGGAATATGATCAGCCGCTAATGAAATACAGTTCCACAGAGTATGCGTGAAATGTGATAAGGCACACACGGAGTCGGCTGCCTGTAAAGCCATACCTCCTGAAGAAAACACTTTCTTCGCCCAGCCATCAAAAAGCTTGTCATCCCTATCAGGAAGGATGGTAGGGTACGACGCCTGCTTTGCTGGGGCCGTAGCTGCCTGCATCACCAAACCCTCCGGAGTGGGGTGCGTTGTCAAGTAGCAGGGGTCGCTACTGGCTGGGCGTTATTTTCGCGGCAAAGACTTGCTCACTGCCGGGAGACTCTCCGGAGCAGTCCAAGCTGCTGCCAACCTTCTCTGCAAGGTCGTATGGAATGGCAGTACCGGGTCAGTTGGTGGACCTTGGTCGAAGCTATCCGTCAGGTCATCCTGCAGAAAATCCACTGGTGGCGCAGACCGCAGACCACCGCGAGGACTCAGCATGGGTGCCAGGCTCAGGCCTACAGAACTCCACCTCCGGAGAGGTGTCCAGACCACTTGCGTCATGCAATGACTGCCGCAGGTCTTCAATCTGGCTATGCCCAGACAAAATCTCGTCAGGTACCTACTCAGGAACCATACCTTCCCACAGACCCTTCATCCACCTCAGAAATTTAATCCAGAGGCTGGAATGAGGGCAGAGAAAAAGGGACAGACATTTTTAGCCTTGGCCAGAGCCTTTCTAGGGGGTTCCACCATACCACGGGGTACCT
The DNA here is from genome assembly GCF_040938575.1 of Ambystoma mexicanum. Taxonomy (NCBI): domain Eukaryota; kingdom Metazoa; phylum Chordata; class Amphibia; order Caudata; family Ambystomatidae; genus Ambystoma; species Ambystoma mexicanum. The sequence continues at coordinate 474,949,260 of NC_090923.1, read as the reverse complement.
CCGACAAAGCAGCCTCGAAAGGCGTTGATAGAATCAGTGTCGACGTCGAGCGTGGCGTCGACACTGCCAAAGGCATCGACGACTTCCTCGGAGGCGGAGCCTCGAGAGAGTCCCTCGACGACCTTGGCACCGACCGAAGGTGTCGACGTCTTCTTCGAAGACCTAACAGGGCGTCAAGGACCGGGACCTGGAGCGGGCATGTCTAGAGTGACCATCCTTGTCCGACCGGGACCTCGAAGGTGCCCGGTGATCGCAACGACCGCTCAAGCCCAAAGGCGTGCAAGTGGTGTCTCTAGCACGGTCACGGCAGGCGTCTTTCGATGGCATGGACTGAACGGAGCCCTGCGACTGAAAAATCGCCAACATCTCCTGCCAGAATGAATCCCATTCCGCAGGAGTGAAGTGCTTGTTGGGACAAGCCACCCACTGACGGGCGGAGTCCTCGGATGAGGACGTGGAAGGCGACCGATGCCGGCGCTTCCGTGAGTGCCTCAAAGAGGCAGAGGAATGGCGGGACCTACTCCTGGAACGAGACCGCCCGGACTTACGCCGACGATGCGGAGAGTCGCCCCTCGAATCATCAGTCGAAAGCCCAGTGGATCTCTACTTCCAGGGCTCAGCCACCTTACCTACAGAAAGCTTCTTCTTATGCTCCCGCAAGGCCTTCGATGTAAGCGACTGGCAGTCTACACAGTCATCCGTGTCGTGGTCCTCACCAAGGCACCAGAGGCAGGCATTGTGCGAATCCGTCAACGACATCTTGGACTCGCAGTCCCGACACTTCTTAAAACCCGGCCGCGGGGTGGAAGAAGATGAAGACATCATGGAAATCTTCACAACAAACAGGTTCGAAGAACCGAAAGAACAGAAATCAGAAGAAGCGAGGCGCACCGAGATCTCCGAAGCGAACATGTTCGCGGAAAAAACAGAACTGAGGCTACGGGCGTCATGCATCCTACTTATAACATCCGGTGATGTCGGCTCGACGGAGGCCCTCGAGGACAGCGTATCGACATCATTGACGCAGGACGGCAAACATTTTTCTGAGGCAGCACAGCTGTGGTGATTACGGTCATAGATATGGAATACATCGGAGGACCCAATCCCCTCGAACAACAGTTACAGGTAAGTAACTTGTTCCTTCTCCAGCATTGGGTCTGGCATGGATTCACATGCTCATGAAGAAAGAATACATAGCAGTACACACATTCACATCCACAGTAGGTGGCAAGGCTCAACATAAGCATCTCTTACCTTCACACCACGCTCACCTTCAAGCGAACAGGTTGCGCAGCACTGCTTGGCTGACTCTGGACTCCTCCCTAGAATCCCTGTCGACGCAGTAGAATTTCATGAAGGTGTGCGGCGACTTCCACGTAGCAGCCCTGCAGATGTTCATCAGGAGCACACCAGACAGGAACGCCGTAGTAGCAGCGATCGCTCTGGTAGAATGGGCTCTCAGACAGCCAGGCAGTGGCTGGTTTGCCAACCAGTGACAGTGGGTGATACAGCCGGAGTGCCACCTGGAAATGGAAGCCTTGGAAAGGGCCTTGCCATGGTTCAGAGGATGAAAGTCCACAAAGAGCGGAGAGGTTTTCTGGAAACTCTTTGTGCGGGCCACATAAAACTTCAGCGCTCTAGCCACATCCAGCGAGTGCAAAGTACTTTCCGCCGGCGATGAAGGTGGCAGGAAAAAACCCAGGTAACAACAAGGGCTTGTTTAGATGAAAGTCCGACAGCACCTTGGGCATGAAGGAGGGGTGCGTCCTCAGCACCACCCTCGTGTTGTGAAAAGTCAAGTAAGGTGGCTTACAGGACAGGGCCTGAATCTCACCCACCCGTCGGGCAGAGGTGAGGACCACGAGGAACGCGGTCTTCCACGACAAAAACTTCAGTGGAACGCTCTGCCTGCATAGGTTTGAATGGAGGGCCCATGAGCCTAGTCAGCACCACATTGAGTTCCCACGCCGGGACTGGAGCCTTCACAGGCGGGAACAAATGAAACAGTCCTTTGACAAACTGTTTAACCAGAAGGTGTGACCATAACGATGACCGTACTAGAGATCTGGTGTAGCGGGAGATAGCCACCAGATGAACTTTGATGGAGGCATAGGCCAGTCCTGCTTTTGCCAGTGACAGCAAATACGGCAGTACCTGCAGAGCCGTGACTCATAGAGGGTCGATCATCTGTGTACGGCATCAAACGGCGAACCTCTTCAATTTATGTCCGTAGCATTTCAGAGTAGACGATGCCCTGGCCTTGGCAAGCACTTTGTTGCATTCCGCTGGGAGATCGTAGCCCCCAAACTCTAACGCTGCAGGAGCCAGGCCTTCAGGCTCAACGATCCAGGGTCGTGGTGCAGAATTGCACCTCCTTCCCTAGCGAGAAGAACTACGACCACCTTCTGACATGCTGAGAAGGTCCGGGTACCAATCTGCCTCGGGCACGCCGGTACGACGAGGATCATCCTGCACAGGGACCGTACGAGTTGATTAATGAGTGGAAGAAGCAACAGCAACGGAAGCAACGCATACAGAAACAGGCCGTCCCAGGAGAATGAGAATGCGTCCCCCATGCTCCCCGGCTGGGGGAACTTGCTGGCAAACCTACGGCACTTGGTGTTGTCGCCTCGCAAACAGATCGATCTGGGGATTGCCCAATCTGCAGAATAGGTGATACACTTGGTCCTGCCGAAGTTCACACTCGTGGCAAGAGCGTAACTCACAGCTAAGAGAGTCGGCAATGGTGTTCTTTACTCCTGCCAGATGAAAAGGAATGAGGAACATCCCCTGGGCAACGGCCCGGGCCATAGCCCCTGCGCTTCTTTGGAGAGGGCCGGGGATCTGGTGCCCCCTGCTTCCTGATGTAAAACATTGTGGTTGTGTTGCCCGTGAAGACCCGCACCAACTTGCCCTTGAGGGACGGGAGGAAGGACTTGAGGGCCCAAAACACTGCCCGCTGCTCCAGCATGTTGATGTGCAATGTTTTCTCCTCTGGCAGCCACAGGCCTCTTGCGTGAAGACTTCCGGTGTGAGCTCCCCATTCTTCCAGGGAGGCATCCGTCTTGACCGTCACCTGGCGATGTGGGGTCTAGAAATCCACGCCTCCGGACAGATGAGCGCAAACTCCCCAACACCTTATCGCTCCACAGAAGCTCTCGTCGAGCGTGATCTTGTCCTGGAAGCTTCCAGACACTTGTATCCAACGGTCGTCGAGGAACTCCTTTAGTGGGTGCATCCGTAGCCTGCATAGTCGGACGAGATAGATACATGACGACATCATGCCGAGCAGAGACTTGATGGTCCTCCCCGTAGCGACCTTCAGTGCCAACAGCCGTTGCACCTTGCCCAAGATGGCCGCTATACTTTCCTCTAACGGAGACGCCAGGCACGACACTGTTGAGTCGAGATCCCAGAAACAGCGCGTCCTGTAATGGAGTCAAGCAGGACTTTGCATAGTTCACCGAGAACCCCAGCTCCGTCAGAAGGCGGACAGTCCTTGCTGTGTGGTCGGCAGCGATGACCTTTGAACGGGCCCATATGAGCCAGTCGTCCAAGTAAGGGTAGACGTGGATCCCCCACAGTCACAGCTGCGCCGCCAGGGACTTGGTGTAAACCCTTGGCGCTGACTTCAATCCGATGGGAAGAGCCTTGAATTGGTAGTGCTTCCCTTGAACCACGAAGCGCAGAAACTTGCGATGTCGCTTGTGAATGGGGATGTGGAAGTATGCATCCTCCAAGTCCAGCGATGACAGAAAGTCTCCCTCTTCGAGCTGCCCGAGCATGTGCTGAAGAGTGACCATCCAGAACTTTTGGGACTGTATTTGTTCAGTCGACGTAGGACGAGGATGGGCCTCCATCCTACAGTCTTCTTTCTCATAAGGAAGTACCCAGAGTACACTCAGGAGCCCTGGAGCCTCTTTGGGATGAGCTCTATCATGCCTTTTCGCGACATGGTCCGCACCTCCAGCAGCAGCGGTGTGATGTGGTTTTCCCGCCGGGCCACCGGTGGTATACGGGGACACTTCTGTTGAGATTCTAGGGTGTGTCCGTGGGCAAGAGCGTCCAGCACCAGTTGGTGGAGATGGTCTTCCACACACTGATGAAGTTTGCCAGCCGGCCTCCCACCGGGGTGCACGGGTGGGGGCCCGACGCCACGGTCGGTTCAATCCTGCTTGGATGTCAAAGGGCCGCCTTAGGGACCCTGACAACGATGATGTCCTCCTCTGGCGGCCTTGGATGGGCCCCCGTTTTCCCGGGCCTAAGAGCGGTAGGGTTGGCGGTAAGAAGAGGAACTCCCGCCGAAACCCTTGGAGGATCCCTGGGACTTGCTGCCTGAGGGCAGAAAGGACAGCCTCTGTTGCTGAAGAGTGCCCAAGGCATCTCCGTGTCCGTCTTTATGGCCTGTAGAGACTCATCCACAGCCTTCCCAAACAAATTGTCCCCGTCGAAGGACATGTCCAACACCTTCGACTGAACGTCCTGATGAAAGTTGGTGGCCTTGGGCCAGCCACGATAGCGAAGGTAAACGCTGTCGCCCATTTGGTGGAACCCTGCGCCGGCAATATCCGTGGCCACGGTGGTGGCATGGTCCGACGCCACTTCGGCTTCCTGCAGAATTTTCAGTGCTTCTGACGTCTTGTTGTCAGGGTGAAAGTCCTGGATGTGAGCGATCTTGAACCACAGCTCCCGGTCGTAGCGTGCCACAATGACGAGGGCGTTGGCGGCCTTAATGGAAGTCACCGCAGAATAAATGGCCTGTCGTCCCATGGCATCTAACTTCTTGCCCTCAATGTCCAGAGGGGTTGATGCTGCCGAGGAAGAAGTGCCTGAGGACTTCTTTGCCACTGCTAACACCACAGAGTCCGGAGTTTGTGGGGCCCACCAGCACCTGGGCGCAGAGTCCAGCACCCTGTACTTCTTCACAAGGCGATCCCTCTTTGCCGCCGCCGTAGAAGGGTTCTTCACGAGAGACAAATCCTCGTCCCAAATGTCATCCAGGAGTGGTACAGAGAGGATGGTCTGTCTCTTCTCCTCACTGCACTGACATAAGAATCCCTCCTCCTTTTCCTCTGGAGCAATCTGGAAGAGATCCGAAGCTCTGGAGATCATCACGTGGAACAAGCCTATCTCATCCGGCGGGGAAGATCTGGGAGGTGGCGACGGGAGGTCCCCCATCCCACCGTCATCCATGCCTGTCGTCGCTGTGTCAGGATCCGTCTCATTCCTCAGGAGGGGAGAGGTGGCAAAGGTGAGGTGGTGGCGGAATAGGCAGCTGGGGCACCGGCTGGGAGCCCAGGCCCTAGTCGCCGTGCTGCTCTTCCTTGACGGTATCCTCACTGTCGCCTTCGTCGATGCGCTCATCATAGGGCTCCTCCTGGATAGTTTGCAGGCAGACGAGATCCTCCTCAGAGGAGATATCCGTACCCTGGAGGATCACTGGGCCTCCCCCCGCCCTTCTTCGTCTCCAGAGGGTAAGGTCTCAGCATCTTCTTCTCCAGGGTCTTTTGTATGGGCCGGAAAGCAGCCTCCCTCCTGTGAGGAAGGGATACCCTCACCTTCGGGGTTGCACCCTGCGGAGCTGTCTCAGTGGCCTTCGCAAGAGACGCCACCACCCTCTCGATGGAAGGCTGGGCCTTCACCGGGTGTACACGGGCCTTCACAGTCAGGACCGGAGCCTTGTCCTGTGAGGCCTTCTTGTCCTGCTTGGCCTTCTCCTTAAGGGGAGGGGCCGTCCCCGATCCCCCCCCTTGGCCTTCCCCGGCAGGTCGGTCTTGGGCTTCTCCTTGAGTTTGCCCAGATGGTCCGAGTTCCTCTTGGCCGAAGGCCCAGAGTGTTGACTGGTGACTGAAGCTGGGGACATCGAACGCGGCCTGGCCGCCGAGGAGCCTGTCGCAATGGCGCTCCCGGTGGCAGTGTACTCCCGGTGCTTAGCCTTTTGTTGGACCTCCACGGGAGGGGCGCCCTCAAAGGACTTAAAAGCCCAGTCAGCCTTCTTGCAAGTGGGAGAGGCATGCTGCTTGGACCCACCCAGAACAGGGGCTTTGGCCTGTAGCCACTCATTCAGCCGCCTGTGCAGATCCTTCATCGTGCGAGGGGCCATCTCCTGGCAAAATGCACCTTGTGCGATAGGTACAAGCAGTAAAGACACAATGAATGCTTGTCGTCCGAAAAGACATTTTGCAAGCCGCAGTCGGAGCAAATCCTGAACAGGGGTGTTGAATCCTTCTCCTCCCACATGGTCCACGCAGCGTAGGCCTGAAGAATCTTCTGGAAGCCTCCACGAAGAAACTTGACGAAATTCGCCCTTCAGGGGCGCTGAAGAATCCGAATAAACGTGTCCCTGTTAATCGGAAGGTAGATCGACGGAGCACAAGGCTTGATTGACTGAAAAATAGAGTAAAACTCTTCCAAAAAGCGACAGAAACGCAGTAAAAGCTCGAGAGCTAAACACGAGGACTCCCAACACTTGAACGTGCGGGAAATATCTGAAGATGGCTGCCAGAGGAGGGGCTTAGGTAGAGGGCAGTCATTGGCTGCGGGCAGTATGACCCAGAGCTCAGTGAATGGTTGTTAGGAGAAAGACAGTTCAGAAATGAAACTCATTTTTTCTTTACTGAGGATTCCCAGCCTGACGGGTAATATTCATGAGCAAGTGAATACATGCCAGACCGCATGCTGGAGAACCTCTTTTTTTGTGTGTGTGATTTTATGAAAGGTAAGTGCCATTCGTCCTGTGTAATTTGTATGGCTATGCAAAGCCAACTGAATGAACTGTGTATGTTTAGGAGTCCCTCCACTTTTTTTTAATCTTTAGGACTTGACCACTAGTTTACATGGGATCCCAAAAGTACAAGGAGATGCACAAATATTGTACTATTGAGAAGAGCCCCTAAGGATTGTTTAGGCAGTCAACAGCTTTTCTCTCAGATAACTAATGGTATTGTTAGCAGTTTCACAGCCTCACAATCACAGGTGGCGTTGAATGTGTTGACCTACTGGCAGATAGGCCTCAACCCATACCCAGCTAATTGATGCATCATAGGCTAAATCCCTACTCCTGTGACCAGTGCTCAAGACCCCCACACTCATCGCATCAGCCACTGTTTTGTAGTCTTTGGAGTTTTTCAAGCAATCACTTAGAATGCTATTCCTGCTCAGAAGATACAGGGCCACATTACGGCTTTGGCGGTAGCCATGCCGCTATGGGCGGCATAGCTGCTCCCAAAACCGGATTCCCAGAATGGGGAATTACCGGGCCATTCCGAGTTTGGAGGGCCCGGTAATTCTTCCCTCTGGGAACCCGGGCCTGGACCTTCCTATGGGGGCTCAGATGGGAATGGGAGAGGGAGCTAACAACGGGCCGATTACGACCGGCGTGTTAGCTCCCTGGTCCCCTCGCGGGACATGGTAACGACGCCTGGTTTTAGCAGGCGTCCTTATCGGGTCCCGCGAGGGGACCTAGTAATTTTGCGTAATGGGTTTAACGGGTCTGCCTCCATTAGCGGAGCCCGTTAACCCATTACGCAAAAGTCGTAATGAGGCCCACAGTCTCTGTGTTAAAATCTCTTAACATCGCCCTCTGCATGAATGGGCCCACTCACATTAAAGTGCAGGATTACAGCCGTAATCCCCACAGGGTTTCCTGGTCACCTGAATAGACAATCGCCTCCTGTTTGTTCCCATTAGGAACCTGTACCTAATTTCTAAGGCATCTCCCCATTTCACAGCATAATAAATCAGATTTGTGACGAAATTGCCCCCATCCCCCCTCAGCGATTACCGATCTCTAATGAAAGTATGCAAAACCATTATACAATCCTGGATGCATGCTTGCTTTCTTCATCTTAACTACTCAAAAATGGAAATCCCATTTTTTACATCTTCCTCTCTCTCTTCCACTCCTTTGCCCTCTGCTATCTCTTTTCCACATTCTCGTATTCCCTTTTCCAAACTGGTCTCTAATCTAGGTGTCACCGTCGATTCTTCACTCCCTTTCTCCATCCACATTTCCAACACTGCTCACTGCCATCTTCAGCTTTTCAATATATGCAAAACCCGCCCCTTTTTGCCTTTTCAGGCCACCAAACTCCTATCTCCACTTTGATCCTCTCTCATCTTGATTACTGCTCTGCTCTCTTCACTGTCCTCCCCACTTACCATCTTGTTTCCCTGCGCTCCATCTTCAAAACTGATATCCGCACACTCTTCTGTCTCTCTCCTCACGCATCCACCTCCACTCTATGAATCATGTCTACTTCTTGTGTATCATCTTTAAATGCACACATGGTCTTGCTCCCCACTACCTCTCTTTTATTGTCTCCTATGCTCCTGTGATAGGCCACTAAGCTCTAATTCTGTTCTAAGCGCCCTTGTGCATGTTCTCGTATTCGCTACTTTTATTTAGTGACTCAAACACTGGGACACATCAGCTCCCACTATCCACTCTCCTTAGTCCTTGGCCTCTTTTTCGATTTTCGCTAAAAATAAATCGGCTGCCCTCATAATGTACTTTGCATTATCTTTTTCGTGTATTATTGTACCGTCTCTTTTATTCAGAGCTTTGCCACAATAAACACAATAAATATGAACACAATAACAAGGTTAGGAACTCCCTGCGGATTTTCAGTAGAGTTAAAATAGTCTTAAATAATATATAAAACAAAAAGTATTATAAATCAAAATGATTGACATTTTGGTAGAAAATAAAGGAAGCCTAGCCCAATATGATAAAATTATCTGCCCTACCAGGTTTAAATGTCGTTTTTACACTAACAACAATGAAGACCTATTCAGAATAGTTTATTTATTTATGGCATTTGTTTAACGCCCAGGCTCTTGGATAACAGAGCGTTTGTACATAGAATACAGCAGAAACATCAGGTAGCAAAGAAGACATGGATAAGTTAGTCATATTTGTCAAACAGCCAAGTTTTCAAGATTTAGCTTTGGTTTCCTGCTGGAACAGCATCTCTGCCAAATTCCCGATCTACTGTTTTTAGGACATTTCCGGGAGTCTTGGGTGAGTTTTTTTTCTGTTGCCTGTTCCTTACTTTATTACTATGTTTTGCATGTGCAGTTTATTCTATATTTGTAGTATGCGTTTCTTTCTCTTATTGTGTGTGTGTGTTGCTACTGTGCTGCTCTGAGATGCGTTTCCATGCCTTGTTCACGAGCCATAAAAATTGTAATGAAATGAAGTAGCGCATGTGAAGTGAACCAGGAAATCTAACCTAACTATTACAGCTTCCATTCTCTGCCATCTACAGACAGCTGGCGTTCGCAACAATAAAAACTATAGAATGAAAAAATATGCAAGCTTGTAAAAACCCAACAGTGAGAAGAATAAAAAGGATAAGCTCTTTGCACTTGTCCTCAAGCAAGTATGGACAGAGGAAACAAGTCTGCTTGACACAGACAAGACCTGTAGTATGTAACACCATTAGGAACGAACTACAGATGTGTACATATGTCTATAAAGAAGATTCCTAGACTTGCAGCAAATAATACGTAACAAAGCTTCTGAACGAAACTAAAAAGATGTGTGCTTGGTAACCAAGAGGTCAGGCTATTGATCATCATTGATTGAAAACGCACATCTGTCAACATGGGCAGAATGAGGACTACGACTAATGCTGGCTGTCGCACGCTGACAGCTAAATGCAGCTCAATAGAGGACACATCAGAATGTGCTCTGCAGCGACTGGATAGTGCTTCCTGCTCCCCCCCATGGGCCAAGATGACGTCCCACTGCCTGCTCTCTCCTTTTCAGGGTCACTCTGCCAAGACACCCATTATTTCACGCCAAAGCTCTCCTCCGTTGATATCGACCCTGCGGTCCCCCCATAACACACCCCTAAATTTGGGCTAGCTTGCCCTCTCGGGCTGCCCCAAGTCTCCCTATCTGTAGAATTTCCATGCTCATGCAGCATTCCCTTGCTGGCATCTTCCATGGGACATTTGGCATGCTGGCGTCTAGCAGCCATCATAATTCGCTTCAGGGGTTGTGGCTTGTGACAAATAGGTTGATATGTGCTAAGCCTCATAGGGGAAGATCAAGTCCAAAATGCTATGTTTCACTTCTTACTTGTGTGGGCTGTAATATAATATCTCGAGTATGCCTGTCTTCAACATCACGCATACATAACAGCCCACCTTATTTGGGCCAGAGGCCAAAAGAAAAATGTTAATGTTTTTCATAGATTTTACATTCTCTCTCCTAAAATATCACTGATCCTAGTGCAAGTCAACAGGTAACTTGAATACCCCCGCTCTCTTTCCATCTCCATCTCTCTTCTCCTGGGTGATACTACACGGAAATCAACAAGTGACTTCATCTATTCAAAAGAGCGTCGAAAGGATCCAAAGTCTGCTCTTACAAGTGTACCAGATTATCTACACAATCCAAGGCCAAGCAGGGAGCACAAGCAGGGGATTTATGACTCAGTTAGACTCCCACAGGCTTGTGCATTTACTTATGACTCTACAGTGCATGATAAGGCCCCCAGAATAGATTTAATTCTATTGTCAAGACATTGGGTTAGAAAAGTGTGCAAGGTCGAGATTCATCCACTTACCTTCTCTGAGCATTCACACATTCAGTTGCAAATATGCTTGGGAGAGGGTTCGAGTGGAAGGTTGTCGTGGAGATTCAAGGTGACAGCGCTACAAGACTTGGTGTTCAAGGCGAGCATTGGAGAGCATATCAGTACGTACTTTACCAATAATAATGGTATGGTATTAATTGAAATGGTGTGGCAGGCATTTAAAGTGTATATAAGAGGTATGGCCATGTCTGTGGAAATGGGAGTACTTAGAACAGTAAGGAGAGACATCACAAACTGTGACAGCAGGCTGAAGGGACTGGAGATGGAATATGCAAAGTTCCTGAGTCAAACCCTATTGGCGGGCATGAAAATGTTGGACCAATTTAGAGCATGCAGACGGGGAAATTAAATACTTTGTGAAGGCCAAGGCGGGCAGGAGATATGACGAGGCAGAGGGACCAGGAAGGGGACTTTTGAAATTGTTGTGCATGGAAGAAAGGCGTGAAAACATTGTAGGCATGCAGGATTATCAGTGGACGATGCGATTCACGGATTGCGACAATAATAATACCCTTAAAGTATTCTATGAGAACCTTTATAGTGCGCCACCTCCTAAGAGATGCAAGTATATTCACTTTGTTAGATGAGATCCCCATTTCACAAATTTCGCAAGAGTCCAAATTAATATTCCATTTACGGTGGAGGAGATTTTGAGGATAACAACAGATCCCTAAAATTAAAGCACTGGGGCCCGATTGTCTAGGTGAAGAATTCCATCAAGAATATGCAGCTACTCTTGCTGTGTACTTGCGAAAAGTATGGGAATAATCGGTTCAGCGATCTCAACTTCCTGCTACATTGAGGGAAGCAACAATAATGGTACTTCTTAAACCTGGGAAGACCAATGACCACTAGTGCTTATAAACAGACACCAAGATATATGCTAAAATTATAGCGAATAGATTACCCTTGATGCTTCATGTGATTCATCAAGACCAAGCAGGCTGTGTACAGGGTAGGTCCACAACATTATATACACGCCACTTATTTAACGTAATATCTAGAATTTCGCCTGAAGTGTCTGCAGTTGCTGTCTCAGAAGGCCTTTTACATGGTGTCCTAGACATTTTTATTTGCAACACTGACTAGATGTGGATTTGGGGAACAACTTGTTAAATGTATAAAGTATTGTATGTGCACCAGGTAGCCAGGGTGCTAGTAAACGGCACACTTTCGGTACACTTCAGCTATCTTGTTTGTTATAGCAATAATTCCACATCTAGTCAGAAATTCTAGACATTACGTTAAATAAGCTGCATATATTTAATGTCGTGGACAAAGCCTGCTTGGTCCCGATGGATCACTTGCGGCATCAAGGGTGATATCTATTTGTTATAATTTTAGAGTATATCCTGCACATTTATAAGCAGAAATGGTCTTTATGAACTGAAAGCCTCATTGGCCTTCCTGGGCTGTTTTAATCAGGGTAAGATATAGGTGACGTAAAATTCTGGTTACTGGTCCACCAGAGATAATATAACTATATGCCGACGACGTCTTATTATACATTAAGGACCCACACGCTAACTTAGACCGTATTATGGAAGACATCATATGCGCTGGAGAATTCTAGTTTTCTTTTCTTGTAAATTGAATTTTATTAATTTTGAAAGCAACAAAACATTCAATGGCACAATCCAACACGAGGGACAAGCCCTCTACAGGCAATTCTGGTGTTGCCATCTGACTTTTTAAACTGCAAACAAACACATCAATGTCGGAGTGGTCCCAAAAGCTCAAGTCCCAACATAATGTGCTTCCTGTTGTGTTTCTATTGTCCACACTCGGGCTGGGCCTTATCATATGTCTCACCTGCCCTCCAAGCCCTCATCCGAAAGGATTATAAAATTGTTGCCACTCCATCTCTATGGATGCACTCCCTCCATGGATTGCCGCGGCAATTCTTTCCATCAAATATATATCCTTTGCTGTGCTGGACCACTCTTTTAGGGTTGGAACCTTCATCCTCTTCCAATACCTGGTACAGCATGCCCAGGCTGCCAGAAAAAGAAAATGAGCCAGGGGCGTGCCACCAGCCCTCGCACTTCTCAAGATCAAATTGCACCAACATTGGGTCGAGCCTGCACTTCCCCCTGCGCCCCCCCCCCAGCATCCTTGATCCATCCAAAAATCTCCGCCCAATACACCTGAACTCTCGGGCAGCCCGACCACATATGCCAATAATGCGCCACATTACCACAGCTGTGCCAGAAATGAGGGTTCACCATATTGAACATCTCAGAAAGGCGCATCGGGTCATATTCCTATCGGTGCAGTAGTTTCAGGCCATGAAGCTTATACTGGCACGATATTGATGGCTTAAAGGCTCTCCTGCACATCCGTTGCCAGAGGTTTTCGTCCAGCTCTATACCCATGTCCCTTTCTCAACTCCGGGGAAGTCCCTGCACTGCCCCCTCCACCCCCCCCTTTTGATTGCAGCAAGGCCCAATAGAGACGTGAGATAAGACCCTTTATTTCTATGTACCTATCTATGTAACTTCTCTGCTGTAAAGATTCCTTTCAATCTTAAGTACAGGAGCACCTGTAATTTTCATATGCCTAGGGCCTCTTCTAGTTCCTGTATACCTATGAATTCCCGTCTCGTCCACAATTGACCCACCCTGGCAAGCCCTCCCTCAAACCACTCCTGATACCTCGCAACTTCTGGTATAACGTCTCGTACAGGGGGCCTCAATATGACTCATCAGGGAGGCCACGTGGTGAACCCGTCAACCTTCCCTCCCATGCTCAGCAACTCCCAGTGAATCCCGAGGAACGGTTGGATTCTTGGATTCTCCTCAGGAGCTTCCCCCTTGGAACCCAGAGCCATTCCCCCACCGTTGCATGTGTTGATAGTCTAGGTAAACCCGTTGCCTCTCGGGAGAATTCACGTTTGTTTAAATAAACTATACCAAATCTTAGATGTTTTCCTTGACTAAGGCCACAGGGGAGCCACATTTGAAATTATCACCAGAACAGATCAAATATCTAGGGATCAGTCTCCAGAAAAAGGGACTTGTTGCACACAGGTATCATGCGCAGGAAATACAATTGGTAGGTAAATTAGCAAATGGAAACATATACCAATATCATTAGCTGGAAGGCTGGGAGTAGGGGAAGTTCACTCAAAAATGTTATGGTCTCAAATGATGGGCCATAATAAAAAATATACACAAAAAATATTTTTAAAGAAAGTGTCTATGTAAAATTCTGAGCAAATGAGGCTCAAAGTAAAACATGTCAAGCACTAGGAGGCATACATTTTGTCAAACAAATGAGCCTCCTGTGCTATTGTTAAGCTCGGCTCTCGCTACGTACTTATTTTTTGCATTTCTCAACATCAACAAACCACACAACATGGAGTCTGGATCCCCCCACCATGTTTCCCCATGAAATGTACAGTTCCCAGCAGTGCCACAAATCAGTCTCGAGCAGATAAGGTATTAGTTAACATTCTCTGCTTTGTAACATTTTATCAGTCTGCAGCATTCCTCAAACAATGGATATAAGGGCCCCATATTTCTAGTGTGCGTGCATGCAAGGGCAGAGTCCTAATGAAGACAATCACTGCCAGTAGCAAACTGGGGCTCATCAAGGACTACTCGATCTGAACGTGCAGTCGTACACAGTGAATGGAATACCAGTGTCCCAAGAACTGTGCCTGTGCTGACCAGTAGTAGCATTCTAGATCTGGTAAAGCCAAGCCTACCTTTGTCGTTGGTTGTACCAGAATTGTATAGGCTACTCTTGCTGGTTTCCCAGCCCATAGTAAGTCTAGGATCAGGCCTCACAAGCGCCGAAAGAAGCCCCTGACAACAGGGGGACGTTAACGAATAGGTACAGAAGTTTGGGCAGCATGATCATTTTGACAATGGATATGTGCCCTAGGAGCGTGAGTGGAAGGTGCTGCCACCTTGCTATCTTTCTGTGGAGCGTTTCAATGGTTCTACCGTAGTTATCGCAAAACAGTTATTTGCGGTTGCAGGACAGCATCAGCCCTAGGTACTTTACACCCGAGGACTCCCAGCTAAGGTCAAATTCATCACGGAAATCCCAGGTCTCTGCCGTGAGGGGGAACACCACAGACATCTTATGGTTAATTTTAAGGCCTGAGAAGACCGCAAACCTGAGAACCTCCCACATTACTGGATCCAAGTTGGTCTAAGGATCGCTAATTAAGAGGGCCACGTCGTTGGCATACAGTGATATAATTAGCTTGTGTGGACCCAGGCTAAGTCCTCTCTCAATTTGAAGTTCTCTTAAACCTGCAGCAAGTGGTTCCATCGCGAGAGCGAACAGTAGTGCAAACCGAGGGCATCCTTGTCTGGTCCCCCTTTTCATGTCGAATTGCGCTGATCGCGCTCTCCCCGCTCTCCCCATTATAATTTTTCATCAAAGGGTTCTTATAAAGAAGTGAGACCAGTTTGATGAAGTAGGCCTAAGCCCTAATCTTATGTAGTACTGCAAAAAGAAATGGCCATTTGACTGAGTTGAAGGCCTTTTCGGCATCTAAAAATACTGCGACTGCCTGGAACAAGGGGGTCAAATCCTCTATGATTCCAAAGAAGCGGCGAAGGCCAAACAAGGTGTTTCGTCTGGGTATGAAACCCCCCCCTGATCCGCCAATACCAACCCGGGCATCAGTGGGAGTAGCCGTCTGGCCAAAGTTTTTGCAAAGATCTTATTGTCCACATTTATTAAAGGAGATTTTCCACAAATTCTTTCATCTTGGATGTACCCTGTTCTCTCACACCGACCATGCAAATATTATTTCGACGGGCTCTCCCTTCTAAGTCTTCATTTTTTGCTGTTACCGCCTTGACTTGATCCTCAAATGATCATACTCTGGCGTGGAGGGAGGTATGCCCGTCTTCCAGGCCGGAGGCCCGCTTCTCCACTTCATCCAAACGTTTGCCGTGCTTATCCAACCTATGTTGTAGTAGGTCAACCTTGGAGGATAGTGAGTCTAGCTTGGAGTCCAATCCTCCTATGCTAGCTTTTAAATCTAACAGAATCTCTCTGATGTCTAGCTCAAGAACTTGGGCAACATTTTCTGCTGCCTCCTCCGTTGAGTCAGATGTTTCAATCTGGGGTTGTTGTCTAGGTGTCTTTGCGGAGGGGCCGCTTTCAAAGTTGAGTTTTCGCTGCATTTTGTCGGACTTCACCATGCTCAGGGATTGTCTATCCAGATACCAACGCAATCTACTGAAGAGTACCTCTTGGAGGTCGGGAGCGCCACCCGCAAAGTAGACCCAGGCTGTGGCCACATGGGACTCCAGCATATGACCCACACCCGATACTGTAGGTAGGGACTCCCGCCTTGGTGATTGTGGCGTTATCGCTCCCGACTGGGCCAGTCTGTCCCGGTGTGGGGCCCCTTTACGGGGATGAACAGAACCCGGGGGTTCTCTCTGTGGGGTGCCGAGCCTGAGGTCCAGTCCAGACCCGCCCCAATCGTCCGAGTCCTCTCCTCCTGCCTCACTGCACGTAACTCAACAGGGGTCTCTCCTTCAGTAGGCTGCTCCGTTGGTGGGGATGTTTGGTTGCTTACGTCCCAATGTGCTTTCTCCTCCTTTACCCCAATTTGCCCCTCCTCTGTTGTGCTCAGGTATGTTGGGGCAGTGTCTTAGCAGCTAGGTTCACCTTTGGGGTCCCTTCCAATGCCAGAGTTGTTCATCAATTCCCCTCTCTCTGCCACTCACCGGAGGAAGTATGACACCAAACTGCTCCCGACTCCGGTCATACTTCGGGCCAGAGAATAATTATGCCAACTTATTGATACTGGGGCCCGTTTCCAATGTGGAAATGCAGCTGATTCACCTCACCAGCAATGTTGTGTACCCGGCGGTCGATGCCTCTATGCCCGCTTGAGGTGGGCTCCGTAATGCCAATGTTGTGTGCCCTGTGGTCGATAGCTCTATGGCCACTGGGGTGGGCTCCGTACTGCCTCCAGCCCCCAGCCGGATGCCAAGGCAGCAGGTGGCTGTGCCCGTCTACTGGTTCAGCCAGTCCAATCTCACCATTGCTGGACTGCGACCAGTAAGGGTGCCAAAGTCCTCAACTCCCAACTCCCATTCACTGAGAGCTGGCAGTCAGGTTCCAGGGGCGGGCTCTATACTGCGTCTGCACCTGGTCCCTGTATTATCGTCTCCCACCGCGGGGTTGTTGTTTAAAAGTTTGTGAGATGAAGGATCTGTAGTGTCGCAGGAGGGATAGCTGCTCTCTCTCTTAGCTGTGCATCTTTATGGCGACTCAGTAGGCTGTAGCACGCCGGGGGCGCTATGCCGTCTGCCCCGTGTCCTGCTCAGCCCTCTGCACGCCGATCGAGATTGACTTTTTACTTGGTGCCTGTGGAATGGGCTGGAGGCTAGTAGCGGGCTCCAAACTGCCTCCGCACTGCACTACGCCGTCTCCTGCTGCAGGTTCGTCCCTTCGTAGTGGAGATGCTGGTTATTGTAGTAGCCGGTTAGCATGGGGCCTGTCCCCCCCCCTAGCCCCTCGCGGTCTCCACCTCTTCCGACCGGCCTTTTGGGGGTAATGCGTTCTGAGCCGTCAAACACACAGGCAAGTCAGAAATGTCTTGCTCGGCCCCCTGGTGCTGTGAGTTCCCTCACTCACCAGTTAATGTGCAGGATTTTCCACATTTTGAAGTTGATGCCTTCCTTCACCCTCACAGACTTTTGGTTGTTGGCTTTCTCTCTGAGGTGTTCACTCTTGCAAGCCTTTACCAACAATTCCTCATGTGACTTTTAGACTCCGCCCCTTTTCATTAGCATCCCTCGGCTGGGTTCACTCTTGCTAATCTTCACGAAACACAGTTCATGTGCTAATTTTCACCAAGCGGAATTCACTTCCCTTAGCTTTCACAATTTTCTGTCGGTCAAAGACTTTCGATGGATTTTACACGAACCCTGTATGACCACTTTGACCGTCCTTCGCCTCTTCTGTATGACCACTTTGACTGTTCTTCACCTCTTCCCAAGGCCTTCTGGTTAAGGTAGTCTTTTACTGTTGGGTAATCGGCTAGTGATTCTTGAGTGAGCACCCACGTGGTACCGGATTCCTCTACTGCTGGTTTTGCCCCTTCAAAACATGTTAACAGTTCTTTATTTGTTCAAAGTTCAAATAGCCACTTGCTACTTCTTGTTCAACACAGTTCCGTTTCTTATCGGTTCTCCTTAGAGTCAAGCATGGTACCACCAAGAAAAGCGTCTCTCGCCGGCTTGGTAATAAGCGGAGGAGGGTCTCATGTACCGTAGGCATTTGCTGCAACATACGTTGGCTATTGTTCTCATTATTATTAATACCTCTGCGGAGGCTTCACGGGCCTTGGTCGGAAAGGGAAAGGTCGACTCTCTCCTCGTCACCCTCTCGTTCTGCGCTGTCTTTCTCCTCCTCTTGAACTGCCATGCTGAGTTAGCTCTTATGTCGTACAGTCTGCCTTGCTCGTCCTGTGCTCCACCTTTTATCCCTATGGGAAAGGGCTGTCAGATGTGTGTGATTCTGGTCAATTGCCTGACTTTGACTGACCCTGATAGTGGGACACATCAGATAAACGGCTCTGGTGTTAGTCCGTTGTCTTTTGTGTTGTGCGAAAGCGTTCGTGTGGAAAAGGGGGGGTGGGCAGTTTTTTGGAATATCCTACGTGGTAGGATGGGAAAAAGGTGTTGGGAGGGAGATACCGCATCTCCCCCATCGGTGTCCCACTCCCAATACTCCCTCACTGGTCCACCCCCAGGAACTGGATCTAATAGCGATGGCCATGTCTTGACCACCTGGATGACAGATCCCCGGGGACTAGCTAGGGAGACGCCTTCAAGTTTCTCACAGACTTCCGGGGCCACCGGACTTGGAATCTCCCGGTGGCAATGGGAAGTCAGGTGCCGGTAACATTTCACAAGTCCGGCAGCAACCCGCCGGTAGCACCGGCAGGTTTACCACGAAACTCGTAATGAGGCCCAATGTCTCGGGTCCTGAAGTTAGAATTAGAAGAGTGTTGGCCTCTATTGATTTGTCAATAAAATGTGGTGATTTTATTTTTACCCAAGGACTAGCTAACATGGGTGACATATGCACCATAGTAGCACAATTAAGACCAAGAAAGTAAAAATAAAACACGTCTAAACCAACATGAGAGCAACGGAACGATAGTGGAGAAAAGAGAAAAGATATAATTCCTAGTTGTGCCATCAAGAACAAACTGGCTTTGAAAGAATAGAAAGTAGCGATCTTCAAAGCTAAATCTGAATTGCTACATAAGAAAACTGAGGCTGTAAAAAAATCACTCAAGAGAACTCTTTTCAGTTAAGAATTTCTCCCACCTGAAATGTGCCTCTTCACCCATAGGATCTTCACTTGTGCAGGCAAACACATTCAACACTTCCTTTTAGGAAAAATAGAGCTCATCTAGGAAACAATCATGTCAAACTTACAGCAGGCACCATATATGGACATCAGCTATACTGAATCCCCAACATTTGTGAAATTGGGGAATCCCCCACGTGACCCACCTTTTGAATTTAAACCAGTATTTGACGATACTATCCAGTCTCTACTAGGAGTACTTAAGCCCACCAATGATTTACTTTTTCCTCTGCCAGCATGTACTGCAAGATGCCAGTCATCTGAGATATCTCCGTTTATGATGCAGTTTGTAAACAAATCTCCTTTGCACAGCACTGTCCCGCTTAAGCTGAAAAAGGCAATTGTAACGCCTCTTCTGAACAAACCTAATCTTGATCCCGATGACCTCCAGAATGATCGCCCAGTGGCTGGCCTTCCATGGCCTGGATTTAGAGGAAGTCATCACAACTCAACTACAGGTATATGCGGAGAAAGGGTCTTTACTGGACTCTCTCCAATCAGAATTCCAGCCGTAATTTGGTACAGAGACAGCCTTGTTAGCGGTCTGGGATGACCTTTTACAGGTCGCTGATCAGGGGGAATTGTCAACAATGTTAGACTTATGCGCAGCTTTCGATACGGTAGATCAACGCATCTTACTTAGTGGTCTCAGAGGTCTGAAATGTTGCATAACAAGCCATTAAATGGTTTAAATCATTTCTAACAGATCGCCGTCAACAAGTGAGAATGGGCAGAGATATTTCAGACGCATTACCTCATAGTTGTGAAGTACCCCTGTCTCCCTTGTTATTTCATCTATACCTCCGCACACTAGTGAACATTCTGAGGAGTCATAAGGTACATTTCATTTGTATGCTTAGGACACTTGTGTACATAAAAATAGGCAATGTGGAGGAAATAATTTCAGAGGGCCAGTCAGTTCCTAGATGAAATCAGCAATTAGATGTCCTCCAATTGGCTTCAATTGTAGTAAAAACCAAAGTAGCACTGTTTGGCCTTAAACACCTTCTTGACTCTGAGAGGTGCCCTCAATTACCTTGTTTCTTGGATGTATTTGGCACGATAATTTGAGTAGCGAAGCTCAGGTATGGGCTAAGGTGGAGGCGATCTATTACTCACTGCGTCTACAAAGGCAAGCCCTCCCATTTGTTCCGACTGATGACCATGTAGTGGTAGGAGTCCTTGTAAACTCAGACCTAGACTACTGCAATAGTCTTCTTGCAGGTATTCCGCTCAAACATCATCAGCGGCTACAGAAAGCACAAAACGCTGCAGTCATTTTGTTTTTTGGAGTGAGGAAGTATTCTCCTATTTCAGCACTGCGTCGTTCCCACCACAAGCTGGCCGTGGGGGACCGAATGGATTTTAAGGTCCTATGTTTGATATACAAATGTTTGAACAACCTTGCCTCCTCATATTTGGTGGATAAAAATCAGTAGATATCAACCTTCTAGGGCGCTTCGGTCAGGGGACAAACTGCTTTTGACAGTTCCACCCTCCTCCTGTGTTTTTGGGGGGAGACTGTAGATTTGCAGTATATGGCCTTGTTCTATGGAACATTCTTTCGTAGGCGATTAGGGCACTAGAATCCTTCCCTCAGTCCGGTAAATACTGTAAAACATATTTATTCAAATAAAGAGATCTTATTGAGTACCAGAGTTAGCTGTTCCCTGGTTGCAATAGCTGCAACTAAATATGGTTAAGTCCTTCCAGTGTGCTATGCAAACGCTTCAAATCAATCAAATCAAGCTGATACTAAGAACTTTGATATCAATGAATTTTGCACATTTCCGTATTAAAGTTTTTACGCTGTGGTTGCCCGAAATGAAATGGATTTATTAAGATTGCAAAGATTTTACAATGCCTGTGTGTATAATTTTATGAAGTTTTTATTGGAAATTGGTTGTATAGATTTGTGGTTTTATGCAAAAAGACATTTTTCGAAATAAACATGTACTTGGCTTGAATACCCAGCAATCAGAGAGATAACATGCAGTGTTCTCTGGAACCACCAAATCAACATGATCTGTTCAGCCTGGAAATGGTGCATGGTGTCCATAAGCGCTTACACAATATCTTATTACAGTGACACTGTCAACTTAGATTAAGCATTCTGGACAGTTCATAAATTAATGGGTTCCCTGTGAAACTGAAGCAGCGGATTGTCTAGGGCCATATGTGGCTTGATCAATAAATGGTCCAGATGTTGGTACAGTTGAACCACCAACTAGCACAGGTGTACCATCCCATCAACATGGCGTTGATGAGCAGACACCAAGCTATGATCAATAAAAGGAAGGAACTTTGTATTGATAGAGTTGACTTCCAAAAAAACAGAAATCTTCAATGTATTCCCAGATAATTAAGTGGAACTGTGCATCCTGGGCCACATTACTGGATTGTGTATTTAGATTAAAACATGTGCCAGATTTCCAACAGCAATAATGAACTTTTCCTGCAGACAAAGATAAGATACAAACCTTTGGTCTTTCTTTCCTCTGCGAAGTCCAGAGAAAATAATAATATTCTTTTGGACACTAGGGGAGTCCATTTGATTACTTCAAGGTAGCAGAGCTGTCAAACCTCCACAGAAGTCTTTCAAAGGTGGTAATCTGTTCCACGTCGCTTCTCTTAACTCTCGACCTGCTGTCAAACACTCGTCAGACATCTGCCGTCTACTGCAAGAGCTTGATTTGGACGTACCCCGTCTCACAGAGACTTGTTTCACGGCCAACTCTGTCACAGGTTTTGACACTCTCCTCCCTGATGGCTACAAGATCCTCTCAGAACCCAGAACCAACCATCCGGGCGGGGGAGTAGCCCTGATCTTCCCTGAGTGTGTTAGGGAGAATTCTCATTTTATGGCTAATTTCCCTTACCTATAGAGTCCCCCAGAAGCTTTGCTGGATTTGAAGGGTTTGCTTCTTTTTACCTGCTAAGAGTGAGACTCTTTTTCCCCACTCTTAGGCACTTTTGCTGTGTGTGTTCTAGGCTATTGTTGTGTTTAATGCCTATGGGATCTTTCTCAACCCCATAGGAACCATCTTTATTCACATGTGTTACACAGTACCCTCAGTGCAGTGACACAGGGGTGTCGTAGCGACCCCCAAACAGACTCCATACCCTGGGACTGACTACTGTCTCCGAGGGCATGTAAAGCCCCATTGACTTTACTAGTCAAATCCTATGAACTAAACCAGTACAACCCATCTTACTATGGAGGTACTGGAAGGGGTCAATAGTTCTTCATCTATGTTCATTTTCGAGAGGGTACCCTACAGTCCCTCTCTCAAAAGGTTCTGGCTGGTGGCAGTGGTTACTACCATAAATATTCGACCGCAAATATTTTCCTACGGGATATTCCCATTGTTCAAGGATACCACCTTTTCTGACAGCCTCTAACACACCGCTGGTGCATTTTAATATTAACTTTGCTCCGGTAGGTTTTATTTGCCAGAACTTTAATATAACTTCTCTCTCGTGTCTTTCTCTAAACTCCTAACCCAGGTCGGGGATCCTTTGTTCGTCCTTTTGCGGGCTTCTACCGAGAAACCCTCCTTTCGGCGCCACTGAGTCTGGGGTGGGTCCATTGTGTGGGAGGAGGAGTAGGACCCCTGGACAGGGCTGCCTCAGAATCCCATGTCGCACTCTATCCTGATAGGCTGGAGGGTCTCCCGCCAAGATGACCACTCCACTGTGTAAGTGACAGCTAGGCTGTATGAATGGGGATCTTTTTGCATAAAAGCAGGGTCCTGAGGACTGGAAGAGCAAGACGTCGCCACTGGAACTAAGAAGCCGAAGAGGAGAGAAGCCAAAGACATCTGCAATGATTGAACCACCGATGAAGCCCTGCTGCAGCGTCTCACCATTTTTCTCCACACGACGAGAGAAGATCTTCACCTGCAAGAGCCTTCTTCCCTTGAGCTGGTGGGGCCAACCAGTTTGCAATCGCCTTCCCGGACCTGCCTTGGTCAAATCTCCCGTACCCTGTACTCGGAGGGCGGATAGCCAGGCACCAGTCCACCCGGACCGCGATTTAGAGGAGTGTACCTTTTATTCGTCGGGCAGCACCGCAGCTGATTTCATCCCTGGGTAGTGCAGTAACTCAAACCTTCCTCCACGAAGAGAGCCTCTCTTCCTCTGCTGGATCACCCAAACTGCATGAACTACCAGGAACAACCGCCATCACAGGAGCCACTTCATTTTAAGGTACATTGTTCCACCAGGCCGCCCTTTCTTCGCAGTAGTGCTAAAGGTGTTTTAAATCCTTTACCTACCTGTTGGGTTAGCCGCCCCCTCTCTTAACATTGTCTTTTCAACCTCTGCAACCACCTTTTCAACTTTGTTAACCAAAGATTTGACTGCAGCTACAAGAACATTTTGCTCCTGGGCCCTTGCCCTGTACCACTGACTCTGGCACAGGCCTACTGACTCTGGTCACATTTGTTAGATCTGCTTTCTTTAGATTGATTCTCACTGAGAACTGTGTTGGTGCACCCATTTCTTTTAACTACCCTTTCCTTCCCATTCTTAAACATTCTGAAATGCCATTTTGCTCAGTTTTCATTTAAATATTGCCTATACTGATAGGAAAAATATATATGGGCGGAACCCTCTTTTTTTGGGGGCCTGACTCTTGAGGGTTGAATAATAGCAAAATTATAGGGGGGTAGAGTCAAAGGCTTCCCTAGCCAAAAGCGTGATAGGGGTTCAACAGGACCTTGCAAAAGTGCTATGTAACTAATAGCGCTGAAAAAAGAAAATTCACTGTAGGATACAAGGAAAACAAAGATTTATTTTAACTAGAAGACATATTTTCAGAAATTATCAGTAAAAATCATAGTCAGACCGGATTGAATGAGAGGAGCGTCATGCTAGAGTGAAAGGGAAGACTGCGTTAAAAACGGTGAATTGGGTAAAGGCCAGAATTGGTGGACAAATGCAAGGAAACAGGACCTACCATATAGACATTGATTGATGTCATGGCTGAGGTCTTGTAGTTATTCAGCTGCTGAATATGCGGCTGAGGGGGGGGGGGGGGCAGTCTGCAGGAGTCCGAGGCCCAGGTCTGAGTAAAAGGGAGTCAATGGATGACCATTAAGGTTAAATTACAGATGAAGGTTGGTCTTAATAGCAAAAAAACCTGAGTTGGCCGGGACTGTGGTTGCCTTAAGTATGGTAAGCGTACCAATAATGGAAAGCCGATAGTGATCACAGGTGTTAAAAAGTGCTTATTTGGGGTGATGCGTAGGAAAATGATGGTGACAGACAACATTTTAATCTGTGAAAGTCTGTGTTGAATCTGGGCCTGATGCAAATAATTACGAGTGATCAGGTTGGCCGTGATCTAAACAGTGCCGGGATATGTGCAAAAACATCTTGTGTGCCCGATTAGGGCTGAAAGAGGTTAATGTGTGTAAAGAGCGGTCATCGTTGCTCACAGAGACGCGACGGATGTGCGAACGCATTGTATAACAGGTGCCGGCTCAGTAGTGGTGATGGCCGCGATCTTACCCGAGTACGAGGAGAGAGAGCTGTGTCACTAGAGTCTGGTGCGCATGTGTGCCTGCGCGGACTCTGTAAATCCGAACGAGGCCGCTGGGACTGCACATGCATCAGGGAGTAGTGTCGAGGGCATGGACAGGTCATTGAAGTCTCGTTTGAGCACCGTCATGTGGTGTATGGAGCAGCCCTCAGAGTGTGTGTGTGCTTTGCACATGCGTAGAGGGTGGCAGTGGCTGATGCGATGTATGTCGAGAATATCAATACATTTTTGATGACAAACAGATCGCACCAATTGCACCAGTTAGAGAGGTCTGATTGCATTTGTTAGTGGTTTTATATAGGTCGTACATTTCAAACAGTTGGTAGAGAAAAAATAGAATATGATTCATTTCTTCTTCTGTTGTCTCCGTGGGTTTTGTCTGTTGCTGGAGGCTTGTGAATTCAATTGGTTATAGAAACCCGGGACCAAGAATGGATACGTTTTTTCCTCCTTGCAGTTTTTTATGTCGTTCTGCATCTTCCACAATTTTTTATCAATTGTACATTTTTTGAAAATCTTTATTTCCTCTTCGATTGTGTCCAAATGCGTCTTTATCTCTGGTATTACAGAATCAGTTTTGATTGTCTTTTAGGGTTTTGAGTTCTTCGTTTTGTTTCTTGGTTTCCTCTTCGGCTGTCTCAATTACTAAAATGACCCAATCGCAGGAACATTTATTGCCAACCATTCTAGGGCTAGATATATACACAATCAAGGAACACTGTTTTCAACAATCCGTAACCATGGTTTTTCCACTTCAAATCCACAGGAAATGTTGGCGACCTGTTTTCCCATGCCATGTAACCAATGCTATCTTGTAATATATTTTGTTTTCTTTCACAAAACCATCCATTCAATGTCAAATAATCATATGCTGTTTTTTCTCTACCAAATGTTTGAAATGTACGACCTATATAAAACCTCTAACAAATGCAATCAGACCTCTCATGTACCACAGTCTAACTGGTGCAATTGTTGCGATCTGTTTGTCATCAAAAATGTATTGATATTCTCGACATACATCGGATCAGCCACTGCCACCCTCTACGCATGTGCAAAGCACACACACTCTGAGGGCTGCTCCATACACCACATGACGGCGCTCAAACGAGACTTCAATGACCGGTCCATGCCCCCAACACTACTCCCCGACGCATGCCCAGTCCCAGCGGCCTCGTTCCCATTTACACAGAGTCTGCGCAGGCACACATGCGCACCAGACTGTAGTGACACAGCTCTCTCTCCTTGTACTCGGGTAAGATCGCGGCCATCACCCTACTCCCTTGGCCTTCTACCGATGCACTACTGAGCAGGCACCTGTTATACAATGCGTTCGCACATCCGTCGCGTCTCCGTGAGCAACAATGACCGCTCTTTACACACATTAACCTCTTTCAGCCCTAATCGGGCACACAAGATGTTTTTGCTCATATCCCGGCACCGTTTAGATCAAGGCCAACCTGAACACTCGTAATTATTTGCATCAGGCCCAGATTCAACACAGCCTTTCACAGATTAAAATGTTGTCTGTCACCATCATTTTCCTACGCATCACCCCAAATAAGCACTTTTTAACACCCGTGATCACTAGCAGCTTTCCATTTTTTGTACGCTTACCATACTTAAGGCAACCACAGTCCCGGCCAACTCACGGTTTTTTGCCATCAAGTCCGACCTTCATTTGTAATTTAACCTTAATGGTCATCCATTGACTCCCTTTTACTCAGACCTGGGCCTCTGACTCCTGCAGACTGCCCCCCCAGCCGCATATTCAGCAGGTGAATAACTACAAGACCTCAACCATGGCGTCAATCAATGTCTATATGGTAGGTCTTGTTTCCTTGCATTTGTCCACCAATTCTGGCCTTTACCCAATTCACTGTTTTTAACGCAGTCTTCCCTTTCACTCAAGGATGACGCTCCTCTCATTCAATCCGGTCTGACTATGATCTTTACGTCCTGAAGACAGTTTGGTACCTACTTTGCAGCGCTGCTCCACTTCTACCAGCCACTGATCTTTGTCAATCTATTACCGAACCAGAAACACCCACCTAAGTGTCGACAATGTTAATTGTATTGTGATTCTGAACAATACACAAAAATACACTGTCACCACTATGATAATGTCAAATGTCTAGTGACTTCCAACAATACACAAAATAGACTGTCACTACTATGTACTAACCCACTACTGTGCAGACTATACATGGACTTTTACATGTACATGTGTTGTGCCACGGCACACAAAATTTCTGAAAATATGTCTTCTTGTTCAAATAAATATTCATTGTTTTCCTTGTATCCTACGGCAAATTTCCTTTTTTCAGAGCTATTAGTTACATAGCTCTTTTGCAAGGTCCTGTTGACCCCCTATCACGCTTTTGGCTAGGGAAGCCTTTGACTCTACCCCCCTATAATTTTGCCTATACTGATGCACTGTCTTGCTGAACTGGTTCGCAAACTGATGGAAAGTGTTGCTAGGGTGTAGGAGAAACTATTTCTAGATAACTTGTGTTTTCCCTCCCTTGTGAGGAATGGTTAGAGGATCCCTTATGTGTAGTTTTCACTGTGCCGTTTGCTCAGTTTTCGCTCTGGTTCACTTGGTCTACAATTCAACCTGGGAGTGTATATTTTTCCTTTGACTTAATTTAACTTGCTTGATGACTGTGATACATGTGTTTTATTAGAAGTGTATAAAATAAATATATAACTACTTTTTAATACCAAGCTTTGGTCAGTGTTTCCTTATACCATAGTACAGTAGAACTATTGTGTAAACCCTGAATACTGCTCATCTCCCCAGATAAGTCCGACTGCTCAGCCACAGCTACCAACTAAATCTTTGTGGTACAGACTGATACCAAAGGGGATTTATTGTTCTCACCTGTAGTCCGAATCTGGTGTAGTGCTCCCTACGGGAACTGCACTAGATTCTGCCCAACTGAGTGGATCCCTGCTTCTGTCATTCCTATGCAGGTCTTCTCCTCCTTTGAATGCCTGGTCTGCCGGCTCTCGATCGCTCCTGGCCTCTTTCTCACTATGGCCACCATCTACAGGCCGCCTGGCCTGGTCACTCTCTTCCTCTTTGAGTGGGCTGACCTGGCCTCCTCCCTCCTTGCCTCTACCTCTCAACTTCTCCTCCTCAGAGACCTTAACATCCACTTGGATGGTAACAGGCTCACCTCTGGGCTTTTTCTTGACCGCTGCAACTCTCTTTTTCTCTCGATTCTACCCACTGGCCCGACTCAGTCTGCAGGGAACACCATGGATGTTCTGATCGCCCCGGACCTCCGCCTCTCCAACCCTCGCACCACTCCTCTCTCTTGAACTGACACTTTCTTCTCTCCTCTCAGCTGTCGCTCTCTGCCCCTCAGGCTAAGCCGACTCCAGCACTGCCACCCACCTTCCCGGTCATCCAGCCCATGAAGTGTGTGTCAGTGGAGGCTTTCGCCACTACTTTCTTTCCCCCTTCTACAACTTTTGCTAACTTGCACTCTGACATGGCCATCTCCTACCTTCATCTCTCCAACACTCTTGTTGTCCTTGCCCATGTTATGAGGATACATTTGAAGCCCACATCCAAGTGCAACTCTTGGTACGATTCTGACCTCACCAGCCTTAAGTGCAAGAGTAGGGTGGCGGAGAGGAACTGGAGGGCATCAAGCACATCCTCTGACAAACTGGCCTGCCACCTACTCCAAAGGAAATACAGACTCTCTGTACTCTCTAATAAGAGAGCCTACATCCAAGATCGCATCTCGGCGGCCTCTACAACTGTGCCAAATTTTACAAAATCTGCAAGGAGCTGGCCAACCCTGCTGCAGTCTCTACCTCTCCTGTTCCCTCCCAGGCCCTGTGCATGGCCACAGCATCTCATTTCACCACTATAACTCAGGACATCCTGTCCACTCTCTCTTCCTCTACCTCCTCTTTCTCTCCCTCTATCACTCTTCTCTGGCCGTTTCTACTCTTCCTTTCTCCTCCTTCCCCCTTATTCACTCCCGACAATGTTTCTAGACAAGTCCGATCTATGAATGTCTCGTCAAAGCAGGTGCTTCCCTGCTCCTCCAGAACCATTAAGGACCACATCGACACCCTTGCTCCAGCCTTGGCTGATTTCTGTAATCACTCCTTTGCCACTGGAACCTCTACCCGCCTTTAAGCACTCCCTTCTTAAGATGCCTTTTGCCAATCCTTCCTCTCCGGTAAAATATCAGCTGATCTTCATTACTCCTTTCGTGGGCAAACTCCTAGAAAAGGCGGCCATCTTCAAGCTTAATCTTCATACTGAATCTGTTGGTTGTCTCCATGACCACCAGTCTGGCTTCAGAGCAGCCAGTAGCACACAAACTGCTCTCCCGAACACCTGTGAAGACTTGTTCTCCAATCTTGACTCTAACCTTCCTTCTGTCCTCATTCTCCTCGATCTATCCTCTGCTTTTGACACGGTCAACCACGCCACCCTGCTCAATCGTCTGCGAGACAACTTGGGTATCTATGGTCAGGCCCTTGCCGGATTGACCTCCTTTCTCACAGATCAACTCTCGCTCTCTCTCGCTCTCTCTCTCGCTCTCTCTCTCGCTCTCTCTCTCGCTCTCTCTCTCGCTCGTGGTGTTCCCCAGGGGTTCAACCTCTCTTCCTGGCTACTTAACCACTACCTAGCATCTTTGGCCCACCGCATCTCTACCTTCTGCTCTAACTTTTAGAGTTATGCAGATGATACTCGGCTCCCCCTCAGACTCCCCTTAGCCTCTGCGGTTCCTTCTCTCATACCAGACTGTCTGTCCGCAATTCAGGCATGGTGGGCCTCCAGTGATCTCTGCCTTAATGCCAGTAAGACAGAGATCCTCCTCATTGGGACACCTGCTCCTGCCTTCCCTCTGTCACGATGGCCCCCCACCTTCTCCTTTCTGTGAGGCTAAGAACCTTGGGGTCACCTTCGACACCAACCTCTCCTTCTCTCCTCACATCGCTGACGTCTCTAAGAAGTCCCACTATCAGCTTGACATCCTCAGAGGTGTTCTCCCTTTTCTCACTTTCCCCCAGAAGCACACTATCTCCATAGCCCTGGTCCTCTATGCTGGACTACTGTAACAGCCTCTTTCTACATCTGCCTGCCTCTACTCTTCACCCTTTACAACTTATCCAGAACATGACTGCGAGACTTGTCCTTGGCCTCAAGCCCAGGGAACGTATCTCTCCTGCCCTGAAATCTCTCCACTGGTTCCCTGTGGCTGAGAGGATCAAGTTCAAGACCCTCTGCATCGTCCACAGGGCTTTCTAGGGCCGGGGATCACACTACATCCAACTCGCTCTTCCTAAGCATCTTCCTTCTCAACCCCTCTGCTCAGCCACCTCCTAATCTTTGAGGGTCAGATGCTTCTGCAAGCAGAGAGTGGGGGGTAGATCTCTGTCCTCGGCTGGAGCCTCCCTCTGTAACAGCCTCCCTGCCTCTCTCAAACTGGAGCAGAACCACCCAAGATTCCGGAAGCAACTCAAGACCTTCCTTTTCGCTTCCGCTTTCTCTCTCCCTCTCCCTTGCTGATGTTCCCGTCTGCTGTGCATACTACTTACCTTGCCACCCACTGACCTCATAGGACCATGCTCCTGCATGACCGGTTGCCCTTGCACTGCCTGCGAGCCTCCCAACCACTTAAGGGACTGTATCTGCAACCTTACAGTCCCCTGATTCTTGGCACATATTAGTCACCACCCGACTGTACTTACAAGTTACTTTGCACTCTTCCTGTCACCCCACACCTTCGCGATCTGAATGACACAAGGCCTAGTAAGATGGTTGTTCTGTCCTCCCTCCCTTGTCTTGTCGCACCTAGAAACACTTGTGTACAGGCACGTTATAAATGACTTCTCATATCATATATAAAACATCAACAAGGAGCTCTGGGGTGTCTTCAGAATGACTTGTGGTGGAAGAAGCAACACAAGAAACCCCCTTGGGGCAATGCTGTGATTAGGGACAGGATGAAGGCATGAAAAGTTGCCAGGAAGTGGGACTATTCTTCCAAGGGCATGGATTCTCAGTTGTGCATCCATGAAGCTGCCACTCATCAGGGATATGGTACAATTATGAATCTCTAAGCCACGTGAAGATTTCAGACACATTATTTACTACTTTGTCCCTGACCAGAAACCTATTTTATGATAGTAACAGTGCAGTTGTAGGTCGAAGATGTCAGCACAGGCTATTAAAAAAAATGGCACGGAAAACTACACATCCTGACAGACATCAACCCATGTAGCATAGCCCTAAACACTAAAGGATTATTTTGGTATACCAGTCTCCTTTTTCTTAATATTTTCCATTTTGATGACACTTTGCAATTTGTGCAGTGGTTTGCTTTGCTACAGTGTAAAATAATTAAAGAGGATTGTTGATTCTGATATTAAATCGCCTGATCTTTTTCAATCTGGTGTTTTTGCCTTCATGGAAAGGTTTTATTTTTTGTATACATTACAACAACAAATTCTTTATTTCGGTGAAAAACGCCATAAAAGACCACATGTCAAATGTATGCATTACATTCTCTTATCCATCTGCCAAATACGTGAAGTCGCAGGTAAACAGCGGTGTACTTACTCGCCATAGTCTCCTGGTAGCCAGGGGGTCCTGCAACCTGTGCTGGATAAGGTGGTGGGTACTGTGTTGGATAGGAAGCTGTGGCCTGACCCCCTGCTGGCATGGCTCCTGGATACATGTGAGACGGATGAACTGGCACAGGGTGATATGCTGGATAGGCTGCTGGCGCTGGGTAATTCTGTGGCGCCATTTGCTGCTGGGGATATGGTGCATGGATCACGGTGGCAGTTGTAGTCGTCACAACAGCTGAAAGTATTCAAAAAGGACAATCTGTTAGTACATATGGTTAACAATTAAAGCAGTAGGAGTTGTGTGTGTTGAAAAGAATGCACCATGATGTTCCAATGTTTCTGTTAAAATATTTGGTAAACCAACAAACCGCCAGCCCGTCTGAAAAGTGTACACCAGGACTATACCTCCATCATTATAGATGGTACTCACATATCCATTTCAAGCCAAGTCAAAACCCTAGGCGTACACCTAGACTCCAGTCTCACCATGAGTAAACATATCAACTCACTCACCTCCTCCACTGCCTACATGGCCAAACACATTGCCCTTAGTCGACAATTTCTGACCCCACAAAACTGCATCACACTAGCAAGAGCCCTCATTATGTCTAAGCTAGACTATTGCAACATACTACTGCTAGGCACCACAAAGAAAAACCTAGCTAAACTGCAACTGCTGCAAAACAAAGTGTTAAGAGCAGACTGGGCATCAATACAAGGGACCATATATCACAGACTAGACGGGGGGGGGTGGAAGTACATTGGTTGCCCACACAAGCTTGAATATTACATAAAACACTCACCACCACACACAAATACATCACACAAAACGCCCCCATATATCTCAACCAGTGGCTCACTCGCAAAACAGCCACCAGATCCCTCAGATCCAACTCCACCACCCATTTACTCATCCCCCGCTTTAAGAACACAAGAACAGGTATCTCCAGTTTCCCTGTAGCAGCGCCCAGAATCTGAAACTCTCTTTCCTCTAACATAAGGAAGGAGACATCCCACACCCATTTAAAAAAAATGACAAAAACCTGGCTTTGCAATAAATTCTAACCTCCCTGCTCAAGAGGTGTTGAATAACCGTATGCTTATAACAATGTCAACTGAAAATGAACAATTGCAACTACAGTGTTAAGTACCATGTCCTAACACTATTTCCCTGTAACCAGAAAGCATCAAAGTAACCTTGTAACCTACGCCTTGACACCCCAGGGTTTGGGCGTATAATCAGATGTAATAAATAAATAAAATAAATAAAAATACTTTGAGCTACTCACTTTGATAAACTGGGATTTAGAACGGATTATCATTCACTACATTCTCACTAATACCTTGAGGATAAGTGTATGCCAATAGAGATCCAGATCATGTCTGCCATTGTTCTTGCAAACACATAACAGAGAAGAGAACACAAGAAAACTGCAGACTCATCATGAAAGTGGAAGCATGAAGTGCAACTGCCAGTTGAATTTCCCCACCCGGAGGCAGCCTAGTTAACTATGCTGGTACTAATTGAGGAGGACCGGTTTGATAGCTTTGATAGGGCAATATTTAGGTTGCATGTATGAAATATGACTTCTCTTCAGTCTCTGACACTATTTATTCAAATGGGTTCATGTGGCTAAAGAGCTGGTCATGACCGAGCCCACCTTGGCCTGAATAACAATCTTATAAAGGACTGATGCTAACAGATATCAATCAGCATTTCATACACCACTCTGGCACAAAAACCGACCACTGGAAATGTTTTGGGTCTA
Source organism: Ambystoma mexicanum (assembly GCF_040938575.1). Taxonomy (NCBI): domain Eukaryota; kingdom Metazoa; phylum Chordata; class Amphibia; order Caudata; family Ambystomatidae; genus Ambystoma; species Ambystoma mexicanum. Next base: position 474,916,369 of record NC_090923.1, on the reverse strand, counting down.
CTTAATACCATGTGCAAATATTATGAAATATGTCATCAATGACCATGTATACGCTGATCAATAGACGACCATTATCCCTTAATGAACACTCAAATAGCAGATAGAAGGAATCATGCAGTCTATGAATGATCCCAATTCAAGCAAAGGCTACAGCCTCTGCTTAAACAGACCCAAACCATAGCTGCTTAGGGTTGGTCAAGCATGGCTGTCTAAAGTTTACTGCATCTTGTCCACGTTTCTGGGGCTAGCTGCCCTCAGACTGCATTAGTGATCATCTTCAGTTGCGTGTATAAAGCAATACATTGCCTTTTCCCCCACAAACAAAATATGGGGATGATGCTCACCGTGCTCATTAGAATTTGGCTTGCCAACAAATGCACAATCAGTGCAAAATTGGGCTGCCAAATTAACTGGGAGCAGAAATGTCAAGTCCATTTGAAAGCAGTGTTATGTTAGCTACACACAGAGCACAATATGGAGTTTAAAGTGTTGCGCATGCTTTATGCTTGAATCCTATTGGGGCTATCCCACACTTAGCTCTGGGATCTGCTCCCTCGCTGACACAGATATTAACGCATGGGATACTTTGTGATACTGCTTTCATTGCCATCAGAAAATACAGAGTTGTTACATATGGAGCTAGAATCCTGCAAACTAGAAATGCTTCCCTTGGAACGTCCCATCAGTAGTTTAACCCCCTCGACCGTACGTTATATGGGTATTGAAAATCACTAAGTAGTTCCTGTGACCAAACAGAGAAGCAAGGCCAAAGGCAGAGATCCTGTATAAGGTCATGGAACTCCGATGGGACTTGCAATATCGTTTTTATGTATTGTAGGGGGCATAATTCATGGCCACAAACTGTCATCCCCTTTAGTGCCTGGCCTCTTGCTTAACCCAATATAAGAGATCTTCCATTTGTTAATCCATGTAATCAATGTAGAATTTGTTTGGAATGAAAATATCGACTATGCAGCTTCTAATGTGTTGCAGAAAAAAATAGTTGAAGCATTTTAATAATATGCATTGAAAAAACGTTTTAATGTGCTTCAATATAAGCAGTAACAGGGAGAATCTTGCTCGTATGTGTTAAAACTCCAGCAGTGCACAGATTAAACATTTTACCATAAACAACTCTTTGTCAATTAATGAAGGAAAAGTATCAAAGAAAACGATTTTACAAGCAAGGAATTTGAAAATCTTGTCATGATTTTAAGTGCTGCAATGACTGCTGGGATTCCACTCAGCTGGTTCAAGCATCATAATATAATGGTTTTACTTGAAATTAAAGTTACTGTCCTTTTTAAACTCAATATGTAGCAGTTCTGCTTAATTGTAAAGTTCTCATTCAGTTCCGTATTCAATATGCATGGGTTGTATTTGTAACACTTTTAACTCAACCTGCTGCTTAATATTCTTTTAGTTTGCTTCAATCGAAACACCCAGCACTCAGAGACTTTCAAAAACGTGCTTTTTTTAACACAATATTCCTTTAGAAAAGTTCAAACGCTCACGCATTGGTCTCTCACTCATTGGAAACTCACTGGTTGCGTTCACAGCTTTCCCAGCAGCTCGGGGCACACATCATTCTGCTTTCCGATTCAGGGGTCCAACTCCTGCCCCTTAGGCTCTCCTGTGTCAACCTCAGAAAACAGACAAACATCTTGAACCCACGGGAGAAGGGCAGCCCCTTCACAACTTCCAGTCTGCTCCATGGAGCCTCAGCTCATAAGGTTCCTGCTTGCATGAGTCTTCCCGCTGCTTCCGCACAATTTGGCTTCCCAGATGCACTCCCAGTGGCTCGGTCTGCTGTTGGGCTGGTCTCCTTTAATACACTTGCAGCAAGGAGCCGCAAGTGAAGAAGTCCAATTAGCCCTGCCTGACCACAATCAATGGCACTTGCCTGACCCTCACAGTTCCTAACAGGCATCTTCCTCATCCCAGTACCAGAGTGGTAAAAGAGCAATCTTCATTGCTCTTAGTTGCCTCTTATTCTTCACAGTACCGTCAATTGTCATGTGCGGGGAAACAAGATGAACTGGCTTATAACAGCCCAGGAAGATTGGGAAAGGTTTGGGTTGGTTCTCAATAAGAAAAAGGGCATACTATGTCTCGCTCAAGGGTACTCCACTCCAGGGTCAGGAACCAATAGCGATGGCCTTTCCCTGGCCACCTGCGTAGACAATCAAAGGGGTTTAGTAGGGAGAATACCCTTGGGTTTCTCACAATATCCATGGAGCTGTGAGGGCGAAAGCAGGGGAGCAAGATTCTACTAGCCTTTTTCCTATTTTTTTGTTGGGAGTATTTGTACTCCGTATTTTTATTTTATAGGAGTATTTGCCAATTTCTAGGGAGTAAAACTGGTCAATACACCCCTGATCTAGACTGCATCTGTCCCACACCATGGTTGTTCTTCAATTTACTCTCCTCATTGCTTCTGTTTCCTTAACAATTTGCTCTGGGGATGGAAACCATTTTAAACAAATACAATTTTACATAACAGAAATTAACCTAGTTTTCTGTCATTTGGATTGAACCGCTATCGCAACCCTTTTGGCTCTGCTCAGGAAGTATGCTCTCCCCATTGATTCTAGGTTTCGGTCTTCTCAGGTCCTGCTCCTTCCTTACGAAAAACACTCTCTCCTCTCACAAACGGTATCTTGCTTTATTTTATTATTTATTGGGTATTTATAATGCGCCTAAACACAAATATGTTTCGAGGTGCAAAATCTTGACTCGGAATCTAAAGCTAAATACACGCATGCTCTTTTAGGTTATCAGAAGGCTATTAAATCAGCTAAAATCATAGTATTTATGCCGATGCATCATTTCAGCCACCAGTTCCTTGCACAAGTTATTTCAAGTGGTTAAAGAACTCTCTGTGCCCCTTCCCCCACTCTGATCGACTCTTCTCGTTCTCAGGAAGTCTGATTTAATCTGCTCCTTCTTTGTGGGTAAGATTGATAGGATTGGGAGTCTGATTGTACCGACTGGGTATAGTATTCTTGTTTCGACTCCTTCTCTAGGAGTTCACACTAGCAGTGAACCCTCTTCTTTTCACTTTGAACCTGTTACTGATGAGATTGTTTTCAAAGCCGTTTGTAATCTCCTTCTGACCCTATTCCTCTGTATCTGATCCTATCTTTTTCTATAGACTGCATTGCACTGTTAACGGCAGCTCTCCATTTCTCTTTTTCAATTTTTCTAATGGAATTATTCTTGCCTCTTTGAAGCATGCCATGGTCTCTCTCCTTTTTGAAAAGGCCTCATCTTGACCCAACAGTGCCTGATAGTTATCGTTCCATTTTGTTGCTTCCGGTTCTCACGAAGCTAATGGAGGGTACTGTCACCCCTCAGCTATCTAGGTTTCTTGAGAACGAAGACCAATCTGCATCCTTCCCCAGCAGGCTTTAGGCCACTAAAGGGGGCATAGTCTGTTAGGATTTCCATTCTTGACTATTTGGTACTACTTCAGGACCGCAAAGAGGTCGGAGCTTTCATTCTCCTGTACCTCTCTGCGGCATTTGATACCATTGACCATGAGATTCTTCTCCAATGTTTGGAGAGGACCGGGATGTCTGGTGCCCCTTTAGCCTAGTTTGCTTCCTTTTTGTCAGACCGCAAACAGACTGTTTCTTTATTTCCTTTCTGTTCTTTGTCGTCTCCCATCTCCAGTGGGGTGCCTCAGGGGCCTTCCCAATCGCCGCTTCTTTTGAATCTATACTTCCGTCCCCTTGCTGACCTCATTTCCTCCCCATGGTATTTGTTTTTATATGTATGCCGATGACACTCAGCCGGTTTTTCGCCTCAGCTCTCCGGTCTCAGATCCTCCTTCTAAACTCAAGGAGTGTTTAACTGAGATTGGTTGCTGGATATCCAGGAACTGGCTGAAGCTCAATGGGGAGAAGAACAAGTTACTTTCTTACCTGGTAACGTTCTTTCGATGGGATGGTCCGACGACGTATTCCATATCTATGACATGTAATCACCACAGCTGTGCTGCTTCGGAAACTTTTTTCGGCGTCTGCGTCCTGCGTCGATGACGTCGATGCGCCGTCGTCGAGGGCCTCCTCCGACGTCCGACGTCATCCGATGTGATAAGTAGGACGCACGACGCCCGTAGCCTCAGTTGTAGTTTTTTACCCCAGAACGTGTGACACTAGTCAACTGCCAGTCAGACACAAAGCCTTGCGGAACGTAAGCTGCAATCGCAAAAGAAATTCTGCAGCGGGGAAGGCAGGGCGGGAGCGATATGGAATACGTCGTCGGACCATCCCATCGAAAGAACGTTACCAGGTAAGAAAGTAACTTGTTCTTCGAGGGGATTGGGTCCTCCGACGTATTCCATATCTATGACAGACTCCCAAAGCAGTACCAGAGCAAGGAGGAGGGAAAGAATTTAGAATCAAAATTTAGAATAGCCAATCAAATAGCAGAGCAAAGGACCGCCTTGCCAAAGGCCAGATCCTGTGCTCGGATGGAATCGAGGGAATAGTGACGTACAAATGTATGTACTGAAGCCCAGGTGGCTGCATCACAGATGTTGCGAATAGGAACACCCCTCTGCAGGGCAGTAGACGCAGCCATACCCCTGGTAGAATGGGCCCGCAAGCCAGCCGGTGGGTCCTTACCCGCCAAGCGGTAGCACTCCAAGATGGCCAAAATAATCCAGCGAGACAAAGTCTGTTTCGTCACAGCTTGCCCCAAACGCTTTCCAGCGAAACCAATAAAGAGTTGATCGTCCACTCTGACCCGGGACATGCGTGCAACATAAAAGCTTAAAGCTCTCCTAGGATCAAGACTATGGAGCCTCTCCTCTTCCTTACCAGGATGCGGAGGAGGATAGAATGCCGGAAGAACAACCTTCTGGGCCAAATAAAATTCCGTCACTACCTTCGGAAGAAAAGAAGGACGAACTCTAAGGACAACCCTGTCCTTGTGAAATACAGTGAAGGGAGGCTTAACTGAAAGTGCCTGTAACTCACTCACTCTGCGAGCGGAAGTAACCGCAACTAAAAACACAGTTTTCAGAGTTAACAGCCTCAAAGGACAAGAATGTAAAGGCTCAAACGGAGCACCCATAAGAAACTTAAGAACAAGGTTTAAATCCCAACCGGGCACCAGGAAAGGTGACGGAGGGAACACATTAGTGAGCCCTTTCAGAGACTGTGAAATCAAAGGGATTTTAAAGTAAGAACACTCTTCAGACGAGCGCTTAAAGATGGACAGCGCCGCCAGGTAACCTTTAACGGTACCCACTTGCAAGCCCCTGTGGGCCAAAGAAAGTAAAAAGGACAGAACCATGGGGATGTCACATGCAAAAGGATCCACATTCTGAACTCTGCACCAGTCGCAGAACTTACGCCAACGGCAACGGTACAGAGACTTTGTTGCTGGCCTTCGGGCCGAAAGCAACACCTCCATCACGTCCTCAGGGAGGTCCCAATCCTTATACCTCAACCTTTCAGAAGCCAAGCGTGAAGGTTGAGGGATCTGACCTCTGGATGGAGAACCTGACCCCCCTCCCGTGAGAGCAGATCGTCTCGGTAGGGAAGACGACGTGGAGGGCAGATGGATAAGTCGAGAAGGTCCGGGTACCACATCCTCCGAGCCCACGCCGGGGCAATGAGGATCATCCGGGAGCCGAACTTCCGTAACCTCCGCAGCACTTGCGGGATGACGGGGACTGGAGAAAACGCATACAGCAGCGGGAACGACCACTCCACCACGAACGCGTCTCCTAAGGCTCCTTTTGGAGGAAATTCCCGCGAGCAAAACCTTTCGCACTTCCGGTTGACACTGGAGGCGAAGAGATCCACTTGAGGGGTCCCCCAAAGGGCGAAGATCTCCAGGAGAATCTCCTGAGCCACCTCCCACTCGTGAGAGATTGCGCTCTGCCTGCTCAGAGCGTCCGCCGTCACGTTTTCGTCTCCGGCCAGATGAACTGCCGAGATCGAAACTTCCTGCTGGATGGCCCAGAACTCGAGCTTCATCGCCTCCCTGCACAGAGGAAGTGACCCTGCCCCCCCCCTTTTTGTTGAGGTAGTGCATGGCCACTGTATTGTCCGTCAGGATCAGGACACTCTTTCCTCGCACAGTCGGCAGAAAAGCCTTCAGGGCTAGCCTGATGGCCCTCAGCTCCAAAAGATTGATATGGAGTCTGGACTCCGACGGAGACCAACGACCGCTGACTGTCAGCCCGTTGGCATGAGCTCCCCATCCCGTGAGGGATGCATCCGTCACGATCGTCACCTCCGGCCAGGGAAGCCAAAATGGAGCCCCCTTCATCAAGTTGCCTTCGACGGCCCACCGCAGAAGATCCCGGGCGACCGAGGGCGGCACCTGAACCGGGTCCTACATCCTGCCGGAGGACTGCGACCATTGCGTCTTGAGTGCCCACTGCAAAGATCTCATCCGCAGGCGAGCCTCTGGCACCAGAAGAATGCAGGATGCCATGAGGCCGAGCAACCTCAAGAACTCGAACGCAGGGAGCGTCTGGGCATGCTGAAACTTGTGCACCATCTGCTGAATGTGAAGAGCCCTCACCTTGGGAGGAAAACACTGCCCCAGGGAAGTGTCGAGCACTGCTCCGATGTACTGGAGCCGCTGTGTTGGCGTCAAATGGGACTTCTTTAAATTGAGGGAGAAGCCCAGCCTGTGAAGGGAGCGGCAGGTGACGGACAGATGATCCAGGACTTGCTCGGGAGAGCTCCCCCTGATCAACCAATCGTCCAGGTAGGGGTAGACGTGAATCCCCCCTTGCCTGAGATGCGCTGCCACCACCACCATGAGCTTGGTGAAAACCCTCGGGCGGAGGTCAATCCGAACGACAGGACCCGAAACTGAAAGTGCGAGTCGCCAACCGCGAACCTCAGGTACTTCTTGTGCTTGGGATGGATCGGCACATGGAAGTAAGCATCCTTGAGGTCGAGTGACACCAACCAGTCCTGAAGCTGAAGGGCCTGGAGGACTTGAGAGAGAGTAACCATCTTGAACTTGTCCTTCCTGAGGAGTTTGTTCAAACCGCGCAAGTCCATGATGGGTCTCAATCCCCAGTCTTTCTTCGAAATCAAAAAATAAGGGGAATACCATCCCTTGTTCCTCTCCGCTACAGGCACCAGTTCTATGGCGCCTTTCTCCAGCAGGGCTTGAATTTCCTGCACAAGGAGCGGATCCGGACTCTGCAAAGAGAGGTTCCCCGGTGGATTGTCGCGAGGCCTGTGCCGAAAGGGAAGACAGTAGCCGTGGGTTATGATCTCCAGAACCCACACTTCTGAAGTAATGGCTTGCCACTCTACAAGATGCTGTACCAGCCTTCCCCCAACCGGCGAACCATGGGACATGGCCTCACGACTGAGTGGGAGCGGCTGCGGCGTTACCTGAGGGCAAAGAGGCAACTGCCCGAGCGGCCTTGGCACCACGGGTACCCTGTCGTCCACCTCTGGTACCCCTGCGTTGGCCTCTTTGACTGCCAGCTCCTCTCGCTTTACTGAAGGATGAGTAATAGCGAAAGGAACCACCCCTCCACTGCTGTCCCCTAGGACGAAAAGGCGGAGGTTGGCGAACTGCAGCGCCCAACGACTTCGCTGCAGCTTTTGAGGTCTGCAACCTCTCAAGGCTCTCGTCAGCCTTGCTGCCAAAAAGGTGTTCACCGTCAAAGGGCATGTTGAGGAGCCGGGACTGCACATCAGGAGCAAGCAAATCCCGACTTCCGCAACCACGCAAACCTGCGTATCATGGTGCTCGCCGCCATGGACCTACTGACGCATTCAGCTAAATCCAAACCCGACTGAACGGACTCACACATGGCATCCTTACCATCCTGGACCATAGCAAGGAAACCATCCCGTTCGTCCCCTTCGGGAATATGTTCAGCCGCCAACGCAACACAGTTCCACAGAGTGTGTGTGAAACGAGACAAGGCACAAATGGAGTTGGCCGCCTGAAGCGCCATACCACCAGAAGAAAACACTTTCTTCGCCCAGCCATCAAAACGTTTGTCGTCCCTATCAGGAGGGATGGTAGGCTACGACGCCTGCTTTGCCGGGGCCGTGGCCGCCTGCACCCCCAAACTCTCCGGAGTGGGGTGCCTGGTCAAGTAGCAGGGGTCGCTACTGGCTGGACGGTATTTTCGCGACAAGGAGCAGTCCAAGCCGCCGCCACCCTTCTCTGTAAAGCCATATGGAACGGCAGTACCGGGTCAGTTGGGGGACCAACATCAAGGATGTCCGTCAGATCATCCTGCACAAACTCCCCTGGGGGAGCAGACCATCCCAAGTACTCAGAAACCCTAGCCATAAGGCGCCGGTACGAGGAATCGGCATGAGAGCCAGGCTCAGGCCTACAAAACTCCACCTCCGGAGAGGTGTCCAGTCCACTGGCATCATGCAGTGACTGTCTCAAATCGTCAAACTGACTATGGCCCGAGACAATTTCATCTGGAACCTGACTAGGAACCAGGCTATCAGAATCCTCATCCGCCTCTGAAATATAGTCCGGGTGGCGAAAAGAAGGCACCCGAGAGTGCTTGCTCTTAACCAGAGCCTTCCTAGGGGGTTCTCCCGTGCCACAGGGTACCTCCGACACGAAAGGCGTCGATGGCGTCGAGCGAATCGGCGTCGGCGTCGAGAGAACCGGCATCGGCGCCGACGTCAGACGCAGCGCCCCCAGCATCGGCGGCGTCGACACAGCCTTCGAGGCCGGAGCCCCGAGCGTGTCCCTCGACGACCCGAGCGTCGACGGCTTCGACTTCCTCGAAGCCGGAGCCTCGAGAAAGCCTGTCGACGCCCTCGACGCCTCAGACGTCGATGTCTTCCTCGAAGACCTCATAGGTGCACACGGTCTCGAACGCATCGAGGACCGGGACCTGGAACGGGTACGGCGAGAACGAGTCTCCTTGTCCGAACGGGACCTCTCCCGTGACTTGTGCCGACCACTCATGCGAGCGGTGTCTCTCGACCTCTCACGACCGACCCCACTCGGGGGCGCGGACGGCTTAGTACCCTGCGACTCAAGAATCGCCAGCATTTTCTTCCCGAAGGAAGCCCATTCCTCTGGCGTCGCACGGCTGGTGGGGTAAGCGACGTGCCGGGCAGAGTCCTCCGAGGAGGACCTGGAAGACGACCGGTGTCGGCGCTTCCGAGAACGCCTCGAAGAGGCTGAGGAGTGGCGAGACCGACTCCTAGAAGGAGACCCACAAGACTTCCGACGATGACGCGGAGAGTCACCCCTCGAATCATCCGTCGAAAGCCCCGCAGACTTCGACTTCCTGGGCTTGGACACCCGACCTACCGACAACTTCTTCTTACGTTCGCGTAAGGCTTTGGACGTGAGCGACTGGCAGTCGATACAGTCATCCGTGTCGTGGGCCTCCCCGAGGCACCAGAGGCAGGCGTCGTGCGAGTCCCACACATCTTGGACCCACACTCCCTGCACTTCTTGAAACCCGGACGCGGGGTCGAAGACAAAGTAGAAGACATCTTCACACAAAGGATTTGCACAAAACGAACAGGTTCGAAGAACCGAGAAGAACAGAACTCCAAAGAGTCGAGGCGTGAACCGAGAATCACAAAGCAACACGTTCGCGGAAAAAACGGAACTGAGGCTACGGGCGTCGTGCGTCCTACTTATCACATCGGATGACGTCGGATGTCGGAGGAGGCCCTCGACGACGGCGCATCGACGTCATCGACGCAGGACGCAGACGCCGAAAAAAGTTTCCGAAGCAGCACAGCTGTGGTGATTACATGTCATAGATATGGAATACGTCGGAGGACCCAATCCCCTCGAAAGCTGGTTGGCTCTGCAAATAAATTCTTGTTCTCTTTGGAATTCTTGGCTGGACTCTTTGGGTACTTGTCCAGTTCCTGGTGCTTGTGTTAAGAGCCCAGGAATAAAGCTTCTTCCTACCGGCTCACATGAAGCTCAGATAGCTTCAGTTTGTAAAGCTGGCTTCCTTAGGCTGAGTTTTTTTTTAGGAAGATTCTCCCATTTTTGCCATTTCAGTTTCGTTCCTCATTAGTTACAGCTTCTATTATGGGCTCTCTGGACTATTGCAATGGTATTTACCTTGGACAATCTGATTCATTTAGTGCTGAGGCTACATATTTTACCACATTCTTCAGCACATTTATCTCTCAATGCTCCCAAGCTTTCTCACTTAACTGCGCTGTTGACTGAGCGCCAATGAATCCCTGTCAGAAGCTGTACCAAGTTTAAGGTTTTATGCATTTTACACCGTGCTATTCATTTTTAAGTCCCTGTCTTTCTTTGGACAAAGCTTACCTGCTATGTGCCTTTGTGACTTCAATGATCACCTTCCCAAAATGTTTTGGAAGTCCCGTGCTTTCACAAGGCAAGCGCCCGAGGACGTTGCTTTTCTGTCCTAACTCTGGTATTGTGGAATTCCCTTCCTCGACATTTGTAAGGGATCTCGGACCATTTCTTCTAAAAAACCCTTAAAACATTCTTTTTTGATTTATGATATTGAATTGCCTCACCAGTTGCTGTCAGTGCCCAGATGCTTTGGGCCTTGGTTCGGAATTAATAACTGCAGTTACTTACTTACAAGTTCTTTCATGGCTGTACCTGTCTTTTGTTAGAAGTATAAGGCCTGGCTCTTCTTGCAATCTTTTGGGAATTGACTGATTTTTCTTGCTCTCAGTAGCATTGCCGATTTTGGCTGGCTAAGTGAAAGGATGTTACACTGGTATTTATGCAGTCTACAAGATCATATGAATAACTAACTAAAATGTGTCAAAATGTGTATGACCCATTCAATGTTTGGCTCAAACTATGCTAGGGAAAAATCCATATGCGATTCTAGGTGGTCATTCATGATTTCTTATGAAGTACAGACTAATGTTGCATGGAAGGATTCTATCCCGCACGTCTGCAACAAGCTGGTCGACATGAGAAATGCCATTTGCGGTATCAGAAAATTAACAAGAAATATGTAGGAGAAGACTATCTACCTACCGGAACATCCTAAATGGTTTTGAGAAACCGCCAGTTGGCTTTGTTTCAAAAAGAAAAATGAAGATTACATTTTAAAAATAGAGCCCTATATGCGTGCCAATGGGAAGGAGTTCCCTACATGAGAAGGGGTTTCCATATCCACATCAAGAAATTTCTCGTCCTGATGAAGGCCCTCATTTGTGACCAAACAAGAATGTTTTAGGACAGACTTATCTTGTGTAAGGAGCCGAAACTGTGTGTTGACCTGTATTTGACTAGACAGAAGCACTAGTGTTTTGTCCTATTAGGATGATTTCTCCTCCTCGATAACGTACTATACCTCTGTACCGTATATAAAACTTAGTGACATTCAGAAAGAGCTAAAAAAAAAAAAAATCACACGTTGATAATTGAAGTGCTCTTACCAGTACATGAGGAATAGAACACGTGAGTTTTGTTAGAGTTGTATATAAATGTATGACATTTTGTGGTACTAGATTTCTTTGACACTTCAGTGTGTTTGTTTCAATTGGTTGTGTTTATTTACTATGATTCATTAATTGCGGGGGTGTGCGTGTGATCGTGTATTGGATGGTACCGTATATGGTTTTGTTATGTGAATTATATTAACGAAGAAGAATCAATCATTAAATTAACAGATTGCTGGTGAAAGTGCAGACGATTTAATCAACTTCTAGCACCGTGGTCGTAGCCCAAAGTTACTAAAGGCGTGAAAAGGGAGAGGTAGTCTGTTCTACTTGTTCTCCATAATGGAAAATAAAAAGAACATGCATGAGAAATAAACGCATTCCTTGACTGCCAAAGAATTATTATATTTTGTGATTAAAAAGGGATTATATATGGTTGGCCACAATACAAGGACTAAAATGTCAGGAGGACACTGTTACAATAAATTATGATACAAGATAAAAATGTACCTTTGTTTTCAGTGCAAGTTATACATAAGAATTACTTTGACCAGACTTAATAAAGTTTTCATCTTTTTCCAGCAGCCTATTCAGTTTCATGCACAAATACATATATATTGTGTTGTGACACTGGATTAAAAGTGAAATACTGTCAAATATGTAATTGTGGCAGTAAATAAACATGTACACATGCAAAGATGGAACGTTCCTCTTAGAGCCTGCAGTAAACCGAATATGTTCAGGCCATAATCAACTTCTGTAATCCGTGCACCAACATTTGGAAGAACGGAAACTTTGCCTTACCAGGCAGCAGATGACATCGCCCCAATTTAACTTGGCATCCGTATGAAACATTCCTCTATGGCTCGCCCTTCTGTTTGATTAACTGCAAACTGATGCTCCTTGTGCCATGCCCCGGACTGGCGTAGCTTCGTAGTGGAGGGGAGGTGGAAAATACACCACTTGTGCTCCCATTATGTGGGCTGCGTCTGCCAAAATTGATTCTGTGCTGGATTGGCAACAATGCACACTTTCGGGTAGAATGTAATCTATGTAGGAATGTAATGTAACCCACTTTAGGATTTGTGCACTCCACGTTTGATTTTGCAGATGGGGGAGAACATATATTTTTTTTCATAGGGACTCTCAACTGGACATCTAATTTTCCTTTCATATCCAAAGCACGTGTCGGTTAACAGCCTTCTGCAGGGAGGGTCCTTTTTTTAAAGAAATGGCAGAGCTGGAGTGAATAATCCTCTCATCATAAAGGCAGACATTTTGACATTAGGGCCATTCACTCTAGGAAGTCCTACAACAAGGAGTGAAAGTCTCGGTTTTGGCTAGTTGGTCCCCTTACAACGCTCTCATTTCCTGTCAACAGTGTACCAGTACCTACATCCGCAAATGTGTCCCTAGGCATTGAGCAGTTTGCTTATGTTCAATAGGACCGGTGCCTGAAGATGTTAAAGAAACATATGTATGCCAAACCAGGTTCTCAAAAGCAGCAGCCCATCTCCACAGCAGTCCACCAGAACATATTTTGTAAGAGTCTGAGAAATGCACAGGATCCCCCATCAAAACATTTACAGCCCTAATCCAGCTCTCCAGTCAAACACCAGGCAAACACAAACAGGTTTTGGCAGCCAGCCACTCAAGACTACACTCAAGTTATCAGATTCCACATTGAACATATCTCAGGCAGAAAACTTGCCTAACCCGGTTTAAACCACTCTAGCACATGAAGGCCCAGGGCTCAGGACGCAACTACATCGTAGCCCTACCTCATGTTTTTCCGAGACCCACAAATGCCACAAATCAATTGGCAGGGAGTGTGACATATAAAATGCAATAGCACCCAAATGGCTATCAGGTAGACCCTTTTGGCTACTAATGCAAAACTGTTACACCTGTTGGGAAAGCCAAAACTAGAAGCAGCTGCCACCAATCAACCAGGGACCAAAATGGAGTGCTTTAAGCGCACCCCAGCCATGGTGGAAATATGGGCTCAGACAAAATGTTGAAGTGGCAGGATGACGTCAACACAAGTCCCACAAAAGTTTTAAAAAAGCAGCTAAGTCAGCAAAAGGTTTAGAAGTCCTGCAAAGTGGGAACAGAGAAATCCAAAGTTCTGCCATAACAAAGAAATAGGAGAAAAAAAAACACACCTCTCCCTCTCTCTCGCTCTCTCTCTCTTTCACAGAGTCAATTAACAGTAGCATACAGCTAGTGATAAGAGCACATTTTGCACCCTGCCGTAAGGCATTCATCAAGGCCTTCATAACCAGCTGGAACAGTGGGGGAGGGGGGAGACAGCATTGCCTGGCGCCCTTTTCCACTTACTAGTTCTTGCAAACTACTCCACCCTTCTTAATTCTAGAAGTTAGCTTTGTGTAAATCAATTTCACCAGACTTAGGAACACTGGTCCAAAATTCACAAGTTCAAGGTTCCAACCTTTTTCCAGCATCAAATGATGCTATTGCCTGCTCCTTGGGATCGCTCTACAGCTCTCCGATTAGTGCATCACTCTCATGAGGTTACCCAAGGTGGTGCAATGTCGTCCTGTTTGAATCCTGCGTGATCTGGTCTCACCAATCCTGCACAACAATACAGGGATCGAAATTAAGATTGGATAAGAAGGAGATAAAAGCAGCTTCTGCTTCTTCAGAATAACTAGTGTCCAGGAGTTACCACTGGGAAATGAGGAGCCAATACAGAAAGTTCCACAAATCAAACTTCCACATAAGATGCAAACATATCTTTTGTCCATATTTTATGACCCCTTATGTTTTAAATGTCCTATAGATGTGTCTTATAATGTATTTTTAGATTATACCAATAGCACATAGTTAAATTCATATAGGTGTGCTTGCTTGGCATCAGTTGGCCTGAGGAGAGAAAAGTAACTCTTTGTAGCTCTTGGTGTCAATATAACTAGGCTCTTCTAGGCCACAAGCAGGAGCTAAATAGCTCTCAGCGCGCCTCAATTTTGAACCCTGGCAAAAATGTGCTCAGAATTGTGGCATCCTCATTTAAAAGCGAAAGCACGTGAAACATTGAACATGGTGGAAGGTTGCCAAATGGATTGCCCTGTTTATAATCAGGACAACATTTAGTTTTGGAATGTAGCAGTGAGGAGCTAAAAAGCTGGAGAGGTTTGCATCAGAGGTATGAGGTAGAACCTCTAAAGGAGTTTATTATTCTTGAGGCTCATACTGTGGAGACACACGCAATATACCCTTTCAGAGTATAGAAGGATTTCAGACTCAAAGATTTTCTTTTCTGCGAAATTCTTTGGAAATGTACTTCACTATTTGCCACCAGATAGCCTTGAAAAGGAGCAAGTCTGGTTGAAACACATGTTGACATTTGTAAATCTGATGCCATCTACCATTTGGAGCTGGATGGCGATATTGAATTTGGATGTACAAGATTAAACCGCGGCGCGAAAGTACAAATTCGAAAATGTAGAATCGAAAATGCAAGCTGTGGTATAATCACAAAGTACTTTTCCCACATCCCCTTACCCGCTCCCCCACTACTTACCTTGTGCCACCGACTCCCACTCTCTCCCTGGTAACCAGCGCCGGTTTGACTTCTGTGGAGTCCAGTGTATCTCATCGGTTTGGTTGTGTTGGCAAAAAAGGTACCGGCTCTAAAAAGTGTATGGGAGCGTGATCACTTTCTCAAGTCAAATTCATTGGGGAGTTGGGCAGGTAGATCCCATTAGACCGCATGATGCAGCATTCAAACAAGTCTGTAGGTTCCAACATCTGGTATATCTAGGCCCCATGCCTGATAAGGTAGGGTAACTGTTTCCCATTTAACTCGGGCTGCTTTTTCACCCCAAACAAGCCAAGGGAGATAGCAATGATTTGAGCTTTGCAAATTGTGTATTTAAACATACAGGGATATTTGTGAAGAAATACAGGCAATAACATTTTAAGTAATGCAAATCTAGACCTGAAGGACATCAGCTGAGTAACTGAGCGTGCTATATAAATGCCCCGACATTTCACCTGGTTTTGGGACCCTCTAAGGGCATTGTAGCAGTTGGCTCTAGATATAACCTCAAAGTTGTGAGGGCCTTTAACCAGGATCCTTGGGCCGGTACCACTCATTCCAGCGCTTGGAAGACGCGATTATTGATATTAGCATTCTGGGCTGCCAATTCGGTAACCCAAGATGTTGAAACCAATGTATTTTCCTTCAATGAACGGGTCGCCTCGCGGCCCCTTCATTGACAAAAAATGTATTTACACAAGATGGATGCCGTTTGAGCTGGAAGACGGGGCTCCACGCAGAGCCCCTCCTCCATTTGTATGGCGGACCAGCAAGGAGACAGAGCGACACAGAGGTGGCAGGCACCATCGCCGCAGTAAGCAGGTAAGTTGGCCAAGGTTGGAGGGTCAGGAAAATGGATGGGAAGGAAGTGTGAGGGGGAAGATCGCGGTGCGGGCGGGCGAAGCAGTCGTCAAGTTGCTTCGAATGCTAGCTTGTTTTGTGTGATTCAGCCTGCGATCCAAGCAATCCGATTGGTTGCTCTCCTCGTCCCGGGTACTAATAAGGAGAAACAGTCCCCATTTTGTGGGATATTCGAGGAAGATTGCATTTAGGGGTTTGCTGGATAGTGCAAACAGTATGGGGAGAGAGGGCAACCTTGGCACATGCCCCTAAATAACGAGAACTTATCAGATGTAACCACCGTTGTATATACTTGTGCCATTGGCGAGTGTATAGCAATGCAACTAGTGAAATACAAAATGCCCCCACTCCATTACGGGTGAGGACCATCAACCTGCAGTTCCAATCCTGTGAATCAAAAGCCTTTTCGGCATCTAGAAAGGTGGCCAATGAAGGTAAATGGGGTCACCTAATGCATTAACACTAAATAGCTTATGGAGGCTTTGAGTTGCAGCACAACGGGTACAAACCGAGAGCTGTAATCATATTTGGAATGATAGGGAGGATTCTACATGCCAGAACTTTGTTGTCAATATTTAGTATTGAGAGCGGCCTGTAGAATCTGCAATCCAGAATATCCTCGTTAGGTTTGGGGAGGAATATAATCCTAGGAAGAATAAGGAACAAGTTACTTACCTGTAACTGTTGTTCTCCAGCATGGGTCTGGCATGGATTCATGCTCATGAATATTCCCCGTCGTCAGGCTGGGAATCCTCCCTGGAGTCCCGATCGACGCAGTAGAATCTTGTGAAGGTGTGCGTCGACCTCCACGTAGCAGCCCTGCAGATGTCCAGCAGGGGACACCAGACAGGAACGCCGTGGTAGCACCGATCGCTCTGGTCGAATGGGCTCTCGGACGGCCAGGCAGCGGTCGGTTTGCCAACCGGTGACAATGCATGAGGCAGCCGGAGAGCCATCTGGAAATGGAAGTCTTCGAGAGAGCCTTCCCTTGATTCACAGACCCAAAGTTCACAAACAGTTGTGACGTCTTCCGAAAACTCTTCGTGCGGTCCACGTAGAACTTCAGCGCTCTAGCTACATCCAGCGAGTGCAAAGTCTTCTGGTCCGGCGTCGAAGGCGACGGAAAGAAAACTGGTAACACCAAGGGCTCGTTGAGGTGGAAGTCCGACAGCACCTTGGGCATGAAGGAGGGGTGCGTCCTCAGCACCACCCTCGTGTCATGAAAAGTCAAGTATGGGGGCTTGCAAGATAGGGCCTGAATCTCTCCCACTCGTCGTGCAGAGGTGATGGCCACGAGGAACGCTGTCTTCCATGACAGGAACTTCAAAGGCGCCAAATGCATAGGCTCGAATGGGGCCCCCATGAGCCTGGTCAGCACCACATTAAGCTCCCATGCCGGGGCAGGAGCCTTCACCAGCGGGAATGATCAGAATAGTCCCTTCATAAATTCCTTCACCAGGCGATGAGACCACAAGGACGCCCGTCCCGTCGTCCTGGTATATCGGGAGATGGCAGCCAGATGTATCTTTATGGAGGCGTGAGCCAGTCCAGCCTTGGCCAGCGACAGCAGGTACGGCAGCACTTGAAGGCCGTAATTCGCAGAGGGTTAATCTTCTGTGCACGGCACCAGACAGAGAACCTCTTCCATTTATGACCGTAACACTTGAGAGTTGAGGACGCCCTGGCCTTTGCAAGGGTTACCAGTCATTTGGTCGAAAACCAAATGGTCGAATGACCATTTGATCGAAGTAAAATGGTCGGAAAAAAAAGGTCGATTTTTTTTTTTTTTAACATTTTATTTTATGGGGGGGGGGGGTTCCCCCCAACCCCCCTTTTTCTTTATTAAAAAATATTTGTTAAGCAACCAAAACTAAAAAAAAATACATAAATAAATTTGACCTTTTTTTTTGACCATTTTGATTCGATCAAATGGTCATTCAACCATTTATTATCGACCAAATGACCGGACACCCTTTGCAAGAACCTCTCTGCAATCAGCCGGGATATCGTACCCTCCAAACTCTAGTGCTGCAGGAGCCAGGCCTGCAAGTTCAGCGACTGTGCGTCGTGGTGGAGAATGGCGCCTCCTTCTCTGGAGAGAAGATCCGCGTCCGCCGGCAGCCTGACTGGCGGGGATGTTGACAAATCCAGAAGGTCCGGGAACCAGACCTGCCTCGGCCACGCCGGTGCGATGAGGATCATCCTGCACCTGGACTTCTTGAGCTGGTTGATGAGGCGGAGCAGCAACGGCAATGGAGGGAACGCGTATAGAAACAGGCCGTCCCAAGGGAACGAGAAAGCATCGCCCATGCTCCTCAGCTGTGGGAACCTGCTGGCGAACCTCTGGCACTTGGAGTTCATCGCTGTCGCGAACAGGTCGATCTGGGGTTTGCCCCATCGTTGGAAGAGTCGATCCACTTGATCCTGGCGCAGTTCCCACTCGTGGCACGAGCGCAGCTCCCTGCTGAGTTATTCGGCGATGGTGTTTTTTATTCCTGCCAGGTGGAAGGGAACCAGAAACATCCCCTGGGCGACGGCCCAGTGCCACAGATCCTGGGCCTCCTTGGATGGGGCTGGGGATCTGGTGCCCCACTGCTTCCGTATGTAGAACATCGTGGTGGTGTTGTCTGTGAAGATCCTCACCACTTTGTCCTTGAGGGACGGGAGGACGACTTGAGCACCCAGAACACTGCTCGGAGCTCCAAGATGTTGATGTGAAGGGACCTCTCCTCTGGGAGCCAAAGGCCTCTTGCATGGAGATCTCCGGTGTGGGCCCCCAACCCTCCAGAGAGGCGTTCGTAGTCACCGTATCTTGAAACGCCGGGGTTTGAAAGTCCGTTCCCGTCGTGAGATGAGCCCGGGTGCCCCACCATAGGATCGCCCGATGGAACTCCTCGTCGAGGGGGATCCTGTCCTCGAAGCAGCCCCTCGCCTGAAACCAGCGGGCGTCGTGGAACTCCTGTAGCGGACGCATCCGAAGTCTGCAAAGGGGCACAAGGTAGATGCATGAGGACAGCATCCCGAGAAGGGACTTGATGGACCTCACCCTGGCCACGTCCGTGGCTAACAAGCGCTGCACCTTGCCCAGGATGGTCTTGATCCTCTCCTCTGAAGGGGAGGCCAATTGCTCCACTGTATCGAGCTTCGCCCCCAAAAACAGTACTACTTGTGATGGAACCAGGTGGGATTTGGGGTAGTTGATGGCAAACCCCAGCTCCATGAGCAACCGGACAGTCCTCGCCGTATGATCGACGGCGAGTTCCCTTGACCTTGCCCGGATTAGCCAGTCGTCCAGGTAGGGGTAGACGTGGATCCCCTGCAAGCGCAGCCGCGCCGCCACTGATGCCAGGCACTTGGTGAAAACCCTGGGTGCCGACTTTAATCCGAACGGTAGGGTTCTGAATTGGTAGTGGCGTCCTTGAACCACGAACCTGAGGAACTTCCTGTGCTTTTTTAGAATGGGGATGTGGAAGTAAGCATCCTCCAGGTCCAACGACGATAGGAAGTCGCCTTCCTCCAGCTGTCCCAGCACGTGCTGGAGGGCGACCATCCCGAATTTCTGCTCCTTGATGTGTTTGTTTAAACGACGCAGGTCCAGGATGGGGCGCCAGCCGCCTGTCTTCTTTCTGACAAGGAAGTACCTTGAGTACACTCCGGAGCCCCGGAGCCTCGAGCTCGATGGCACCTTTTTTGAGAATCGCCTTTACTTCCAACAGTAGTTGAGGGACGTGATTCTCCTTCCTGGCCACGGGAGGAATGCAAGGGCACTTAATTCCAGCGAGTGCCCGTTGGCCAGGGTGTCCAGCACCCAACGGTCGGTGGAGATGGACTCCCACACGCTGACGAACTTCGTCAGCCGGCCTCCCACGGCCGGGTCAGTCTTGTTTGGAGGAGGCCTTGCCGCCTTGGCCTCCTTGACGACGACGGCAGGATCCCCCTTGCTTGCCGAGACCTCTGTAAGCCTCCTGGGAAGAGGAGCCGGCCGCTTGGCAGTAAGCAGAGGAGCCACCGCTGGATCCTTTGGAGGCACCTTGTCTGCCTCCGGGGCTCCGAAAGGACCGTCGCTGCTGAAGCATCCCAAGGGCCCGGGCCGTCTCCGAGTCGGTCTTGATGGCCTGTAGAGACTCATCCACCGCCTTACCAAAGAGGTTGTTGCCATCGAACAGCATGTCCAACACTCTGGTCTGGACGTCCTGGCGAAAGTCTGTTGCCTTGAGCCATCCCTGTCGTCGGAGGCAAACTCTGTTGCCCAGTTGGAGAAATCCGGTATCGGCGATGTCCCTCGCCACCGTTATGGCGTGATCTGACGCCACCTCGCCCTCCTGCAGAATTTCTAGGGCCTCTGCCCTTTTGTCATCAGGCAGGAAATCTAGCAGGGGAGCTATCTTGAACCAGAGCTCCCTGTCGTAGCGGGCCACGATCGCTAAGGCATTGGCCGCCTTAATAGTCGTCGCCGCCGACGAGATGACTTGTCGTCCCATAGAGTCCAAATTCTTGCCCTCGCTGTCTGGCGGGGAAGTGGAAGTTGAAGCCGCCGTGCCCGCTGCCGCCTTCTTAGCCGCTGCCGAGACGACCGAGTCCGGCGTGGGCTGGGCCCTGAGGCACAAGGGGGAGGCATCGGGGACTCGGTACTTCTTCTCGTACCTGTCCCTCTTGGTGGGTGTTGAGGACAGCAAGCCCCTCGTTCCAGATGTCGTCGAGTAAAGGCACCGCGAGGACCGTCTTCCTCTTAGCCTCTCGTCGTTGGTACAGAAACCCCTCCTTTTTCTGTTCTTCAGGGCAGAGCTGGAAGAGCTTGCATACCCTGGTTATCATGGCGTGGAAAGAGCCAAATTAACAAGGGGGGTCCTGGGAGTCCCTCTGCCAGACATTAGTCCTGGTTACGAGAGACTTACCCAGAGTCTTTAGCTCACCATCTTTCACAGAGAAGAAATATCCCAAACATATCAGTCTTTGTCCTGTCCTGGGGCAGTCCAGCACCGAAATGCTAGGCAATTCTCCTCTGAACAAGAGTACCAACAGAAACCCCAGACACGTGTTTCGGTCTGGTTGGACCTCATCAGTAGGGTGGATCTGTGCCTCTCTAAGAATAGTGAGCAAGGGGTCCACGTCTGGATTCCCCAGTAACTTAGGGTGAGACACAAAGTTACTTAAATATGCCAACCTTGTCTGCGGGAACGCCCGCGGGGGGGGGGTGACGACGGGATGTACGCTGTGTCATCGCTGCCGTCATCGTCCGTCCCCGTATCCGTCGCCGTATCCTCTCCCGGCGAGGGGGATGAGGGGTCCACCGGTCTCGCAGGCACGAAGGGCAGAGCGGGGTGGACTCTCCTCCGCTTATTCGGAGGGCTTCCCGACGGGCCTGGTTCTGGCTCCTCCCTCGGGGTGTGTGGTAATCTCGTCCTTATCTCGGTACATAAGGATTGGATTGGCAACAAAATTGCCGCCGAGACATCCTGGGGCTCGGGCAATGGCCGCGACGGACGGGATGGCCGCTCCCTTGGGCCCTGTTCATCGTCGCTATCTTCGATCACGTCAGCAGGGACGGTCCCCTGGGATCAAACCTTCTCGAACCTCTCGTTGAGGTTTCTGAACCTCTCGTTGAGGCCTATGGACCTTTCGTTGAGGCCCTTCTCGGTCTCGACCAGTTCCTCCTCAGAGGCTGATTCCGAGTCTGTAATGGCCACCGGCCCTCCCCCCTCTTTTTCAGCCGGGGGCTTCACGGGGGTCTTAGCGATGGGCTGGAAAGAGGATTCCCTCCGCGGCGGCAGGGATACTCTGGGCCCAGAGGCCGTTTCCATTGGCGTAGTCTCAGCCGGCTCTGCCAGGGTCGCAGTGACCACTTCGTTGGATCAAAGCCCTCACCACCTTAGGTGCGTCCTGGGCCTTCGCCTTGGGGGTACGGTCAGCGCCTCGCTCCCCCTTCGAGATTGACCAGGTCCGCTCCAGCAGCCTACCCGGGTTCTCGGACTTCCTCTTCCCCGAACCAGAGCGCTGGCTCGTGGTCGAACGTGCCGGGGAAGTAGCGCCGTGCTTGGCAACCAAAGAGCCCAACCTTTCGGCGCTCCCGGAGCCCGCAGACTCACGGTTTCTTGGCCTTCTGTTGGGCCCCGTCGCCGCGGCGCCCTCAAAGGACTTAGAAGCCCGCTGAGACTTCTTCGCCTTCTCACTTGCTGTGCCCTTCTCCAGCCAGGTGGCGAGGCGGGAACGACGATCTTGTTTGGTCCGTTCCGAAAGGTTCTTGCAGAACGCACAGTCCTTCTCCACGTGCGTCTTGTCCCCATGGAGGCAGTAGAGGCATCGCGAATGCTCGTCCTCCTTGAAAACGTTATATAATCCGCATCCAGGGCTTGGATCCGGGCGTCGAGCTCCCTTTGTCCTGGGCCATGTCCGTTGAGGTAAGCCGCAGATCTTCCGGAATCCTCCAAGAAGTGTAAACTCGACGAAAACTTCCCCCTTGAGGGGCGTAGAAGAATTCCGAAATGGGTCCCCATTATCAGAAGTAGAAACGGTGGAGCTTGAAGCTCGATTAAACCGAAAAAATGAGAAATACTCCTGAAAAAGCGTGAAAACGCAGTAAAAAACTTGAGCGCTAAACACGAGGACTCCCAACACTTGAGCGTGCAGTAAAAATCTGAGGATGGCTGCCAGAGGCGGGGCTTAGGGAGAGGGCAGTCATTGGCTGGGGGCAGTATGACCGATCAGTGATTGGTTACTACTAAGAAGGACAGATCAGAAACAAAACTGATACTGATTTTTTCTTTACCGAGGATTCCCAGCCTGACGACGGGGAATATTCATGAGCATGTGAATCCATGCCAGACCCCATGCTGGAGAAACTACAAATATGGGAAGTTTTCAATTATTCCAACCATTATATTTTATAAAGTAAAAGTTATCCCTGCATTGATATTTAAAGATCCCACCTTTGTATGGTCGACTGTTGAAGGAAAACTGTGGCACCGATTTATACATCTTCCTCAGGGCATCCCGGTTTCTGTCATCAGGTTTGAGCTTGCGCTCACATCCTTGAAGACAATAGTGTAATCGCGGATCTGGAATCTTAATAGAAAAAATCTGACTTTGGCTCCTAAATCGTTATTCACCATTTCATCTGTCCTTGCTGGACACGGCTCTTGCTCTACATATAATAACGGGATCACTTGGTGCAGAGAGCTTTTACCCAGAATAAATTAAAATAAAGAGGATTTAATAACACGTTCCCAATAATTAAAAAAAAAAAACGTTTGGTCTCTTCATTGGATCAGAACAATGGAAGCATAAACTATTCTGCCATTTTTATTATGACACTAACCCACCTGCCCAACTACTTAAGACTATTCCCGAACAGTCAGCATAGAGGCATCTTTATAAGACTTAGATTAAACTTATATTCGACAAGGGAAATTGTGGGAGCCAGACATAATTGGACCACTGATGACAGATGACATTGTTTGTGCAAAGCCAAAGTGGTAATTGAGACACTTGAAACCCTATTTGTAGTGTACCCTAGTTTGGTAAGCTCATAAGGATGAGGTATTTTGCAAAACATTTTTATAGTCTCGGCTATGAACACTACTTACTATTGGCTTAAGGTACTAAATGGTACCAACACCCCTCTCATCATAACTGCCATTTCGTATATACAGGAAGTGCTAACAAATAAGGAGTAAATAAATCTTCTAACTTGTTCTGATCACGCTTATAAAATCTAGCCAACTAAATTAGAAATGACTTCAGAAGATTGGATATTTGCAAATTCTACCCTGTTCAATTGTCAGTCCATGCTATCGATAGACAGGACGATACATTTCATCTTGTTACAACTCCTTTAAGCTGTATCTTGACATATTGTTTTCGATTTTTAGATGGGTATGACAAGATATTTTGGAAATGTTCTTTATAATGTCATTTCTGATCATGTCTGATAAGTGAAATAATCGAATTCACTGCATAATGGATTCTTTTGATTTCTTTTTTTGATTTTATGATTAATCATTTTGTAAAGGTTTGAAATAAACCATAAACAGAATCAAAAACTGCCGCCCACTTCTCGGAAAAAGCGACAGCCTGGATCACCTCATTCCTGGACAATAGATTATTGCGAGTTTTCTCCCCTACTGCCACCTCAGAACCCTCACCAGTCACTTGTGGAGTGCCCCAAGGATCTTGTGTATCCCCGACACCCTATAATGTGTTTACAAAACCTCGAATTGACATTTTTGACCTTCTGGGTGTTCCGTATACCAACTACGCTGATGACACCCAGATACTTATCCCTATCACAGGTGACCACAAAACCGACTCACTCGCCATCAACACCATTTATCAAGTTATCCAGGCCTGGATGGCTTAGCATGAACTATGCTTAAAGGATAGTTCCGGGACTTTTTTTTTATTGTCCCTACGGGTCGGCCATGTGTTTGTAAGCATAAATCGGTAGATCGTAGGAAACTTTCCTATGGACCTTACCCGACTTTTCGCCCATTATCGCACTCGAAATCAGCCTCCATTTTGTGATAATCCTATCATTCCGCCGCATCGACCTGGCTCACCTGCCTTTGCGGCACTAAATCAAATCCCCCGCCCCTGAGCCTGACATCAGCAGACGCGTACTGCCCATTTCAAGCACGTCTTCGTGTCAACAATCGCTGCGCCTCAGCTATTGACGTGTTGCCATGGAAATGGCAGGACGCCTCTTTCCCCAATAAGTATAAACAGACCGTTTCACAACATACAGCAGCAGATTTTCGATTCCATTCCTCTCTCTGTGTTACTTTGAGTATTCTGTGACTCGTTTCAGTGCTCTGGTCAGCTACCTTCGCCGCTTGTAGCCCGTGTGAACACCTGTACCATCTCTGTAAATTATTTTACTATCTTTACCGCACAATGGCCACAATAATGCCGTATATGTACGAGCCCGAGTACACCGAGGAGGAACTACTGGAAAGGCAAGCACGCGAAAACGATGGGGATTCGGACAGCAGTTGGGAGGACCAGTCAACGGATGAAGAGCCTGGACCATGTCGCATGGACGGCGTCTCCACCTGGTGCACGTGCAATCGGTGCGAGCTAATGCCAACTGAGGAGGAGAACTGCTGCTGCCGTGAAAATTCCGGGTGCTTGGCCTACATTTCGGAAAGCGAGCAGTCTGCAGGAAGGCGAGCAAAGTCCGCAATGCATCACCGAGCTGCCAGAGTTCAGGGAAGCCTGCCTCTCACGGACAGTGTTGAGGATGATGATGGTGCTTATGCACGAACTTCGTGGCACTGTTCGTCCGCGTAATCCGAGTAACGAGTAAGTATACTCTGTTTGTGATGTCAGTGATGCCACCACTATTTCATGGTCGTCTCCCACATATAAAATTACATTTACATATCATTTGAACGCATGTAAATTGGTTCCATATAGTGCATTTTCTAGATATAATTTTTTTCTAAGAAAAATGACATGTGTTACCTGAATCGACATTGATAAGAAAGTTTGGTCAGTTTAATACAGTTTGCATCTTTTTTTTTCACAGGTGGTACAGGCTGGTGGCCTATCGTTGCTTCACTTGGTGGCTTCACGGGAGGCTCGGACACCGCATTCGGAGAGTAATACCTGCCTGTGCGGTACTTGCCATTTCCCCAGTGACAGTGGACAATACCGCGGATTTTCCCTCGATGTGCTGCAACCTCAACTTTACAATGTGTAATGTTTATTATTTATGTTTAACTAAAATCTAAAATAAAGCCCAACATATATTTTAGCAATGGTTGTTTTGATTTTTTAAATGAATCTAGTGTGTCTCCGTTGAATAGCCTTCCAGTGCCTTGTCTTGTCACACCACATGTCTCCGGCCAGCATCCTCCCTCACGCTGGCCGCACACCTTCAATCCACATAACCGTTGAACCCATATATGCAGCAGTCATACATATATTATTTTGTGGGTTGGCATCAAGCGTTGGCAATAAAAAGCTGTTGGATTTTATTGATACAAAACATGGTTATAGGTAAATAATAAATATGGTTGATCATAATAAATCCTCTTTTTGGGCACCGGGTACAGAGATGACCCCCATATATTCTCCTGGGAGGGTGAGGTATTTATAAACTCACCCCCCTGCCTTCCATGTAGTAGATCCTGCAGCCATCCTCTTACATTCAGTTAGATGGCCTCTCCTTGGTGAGGCCCTGCGGCAAACGGGTCTTGTCTGCACGACCACCGCCCCGATCCACCCCCCCCGCCCTATCAAAGGCAGTTCGCACCGGGGTACTTGTGCTGGCAAGTGGAGCTGTCAGGGAGCGATAAAGGCCAAGAGGTGCCAAAGACCATGTACACTTCAAAGTGGTCTATAGAGCATGGGTTGTTGTTCCCATGTCTACCTCCAGACCCCGTGTCTCCTGCCAAGCATCCCCCCTCACGCTGGACGGCCCCCTGCAATCCACATAAGTGTGTCTCCATTCACGAGTCTTCCTGTGTCTTGTCTGCACGACCACCGCCCCGATCCACCCCCCGCCCTATCAAAGGCAGTTCGCACCGGGGTACTTGCGCTGCTGGCAAGTGGAGCTGTCAGGGAGCGATAAAGGCCAAGAGGTGCCAAAGACCATGTACACTTCAAAGTGGTCTATAGAGCATGGGTTTGTTGTTCCCATGTCTACCTCCAGACCCTGTGTCTCCTGCCAAGCATCCCCCCTCACGCTGGACGGCCCCCTGCAGACCGCATAATGCCACGACATATACACGTCATTCATTCACAAACACACCCCTGTTTCGAATTCTTTATAACCCACTTCATATTTCTAATGAGAACTTCTTTGCGCTTTGCTAGTCAACCCGTGAAGGTGCTGGTTATCTGCTCTTCGTCTCTGTGAACTTCCGTGACCACTTTGAGCAAACTCGTCAGTTTGCAACCTGTGAACTGCTCCCTGTTCTACGACAAGAAACTACTCTGATCCCTGCATCTAACTGTTTGTTCGTCAAGGTAAGTCCATGTACCATAATCATTTTGCGTCCAATTTTTTAATTTATATCTATTTGCTAGTAGTCATCAAATTGCATCCATGTTTTCTTTTCGTTCACGACAGTACATGCAAGGAACTAGTCACATGTTCTGAGTTTAGTCAAATTACTTTTTCTATTTTTTGAAAGTTATTGAAATACTTATCCGCATGTGAATAACGTGTATAGTTCCAAGAACCAAAACGGACCTTGCATTGAACCTTTTATGTGTCATTTAATGTTTTAACACATTGGTATTCATAGAGAATTGTTGATCTTTACTTTTCAGAACTTTCCATAATGCCTGCCTGTTCCATTGGCGGTTGCCCTTCGAAGACCCATAACAAATCTGAAGATACTATAATGCATGTTTTCCCTAAGACAATAGATCAGATAAGAGAATGGGTCCGATATTGCGGATATCCAGCCTCTGAGCTAGAAAGTAGAGTCCTTGAAGTCTTTGCGGACAAGAGGGGTGATCGATACCGCATCTGCAGCAGGCACTTTAGCCCAGACATGTACTCCACATCATTGCTAATAAAGAAGAAAACACCGCGAGCGAGGCGAAAATTGCTCTCAACCGCTATTCCCACTCTATTCGTCCACATCCCTCCACTGGTGAGTCAAGTTTACGTATTTGTCTCTCGGCCTTGCGGTAGTGTGTAGCATTAGCTAACAATAATTTCCCCATTTATGTATCCACTCAATATGAAGGCGGAAGATTCTCCATCCGTGTCGTTATTGCAGTCATCAGCCACTTCAAGCGCCTATCGAGTAATCTTACTTAGCTATTCTGACACTGACTTGTTTTAGGCATGTAAATCAATAGTTTTAATTGATCGTGTAATCATTTTACCTAATGGTACACCACAGTACTCGTCCTCTAGTCTTTGTTTTCAGTTATAATTATTGTTATCCAAAATAATGCAAGTACTGTCTTTCAGGGAGATGCTGAGGAGTCCAACGCATTGACGACAACCGTAGATGTCACTCAGATGCTCGAGGTACGTTTCCGGACAGTTCCATCGATGGAGATCATCAGATCTTGCATTCTTGTAGCGTGATTGTTACACACAATGTTTCTTTCGTTTTTAGCCATTGGTATGTCCTTCTGTCGTCGCCCTCCTATGTGTCTTCTTTTTTCAATATTGTGTTCATTACTAATGAAAGTCCTATGTTTCAGGGAGTCGATGGAGCATTAGTCCAAGAAGAAGGGGGAGCATGCAGTTACGGGTCGGCGCAACAGCTTGCAGAAGTGTGCACCGCAGTTACAGCGTCCCTTGATGTTCTTATGCATTTCGAGGTATGGATACTGACAGATCAATCATGCGAGATCAAATGACGTGATTACATCCGCTATACTTCCTTCTTTATTAACGCAAGTACTATGTTTCAGGGAGCTGACGGAGCTTCTTCAACAAGAACATCACCCCTAGTAGTTGATGCAGATCTCTGGGTGGTGACACTTCCAACGATGGAGCAAATCGAATCATATTTAGATATCCATTATTTATTTTAGACAACTGATCATTTGTGCAGGTCTATTTAGATGAGCCGTTGACGCCTGCAGAAAGTTTATGTTCTTTTAAACAAAATAGAAAACCATACTAATGCAATTACTGTGTTTCAGGGAGTTGCTGAAGCGTCATCTTCAATAATATCATCAATGGAAGTCTATGCGGAGCCCGAGGTATGGATCTTGACAGTTCAATCTAACTAGATCAACAATGCGTGAACTATTGTCGTTTGAATGTTCTACACAATGCGTTCATTCGTGTTTTGCTATTGAGATGTACGTATGGGTATTGGTCCCCAAGTACATTTTGTGTTTTCAATATTATTATACATACTAATGAAAGTTCTATGTTTCAGGGAGTCGATGGAGCCTCAGTGAGTGATGGATGTGCTTATCATGAAAATATAGTCGTTGCAGCGCGAGAGGAAGTGGAGACATGCACACACGAGTCGGAGCAACAGCGTCCAGATGTTGAAGTTCGAGGCAAGAAAGTTTCAAAGAAAAGAAAGCAAAAGAAGGTTAGTGTCCTGTTCACTATATTATGTTGTCTTTCACTGTCAATAGTTCAATACTGTAAGTTGTGTTTAAACTGAACATCCCTTTTCTAATCTGTCCTCTAGTTGCGAGTGGGTGTAAGAACTAGATCTACACAGACAGTGAAGCGAACGAGAGATGTTGCTTGTCAAACCTTTTGGCAGGGACTTGAGACTGGAGATGCATCGTGCCAATGGGAAGAATATGAAGTGATTGACAACGGAGCTATACCACCACCAGCCATTGATAGTGAATGTCCTCCTGGTAGTTTGGATGCAGTCGGAGATCAATTCACAGAATCCACACCCGCAAAAAATAAGAGCGCGCGAAAGTTGAAGACATTGTTTTTTTCTCCCATCTCCGGACAAGGAACAGATGTTGCAATGGAAGAGAATGAAGTGGACGACAATGAAACACCATCAATATCACTCAGCATAGCGGAAGACGATATCAGAGATTGTACCTTTCATGCGAGTGACATGTCCTCAAGGTTACAGGCCGAACCAGCTGGGATGCAGAGTGACAGTATAAGGAAAGAGGCCAAATTCATTGTATTCGATAGCTGTTTGATGGATATTATTATGATGATGAAATGTGGGCATTGGGTTGGTGGGGAAGTATGTGGGGAGCCATTGATTAATGTGACTCGTGCAATTCGAGGCACTAACCTTAAAATACATGCCACCTGTACACAATATCATCCGTTCGCATGGTCTGCACAACCCATGCTGGGGCAACTGCCAGCAGGCAATCTACTTTGTGCAGCGGCCGCACTTTTTAGTGGTTCAAGTTTTAAAAAGTTACAGTATTTCTTTCAGTTTGTGGGAATCCATTTCATTGCGAAAAGTCAGTTCTACAAATACCAAACCGATTATCTATTTCCAGCCATCAGCGAAGCTTGGAGAATGGAAAAAATGTCAATGGAAAGTACATTCGCGGGCAAACGCTTCAGGCTAGCCGGTGATGGACAGTGCGACAGCCCAGGATTTTCAGCCAAGTACTGCACCTACCACTTTCAGGACATGGAAAGTAAGAAAATTGTGAGTTCGGTGGTCGTGCAGGTGTCACAAAGTACATCCTCAGTGGCCATGGAGAAAGTTGGCTTTGTAGCATCATTGCAAGAACTACAATCGCGGGGAATGGTGATCGACCTGATAGCCACGGACAGACACGTTTCAATTGCCAAGACAATGAGAGAAGAGTACAAAAATATAAATCACCAATTTGACGTATGGCATCTTGCAAAAACAATCAATAAAAAATTGTCGGCTGCAGGAAAAAAAAAAAGATATGCAAGGTATTTCACAGTGGTCCAAGTCAATCAGCAACCATCTTTGGTGGAGCTCAAAAACATGTGAAGGGTCGTTGGAAATTCTACTGGAAAAATGGCGGTCAGTAATGTTGCACTGTAGCAACGTACATCGATGGTCGACAAATGAGCATTTCCACAAATGTGAACATGGCCATTTGTCCACAGAGGAGGCACGGAAGAAGAAGTGGTTGATTCCTTTATCACCCACTCACAAGGCCATTGAAAAGATTGTATTTGATAAAACTATAACAAGAGATTTGAGGGGACTCACGGAATTCTGCCACACAGGAGATTTGGAGGTGTTCCACAATATGTGCCTAAAGTACAGGCCCAAAAGATTGCATTTTGGCATGGAAGGCATGATAAATCGGACTCTTTTAGCGGTCTTGGCACATAACCATAATGTTGGCCGTCAACAAAGTAGGACGACCGGAACTTTAGGGACGCTTCGCTACAATAAGGCCTTCACTAAAAGAAGTAAACAATGGGTGATCAAACCAGTGTTTGAGGATATGCAATATGAGTTTATTGAGAGACTTATCGTAGATGTCCTCGATAGGCACATACATGGAGTGGTGAACAAACCTATGCAGGGGACAACTGCATTGCCACCCAACATTGCCTCTGTTCCATGTCCACCTAAAGCAGAGCTCATTGAGAAATACACATCACGGTTTAAATGATTGTAATTTGATTGTCTGTTCTCTCGAGTCTCCTCATGTTGCAGGCCCATTGCAATTAAACCAAACAGTAATATAAATCATTTTTACAAAAATTATAGAATGTTTCCGTATTACAAACACATGGCCGACCCATAGGGACAATAAAAAAAAAGGCACGCAGACAAGATGCCCTTACACTAACTGGAGCTAACTAGAAATGTGTGCTCGCTCAAAGTGAAGGTCAGCTGCTTTGATGTTTTGCTCGGGTGGCGGAACGGCCCACGACCCAGTATAAGGTTCTATTGTGATTTGACCTTGACAGGCCGGGACCATCCTGAAAGACTAAGAAAAGATAATGAATAAAATTTCAGAAACGATGAGCCACGTTCATTAGAAGAAGTAACGTCGGCAAAGAAGGAGTGGTGTTTCGGGTCTGCCCTACACAGAGACACAATGGAAAATGCAAATATAATGTAAGTAACTTTTGATGAGTTTATACCGCAATTTCATTACTATACAGTGGCTTTAAAGACGGGTTCAGTTGTACTTGTTCGTTCTATGTGGCATATTGTTTTCTACCGCGCACTATCTTGAGGAGAAACATCTGCTTTTACTGAAGCACCTCAAAACCTTCCTCTTTGCTTCTGCTTTCTCTCTCCCTCTCCCCTGCTACAACTGGTCCACTGTCTGCGACCTCGGTCCTGGGCCCTTCCACTCTCCACCTGCACTGCCTCCCTGTCAACCCCTGCACTGGGGGACTGTCTCAGTATCCTACAGCCCCCCCTTCCCAGCACTTGTTCTGCACTTACCTTGCACTTGCCACCAGCTGGCCCCATTTATTTATTATTTTATGCTACTTACCTTGTACTCCACTCCCCCCCCTCCCTGCCTCGCCACGCCTTTAAACACTTGTGTACACCCAGTAGCGCTGTCCTCGCTATGATTTTAATAAGGATCTGATGGTGAGACTAATTTCATTTTTTATGTTTTTAGGTACATCATTCACTACTGTCTGTGTCACGAGTACCGGACACCGGCGGACGGCTTCTACAGCCGCCAGTTGCTTCTCCGCGTGAACAACGTTACCACCCTGACCATTTTATGGGACGATCGCCAAGTACAAGTATGCCCTTACGCGGTACTAACGGTTAGATGCAACATACCTACCGTTGTGGTGGCCTAGTGCCTCGTTGTTGGAACAGCCATGCGATTATCAGTGCGACCGAAGAGCTTATTTTTATCGTAAACCAACACCCTGTGTACTGCACACGAACATCGCTTCCCTCAAGACGAACTAATTTGGATCGAGAGCAAAGAAAAATGCAAATCGCTGAATATTCTCTAAACATTTGATGTCCAATAAACGTACTTTGCCAAATGTACAATCTTGCCGTTTGCTTTTAAACCACGGTTTCACATTCCGAATTGTGGCGCTGTATTGTGAGATGCTCTAAGACCCTGTGTACAGCAAAGGACCATCGCGTTCCTCAATACGAACTTTTTGGAACATGAGCAAATAAAAATGCAAATCGCTGAATATTCTCTAAACATTTGATGTCAAATAAATGTACTTTACCACATTTACAATCTTGCGGTTTGATTTCAAAGTACAGTTTCATATTCCGAATTGTGGTGCGCTGTATTGTGAGCTGATCTGTGTTGATTTCCGGGGTCTGTGTGGAGTCGCGTAGAAGACGCCTGGGCGCGTTTGCCTACGCAGCTCAGTCACGTCACGGATAGAGGCGGGGAATATGAATGTTTTGATAAAGTCTGTTTCAGGGGCGGGGGATTTGATTTAGTGCCGCAAAGGCAGGTGAGCCAGGTCGATGCGGCGGAATGATAGGATTATCACAAAATGGAGGCTGATTTCGAGTGCGATAATGGGCGAAAAGTCGGGTAAGGTCCATAGGAAAGTTTCCTACGATCTACCGATTTATGCTTACAAACACATGGCCGACCCGTAGGGACAATAAAAAAAAAGTCCCGGAACTATCCTTTAAATGATGACAAGACAGAGCTCATCATCCTTGGCTCCCACCAAAAACTTAGCAAACTTGACCCCTCGTTTAAATCCTTCACCATTGGTGGCAACACCATCAATGTGGCCAAGGACACAAAAACGCTTGATATCTACATCGATTCCACGCTCTCCCTATCCAGACAAACCAACGCAGTATCATCTTCGGCTTCATACACTTGCAAGCTCCTCACAGCCTGCCGCCCTTCTTCTCACCAGCCAACTGTACCACACTAGCCAGGACATTGGTCCTATCCAAAATTGATTACTGCAACGCCCTCTATCTGGGTACTAACCAATGCAATATGAATAAACTTCAAATCATCCAAAACAACGCCATCAGAGCGGCGCTCAATATTCCTAGGAACCGTCACATTTCCGACTCCAGACAAAGTCTTCACTGGCTCTCAGTCTCCCAAAGAGTCTCCCTCAAAGCACTCGCGCTCACTCACAAAAGCCTCGCCAATCAAGCCCCTAGCTACCTAGCCTTTAGATTTGCTCTACACACTGCTGCGAGACCACTCAGAAGTGCCCAATCTAACTGTCTGTCCCACGCTTCAACTTGCAAAGATCTGGTGGGCGCAGCTTCCCAGTCCTAGCAGCAAAGCTGTGGAATTCGCTACCCAATCCACTCAGATCAGAAACTTCCTTCCCGGCATTCAAGCGCAAAGCGTCAGCTTGGCTGACTGCCCAAGACTTGCCATGATCCCTAAACTCATGGCGCCCAGTGTCACTACAACAGCATCACTGACTCACTGCTACCACCTGCTCTTACACATTGTATATTTCCTGTATAAGGCCATTATGTATATCCTATTCAACTGCTTTATTTTACCATGCCTGTAATTACGTGTTGTGCATTTTGTATATATGTATACTCTATTCAAATGCTTTATTTTACCATGCTGTAACTAAATGATGCGCCCGGTTGCCCTTGGGCCTGGTGCGCTATACAAATAAATAAAATACAAAGACAAAATATAATTAATCCTGGCTTTGTTGGTTGATGGGTGAGGGAAGGAGAGGGGAAGAGCGGGGGTGGGAAAAGCGCCTAGTATTAGGGCTTTATTATTTACTATTAGCAGTTTAGGGGCCAGTAAGTCAACACATTCTTTATAGATTTCTATGCTGATGCCCTTGGGGCCTGGTGCTTTGCATGATTGGAGGTCCATATTTGCTGCTGTAGTCTCTTCAATAGAGAGGGGAACATTAAGTGCAGCGTGCTGCTCATCACTGAGCCATATTAGTGTAGCTTTGTCCATACCGGCATGCAGCTGGGCTTTGGATTTGTTGTTCTTAGAGAAGTGTAGTAATCTAGAAAGTTCTTGTTGATATGCAGGGGAGTTGAGGCAGTTACATCTTCAGGGAATTGCATAGCCTCTACCCTACCCTATCAAGGGATCCATTATCTTGTCGGACAGTCTAATACAGATCTGTCCGATTCGGCAAGCGCCTAGTCCTTTTTTTGCATGTGCTAATTTTTGCTCCTCTATCTGCCAATTACCAGAATGTGGTTCGAGATATATATTACAGGGCCTGTAGTTATGGTTAACTTGCTCAACCCATAGAAAGAGCACTTTTTTGGTGGCTTATAACTTCGCCCCCAATCCTTACGGAACTTTGCACATGGCCCAGTCAGACTGATCCTGCAGAGTTTGGTGAGGTTTCGTCAAAGGGGTGGCGGGGAGGGTGCAAAGTTATAGGGCGATCCCAAAATGTGTGGTTTTTCCCATAGACGCAATGGAAAAAAGAAAAATCACTCACGCCTATAGCCCACACCGCTGGACGGATTTTCACCAAATTTGCGGCAGGAGTGGTGGATTGGTCCCGAAAACGTGCTTTTGTAAAGGTACTGTAAATCCGTCCAGTAGTTTCTTTTTAAAAACGACCAAAAAGTAGGTAAAAATAAATGTGTGATATCTAGCTTCGACCCGCAGACTCACTTCACTGTTCGGTCTGCGGACAGGCCTCCGATTGGTCCAGGGCACGACATGAGTTCCGCGGACATCGGGCGCGCCTGCAGATTGGATGGTGAAAAGCGTGAAGTGCGTCAGATTTTTGGAAATGCCCGCCATGTTGGATTCACGGACAGGCACCGGTGTCTGTGAACATCGCAGTGAAAACATTAAAAAACACAGCATTGTTCTTCTTAGGGTGTTGCTTTCCTCACGACAAACCCCTTCTACTACGGTTACCGTAGGAACAGACTCCTTTGTTCCACAGTATGCCGCTACTTCAACCACCTTTAGTGTAACATGCACTGCCAGCATTATATACAACCACAGTTCTGGTAGTTCTGCTTCAACTTTGTGCTTTATACTTATTAGACAATTTTAAAGACAAGATGCTTCAACCTCCACCGGTAGGCATGGCACTCTTCTTTCCTATGCTATAAGAAAAGGGCAGCCTCTTTGCCTCTTTTGTCTGTCTTATTGTTGTCACCAATACAACCAGCCCCTGCTTCCAGACTGCTTTTCTGTCAACTTCAACAGTCTCAGCATTACAGATTGTTGACTGAATTTTCTTACAAGCACCCAGCTCCCTTCCCCAACTTTATTCACACCTTCTTGGTTCCAGTAGCTACCGTCAAGCTGTATTGCATTATATCTTCCAGCTTTGGATAACAATGTCACTTGTAACAGAGAACACTGGACCTTTAACAACTTTAACAACCTCAGAATGCATGGAGATAGATTTCAACAGCGCTGGTTTCACTATAGAAAGGATTCGCCAACTGTCTTGGGCAATGCTTGTTCTTCTCGTCAGTTCAGCAACTTCTTGATTCACAGATACTTGTTCTGGATGTTACAAGGTTAACACTTCAAAAGAAAAACAGATTTAGGTGCATTCGACCACTCTTTAATTAAGATCTTTAACTTTAAAGGACTGTAAGGAATTGTATTCCCCTTTTTAACACAGTTATACCCCGACACCTGTCGGGAACCACAATTGTTCACACGCGACCTATATTCCTTGTAACAATTTAACAATTTATGAAAGTCAGCTTTAAGTTTGAGTAATTTGGAAAGCGTGCCCCTTACTAATTGGAGACACGCGACCACTCCGTTAACATGAAACAGTTCAACAATGGAAAATGAAAAGTGTTTCATTATACGCGAGCACCGCGACTTGCATTTGAAGTGCGCATGATACATTTCCATTGTCAGCAGGACTCTCACAACGACAAACAGTTTCTACTCGCTCCCAATCTTACGTGAGTTATTATAGGAGCTGGTAACAGTTACCAGCAAGATTTTCTAAGTGAACCTGAACACGGAGCTTCACTCACTGGCACCAGGAACCCTGCAGTTGCGGGCTGCTTCCACTTCCCGACTTATTCTCCTTCTGCTACCACTACAGGCACTCTTGGAACCCACACCCCTCTGCAGCATGAGTGTCTCTGGTCTAGCCTTAACCACAGAGTCTCCTTCACTCCTCTGTCCCTCGACTTGTATCTGTACATGGGAAATAGTTGCAGCACGATCACAGCTTTGCAATTACAGCCACTAGGTGCACCTGCACCTGGAAGACCTTCAATCTCGGCACGTCTCTCTCGGTGCAGAAACGGCAAGGCAGGATTTGTGAACACAGGACCCACTCAGAACCAGCAGGTATCTTCTTTCCTCTCGGCCTGGCGTCCCTTAATTGAGAACACTTCCTCAAACTGCCAGCCTCCTGCTGTACTCCCTCTGCTACTACTGCCAGCCTTCCAGCTCCTGCTCCATCTATCTTTTGCCTCCTGATGCAGCCTTTCATGCCTTTTAGGTGGGGCAATTGATTTCAGGTGCAGGCCCTTACTATTAATTGCCTGACCTTGACAAAGGCTGTTAGGCCTACTTCCCTGTCCTTCGCTTCTACATTTCTCTCCCCCTCTTCATCGTCTCAGTCCCTGTGGGATTCTGGGACATGTAGTTCATTTTAGAAAAGTTAGTTTTTTCCACTTCTAGTATACTTTTAAGGGTAGATTTACATTCCCTTAGTATGTAAATCTATTTCTAAAAGAAGGATTGTAGGTTTCAACCTTATTAGAGGAAGATGGTGTAGAAAAGGCCACAATTCCGCCATTGCTTGTAGTATAACTTTGGTATTGAGGAGGATGTTGGATTTTAGGGA
Organism: Ambystoma mexicanum; assembly: GCF_040938575.1. Classification (NCBI taxonomy): domain Eukaryota; kingdom Metazoa; phylum Chordata; class Amphibia; order Caudata; family Ambystomatidae; genus Ambystoma; species Ambystoma mexicanum. Next base: position 474,879,423 of record NC_090923.1, on the reverse strand, counting down.
TACAAAAGATTTGTTCTTTTGGTATATTATGTTGTGGGGTTAGAACCTTGGCAATTACTGTCGCAGTTTTGTTGAGAGATGTTAAAATTACAATAAGTCATAACCTCTTTTGGCACGGTGGTAAGAGTATCCCTTTCAGAGGATAAATACTGTGTCTCATCCCACAGAATCTCCTCACTACACTGGGCCCTGTCTCCGCCATGGTGATCCTCCCGCAGTACACCGCTCCCAGGATTGGGCTATCAGAAGCGTCTGCCCTCCCCAGGCCATCGTGGAGGATACATTAGTCATGGTTTTGGCGAGGGATATGCAGGATTCTTTCACCGTATTGTGCACATTTCCTGTTCTGTGGCTCTTCTGGATTATTTAACAGAGGTCAGCTTGCATTTAGAAGATCTTGCATTTTTAGCTAAAAAATCTTTTAAGCATTGCAGAGGAATGGTATCAGAATTTTATAGAAGGACTTACCGATGAATTTCTTAGATTTACATTTTTGAATAACATTGTTTGCACTCAGATTATTGGTCATTTATCTTTTTTGTAACTTCTGCTAAATTTGTTTTTAGTGATGATTGTGATGAATTTGCTTTTAAAAATCTTTTTTAATGTATTGACGACTGTCCTTTTCTGAAGTTTGAAAGGGTATTGCATATGTATATGCGCTGGTTATGGTCCAATTTTTCCCTGTGAAAGGTTTCTCATTCTGGTTGATCTGTAACTGATGGATGCATCGTTTTGGGTGACCAAGTAGAAGGCGGTTATAAAATCGTCAAGGAGTGATAGAGGTCCCAAGAAGTATTTAGGAGAGGATGGATGTACCCAACAGCATGGGGCAGAAAATGGGACTTATTTGTTAGATCATGGCTATGTGGCACAAAAGAGAATAGCTTGTCAAAAACCCAAAGATTCTTAGCCACTGTCATGAGGGGCAAAGGATCACCAAGGGATGGAGGCCAAGCAAAGGGAAGAGCAGGAGGGAAAGTGCTGCCAAAGTGGATTAATTTTTTTTAATTTTTTTTTAAAAACTTATTTTTGTTGGCAGAGGCAAATGACATATACATGCAACAGAGCAGCTATGAGATGACAGTCTGAACAATCAAAAGAATGCAATGACACATATGAACAGTGAAACATAGTCATGTGGAAAATGCAGCACTACAGAGCATATAGCGTCGAGGCACATAATAACAATAATTACTGTGAATTGTCTACTGAGGAGTGGGCGTCAAGATAACTGTTAAAGGCAGTCCAAATGTTTTTAGGCCGGGATCGGGCAGGGAGGGTACGGATGTATTCCTCTTCACAGTTCCGTGACCAAGTCACTAAGTTTAGCCATTTCCGGAAGGTAGGAGGAGCGGAGCTCTTCCCGCTCTGTAGAACACACTTTTTGGCAATTATACAGCACACATTTAAGAGTTAAGCCGCCCCTCTGGCCTCCTCATCCCCCCATACCCCAAATAGTACACCCAGCGGGTCAGGCTCAATAGCAGTATCGCAAATTTCTGACAAAGTTTTCAGGATCTCATCCCAAAATGGGGTTAGCCGCGGGCAGTCCCAGAACATGTGGAGATGGCCCGCATCCTCCGCCCCACAGCGAGGGCAGAACCGTGGGCTAGAGCAGCGAACCTGGAGAGCCTGTGCGGGGTGTAATATAGCCTGTTCAGTAGTTTGTACTGCATAGTGTGGTATCTAAAATTCAGGGAGACCCTATTAGTGTGAGAGAACATTCTCCCTCACAGTTGATCCGTAAATTCCACCTCCAGTTCGGAAGCCCAGTCGTCCCACGCCCTAGAGGCTGCGGCGTGTCAGTCGTGAGAAGAAGTTTGTATAATGATGATGATACCACCCCACGGGCCCCACCCGAGTTGGCGATGTAAAAGATCCCGGGGGAGTCGTGGGGTTCATTGGGAAACTCAGGTCACGCGTCACGGAATGCAGCGCGGAGTCTGTAGTATTGCAGCAGTTCCATCGGTGATCCCGAGTGGCCCGGTTTCCAAGTCTGTGGTGTTATGAATAGCCCATCCGGGTAGAAGTCAGTTAAGGCTAGGTATCCCAGAGTCTGCCATTGTCGTGCCAGGGCTGTGTCGTTCGTGGGTTCCAACCCAGGGAATTGCCAGGCAGGGAGCCACTTGTAGTACGGGCGTTCCTCACTGCCTGCAGCAAATATCCGCTTCCAGGCCAATAAGGTGGTTCAGACTGGATCTATGGGCGAGTCTGGCTCATATCGTGGGTGTAAGATTAGGGTCTTATATTGGTGCCAGAGGCAGCAAGGGTTTCAAGCTTGACATGTGGGTGAGGGGGGGGGGGGGGGGTGGGGGGAGGCTCGGGGTACCAGTAGGTGGCAAACTGTGCCTGCGCTGCAATCCAGTACCGCGTCGGATTAGGAGCAGTGAACCGGCCTTTCTGGTAAGGAAGAGTCATGGCAATCCATTTTTTGCGCACTGCTCCATAGTGCCACAGGAACTGGGCGCACAGCTTGTGTAGATCTGCGAAGTACTTCCTGCCGGGCCAAATGGGGACATTTGTGAATGTGTACAACAGTTTGGGGAGCAATACATTTTGACCAGTGATAATCTCCCCGCCAATGACAACGGGAGAGGGCGCCAGCGCGCTATCTTGGTCTCCGCCAATTCTGCCGCGGCCAGGTAATTGTTAGCTAAAAGAGCTTCTTTGGTCAGAGACACCTGAATTCCCAAATGTTTAATCCCGTCAGCGGACCAGCGGAGCGGGTACTCCGTGGCGGGTTGGGTCGTGGAGCTCGTGAGGGGGAAGAGTTCGGATTTGGTGTAATTGATAGTGAAGCCAGAGTATGTGCCAATACGGGTAATTTCACGCAGAATAGGGTCAAGGTGGAGGTCCGGGTCTCTAACGAACAGCAGCACGTCGTCTGCGTAGAGCGAGATAATTTCGGGGGTACCCTGTAGCCGTATCCCCTTGCGTAAGTGGTGCTCCCTGACAAAGTCTGCCATAGGCTCAATGGCCAGTGCGAACAGGATCGGGGAGAACGGCCATCCCTGGCGGGTGCCTCTGAAGAGAGGGAACAAGGCAGACATTTGAGAGTTGACTCGGACCCTGACGACCGGGGAAGTGTACAACAGTTTGATGTATGCAATCATCCTAGGCCCAATACCCATGGTCTCCAGGACCAGCCGCATATATTTCCAGGACACCATATCAAAGGCCTTCTGGGCATCGAGGTTGACCGCGACTGCACTCACATCTTGATTGATTCGTGCCATAACGTTTAGAAGTCTCCTGATATTGTGTGACATGGATCTCCCGGGCACGAACCCTGACTGGTCGCCGTGCACCATATATGGCATAAAAGGTAGGAAGCGGTTAGCAATAACCTTGCCAAAGATTTTTGTATCCAAGTTCATGAGTGAAAGGGGCCGGTATGATCCACAGTCATCACTAGGTTTACCAGGCTTAAGCAGGACCGTGATGATGGCCTCGCGTAGTGTCGGGGGGAGGGATCCCAGCCGAAGTGACTCATTCCACACCCCGAGCAACTCGGGGGACTAGTATAGCCACATGCTCCTTTTAGAGTTCTGCCGTTAGTCCGTCAGGGCCTGGTGCCTTTCCTTTTGGAAGACCAGAGATGGCCTCCACTATTTCATCCAATGCTACGGGGGAGTCTAATTGGTCTCTCGTTGCTGGGGAGACGATAGTGGTGGGAATCTGTTCCAGGAGCTCCCGCATCTGAGCGGCACTGTGTTTGGGGGGCTGTGAATATAGGTCAGAGTAGAAGCCTATGAAGACCTCGAGGATATGCTGATCCGACCACTGTGTCGTCCCCTGACTGTCCTTAACACAGGTAATTTGCGATTGGTCCCACTCCCCCCGCGCCACGGCGGCCAGCGTTTTGCCAGGTCTGTCACCCTCGCTGTATTTCCGTGCAGCCTGTGGCGGCTGAAGTACTGGACTTCCCTATTGGCCTGCTCATTGAAGGTCTTGAGCTCCTCACTGATCTGGGAGAGGACACCTGGGTCAACAGAGGACGGGTGAGCTCGCTCCAGGTCCCGTAGTTTAGTTTCAGTGCGGGACAGGGCGGCTCTTATGGATTTGAGGACTCCCGATTCCCTAGAGATGGACGCCCCCCTGATGAAGGCTTTGAAGGCATCCCAGCGGACCCCCAGGGTGGTGGACTGCGGCAAGTTGTGCTCAAAGTAGGACTAAATATCAGCAAGGATGTCCGCCCTGAACACAATGTCCTGCAGAGCGGCCGATTTGAAGCGCCACATGTTAATGGTGGGAGCCGGTATTCCCAATTCTAGGGATATCGAAATCAGCGAATGGTCAGACAATGTGCGTGCATGTATGCGTGTTTCCACAACCCTGCCCAGCATGGAGCCGGATAGTAGGACCAGGTCGATCCTGGAAGAACTGTCATGTACTGATGAATAGTAAGTGAATTCCTGCGTTTGCGGATGTAATGTCCTCCATGCGTCATGAATGTCGAGTGTCGCACAGTTGGTCAGGAGGCTGCGCGCTGCACCTGGCAGGGGTCTGGAGGCTGTGTCAGTCCTATCCATCATGTTATCAAGAATGAAGTTCATATCCCCACCCCAGATGATCTGCACCCCCACATACCCCATCAATATGGATACCACCTGGTCAATAAATTCGGGAGAATCAACATTAGGGCCATAGGTATTCACCAACAAATAGTCCCTGTTAGCAATGGCACAGTGCAACACAGTGTACCTCCCCTCAAGGTCTATGTAACTCTTGTGGAGAACAAACTTAAGTGACTTATGGATCAATGTCAACACTCCCCAGGCACGAGTGGAATATGAGGTGAAATATCTGTGCGGTCCCCACGTTGGCGCTATACTCCTGGCCAGTTGGCCCGTGGAGTGTGTCTCCTGCAAAAGCAATATTTTGCAGCCGTGTCTGCTGGCATATGCCATAATCTTGAGACCATTGGTATAATTGCTTAGGCCCCGCACATTCCAGGACATTGTTACCGGCATCCTAATGGTCTAAATAACACACCCTTAAACAAAGAGCCCATGGAGTGCGTTTCCTGCACAGGTGGTCCTCGCACCCATGACTATTGGCGTGTGCCATGACCCCTGGAACCCAGACGCAGTAGCTCAATCCCTGAGTTCTTTTAGACATTGCAGTTATAGGCATCTCAGAAATCTAATGCACATCCCACCACTCCGATGCCATGCGGTCTGCCAACCCGCCTCTGCCATTTACCATAACGCATAAACACCCCCCATCACCCCTCTCCCGCACCACCCCACCCAAGCGGGCAGTGTTACCCCCACCCATAAATACAAACCGGTCCCACAAAGAGGGGAACAACAGACGGTGCCCAATGTGAGCCCGCCGACCCAGTGGCCCAACCGGGGCCAACAACCAATTCCAAACCAACAAAATTAGACATTGCAATCGCAGTGGGGTGCGCGGTTGCCATGTGGAGGGCTCTATAAAGAACATAATTGACATCAGAGTACCATCGGAGTCTTGCACGACCTATATGAGCCATACATAGGTGCACAGCATCCGTGATTAGTGGGTGCTCCCACACGAAACCAACAGGTGTATTGCCATCAACACATGAGGAACAAACAATAGTAACCAGGTAGCAGAAATGTTGAATGAGCTGCAATAGCCGGCCGGGGGTTAGGCCCGCACCGCCGTGCACACCACATCAAGGCCCGTAGATACAAGTGGGCCAGTAGCCCGTCCAGTGGAGCATTCAGGACTAGTAGGCCATATTGCACGGCGGTGAGCCGCCCCCGGGCCCCAGTGGCAAGCTGAGCATAAGTGATCAATCTAGGTATTCAGCCTGTGTGCACCGGTGAGCCCTTAAGGTTATGTTACTACTAACACATGAAAAGACAAGCCATGTTGAGCAAGCAGTCATGATGTACCGTGGCCCGAGTTCATTCATCAACAATAGGATTGCCCGCGGGATTCGGCAGCGGTATCTGTGACTCTATAAATTTGACCGCTTCATCAGGCACCGTGAAAAAGAACAGCTTTTCTTTGAAGGTGATTTTAAGCCTGGCTGGGAAGAGGATGGCATATGGGATGTTACGCTCCCTTAGCAGTTTCTTGACTCGGAGGAATTAACGTCCCTCCTGCTGCACCCCGACAGAGAAGTCGGGGAATATCCGGATGGTGTTTGAGTCGAGGCGTAGGTAACTCTTTTCGCAAGACAGGCGTAGGATGAGGTCCCGGTCTCTATAATTAAGAATCGTGGCGATGATGGGTCTAGGGAAGTCGCCCGGCCTGGGACGTGGGGACTGGGCCCGGTGAGCTTGCTCGACCGTGAAGAAGGGGGATAGCGCAGGGCTCCAGGGTAGGTCTTTAAGCAGATTTTTGACTGCCAGCTCCATGCGGCCCTTCAGGGCATTTTCGGGGACCCCAATTATGCGCAGGTTGTTCCTGCGCGAGCGGGATTCGAGGTCGTCAACTTCGATTTCACCACCTTCATGTCGCGGGTTAGGGGGGTTAGGGTGGCCACAGCATCTTGCAAGGTGTGAAGCTGATCTTCATCAGCCCCAATTCTGTTTTCGGCCTCAGTTATTCTTGTTCCCGCCTGGTCAACTCAGGATTTAAGGGAAGCAACGTTAGCATTAATGTCGTCCAATTTTTCATGGAACGAGGCGAAGTTCTTGGTCATCGATTCCATCATGGCAAGGAGGTCTGGGGCTGTTGCTCCAGGGGGGAGCTCAGAATCGAGATCTTCCTGTGCGGATGATGCTGCACCCCGGTCCGCAGGTGGAGTCGCCTTGGTAAATTTATTCATTGCGCCCACCTTGTTCGTTCCCCTGGATTTGTTGGGAATCGCACTTGGGGTGGGGGGGAACCCAGCAGGTCAGACCAGATGTATTATAGTGAGGAGCAATGTAATGGAGAGAAGTGCACCACAGTCGCAGCAGGCCGCTTCAGTCGAGCGGGGGTGGTGATGGGTGGCTACTTTGCCGCCGTATCCTTAGTCTAGTCGGTAGCAAGGCCTCCTCCTGAGCAGGGCGACAACATCGGACAATGCCGTCTCCCAGCGTGGAAGGTGCAGTAGTTGGGGAGGAGCCGCCTCAGGGCGCCACAAGTGCAGAGTCGGGCCATATGGCAGGACGGGCTCTGTCAGGTAAAGCGGCGCCAGTGGGGAACGTGCATGGGGCCTGTATCCAAGTTTCAGGGTCCCTATGTAGGATGACGCTCTGCAGGGCAGTTCACAGCAAATGTGAGGGATCATGGTAGTTAGAGCCCCAGTCCAGTGAGGTGCCCTCAAATGGGGCCGGTGGGGTAGTCCGCGGCCCCCAATGACCATGTGGTCCCAAGGAGTGGGCCGTAGTGTAGGCAGCATGTGTGGGGCAGCCGGCAGGGCACATGCAGGCAGGAAAGTGCACAACTTTGCGGCAGGCGAGACCTGCCGCAACCCAGCTCCTCACCTGGGCCGCGGGCAGCCGCTCGGGGTCTGCAGGCGCCGGCAGGCAGGCCGCCCAGGATCACTGATCCCACTGGATCCGGGCAGCCCCTGGGCCCAAGGCGCGGCCAGCCCGCGGCGCCCTCCAGCTGAGGGGCTCCAGCCCCCGCGAGCAGCAGAGCAGGACCACGATGTCTCTCGAGCAGAGGGGCTCTGGCCCCCGCGAGCGGCAGAGCATGACCGCGATGTCGAAGCGCGGGGGCCGGGCAGGTTGCAGTGCCGCCCGGGTGCAGCTCCCGTCCGCCGGAGCCATGCAGCGGAGGCCGGGGAGGCCCTTCACACCGTGATGGTCTGGAGGCTCCCACGCCATCACCCACCAGCACCGGCCACCACGGGCGCCGCCCCCGCAGTCCGTAGCAGGGGGCAGGGAACTCTTACAGGCCCCAGCCGGATCTCAGTCGGCGCGGAGGTTCACACAACAGAGCGGGCCGAAGCTCCAAAGCAGGGCGGCGAGGATCCCAGAGCCCGATTCAGGCCAAAAATGCAGCAAAATGTGTGGCACGATGTAAGCTTCCAGCAGGGCCAGCACAGTGTAGAGAAATAAAGCAAGCTGCTGATGTTGCCGGATTATACGTCCCAGCCACACGGAGCTCCACAGCTAGGCAGCCATTTTCCAGGCTGCTCAACAGCACCCCCGAAAAGTGGATGATTTCTATCCTTGTGGCATTGGGGGTAAGGTGGACATCAATCATCCAGACCTTTATCATGAGCAGGCAGTCAGGGATGTGTTTGAATGCTATTTGTGTATCATCATAGGACTGAAATATGACAGAATGTGAGATGATGTTTGGGAGAGAATTCAGATAGGTATTAAAGAGCTAATGAGAGAGGCTAGCGCCCTGTTTGACTCCATAGAGAAATATGGCAAAATTAAAGAGAAATTGACAAGATCTGACCAGTTTCTCTCTGTGAGAAGAAACTATCAGATGAATTTGCGATCATCACCAGCTAATCCAAAGGAGGTGAGGAGTGGGGTGATATACATAGGAAAGGCTGCAGAGATCTTGACAGGTGAATATGGAAAGGGAGTTAGCATCCAGCAAGTAAAGGATTTCATCTTGATGCAGAGGAAAGTTGTCTCTGTCAATCCTGCGCTGTCTAGCTCAGTCTCGACTCTGTAAATCTAGCTCAGGGTTCTGCAGCATTTGGCTCTCCAGATGTTATGGATTACCCATGATCTCGCAGCATTGACTGCGGTGGACTGGGCTGATGGGAGTTGTAGTCTGAAGAACCAAAGGTTGCAGACTCCTGCGCAAGCAGGTCTGAACCCAGAATGATAATCCTGCAGAACGTGGAGTATCTCACAACTAGAAAGTTGCTGTGTGGCCACTTTTTCGATAATCTTTCCTTAGAAATTAGTGTTTGACAATATGGTGATAGTTTACAGGAATGTTGGGAATCGTCATTGGCTTTCCCCGAGTAGAGGAGAAATGCTAGTAGAAAAAAAACATTTTCAAGGTAACTACTGATCAAGGTCGTTTGGGCTTGGGCCAAAGTGATGACAATGTCTTTAATAGTTTTAGCAGTGGTCAGCCATTTCCGAGGTAGCTCTCATTTTCCTAACAAGTAAAGCCAGTTCTGACTCAGAGATATGCTTTTAAGCAGTTAGCAATTCAAGATACTTGGGGCTAGACCCAGCAAAGCAGCAGATCTAGACAAGCCATAGATTGTATTATTTGATTTGGTAGGCATCAATGAAACAATTAGTCAGCAAGAGCCTGAAAGGTTTTTGGCACGGAGGAACATTCACTAGAGGAATCAGTCTTTTTTTCATAAATTTGCGACATATCAACATTCATAATATTTTATAAATTTTAAAAAAGTTTCAGTAGAAGGTTAGGAAGATTAGGTCATTGAGGAAAGATTTCTTCTACCGCAGATTGACCACATGGTACCCCCTTTATGAACTGCAGGGTGGGTCCGTTATCTCCTTGACCCTTTCTTTGTGCCAACAGAGTTTGGGCACTCAATTTTTCTGCTGGACGATAGCTAATTCTGTGTTGAATCAGTGGTTTCATTTCAATGAAGTTTTGATTTAATTTTTAATGACCCGAGTGAGTCGAAGTTCCTAGTAAGATCTTGTGACAAGCGGGCAAGGATGGATTCAGCGGAACCCGTGAATACAACTGAACCATCGGAAATATATACGAACAATGCTGGAGTCACACGCCCCATTGGTCAGACTAAGATTGATCTCAGCTCATTAGGAGAAGGACGGCTCTGTGGGGCCTTTAAAAAGCCATGATTGCAGGACATGGTGGTCAGACCTGAGAAGGTGGGGGGTAACATGGAAAGAAGAAATCATGGCATAGAGAGCGCGACCCCTGATGAGACTGGGAGCAGTGGAACAAATCATTGTATTCATGGAATCACAAAAGATTGGCGAAGACAAGTCAATGCCTGGATAAAACATATTGGAGGGGCATAAAGTATGTTTCTTGTCAATACTTCTACGAGTAAAAACTATTCGCAGGTTTACTTGATATTTCTAGCTTCAAAAACCTATTCATGAATCATTGTGCAAACATAAAATGCACTAAGAATTTTGCAGATTCTGTTTAGTGCTTTACATTACACATTTCTAATGTTATGGATATACAGTGGCCACAAACATTAACCTAGGAAAACTAAGTGCCAACCTTAAAGGGAGGAAATCTTTAATACCTGAAGTTACACAACTCCTACATTTTATTTACATTTTGATTGTATTTTTGTTTTAGGGTTTTTAGAACTTGAATGATGCTGCTGGAGCCAGGCATCTCTAATTGCCATAGATTAGAGATGAGAGTGTAAAAGAGAAATAAGTGAAAGGGGAAGGTTTGATCAACTAAAGATGGTTTAACTAGGAGTAGAGGCAGTATAGAATCCTAAACGGAAACTACATAGTTAGCCCTATTGAGAGAGGGACAATTTTAAGCCATATGCCAAGTGACAATTAGCAGAAAAGGGTCGTGCCCATGACCAGCCAACAATGTCAACTATGCATTATGTTAATTTGCTTTACAGTTAGGTTTACAGATTGAGATCCCTTGGAAAGAGGCAAGTGAGGCTTTATGGCTCGGTGGAATTGAAGGTAGTCCGCTTAAGTCTGAGGTGGGTTGGTAAAGTATTCCAAAGCATTGAGCAACAGACATGTACGAGTAGTTCATCTCAAGCAATGGGTGGAGAGAAAAGGTTGAAATACTCTGGAGAAAGCTGTGGCCCCGCCATTTATTTTGGTTTTTTAATATATTTATATATCGCCGCAGCCCGCAGGCATCAGGGCACATTACATGTAGACAGGGACAAAAAAAAGTGACGGGACAAAAAAAGGTGACGGGACAACCTGATATAACAGAGGAATAAAATGTCAGACTAAGTACTCAGTGAATCATTATTTAAAAAGAAATGTTTTGAGTTTCTTTCTGAAACATAGGTAGTTGGGTTCTACTCTCAGAGGGCATTTCTGTACAGAGCATGGATTTGTAAATGTGTTCTCTTTGATCAAAAGCCAATAGAAGCTCTTTAGTGTGGGTGTTATGTCCTCTGTGCACTGCAGCCCTAACGGACGTGGCGTGGAATAATTATGGCTTTGGATGTTTTGTGAGTGTTATAAGGTGGCCCCAATGTAGATCAGTTTCCAGTAGTCATTGGTTGTAGTGGTAAGACCCCCAGAATTTGAAGTAAAAGAACATGTTTCTTTGATCACTGTATCGGCCAGCGGCATAAACAAGCAGCCCTGATCATACCGATCACCACAGGTTGCATTTTCTGTGCTCGTCTTTTTGGAGATGCTTCTCAGGAGTCTGGCCAGTCAAATGGAAAATATGTAGGGGCACTTGACCCATACGCAAGGAGGATTTCAGTATTTGGCCTATTCAGAACAAGCCACTTTTAATGCATCATGCATTTTGCATTTGATCTTGGCCACCTAGTGCCTTAAACCAGATGAGATATTCTACTGGCATATGTAACAGCTCTGAAACTATGAAACGCATTTGTTTACAAACGTATTTAAAATCCCAACAAAATAGGATTTGAAATGGACCAATATTTTCAGGGTCTGTTAAAAGGCACCTCTTGAACATGGCTAATCCTTCCTAACATTCCACTCTGAAAGCAGGTTGGTATGCTGGCCTTGGAATCATGGTCGCAGTGCTAATATTGTGAAAATAACCCTCTGATAAACATTTGAGGTTTCCGCTCACTTAGTTAAAATGACAGTTCCCATATTGTACTGCCAAATAACTAAGATCAATTAGAGACCAAGCTGCAGATACCTTTTTCCATCCCCATCAAAGATCTCATCTAGCTAGTGTTCTGCAACCATGCGCAAAGCAGATACCAGAGAGAGCAACAGAACTGTTCTTTTTAGTCTTATTATTAACTAGACAATCGAGAAAAGAATAAAATGCAAACTTATAGGAATCCATCTAATTTTCAACTCTAGGTCTCATCATCAGTACCATAATTTTTTTTACCTTTTCTGTTTTTCTTGTACTAAAGTGATATTTCATTATGGTTTCCCAAACCTTTGAACAAAAAGACCTTGTAATCCTTCATTTCCTCGCAACCAAAAATGTCCACCATTTATCAAGAGTGCAAATTCATTTACTGTATTACTAATACCATGCCCAGTGAAATCCCTGTCACTTCAATAGTATCACTAAGCTGTGGCATGTTTTAAAACCCTTACGAATAAGTAGTAAACATGTTCCTATGGACGAGCAACAACTGCCAGACATCGAAGATAAGAGACGTAAGCAGAATTGAACCACCCATCGTAACTATAATGAAAAGAGCTCTTCCACAGATGCACAACGACACGGAATCGCGCCCTACAAGCAACTGAACGGATCATACCACGCGGAACACTGAAGCACCAGCTCCCTCAACCCCCTGGAGTTCTATTCCTCTTTTAGGGTACGTTTACCCGCCCGTAGGGCACCCGACGGCCATGTTTGGTCCTAAGGAGCGGAAACGGGACAGTCATGACGGGGTTTCCTCCGTTAGACCAGTTTTTTGTTTGGGAAGTTTATTGGGGGGGAGGGAATCGCAGAGGAGTTGCACCCACGTTGGGACTTTGAAAGGGAAACGCCGAGACCCCAGGACATCCTTATCACAGATACATTGCCAACTAAACCCCCGCCCGAGACAGTGGGGGAACATTGGACCCAACCATGCTCATGGCCGGAACGATTAAAATAATGACGTGGAACGTCAGAGGCATGAACAGTTACGTGAAACAACGCAGGATACACACATACTTAAGGCGCTGTAAAGTCAGGATTGCCATGATCCAGGAAACACATTTAACAGAGGAGAAACTGAAAGCCCTGGCCAAGACATGGCGAGGGACCCTGATTGGATCCTCCTACTCCTCATACGCAAGGGGGGTTTTGATATGGATAGACCCGACCGTCCCTTTCAGGATAACGGACACCAAGACGGATGATGAAGGTAGGATGGCCCTGGTGCGGGGTACAGTGGAGGGGAGGGAGCTGTGCCTGGTTAGCACCTATGCCCCAAACCATGATGCCACCCCCTTCTTCCATTCCCTATACACCAGACTAGGCCCTCACGCAAATTCCACGGTGATCTGGGGTGGGGACCACAATTGCACCCTCGACCCGCTCAGGGACAGATCTGATGCCAAACACTCCCGCCCGTCCCCCCCAGCCAAAGTGTTGCTTAAGCTAATGACTCAACTCTCGCTCTGCGATCTGTGGAGGGAGCTGGGCCCGGAGAAGCGTGAGTACTCTTTCTACTCCCCACCACACAAAGTCTACACTAGGCTGGACTACATGTTGGTCAGTTGCGAGTGGCAGGCCACTTTCAGCGATGCACAGTACCTGCCTAGGGTCCTGTCGGACCACTCCCCCTTAACGGTCACATGGGAGATGCACCCGCCTAGACCCCCGGTTCCCACGTGGAGACTACGAGCTGAGGCCCTGCTAGATGTAGCCTTCCGGGACCACATACAGAACAGCACAGATGAATACTGGCGGGTTAACCTGGGTAGCGTAGACAGCATTGGTACCGCGTGGGAGGCATATAAGGTGGTCATGAGAGGGGACATGCTGATGGCGGTGGGGGGAGCCCAGAGAACTGTCGCGAACTCCCTGGCGGAGGCAGAGGGGAAACTGGGCGAGCTAGAAAGCAAAGCGGACGTAACCCCCGAGAGCCTGCGAGAAATGATTCAACTGCGACAGGCCTGTCTGACCCACTGGGAGACACTCGGGAAACTGAGTTACACTAAGCACGTTGAAAGGTCACACGCCCTAGGAGACAAACCTGGCAGACTCCTTGCCTGGCTATATAAAAGAGAGACCCCCAGCGCCCCTATCTGTCACGTGCGTAAACCTGATGGCGGCACTGCGCACACACAGGTAGAGATCAATGAGGTTTTCTCCGAGTTTTATCGCGACCTCTACTCCCAGACCCCCCTTTCGTCGGCCACCGGAATCGAAGACGCCCTAGACTGCATACAGTTACCCAGATTGGGTCCACAGATGACGGAAGCCCTAGACGACCCCATTACACCTGACGAGGTGAAGGCTATAATCAGAACACTACCCTCGGGTAAAACTCCGGGTATGGACGGCCTCCCCGGGGAATTTTATAAGACATATGAGGAGACCCTCGCCCCCTTGCTCGCACAGGTATACCACGAGGCCTTTGAGCGGGGCTCCCTCCCGGATTCTATGAGCGAGGCAATAATAATCCCTATACTAAAGCCTGGCAAAGATGGGATGGAGTGTGGAGCATATAGACCGCTCTCTATGCTAAATGTCGATAGCAAAATACTCGCGGCACTATTAGCAAGCAGATTGCGCAGAGCACTCCCCCTTCTGATCCACCAAGACCAGACGGGATACGTGCCAGGACGCTCCATCACCGAAAATTTACGTAGACTGCACCACATCATACATAGCACCGAAGGGAAGCCCCAGAAGTACGCTGTGGCATCACTCGACGCCACTAAGGCCTTTGATTCGATCAGATGGGATTGGTTGTACGCCACCATGGTCAAGATGGGGGTTGGACCTGCCTTCCTTAAATGGACCCAATTGCTTTACACTCGCCCCACTGCCAGGGTCCGTACTAACAGGACCTACTCCGGTAAATGGCCCCTCCACAGAGGTACACGGCAAGGATGCCCCCTGTCCCCCATGCTCTACATCATAGCCGCAGAACCGGTGGCCGCGTACCTCCGCCAGGAGTACGGGGACGGAGGCATCAAGCTAGATGGGGTATCACACCTTATTTCTATGTACGCAGATGATATGCTGCTCTACCTGCATGATCCCGAGCTCCGCCTGCCCTACATCCTAGAGACACTGGACTGCTTCCACACACTTACGGGCATACAGATAAATAAAGACAAGTCCTGTCTCTACCCCCTAGCTGCTCTCCACAGTGAGGAGTATGGCTCCCTGCCTCCGCTAGCCCTCCAATGGCAAGCCACGTCCTTTAGATACCTGGGGATCACCATCCATCGCCACCCAAACACTGAACACATTCTTAATACGGTCAGGGCAAAGGACGCGCTAGAGAAATCCATGGGGTTCTGGGGGAAGCTCCCACTTTCAATGGCCGGGCGAGCGGGTCTCCTCAAGATGGTGGCGCTCCCACGCTTACTGCACTGCTTTACCAATGTACCCTTTAACATCCCCTCTACCTTCTTTAGAGATCTGTCCAAGCTCTGCAGGGGATTTCTGTGGCAGGGTGGCAGGCACAGGGTGGCACTAGACATTCTTCGGAGGCCTTATGAGAAGGGGGGACTAAAAATCCCCAACTTTGAGCTGTACTTCCTGGCTAGCCAATTAAGGCACGTAATGCACTGGATGGCAGATGAGACCACTGCTGACACTAGACTCCTCCAGCCAGCCCTGCCGAGACTGCTACTCAGGGACCTACTCTGGGTTAGATTGGGAAACACGCAACGCCTCCCTTACCTGATCAAACTTGGGACTCAGCTTTGGAGAAGGGCTTGCAAGGCAATAGGGGTAGCGGACCCGTATTCCCCACAGATCCCCATCGCAGCTGTCATGGCGAAATCCTCATGGGGTCACGTGGACACACGCACGCTGTGGGAACCATATGGTGTAGCAGTGCTCGGGGACCTCATCCAAGAGCAAGAATTTGTGGCTTTCGGCGACCTCTGCGAATCCACTGGCCTGCCACCGGGCCAGTTTCTGCTATATGGAGCAGTAATGACAGCCCTGAAGGAGAGATGGCCGGAGGCCGCCAATCGGTTTCAGGAAAACGAGGCTATCGAACTGTTGCTAAACGCTGCTGAAGGAGGCCATGAAACCTCCAGAATATACGAAACTCTCCTGCAGAGCACGACAAATGACGTATTGAAAAGCAAGGGTAGATGGGAGAGCGAATTGGGGATCGAATTTGAGGACAAATCATGGGGGAAAATAACACACTACCACAAGGCAATCTCTAGGAATGCCCGCCTCCAACTCATACAACTATATGTCACCAACAGAGCCTACCTCACGCCCGAAGTTATATCGAACTTCAAGGGAGCCACAATTCAAACATGCCCCAAATGCCATGAGCCTAGGGCGGGAATGACCCACATGTTCTGGAGCTGCCCGACAGTTCAGCAGTTCTGGAGCGGCGTAAGGGAAAAAATGGCGACCGCTGAGATCGAGCTGGTGACCGATGAGCCGGCAGCCTGTATATTGGGAAGCTACCGACGGACCAGCAAGAACAAGCCCCTAAATAAACTCAAGGACTTGGCATATATAACAGCGAAAAGACGTATCGCCATGAGCTGGAAGAGTGCAAGGGGACCGAACAGGGCCCTCTGGTGGAATGACCTCAAAAAATGGATAGCTGCTGAGACGGCGGCTTGGGAAACGGCAATCCAAACACAGAGACTGGACTCTAGCGCAGATTTGAACCGATGGGTGGCTTTAACGACGCCATTACTCCACCCAGTGTCACTGGATAGCACCCCGAACAGTCCAAGTGGCCCTGACGAGATACGAGTCTGAGACGCTTTTCTCTTGAGAGTTCCAATGGGGTCTCGGTGGGGGGGGGAGGGACGGGGTGGTTGGGATAGTTAAGACCTGCTGTTCAGGTCTACGAATATTGCACTGATTAATGATTGATTTTTCTGATGTTGTAAAACCAATAAAGAAATTAAAAAAAAAAAAAAAAAGTAGTAAACATGTTCCTTTCATAAATCCTTGCACTACTGCAGATTTGGTGCTTCTGTAAATCCCTGTAATTCTGGGGAAATATAATTGAAGGTAGCCCCAATTATGGCCCCTGTGAACATTTCATGTAACCAAGTTAAAAAAAAAACAAAAGATCAAAATGCAGTTCCTCCGGTATTTTCATATCCTAACCAAATTGAGAGGCAATGGTTGAAATTCTATACTTCTAAGCGGATGCCTGGGGAGATGAAACGCTGAAGCTTTGGGATCACTGCAACGCCACACGTTAGTAACAAACTGTCATTGTTTTATTGTGATGCTTTCAAATCAATAGGGTTTACAAAATCGACAGTAGTAGAGTTAGGTAAGCATGCATGACTCACGCGCGGGTGATCTCCGGCACATCTTGTATAAACAGCAGCATGAGCAGGTGAAGCACAAAATGATAGTTACAATAAACAAAACGAAGATGGTGATCCCTACGGCAATAAACGTCCCAAAGCTGAAAAGAAAGAATAGAAAAGCCATGAGTCCCGTTATATTTCCTGCTCCCCATATAGGAGTTGTAGATTAAACTTGCAAAAATCGAAGCTCCAGTTCAATCACTGATACAGCAAACCCCAGTAAAGTACACATTCAACAACTGAGTGAAAAATGGCGGTAAAACACATTATATTCTTCCTAAAAATTACAGATAACAGACTCACAGGGGCCTCGCCTTGCATCCGCGAACAGGTCCACAGATCTGTTCGGAGGTTTATTACGGTCTGATCAGAAGTGGAATTTTAAGGTTAAAAAAGCATCTTCTAATGTGCTTAAATTACTAGATACGGAGAAGCACGGATAACTAAAAGATCTCTTGCGGTTCAAATTTATTTTGTACTCAAAGAATGGGAAGCAAAATACCCCCACTTCAAAATCTTATCTGGAGGCCTAACAACAACTGTGATGCACTGCTGACTAATTGTTAATAATGAGCAATTACACTGACAAAGAAAAGTTACTTGTAACATAATACTTAGTAGAGCTGGGGGAGCCAGGTTTTCATGGGTAGGGCCGATCCAGAGCCGAGCCTGGGGGTCAGGGCTTGCTCTAGGAGCCCACCAAGGGCGAGGCCATGAAAACCCTGGCTCCCCCAGAAAAAGTGATAAAATTAAACGTGCTCTTGGCGAGCCCCCATCAGGGCCGCGTTTATTTGTATTCTTATATGGGCCTTCCTTTCCATTTTGCCCACGCGGTGCAGGCAAAATGGGAAGAAATTGTCAAATATGAAAACAAATAAATGGGTATTTCTTTAAATGGAAACAAATACCCATTTATTTATTTTCATATTTGACCGTTACTTTCCATTTTGCCACGCGGCACAGGCAAAATGGAAAGACATTTTTTTGTTGCATTGGGCAGCCATGGTGAGGGGCCTGTGGCATCCGGGGGTACAGGCCTGAAAGGCGGGTCGGCCTGCAGCACTGTTGGAGCCCGGTGTGGCCCAGACCTCGCCCACCTCTAATACTTAGAATATCGTCCGATACATAAAGGTATATCTTTCATTAGATCAATTCCTCAGATTACACACAACAACAGAATAAGTTAAGGCTTGAGTGAGGTCCAAAGGGAAATTAAGGATAATTTGCGATTTCTCCAAACATCCGAGTTGAGGGGATCCTAGTATCACTGATACTGTCAGCAAAGGGCACTTCAAAGTTCAGACTACATTTTTGTGATCCTTATTTCTAGGGAACCTGTCAATCACCAGTATGACTGGGCAAAATTACTAATTTTTGCTCTGGGAAATTCCTTACTAAAATTCACATTTCACACCCCTATTTGATACGCATTATGTCGCACAAAATGGTGGCACGTTATGTCACAAAATGTATTAAGTGATGCATATAGTTATCAGCATTTCTACATTCCATAGAAGTTCTTGAGAGGACGGTTGGGATGGAAAGAGGGAGCTGCTTTAAGGGGGCGGAGACTGTCGTTGGTGTTTATGAAGTAAACCTGACAATTGCTGCGCCTGGTGTAACCTCCAAACACAACAAGGCTCAAGCTTACCTTGTTCGAAGCATATGCTTTACTTCATACTTAGCTTTGCCCAATTAACTCTGGCAAAGGGAAGCATGGGCTTCGCGTTCTTGAACATGTACTTTATATCGTGCGACACTGCAAGCAAAACAAGCAGTGTGTTAGCTCGTTTGGGACTGTGAATGTGCTTTGTGAGACTTTGACCAATTGTCTTGTGTTAGTCCAGGAGGGCACCTGTGCTTTGCGTCACGCTTAGGGTGGAGTGAAGTAAAGCAAATGGGATCGGCTGGCTTGTGTGGCCCTGCCTATATAGGTCAGCCTTGCCTCCCAGTCACCACCACAAGTCCTCCAGTGACTGCTATTGAGGGATGGCGATGGAAGGCGTCAGGCGGTGTTCATGTTCCACCAAAAAAGCCCAGTGTTGAGTGACCATGAAGACGGCAGACCTGCACAGCCAGAGGAAATACGTATTCCCACACATCTTTTTCCTCTCGTTTGCAGAGCTATGGTCCTCCTAAAAGGACAGACCTGCTATCCCGAAACGTTCATCCCAGACGACTTCCCCTCGTTCCCTTTGTTTGTAGCATCTATTTCCTGCTATCCCACTTGCTCATCTTCTCCTGGCTTATTTGTTTCCTCCAGCAGACTATGGTCTGGATCCCCCCTTACAATGGGTACAGCATGCCACTTCATGGACAAGCCTAGGCACTCAGATTACTATGTTGGTGATTTGGCGCAGTACAAAAACTTATTGACATAACATACCCTTTAACTCTCTCACACTCTATACCACTCCGACTGACTGGCATTTTGCACATCAGCAGAGCTGCCTTTGAGGGACAGGTGGTATGGGGGCATTTAGGTGCAGTGTTGCAGCCCCATTAGAAGACCCAGAATTGAGTCACCATGATGACTGCAGACCGACACCAGAAAAGGTAAGTATTCTTCCACACTCATTCACTCTCACATGGTCTCTCCCCACTAGAATTCCACCTCTACTGAGAAACATTTTTTCCTTCCCCTGTTAAGTGTCGACTCTGGGACAAAGGTGGCGAAGGGGGGGGCAAGGGTGATTTTGGGGCACTGCCAACCGACCGAGTGACCTTGCAAATAGAAGACCCAGAAAAGATAGATGCACATTCTATTTCTTCAGCTTGTAATGCATGGTCCACTCAGACACACATCCTCCTGCCCTTTGTCAGGCATGGAGAGAGTGGTGCCCTGCCCATAAATAAAACATGGTAGTCAGTGCTGCCTATGTCATGCTAGTGCCAAAGAGCTCGTATTGCCATGAGACACACACTTTAAAAAAATGTTAATGACTGAATGCTGTAGTGATATGATTATATTTAACAGCCAACACATGTATGCGGTTTATGCAGTTTATTTGAAATCACATGTTCATTCAAACTGTGTTATGCAATGCATATGAAATATACATTCTCACCACTGCAAGCTATCATCGCCATTAGTGTTGGCATCTTCTTGGATGGGGTTGGGTGGAAGGGAAAGATTTTTAGGTATCAAGTACTTTCATATTGAAAAAACGGAGCTCCTGCTCATAGGGTCACCCACCACACTGGGCAACCTCGATAAGCAGTACTCATAATTTTCCAACATTCCTATCAAAGTCTCCAACTATGTTAAGACCCTAGGAGTCTACCTAGACGCCGACCTGACTATGGATAGACAGGTCAACACCATTGCCTCATCATCTGCGTACTACACTAAAGTGCTCCACGCAGCCAGACCCTTCCTATCACGTCAGAGCTGCCTCACCATTGCTAGGGCAATAATCGGCTCAAGACTTGATTATTGCAATGCTCTCCTCATTGGAACATCTCAAAAAAACCTCAACAAACTTCAGCTGGTGCAAAATAACGCACTCAGGGCAGCCACAGGAACATCCAGAAGAGACCACATCTCTGAAGTGAGAAGACAGGTTCACTGGCCCCGGTCAAGGAAAGAATTGTCTTTAAAACCCTTGCCATCACCCACAAATGTGAGCTCGCACCCCCCATACCTTTCCCATAGAATCACGAGGCATCCTGCCACGAGGCCTCTCAGAGAAGGTTACTCAAACACGATCCTCACGCCAAGAATCCGTAAAGTCTGTGCAGGCGGCTCCAGCTTTCCTACATTGGCCGCCACTCACTGGAACGCACTCCCCACTCACCTAAAACAGATCGAATCCCACCAAGTTTTCGGCAAAGCCATCAAAACTAAGCTCTTCAACTGAAAGATAAAACCTAGTACCACGATTCTGAGGTACCACTACCCTACTGTTACTCTGCCTTTGCCCGGCACGTTGATCATTCTGTACTTCATGTAATGTATTTCATGTAATGTGTAACTAACTAAGAAGCCTTGGGCGCATGAATCTGTATGACAAACCTCTTACATATTCTTGTAACAGCGCCTCGATGCCTCCGGGCTGCAAGTTGCGTGATACAAATGCAAATAAATAAATATTTATAAGAAAGTGGACCTCTATACACTTGTGGACAAACATGCCTTCTTATCCATCACTTTCCTCCCAGCAGCACAGTAAACATGCTCTTGCTGGGGGCACATGCAAGCTCGGGTCACAGTTTCTTCTCTTGCCAGTACTGCAGTAGCTCACCTAGCGCACGGTTTATCATGTATGCCGCTATTGTGTCTGAGGTGTTAGGACCAGGCTCTCGCACCCGAGGCCCACACTGGAAAAGCAGAAATTGCACCAGAGGTTACCATTATATACAATCAGCCCTCCTACACCCACCAATGAACCTTGTTATATGATAAGGTTAGAACGTTACCCTTTTCTCACTCATTGAAAGCACCTGGCACTTAAAAAGGTTTACTGAGGCAAGCTGCTTATACAGAAAAAGTAGTGTTGCAGAGCCATGGGTAAGAAAAGTGCAGAGAAGCTCAACTTTACTGTCCCGAGTTTACAAAGCGTGGGTCATCTCAGAAGCACATAAGGATTTTACCTCATATGATCCCCAGACGGCATGTGTTCCCGACACCTCACAGTCACCTCTTTGAACAGCCTTACTAACCTGCATACAAGACGACAGAGCAGTGCCAGCTAATGCCTTCACTTGTTGGGGTGCCAGTGTGTAGTCAATTAGGCAAATGAGTCGATTAAGGAGGCATTCAAGCATATAGATGATGGAATACCAGCGCGTGACAACCACCAGCTTGATTTGGTGGTGTGGCAGATGGCGTGCCCTGGAAGCAGCCAATGTTTTGTGAGTGGTGTAGATGTGGTAGAAGTGTGCTCACATCTTATATGCACTGTGCAGTATGCCAGTGAGTATGGTTTCCACCATGTGACATCAATGTTTGTGAGTTGAGTGAAACCTGGAACTTGGGTTGCGTCAGCCAGGTTCCACACAGCTACGACATTGCTGCCATTGCCTGCTTTGTCTGGCCAAATGTCTGCAAGCAGAACATTCCATGTTCAGTGATGTGGCCCAGCAGGGCATGACATGCTGGAAGAGCAATTTTCTCAGCTTGTTAACTGTGCAGTGCCTGGCTTGGCAAATGATACCCAGTGCACAGTAAGTCATGAAGTGTATGCTCATCCACATGTCAATGGCGAGATTCACCTTCCGAAGACCTGAGATGACCTTAGGATACAGCTCTGGAACTGCAGTCTTTGAGAAATAGTGGTGACATGCAATCCACCACCTCTGTGCTGTGCACACCATCTGTTTGCTGTTACTCAAGTGCTACAAAATACGGTATCCGGTCATTGCATCGACTACAAAGCATCGCCAGACCATACCATTGAAAAAAATGCATCGAAAAAAAACACCAATGGTAAAGGGTTAAGTTTTGTAAAAAAGTATTTTAATGGTTTAAAAAAGGGACTTGGGGGAAGCCCCCCATAAAAAGAAAATGCATTTGATGGTTTTTTTTAGATGATTTTTTTGTCAATGGTATGGTTGTCGATGGTTTGGCTGTCGATGCAATCACTAGGAACCCCAAATACTACTTCATATATGCTATTCAAATGACAAATTAAGTGTTATTATTGTGAATTGTTTAGGTGGTGCCTACTGCAACATATTGCATCCCCCAGCGACCAGTCTATTAATGGCCTGTCACTGTGAAAGGCTAAAAAAAAGGAAAGCTTTTCTATCCATGTTTGAAGGATGGAAGTGCAAGTGTAACAACAGTGGTTTATGCCGCTGATGTTTCACTTGAAAGAAAAAAATTCAGGTCATTTCAAAGCGCATCCAGTTTCTGAATTCCAGATGTGCATTGAAGTATGCAGAATTGACCCTTTAATTGCACAAATATACAAAGAGGTTTGAAAGAACATCTGAATGGCGCACATCTAGATGATCTTTGAGAATAGGGCGCAATCTCATCGCTTGTGCCAAACACGTTTTGTGAATCTGCCCCCATGTATTAATTGAACATTTGTTTATGTTACTGAGTGCTTACAAAGAGCACCTCAGTTTGGAGCTACCTGGAGCGAATTAAAACGGCTAAGAAGGATACAATTAATGCTTCTTGAAAACCTTTATATGGTTATTATACCCTAGAACTGTTTTGTTACATAACAAAATCGATACTTTTGTCTTCACATTTATTATAATTAGAAATACATGGCAATATTGGGTCACATACATATCCAATTACTTATCATATACATGTTTTTTTATAGGCAGTTGTCACACTTCCAAGGGTCTCCATCTGTAGAAGTTCTGAATATGAAAGATAAAAACGGCAAAATGATATTTTAGAGACCACTTCAAACTTTTACAACCGATGAAACCATAATCAAATCATTAGCAGCTGGCATAAAAAGGTCCCAAGCTCTAGGTTTTCCTGTGCTGCTGAGAAGGGATTCTGTTGGATTCTTATACATCTTCTCCACACACATCATTCAAGCTTCCTCTCTTCTGATAGCCTAATCTTCTCTGCATATTATGCTATATACATATTTTGGCATTTTAAGTGGCTTGGTAACTCCGCAGCCGTGGACTAGGAGAGTTACGTGTCCGTGGCCCACTCTGGAGCATTCAGTTTCCTGGTGAGGGCATAACAAGGGCTCAGGAATCCGGGCAATGTGGTCAAGCTGAGCAAAGAAGCGCAATACAACAATGGAGTGAGTTTACAAACAAATGGTTATGAAAGGGGCTTATAGTATGTATAGTTACTAAGGAAAGATCGATAATCGAGGCTTGCTCACAAACAATCATCCTAGGCGACCTTAACTTAGGTCTTGGTGACCCCAAAGATCCCGTAGCAATAGATCTGGAGAATGTTCTAACTGACCTCGGCCTCACTGTGTACATTCAAGAACCCACCCATATCAAAGGCAGGACCCTTGACTGGTTATCCGACTAACTGCAAATTTAAGGTTCTCGACAATACCCCTTGCTTATGGTCTGACCATAATATCCTAACTTTTAATATTGAAGCAACACTGCGAGCCCCAACACTGATAGCCCCAGCACTCACCACTAGGAGTAAAAAGGACATAATTAAGGAGAAACTCCTTCCTCTGTTACTCCCTACCCTCAATGCGGCCACCAACACCTGCTCTGATCCCACCTCCCTAGCAGACTCCTATAACCAAACTATCCTCACGGCCATAGACTCCATAGCACCCATCAAACTTAGGAAGGCCAAACCACGAGCACATCTTAATTCATGGTTCACCCCACAGTTAAGACTGCTCCGCAAAGCTAAACGCTGTGCTGAAAATCACTGGAAAAGCCACCCTTCTGATGAGCATAAAGATGGTTTCCTTCTTGCCTCACTCACCTACAAAGATGCTATCATCACTGCAAAAAAAAAAAAAGTCTCTTAACAATTGTATCCTGCAAGCTGATTCGAATACAAAGGAACTCTTCAGAATCCTAAAAGAGCTAGAAACTACAGTCTCCCCCCAGACACTTGCACGAAAGATAGTAAATGTTGTGCTAACATTCAAGCAGCCTTACTGAATAAAATATCCACACTACAATCTAAAATTAAAGACAAGCAGGACAGTCTGAAGCTCGACAACCGCTCACTCTCCCTTGCTAGGGCCCTCCCTCTAGACACTGCTAACACCAAACCATTTGCCTTCTCACTGCTCACCGTTAGCAAGGTAGAAAATATCATCCTGAGAATTAAACTATCCAACTGCCAAGGTGACCCTTGCCCAGCTCCCATCATTAAGGACTCTGCACACAATTTGGCCCCATTCATTACTGCCTTCATCAACTCCTCCTTTAAAACCGTAAGAATGCTTGGGTGATCCCACTGCTCAAAAAACCATCCCTAGACCCAAGCATACCTACTAACTTCCAACCTATCACCACGGTACCATTTTTGCTTAAGAATTTAGACCGCGCAGCATACCTTCAGATCCAAAATTACTTGGAATCTAACAATCTGCTAGGTCTACGACAATCCGGATTTCGTCCCAGACACGGGACGGAAACTGCTTTAATAGACCTAAAAACCCAAATTGAGGTATTGAAGGACAAGGGTAAACTAGCAATGCTACTACTCCTTGACCTCTCTGCTGCATTTGATCTGGTCAACCACCAGATCCTATGCAGGCACCTCCACTCTGCTGACAACTTCTCGTCCTCTGCTGCAGCCTGGATCAAATCCTTTTTGAGCAACAGATCCATGAGGGTCTTTGCCCCATGCGCAGCCGCGGACCCCTCCCCTATTCACTGCGGCGTACCTCAGGGATCTTGCGTGTCTCAGGGATCTTGCGTGTCACCTACACTTTATAACATTTTCACGAAACCACTCTTTGATGTGCTTGACTATCTGGGTGTCTCATACACCAACTATGCGGATGACACCCAGATACTCATTCCCATCACAGGTGATTATCTAGCTTACACCAAGGCCCTTAGTCTACCTGGTCATCCAAGCCTGGCTGGCCCAACACCAGTTATGCCTAAATGACGACAAGACAGAGCTCCTCATCCTGGGCACCTCACAAGGCCTGAGCAAACTAGAGCCGTCCTATCAGTCATTTACCATAGACGGTAATACCATACGAGTCTCAAAAGATACCAAAACGTTAGGTTTTTACCTTGACGCCACCCTATCCTTATCTCAACAAATAAATGCAGTCAGATCTGCCTCTGCATACAGTCGGCTGTCTCGCCACTCGACCTCCCAACCTCTAAGAACTGCCCAGACCCACTGTCTATCGATCCCTAGGTTTAAACTTCAAAAAGCGGGGGACACCAGCTTCCCTGTCCTAGCCTCTAAGCTATGGAACTCCCTCCCTGCTACAATCAGAGCTGAAGACTCATTCAACACATTCAAGGCCAAAACCAAATCTTGGCTTTTTGACCAGCACTAAAACATGCTCTGTGCCCTTGACTTACATACTCTGGCCCGCTGACCTCCGTTACTATTCTCTGTACACCCTAGGGGTATATCTACTGTTAAGCATAGCAGCATTGTAATTACTGTAATGTATGTAGATAGAAACACTGTTAGTATTCTGTCAATGTAATTTTTATGTCTGTATATATGCATTATTGTAACTTAAATTGCGCCCTGTTGCCTCCGGGCCTAATGGTTTGCGCGTTATAAATAAAACAAATACAAAAATACAAATACAAATTGCTCCAGATAAGAGTTTTTAAAAGTTGGTAATGTAAACTTCTGAGTCTGTGTCTGTCCAGGGCCACACTAAGCTTCAAATGAATGTTGAAAGAAGCCGACACTCCTGGCTACCCTAACCTACAACACAAACGTTCCAACGGGGGGCCAACAAAAGAGTGCTCAACCGATGTTAAATGTCCAGCCCTAATCTCATGCAACAAAATAGAAAAGGTCTCCCTGGGTATACTTTTCCAGTCTAGACTCTTCCTCGATCTTCCTGCTTTCACCAGACCTTGGGTTTCTGAGCAATCACGTTGGACCTCTCATTGACCTCAGATTTCTCAGCATTCATGTAAGGTTTCTTCCAGACCTTGGGCTTCTCAGCATTAATATGCACTTCTCCTCCACCCCCATTCAGGGTTGTTTTCAGACAGACAATATAATGTCTTCCTCCTGCTAAGGGTCTCTTCTCGAGGAAGGCTTTAGAGAGTCATTGACCTTAATGTGTCCTTCTGGTTTCTCCAGTTGGCTTGCAAACCCTTCTTAAGGGACCTCTTCATTCAGCTTCCTTTCATGTGAGCCAGTTCTCTGGGTCGCTATTCTCCAGAGCAGCTTAGGTAAAATTGTCAACATATGCACTACCTCACTCCAGATACCACTTTCCCCATGTTTCCAGGATCTGGTGAAAGCTCACTGGCTTTCTCTCAGTCTTCTGTTCCTCTCCCAGTTTCTGGACTAACCTGCCTTGTTTTTTTAATCCCCCTCAGGGGTTTTAAGGTCAGTCTCAGCCTGTGGAGTTGGCCGAGGCTGTTGCAAGTTTTGTTCATGGCTTTGGATTGGCTTAGGGATTGAGCTTCCTTCAATGGATTCTCAAAACCTCCTAATGGAGCCTCTCTGCAGTCCGAATTAGGTACTTCCCCTCACCTGTTCGGCCAGCGTCTTCATATGCAGCTCATAACATCCCTGCCATCTTGAAATCTGCTCTGAAGCTGCTCTTGGGACTCTGCGACACAGATACAGCAATCCTCCACTTCTGGTGTCTTTTCCTTCTGACCCCGGCATTCGCAGTTACTCTGCACTTGGGGACATCATGCTAATAGCATGTAGTTGTCAGGCTTCTAGGGTGTGGAGGTTGTACTAGATTTTGTTCCAGATATTGTCTGGCTGCCCAAGGGTCACCATTATTACCATGGTGCGTATTCACATTTCAGAATGATGGTATCTTGGCACTCCCTAGGATTGTCCCATTGGGGAAGGTAGTTGAAACAACTCTTGGGATATGTGTCTCTGGGGGAGTGGCAAACCCAAAGGATCCTAACCCTGTTGCTAGTGGCTCAGTCCCCTTACCAGACATGATTGTGTTACTCAACTCACCACAGTGCACATCGTTCGTTTCCTGTGTCATTGTGCACCCATACCAAGAAGAAAGTAGTAATGTTCGCTGCCATATACTAGCATAGTGAGTCAGTGATCAGCATTATAATGGATCCTTATAGATGACTGGTTTAAAAAGCAGTCTTAAGTCGTATGGATTTGATCCTTTCGGCCTGCATCAAAATTAGATGTGGACGGAGATGCTCGCCTATTTTCAGCATGGAACTAGTTTACGAGGGGGTTATGAGTGTCCGCAGACCATGCATGAAGTACAACCAGAATGACCCGCAAAATACAACCAGAGTACTATGCCTTTTAATTACGCTCCAGACCACTCTATATGGCCTCCCAAACGAGGCCAATAGTCCACCAGATCCTAGTTGAAGGCCTGTAATTATGATATAATCATACCAGAAGTAATTATTTCAAGTGAACAGCTGTTAGCCAGGTATAAAGGGGACTTGGTATGAATTCAAGATATCCACAGGCACACAGAAATGCCGTTTCTTACCCGGCAAGGGTGAATGATAGCTCGCCAGTGCTAGGAGTGAGTTCACACTTGCATCCCGATGATAGCCATTATATTTATTGGCACAAGGTTTAAATCAAGAAGTTTACATGATGGCAGCATACAAGAGGTTAGCGAAGACACTTTACATTCATCTGCCAGTAACAGTGTGTGATCAAATCATTTAGATTGTGAGCCCCTCTCCTTCGCTACAGGTTTGGCTCCGACATTGCAGCTTTTAGAAAACGCACATTACTCACTAAGTTCCATCCCCCACAGACACTTTCAAATTCATGCTCTCTTCTTAAAACTGTGCGCCGTTTTCTTTATCTCTAAAGAAAGCTGCACTAAATGTAAGAAAGACCCTTAAAACACGGACACTTTTTATAACGGGTTTTAATTGATTCCTTGTATGGCTGCAAAACAATTTGGTATACAAGCGCCATGTGTTTTTTGTCTCGGTAGGATTTTTCACAGATCCAGTATGGTTCACATATGAAGTCTTTTCTTGCTGCAAAAATGAATATTTCTAACTTCTGTGTCAAAAGTAGATAGCATGTCCCTATTGGTTGTTTGCATAGAAAGAACACTACTACTGAGCCAGTAAATTCCTTGAACAATAAACCACAATTAAGGAGATGGCAGCGTATGTATACTCCATGACAATACAATAATCATCCAACTGTTTACTATAAATCTTTTACATGCTGTATGACTGCCACTTTTAGACCGCTACTGTGGTAACTGCCACATTTTGTAAAACTATTAACATAGCATACACCCAGGTGGGACAATGCTGCAATACAGCCATTAAAAGCTCGCGCATACCTAATTGATGCATTAAGCACCACAGTCCCACGAGCAGTTGCATACCATTTTTGGCAACAATCTACCCACATAAAGCCTCATATCCACTACCCAGGGTATCACTATTTGTTGGTCATTTTGCAATTGCAGATCCCCATAAAAATCGTCAAACTGCAGTAACAAACCACTATATTCCTCAGTTTTGAATTCCAAAAGACTTGGGATAAGTAAGGAACCTCACAGCTTAAAGAGGACTGTAGTGGTTCTCTTCTTATAAATGGTATGGAGGGGTGTTGGGTCCCCAGTATTCCTCCAAGCAATTCATTGCTTTGCTCAAGGTTTGCCCAAGGCACTCACTGTTCCCGGCCATCCATGCATCAGTGGGTCTCCCTGCTAGTTGATTCATTGCCCTTCTGGCCGTCTATGAACCAACCGCCATCTTGACACTACCCACCATGCAGCATTGGCTTTCTTCAGTTAACTTTCTCCTCTGCCTGCAGCTTTCTTTGCAGCGGCAGCACTGCTTATTGGATTTGCTTCCCACAGTCATCGCATCCCTGCACCAGTGGCTCTCTGCTCACCCAGCCACTCTTCCCTCTGTACTCAATGTGCTAGCACTTCACCTCTTTGAAAAAGCTCATTTTCCAACAGCTCTCCATGCACGAGTAGCCTTTGCTGTCAATGCTAGCCACCAACTTGTCAGTAGTACACCTGAAAGCCCTCAATGTGGCAGAGGCTATATTATCTTCACTCGCTCTACTGCATAGAACAGTCCCAGCAACAATTGGCTCCTCAGTCCAATAACAAGTCAGTGGAGGTAAGCTGCCTCAAGACGAATTTCTACTGGGACCCATCTGTGGGTTCAATGACCATTACTGCATTTTTCAGCCACCATCTGCCGACACACACTGCAAGGTCACACCTACAACCTAGCATGGTAAGCGAGGACAGCATACACACGCCTCTTTGTAAGGCCAATAACACCTAACAAACAAAGAAGCAATTTGGGGTCTACATTTTCAAAAGGCATCAGCAGGATCCAGTTGAAGAGTCCACTGTACATTTACGAGATCCAGTAGATTATTTCTCAAAAGCAAAGTAGAAGTTCCACAGCTACCTTAATTTCAACCCCAATGGCATTTGCATGCAAAACTAAAATGATTCCAAAACAAAATTAGTATGTGGGTGTCTGTTTCAAAGACCAGAAAAACAATGATTTAATGAGGCGTGTTCCGACAGCAAGACGTTCATCAATCCCTTATAACATATCGCACAAAAGAGACCAGTGCTTGAAAAATGGTATTGCCGTTTATGGGACGGCCTGAAACCATGCTGCTGCCACCACTTAACATACCTCCTGCAGAAGAATGCTTTCACTCAGAATGGGTTTAGCAGCCACAGTCCATAGGAGACAGAATGGGCCAAAGACTGGGTGCTTTGAAACAACTAAAAAAAGCATAGTTCGTTTTTTATCCGATTAATCTGCAAAGTAAGGAGTATGAAGCAGAGCAGCATGGCCATACAAAAGCCATACAACGTTTACTTTTGTTTCATTAAAAAAACGAGGATTTAAAAAAACGAAAAAACCAAACAGAACGTGAGCCATCTTGAAAGACTATTATTGAGAGCAAGATGCCGGTCAAGTAGCAGGCCGGGTCCTGTGCTTAGTCACTTCTTCGCTGCTGCACCCCCTTCGTCCTGGGGACATTCGGAACCTCACTGACCACAAATAGCTATGTAAGGCTGGCCCTGTCAAGTGAGGAAATTGAAGAAAAAGCAGGGAGGAGACTATAGTGGTGGTTTTAGGAAGTGCAAATCTATCTCCTTACTTGTGCAAATGAAGCGCCGCCTACTGAAGCCTGATAAAGCCTACATCACGCTTTGACTAAACATCTGCCCCAGGGCCGAATTGGGAGCCGGGACCAGAATAATCGAGTAGACGCAGACTTGGCTCTAGACTCCTGGCTTATGCTGGATACCCTCTGAATGCAAAACATTCTAGGGGAGCACATGCAATTCATTACAGGTTGCAAAGGAAAGCAATGGTCTGCAGACCTCCAAAGAAGGAAAAGAAACTGGCCATAGCGCCAGGGTCTGGGAAAAATAGGGTGGCGTTCAAGGCCATGATGCCAAGATACTGCTTCTATAAACACCTTCCTATAAATACCTTCAAGTGGTTAGTTAACCCACTGCATGTAGGACCGATCTGCAACTTTTAGTGTGATAAGGCCAACATGTCCTTCATTATCCACCTTAGGCCCAGTTCTCCCTTTTCCAATTTTAGAAATGCATTAGTTAACATTAGTGGTTCAGGAGGAACGAGCAGTTAAGGAGGAGCATGCCAGGGGTAAAGGCATGGGTTGTGAATAACCAGGCTTTACAGGATATTTCAATGGGCTGGTCCTTGTGTGCATGAAAGTACAAACACCAGTCCACTTCAAGACAAAGTGGGAGAGGGCAGAGGGCAGTTCATGAACTGCCTGATAAATGGCCAAATCCTCTCCCTGAGCTCAGATACCGAGCCTTCATTTCAGACAATGGACTTCAGGCCAACATTAGGTGACTTAATCCTATCCTTTGGACATGAAAGCGGGGGGGGGGGGCGTGGGGGGGGTGACCAGGAGGAGGGGGCTAGGCAAACAAGAATCGCCCAGGTAGCCCTAACAATAGGGAGCAAGGTAATGGGTCAAGCTCTCCTGTACAACATCAATAGGATTTCCCCTTCACCCGACCCCTTTGCTGTTAGGAGCCCCCAAGAATACATCAACCACTTTGACAGGGGGCAACCCGAGATAGAGCTTCCCAAGAGCCTGTCAGATGGCAGAAAAAGCACCTTCAACAATTTCAATCGCCCGCCACAGTTCCCTTCATTACTTTAAATGGAACCAGCAGTGAAGCAGTCTTGACAACGGAGGCAAAGTACATCAAACGCCAGAAACGGGTAAGAAAAACACATCCCAAACTCTACCTTCAGTCACAAACCGCACCGCCTCCTGACTGAGAACAGCGCAGTAGAAAACCTCCTCGATATAGAGTAACAGGGCATACATATACAAAACACTGATTTAGCCCCAAAAAATTGCCTTGAAAACACCAAACTAGGTACGTAGGCTCCAGGGATAAGAAATGTTCTATATTAACCCACTTTGCCTTCAAAGAAGGCAGCAAACCATGGAGGGGCAAACAGGCTGCCCCCTCTCTCCAATTAAAACACCCAACGCATATGGCCTGAATTCAAAATGGCTACCAGCTTTTGTTTTTAAAGCTGCCACACTACAAGTTCATAAATACGAAATCTCAGCTCTATCAGAGCACATCAGATCTGACCACGCCATCCAATCAGGAAGTAGACACCTGGGTCATGCTTTTTAATGGAGGCTCCGTTTCCACATTCTGGGAGAATGAATGCTGGAGTGTGGATGTGCCTTGCAGAACCGTGAGAGCATTGCCAGGTGAAAAACTAGGAGAACTGAGAAGACTCAGAAGGGTCAGAGGACAGAGACTGCTGGAACCAGGGCACCATAACCCCTATATGGTGCGAAGGCCACCCCCCCTTGCAGGATCAGAGAACAAAGAAAGAGCCATACCATAGAAAAGGGCCAGCCCCAGTGAGAGAGAGCCAGGCTCAGGGAGACAACTGGAGAATGAGAGTGAAACAGACCCAAGGAGAGAACCATACCTTTGTGTGTCGGGGGTTCAGGGGGGAGGGGGTTCATAAACAGAAAGGAGATGGCTGAATGCCTTGCTGGTGGTAATAACTTCAGCTTGACAACACTGAAAATGGGGAAAAAATACTTGCTGGTAACATACTGAAATGCCTGCTTTTAAATTATGTCCCAAGGTAAGGAGCAGTAAAACATAACTGGTAGGTGTGGTGAAAGGAGCCTAGGAAGATGTCCTGCAGCCCGCAGGATGACAATTTCTGGGTGAAAAAGAAATCAAGCAGTCCACTGGTTCTATATCCGTGAGACTTAAATAAAGCAAGCTGGGACCTATATCCCTGTAACTGTACCTTAGAGTAGGAAATCGTGAAAAGGAAAAAAGGTCCTTTAGACTAATACCTAGTTTTAGTTCTCCATCTTGACATCTTCAGTATAGCATTCCACTTGGGAAGACTCCAAGGGTGATGTGGCTGCTACCCCCTCCCTTAACCAAAAGACGTTGGTGCCAAAAAACAGAATGGTAATTGCTCAGAGGTTTAAATATTTGTCCAGGGCTGACAAGGAAACCCTGGAGAAATAATAAAATGCTCACCTTTATTAGTCCTATTTTGTTCATTATTTGTTTAGCCCAAGCCAGATAGACCATCCGGCTTTCTTTGTCTTCTACACAGTCCCATACCCTAACAGAGGTTCACCTAACCCAAACGGTTGTCTAATAAAGGTGTTGGGCTCTATGTTCTGTGTTCGACTTGTCTCACATTATGACAACTGCTGGGCCTGAGGTTTCCTTCAAACAGCTCTCTAGATTGTGACAGTGTCAGTACACCAACCTTGTCAAAGAAGGTGTGTGGCCTCTTCCCACTCAATGTGGAAAGCTAACAGGGAGCCATCATCCCAGTCTCAAATAATCCTTACTTGTGCCAAACATGTCTATGCAGAACACATATTTCTCATGCCATGCCTCGAACAAGTACTTGCCAGTCTCCTCTTATATTTCGCAGGACCTTTATGCGAGCCAACGAGGACCCGAAAACATCAAGGAAGTAGTAGCAAGAGACAGACACCCAAAGGTGAATCTGGTACGCAACTGAGCTGCTGCCAACAAACCCAACAGAGATTGAAAGAAAAGGTGACAGAGAGGGAGAGAAAGGGAGTCAGAGAGAGACCGTGCTTTCCCATATGGCGATACTGGTACAGGCTGCGCTGAGCTCCCAATCCACCGGGGTGAGCTCGCGTATTTCAACACATATGTGACAGAAGGCTATTTCATTTACAAAATTATTCCTAACACTAGGTCCCTAATAAAAAACATTTTCGCCCTATGTGTAAACAATCTAGTGCCCATGGGTGCTTGGCCCTAGTGGGTGCTGATGTGCCGACTGCAAGGGGATGTTGAGATCCTGACCCTATCCTCTCTAAACCACTTTCCTGTTGGCTAAAAATGAGTGCACACAGTTGGGGGTCGATATCTGTATTTTAATGTTTTCGCCTCCCAGCCGTGTGGCTTATCAAAACTAAAAACAAAAACATAAGGTTTTATAAGAAGAGGCTTCTATGTCATTCTAGTCACATAGAACTCTATTAAAAAGCTCTTTCACTCTGTACAGTACTAAGACCGTGGAAAGCAAAGAGAGTTGTGATCATTTAGATTTCTTTTTGC
The DNA here is from genome assembly GCF_040938575.1 of Ambystoma mexicanum. Classification (NCBI taxonomy): domain Eukaryota; kingdom Metazoa; phylum Chordata; class Amphibia; order Caudata; family Ambystomatidae; genus Ambystoma; species Ambystoma mexicanum. The sequence continues at coordinate 474,845,216 of NC_090923.1, read as the reverse complement.
AAGCCCTTTACTTAATATGTAGGGGTATTGGAGTCTGGGTTATCAACCAGATACTGCTTTAACAACAGTCAACCGGTTTCAGCGGGATTCGCAAGTGGCCGCTTTCTTCAGGACGAATATTAGTAAATTAAATATTCTCTTTGATATTCTTCAATGCTAGGAAGAATGTTGAGGATGTCTTCAGGTCTCGGACCAGCTTAGTTGGGTCAATCCCTGAGTCCTACAGGACAAACAACAAAAAGAGACAGGTGGACTATCATCAGTCTCCGAGTACTTCTAAAACCTACTAGACAGATATTCAAGTCATCACTCAATAGTGAGGCACATCTTACCTCTTGTTCCAACACTTGTAGTTATATCTGTTTTCTATTGGAACACAGCTAGAAGTGTCCTGATTCTTCCTGTCAGGTATCCTGTGTCTCTCCAGCATTAATTCCTAAAATGGAGAACTGGAAGTTTCAGGGAATGCTATGTGTTTCAAAAGTGCACTTTGCACTATATCTCCCAGCCCCTCTGGGCTCATCTCTATTCTGTACAGGTTGATTTTCAACGCCTGTGCCTCTATGTATAACCACATCCAATTGATTCACTGTGCGGTTCTGATCATTGCTACATGTGTAATCTCACAAATAGGGAATTACACCCCAGTTAATTCCTAAACAATCCCTCAGTGTAACCTCAATCTCACTTTCCATTCCCTTTTTAATCATTACTCATACGGTGGACCCACCCGAATGAATAACAAGGTTTTTTTGGGGGGGGCTGGTAATTGCCGCCGCTTACCTTCTTTGCTTTTTCATGCTGCCGCTTTCGTCCGTGTTTGTATTGCGCGCCATTTTGTGCTTCTATTTGTCAATTGTAGTCGCGAGTTGATCACATGATCGTTCGCGAACTACAAAAGAAGCTCAAAGTGACTAGGGAGATTTAGTAGTCTCTCGTCCGTTCTTAGGTACCGCTACGTTAGTTTGGAAGCGGCATCGCGGTCATGTGAGCGCAAACACCAATCGCTCGCAAGTTGTAACACAACAACCTCCGGGGCAGTCGGGAACTGTAGTTCTCTTCCCCTTGGCCACGTCTAATATCCATAATGTTAATTATTTGGAAAGCCAACTTGGTCAAATGGTGGCGTGCATTCCGGTCACCGAGGGAAAATAGGGAATAAAGTTATTCTGTGGTCTGGGTCAACAGGGCTATTATCCTGGATCGTGTAAGGGGATGTGTTATAACTTCTGCGATGTTGTGGGAGAAACTGTGCGGTCACGTGAATGCGAAATGTAGTGTACCGATTTTGTTTACATTTTAAATTAACAGGGCCATAGACATAGATCATATGTCATCATGTGTGCGGATGTACCAAATAGCACATATAATGTTATTTTTGATGCAACTCGCCCTGGTCATGCATGGCATAAAGGTTCAATCATGATAGTGGTTGGCACAGAATCCTTGCCCTTGCGAATCACTCAATATTTTCTGAGGCAGTAACTTATGAATAGTAAAATCCTAAATGGAAGTACTTGTCCGCCCTCACATTTTGGATGTTCATACTGATTCTGATTTTATCATAGGACTGCCAAAGCTTGCCAGCAAATTACTTCATTAAGGCCTGTGACATGGCTCCGGGTCCTATAGATCCATTGTTGTTCTCTTCTCAAAAGAAGAGCTGCTAAATTCCCACCTCTCGTAGGTATTCTGACCTTTTCTAGTATGGTCCAACTCAGGTCATTCTCAGTGTGATTCATTTCAAATGTAATTTTCAACCAATGGGGCAGTCCTCTTGTTGTTTCTTATGTTGGATCTATGTTCCCCGATACGTATCTTGACTGCTCTTGTCGTCATTCCAATGTAAGTTTTCTTGCATGGACATTGAATCAAGTATACCACATTGTTGGTGTTACAATTCGTAAATTGCCTCTGCTCCCAGGGGTATTTCCAGCCTATGTCTACAGTCGTTGTACGTTGAGTAAATCTACATACAGTACAATTTCCACATGGAGTGTGGCCCACAGGTTTAGGTGTGTTCCACAGTGTTGTTGTGTCAGTAACAGTAGTTGTTTCTTTGTAAGTGTGCACTAGTGAGTCCCTAAGATTTTTCTCCTTCTTATCGCAAATAGCGGCTTGGTAAGTTTATGTTCATCAATATTTAGTAGGTGCCATGCTTTTTTCAGATCTCTTTTTTAAGCGGTTAATAACTGGAGAGGAACTAAATACTGCTGTGATAGTTATCGTCTCTCTTTCTTCTGCCACGTTGGTTGAGGGTTATTTCCCTTGGTATATTTCTCGCCCTCTTTTTGGCTTGTCTTATTATTTTATGTGGATAATTTCTCTCCTTAAGATTCCTTGAGAGTCTTTCCGCTTGTTGATCGTATTCAGTTCATGAAGTGCAGTTCCTCCGAAACCGGAGAAACTGATCAAAGGGTACATTTTCTTTTAATGACCTCCGGTGGAAGCTGGTATAATCCAATAGTGAATTTCTATCCGTAGGTTTCTGGAACACAGTGGTCTCGAAAGTCTGGCCTCTCCTTGTGATTTTCAGATCAAGGAACGTGGCCTCCGTTTTACTGGCCTCATGTGTAAATTTGAGAAAAGGGTTTAAACCGTTAATCCACTCTATAAATCGTGTAAGAGTTCCGACGTCTCCATTGAACAGTAAAAAAATATCGTCAATGTAGCGTCGCCAACTCACTGTTACTGACAAACGGGTTGGTTGCAAGGTATATATGTTTTTCTTCGAAGTCTGCAACATATAAGTTCGCTAAAGTCGGTGCAAAAGTCGCGCCCATAGCTGTTCCAGCTATTTGCTCATAATAGTTTTCTCCATTTAGAAAATAGTTCTTTGTCAGAGCCATTTCTGCTAGTTGCATTATCAATGGGATGGGCATATCGATAGTTTTTGTTTGTAAAACAATGACTTTCAAGGTTTCCCTTTGGGGGATCTTGGAATAGAGTGACTCTATGTCCATGGTCACAATATAGATATCTTCACTCTCAAGTGTTAGGTTATTCAAGTACATCAGGATCGATGTTGTGTCTTTTGTGTAGGAACGCATTTTACTCACTTCTTCCCTTAAGAAAAAGTCGGTAAACTGGGAAAGTGGCTCTAAAATAGAGCCAATTCCAGACACAATCGGGCGTATTACCCGACCAGCCCTCTAGACCACAGAGTTGAAACAGGAGATTGCTCCACCCTTTTTCCAAGGAGTTACCGGGGAACCCCAAGGAACAAGCCTGGAAACACAGACATTGGCCTTCCCAGGTCATCAGACAATAGGTAGCCAACCAATGTGAATAAATTGGGCGGGTCGTAGGCCCCTTCTAACCATTGGACACAGTGGGGAAGACAGGGCCAGATTGGCCAGTGAAAGCCAACTATTACCAGCAGGGGAGGGGCATTTAAACTGGAAGCAAGAGGTTTTCAGGTGAAGTCAGAGGTGGAGGATAACCAAGAACCAGCGGAAGGAAAGAATGAATGGTGGAGTGTGGAAGGGAACTATTGAAATGGTGAGACATTGCCTTAGGAGTGATAGTGCTTTTGTAGTGTGAGTGTGCTTGTTTGTAAGTTGGGTCAGTAGATGGGCTTAGTGTAAGGAGGGAATAGAGGGTAGAGAGTGAAAGGAGGGTTTTGAGTAGATGGATAAAAGGAGAGTGCAGTAGTGTGGAGGGGATAAGTAGTGTGTAGGGGGATAGCAGAAATGTTGAGGAAGTATTGGTGTGGAAGGGTGGAGTAATAGTAGTAAAGAAGATGCAGAAGAAGAGGAGGAGTGGAGTTGGAGGAGAGAACACTAAAGAGTGGAAGCGAAGACTAGGTTGTGGGAGAGTGACCGGAGGGACAGGAGTGAAAATTGCAAGGAAAATGTTGTAATGTTGTTCTTGTAAATAGCTGTGGTTTAGAATATTAGTGATGGAGCTGTGTGATGTAGGTAACAATTCTATTTAGAGTGTTTAACTTTAAACAGATTCCAGAGTCGTTGTTGCTTTGGTGTGTTGAAGAGAGGAAATGCTGGGGGTCTGTTGAAGGTGTAACTGAAATAAACTCTCTCTCAAAATCATTCATGCGTGGAGAATCCTTCCTACAGATGGCGACGAGGATCTAAGGATACAGACCCCTGGCCTGCTGAAAGTGGCAAGGTGCAGATAACCACCAAATACTTAGCAAATACTAAATACGTATCAACAAACTGCTCCAACCTCAAGCATTGCAGCGGCCAGCGTGGGAGCCGCTCCGCTATCACTAAGCGTAGCATAGCAGCGGCCAACAAAAAGACTGGGTAAAGTAAACTTGCCTGGATACGCCTCTAACCTGCACCGGCATGAGAGTGAGCGCTTGATGTCTCTGTACAAGGGGATTGCTTGTATGTCCCAAAATTAAATGCCTCATAGCATACAATCAAAAGTGAAAGGCGCGCACGAACGCGAATTTGGGTTAATCTGATGAACCACAACACATGCATGCGCTAGATAAAGTGAACATAATACACTGTCCGGAACACACGCATGACGCTGGTGTTTTGTCCAGGCAGAAGCACACGCAACGTTGAAAAAAAATTATGCTCAATTAAGAAGAAACAGTGAGCGCTAATAAGAAAAAAGCAGGCTTCTGACACCAGGAATATAGGCTACTGAAATAAAGAAGGAGTAGTGTAAAGCACAGTAGAAAAACACACACCACCTACCAAGCAGCATTGAGTGGAAATGTCAGTAGCTGACAAGTGACAGAACGAGCAAATAGTTAAAAAAAATATATATATGGCAATGGCAGGAATGCCTGGGCCTCCTGTATTTATGGTATGCCCTGGCCCAGTCAAAGTGAAGTGGGCCCAATGGAAGAAGGGCTTTGTTCATTATATGGATGCACTTTCTAGGACATGAGGGTCAAAGGATGTATAACACCCTGCGACCCTAGCAAGAGGAAGGGGACGGCGACAATGTGAATGAGTTGGACAATGCTCTGAGAAAGCTAGATATACATGTTAATCCCAAGCCCAGCACTATTTTGGAAAGGTATAATTTCGGTGTGCGGACCCAAGATCAAGGGGAGAGTGTAGGAGTAGGTCACAGCTGTGAGACATTTGGCATTGTCTTGCAAGTTTAGGGACACTTTCAACAAACACATTTGGGACCAATTTATGATTCACTGTAATGGCAAGAAAATTAGGGAAGAATTGTGGCTTAAGGATGAGCCATTATTAGAGAAGGTACTCGACATAGCAAAAAGAGTGGAACATTCACTGGCTGTGTGGCAAAAATTACACAGAAGGAACACAATGAAGGCAAAGTGGAAGCGATGAATGTGGCAGGGACTAAAAGGGAAGAGAAAAGCCTGCAGTGGGGGCAAAGAACAATGAAAAAAACAATAAGTGGAGAGGAGAGAGAAGGGATGATTGTGAACTATTATGCTTTAGATGTGGCAGAAATTCTCACTTTGCCAGATCACTAGCGTGTCCAGGGAGAAGAACCATATGTGCTAAGTGTAAAAGAAATGGGCACTTTGCAAATTGTAAAAACGTCCAATTTAATCAGCGAAAAGTATTATTCGTCAATGATGAGGATGTCCACAAGTCATCTGATGAGGAGGAAAAACATGCTTGGAGAATATTAAGGTTAATTTGATACATGGTTATATTGAGGATGAGTGTGAACACCCGTTTGTAAGTGTGTGCATAAATGGGAAAGAGGTATCAATGAGGGTGTACTCTGGTTCAAAGATATCTTTGATGTCTAGGCATATATTTGAACAGGAAATGGGAGGAGATGTTAGAAATTTACTGAAATCAGATATCAATCCTGGGGATTACAACCTGGATAACATTGAATTACTGGGTTATTTTGAGGTGAAATACGAGCTCAAAAAGGGAGGAGTGCCCAAGGAAAGGTATATGTTACCAAAAAGGCCATGACAATACTTGGGTGGCGCGGGCAAAAGAGATTGTGGGTCAGGTTAGACCCTAATAAGGAGGAACATGTGGTACAGGTCAACACTTCCAATGCTGATAAATATAGAGATGTGTTTAAGAAAGGTGTTGGCAGAGTAAACGGACTGCAACACCAAATTATTTTTAAAAAGGGATGCGTCCCGGTTGCAGCAAAATTGCCATCATCTCTGAGAGAGGGTGTAAAGCGTGTAAAGAAAGAATTGAATGCGTTGTTATGCATGAGTATCATTGAAAGAGCGGGTGGTGTGGAATGGACATCTCCTTTGGTGGTGGTTAGGAAATCATCGGGAGATCTGCGATTGTTTGTGGACCTACGCCAATTGAATAAGTGTGCGTTGATTGAACGTCGTCCCTTGCCCAATATGGGAGAGATGGTTGCCATGAATGGTCATAGGTGGATATTTTCAAAGCTTGACATGGCTTCCGCATAACACCAGGTGGAGCTGGAAGAGAGCTGAAGGAAATTAACCGCATTCATACCCCATGAAAGGGTGTTTCAGTTTCGCAGAATGCCATTCGGTTTGGTATCGGCGTCATCTGTTTTCCAAAGGATAATGGACAAGTTGTTTTGTGGTGTGCCAGGGGTATTCTGTTTCCAAGATGATATTTTGGTGTGTGGGGAAAATAGATGTGAATGTGACAGAGTATTAGATTAAATTTGGAAAATGTTTGGGTCAATGGGTATTACATTGAGAGGGGAAAAGTGTGCATTTTGAAACAACAAGGTAGAGAATAAAGCCGAAAAGTTCTATGGTTAGGACTATAAAGGATGTGGAAATACCAAAATCCAGAGGACAGTTGCGTTCATTTCTGGGTTTATTGGAATTCTACCAAAAGTTTGTAAGGAATTTTGCTGATAAGGTGTGCGAGATGAGAACATTACTGAGGAGAGGAGAAGAATTTGTATGGAGTGAGTAATGTGATTGAGAATTTAGAGATGCCAGTGATGTGGGCATGGGAGCAGTTTTATCACAAATTAATGAGAAAGGGGAGGAAGAGGTAATTGCTCATGCGTCCAAAGGATTGAGAGGTGCTGAAGAGGTATTTGGTACTAGAGAAGGAGGCTTTAGGATGTTATTGGGCAGTGGAGAATTTCAAAGATTTTGTGTGGGGTACGGATTTTATTTTGCAAACTGATCATAAGCATTTGAAAGCCATTTTGAAATCCAAAAACAAAGTGTTGAGACGTGTTGCAGGATGGGTTACACAAATAAAATGTCATTGGTTCCAAATGCGTGTGATTAGTGGCAAGAATAACATTTTGGCGGATTGCTTGTCAAGATTGGGTAGATATTAGGAAGAGAACAAGGAATTAGAGCATTCAGAAATGGTGTTTGTGAATTACGAGGGCATTGTAAGCAAGGATGAGTGGGTTGGAGAAACAGCAAGGGATGAGATGCTGTCTAAAGAAAAGATGTATTTAGAATTAGGATGGCCAAAGAAAAGGATAGATACAGGAAGGTGAGAAACCTTTTTGGGAGGGACGTGATGAGTTGAGTGTGGTGGATGGAATCATTTATCGGTGGGAACACGCTCTCGTTCTAGAGCCATTAGGGGAAGGATCATAGAACTTGCCCATAGAGGGCATATTGGGATATCTAAAACAAAAGCAGTATTAAGGAACGAATATTGGTGGCCAAGTTTTGATAGGGAGGTCGAGAGAAGGTTAGCGGATTGCATGCAGTGTATGAAGCGCTTTAAGGGAGTGGTAGCAAGGGCACAGCTCATGATTGACTGATGTGTCACAGAGGGTGTGGGACAATGTTGCCATTGATATTCTAGGGCCGGTTGAGTTGGGTTTTGGTAGGTGTAAGTATATATTGGTGGATTTGTTATCACACTGGTGCTAATTTAAAGTGATTAAGGACATTAGTGGGGAGGCCATTGTAGAATTTTTGTAGGAGGTCTTTGCAAGTGAGGATATTCCCGGTAGTATTTTGACGGATAATGGCACCCAATTTACTGGTGGATGTTTGAAGGGATATGTAAAAAGGAAAAGTGGTATGATGCATAAGCGATCGGCTCTGTATAATCCGGAGGGTAATGGTTTAGTTGAAAGAATGAATAGATGTATTGTGGAACCAATTAGAATAGCTGGAGCATGTTGGATTGATAAAAAGCCAGCAATTCAGGAGAGGATGTATGCATTGAGGATGTCACTTCATGCCACAACAGAGGTATCTCCATTTGAGCTGATGAGGGGTCGGAAAGCAAATACCGAAGTGAGAGAGATATTCTGATTGTGTGGTTGATGAGCTGAGGACCAAGTTGAAAGAGAAGAAAGAGAAATATGTGATGAGAGAGATTATGAGGAGAGGTAAGAAGGAGTTGAGAGTGGAATGCGTGAGAGTAAAAACGAGTGTTGTAAAAAAGAAAAGGGATGTGTTGTATTCTGATCCAGTTTGAGTGGTAGCAGTGATGAAGGGAGCTGTAGGAGTGAGTGGTGGTCAAGTCTCGAATAAGAATTGAAAGGCCGTTGTGAAGAGAGGAGGTGGTGGTGGTGGTGGCGGTGGCGAGTAAGAAAAATAGCCATACAAAGTTTTGTAAATAGTTGGGCTCCAGTATGTTGCAATGTAGCTTTTGTACATAGGGTGCTTTAGATAAAAGGTGGGAGATGTGTTGTAATGTTGTTCTTGTAAATAGCTGGGGATTATAATGTAAGTGATGTAGCTGAGTGGTGTAGGTAACAATTCTATTTAGAGTGTTTCACTTTAAACAGATTCCAGGATGAGTCGTTGCTTTGGTGTGTTAGAGAGAGGAAGTGGTGGGGATCTGTTGACGGTGTAACGAAATAAACTCTCTCTCAAAGGCATTGATGCGAGGAGAATCCTTCCTACAGAAAGGTAAGAGGAATGGAGTAGGAGTATATAGGGAGGGGGAAAAGGAGTGTGGGTGTGGAAGATAACAATTAATCTGCGAGTGCAAGGCACTTCACAATTCCCTATAGAGCATTTACATCTGGATAGAGTAGTGACAGCTAAAATCCCCTGAGGGAGTTTAGAGAGTCATGGTTTTAGGGAATCGATAGCCTAAGGAAGCCACTAGACAGTAGGGGTTACCGTTCAGAAGCTCTAACCTGAGGTTACGGGCACTTGGGTTAGAGAGGATATACCAAAGGGGATGAGAGGGAGGGGCTGCTCTAGGGCCCAAAAACATTTCAATAAATACCTAAAATAAAATACATAAATAAATTGAACCATCCTGGAGACTCAGTGATTTGTGGGTCATTTTGACAGGATGCAACACAGTATTAGGTGGGCCAGATGTTGCAGTAGGCTCTAGGTAACATGACCCACTAGGTCAGCCTCCGTGCCTGCTGTCCTATAGTTTACTCTGCTCTGGGCTGCTGCTCTCAGGCATCTAACTTTGCTCTACCTTTTACAAGCCTCCCTTTGAGCTCTTGGATTTTTCATGTGTTAGGAGCATCCTACTTTCCAGATTATGTGGTGTCCCCAGATTGATAATTATAGGTGTTAGATCGCACCCAATTCTCAAATAAAGCATTATAAAACATTAGAAAAATGTATCGTGTATGTGTTAATGGACCCACTAGCTACGGACCCTACACATAGAGAAACAATTATTACAACAAAACATTTTGTAAGCAATACCGCATTCAGTCAAAGGAAAAATATACAACAGAGTAGTTCTCATATGGAAGGGATGTTTTTTATCATTTCTTTAAAAATAAAGATATTGTAGTTGTTTCATTGTAAAATAAACAATTCATATAGGAAATAATACTTACAGAATTAGTTTATCCTCATAGGATATTGTGGTAGGTCAGAATAAGGATTCAGACCAGTTTTTTTGTCATGATAAACAAGTAGTTTATTTACATTATAGGAAAAAGGCCTTTCGATCCCTCTTCTATAGGTTTCCCTACCTTGCAAAATGAACTAGGGTGCTTGTTGTCAGCAGTGAGAGCCTGTCTCAAAGCTAGTCTATCCTGACCCTACCACTAAGAGAAAACAACAAAAGGTCCATGAGAATGACTCCCTTTTTCAGGATAGGCTTTCCTCAGACCTAGTAGCCGATTCTTAAATAGTTCTTGGTTATTTCTTGGATTCATTTGTACAGTTCCTTTTAGGGACTTTGCAACCTTTCTGGTGTCCCACTTCTTTCTTGAATTAGACTTCGTCCCTTCGCCGTTTGGGATTTTACCGCCTTGTATTATGCTTTCTTTAAGTGACTGTATTCTTGTTCCTTACGTCTGCATAATCAATATGTCTCTTATCACATTCATCTTGCTGTGACAAACGGCCCTTCTCTTAGATCGAATACAGCAGTCCAAGCAACTAGGTTTGCTCCCCTGTTTGGTTCCTGTCCTATTGTACTGAGCTAGACAGGTTTGACTGATTTTCCCTTTTATGGGTGTTAGACCCTTAGACCCTGTTTACTCGGCTCAGTCTGAGAGTTATTCTCACTTGTATAGGCACGTGTTCTCTCACTGGGACAACTAGGTTGATTGTTGTAGTGGTTCTCACTCTTATGAGCACCTTTCCTGTCACTGGGACGATTAGGCATTGTTATTCTCACTCCTATAAATGCTGGTCATTTCACTGGGGGTAGACTGTGTGTACCCTTGGTACCTGTATCCCCTCCCAGGTCTCCCGCCTCTCCAGTTACCGTCTTGTTCAGTCTAGCATCACCGGATCTTTCTCCAGGATCAGGATGCGCTCACTCTGACACTTCTTGGTGCCTTTTCGTACCCCGGGAGGGCCAGCGTAGAAACAGTCTCTGCGTTGTTGTTGGTCTGAACAGTCCACTTTCCACAGGTCATGCCGAAGCTCTCCTGGTTCTACTTCGCTCTGGGTTCTCTTCCAGTGCACAGCTAAGCTCTACGCTCTTTCCGTAGTCATCCTTCCCTTTATGTTGGCTTTCTGGTTACTCCCCAGCGAATCATTAAAGTCAATTTTCTCTTTTCACTCGACTTTCCCTCTTGTTCTTTCATTCATCGTCCCAGTTTGGTTGGCTTCCAATCACTGAACGATCAGCATTTCTTGCTCACGTCTATTCCTTCTCAGTATTTTCATCAAACATTTCTTTAATTCGAATGTGTGGTGTAATTTTACAATAACAAACAGTGGCTTGTTCAAACGGATTGCTCTGAATCCTGGTTGGTACTGATCGCCCACCAGGAAGGGATTCAGGGAATTCCTCAAGGGAACAGGAGTCCTTGTCCCCAAAAGGGGAGTCTTTTCCTGTGAGGTCCTGCATACCTCCACCCCTAGGGGGAATGTTGCATAGTGGGCTCACCTCCCGAGCCTTACAAGGAAAGGCTCCCCTTTGGGGAGAAGTGCTGAAGCCCTGCTATTTATTACAATATCTTTTCAAAATTGGATACCCAGATTGGCTATCACATGCTTTCCAAATGTCTTTGGATTAAATGCTCAGCTCAGTGTCTTCAAAAACCTTATGTGCAATCTTGGAGAAAGGTGGAAGTCCCACCTTCTTTGCTGCCTCTGGGGAGATCATCGGAATCCCCATTGCTGTTCCACCTTCTCAGAATCTCTCTCCATTTTGGCACAACTCAGCGAAAATCCCAGCTGTCATACAGGATAATGTGTCAAGGGTCTGCACTGCCATCCTGCAGCATCGCCTTTTGTCTCAGGCCGCTGGTGTCTGCTAAGGTTGTGAGCTTTGTATTAAAAATTGTAGGCTTTGGAAGCCGGTTTCTGACATAAGTTCCCTGAAACAGATAACTGAACATATTTTGCATTAGAACTCCTTAGCTTAGCTTTAAGTGAATGCCTATGTATAGATTCAGTTGCCCACTTTTGCTTTACAGAGCAAGTGTTAGGACGTTACAGAGCCTAGGAACAGCTGCGAGAGAGAAAGTGAACACTGTGGATGGAGTGCAAATTTAACCAGGGTCAAAGACCTTTTGAAAGACTACGGTAGTTGTGATCTGTATAAAAGGCTCTCCTTTGAATAGGGGCGAGCAGACCCAGTTAGATAATGAGAGGACAGGTGGTTCCAATGGCACAATTGTGCGACATTGTGGATGTGACTTCAGCTATACATTAAAACCAGTGTCTCTGAGAAAAACGAATTCTGTTCCAGTTGTTTCATTGTTGCCTAATTGTCTGACAATAGTAGGCAATACAAATAAGTATTTGCCCACAATTAATTTGGCATCATCATTGCAGTTAAGATCCAATTGGACTAAACATGCCACGGTCAAAGAACAGGCAAAGGTGGGTGTCTGGAGTGGGATGCACTGCTGCTTTCCTTGAGGCACATCTTCTTTCACCAGCTGATTTCGACACGATTGATCTCTGCAACTGAAGATCCCCCCTCGGTTTCAGGAAAAGGGATTTACATTCCTGATGAAGCACTGGAACAGAATACTACAATAAAATTAAGTGAGACCGTTCCAGAATTATATTTAATTGATTGATATTATGAAATATATTCTGTTCCCTGTGGAAAGCATACTGTTAATGAGCCATAGGGAAATGCGCTTAGAAATGTAGTGATGTGTTTCTATGGAAGCTTACTGCTAAAATTAATCATAGGGAAATACAGTTGAAACCATGGAATAGAAGACTCATGATATGAGTATATAAACTTCATTGATTATGGCCACACTGCATTTAAAGTGGGACATTGCCAAAAGCAGCTTTTGTGATCACAAAAGAAAAGGGGAAACAATGTTCAAAGTAGGCGACAAAGAGATTGGATTATAATGTTGTAAGAGTCAACAGGAATTACAAAAACATAGGTCTACTTCACTCCCAGGATGGGAGTGAATGATTAAAAAAGGCTTGGGGGTAGTGTTGTTTTTGCAAAAATGTCATGAATACACTGCCATCAACCCTGATTTGCAATTCCCAGTTCATGGCTCGTTTGACCTAGAACAAATAGGATATTTAAAGCAAGTGTTAACTGCTAAGGATGATAAGGCTACCAGGTCCCTACAATGGGAAGTCTAAAAGTAATGGAAACGTTTTCTAGACAAAAATCTATGAAGGAAGCACAGATTAAAAAATGTAAACTACAATCTGAAAGAGATAAAGCGCACGCATTTGCTAATGAGAAAATAATTAAGGATTGGGAACAGGGAGCCTGTGAAGATTTAATAAGAATGATGGGTGTGTATGTAGCCAGGTTTACCCCTCAGCCCCGACACCCGAATCAAAAAAGATCTTCGAGGATGAGACAGATCCCATTGTTAGAATGATTGATGGTAAAAAGGCCTCTTCCACCCCATTGTCGGCCATGTGGTGATGAGGTGATCTCCTTTCCACATCGTTCCCACAGGATTACAGCCCATGACACAGAAACCGCAGAAAAGGTAGTGTTAGCATGGATAAAAAATTACCTACTGGGAGTGGAACAGGCTAAAGTAAATGTGCCCCAGGAGCGAGATACACTTGTATTTGCAATAGTACAAAGGTTCCGCTAACACATGTGGGAACTGCATAAAATGTTAAACATTAAGGAGGAAGTGTATCCCCTACCAGATAATTATTAGGAAGTAGACCAAGCAGTTGAGGAGTATAAACTAGAGACAAAATGATGTCCTGCAATAGTGTCAAAATGTTAATTAGGGATCATAAATGCCCCATCCAAGTCTATGGTAACTCAAGCATTTCCAATGAGAGAGGTGCCTGGGTTGGATACTGAGAACCCTACTCACCAGGTCCATGTCCCTTGGAACCATATGGAATTACTGTCTTTTACCGAAGATTATCCAGATATTTGACAAAATCCAGAACAGTGATACACCCAGACAGACCGGGTACTTAAAACAGGGCCACTCACATTGGGAGATATAGATCAGTTGTTTTCATGTATTCTGCCAGCAGATATGTGGCGTGAATGCAGAATACAAGATAGTTTAGATGCCCCCCCATAAAATGGGATGAGATGACGGAGGCAAGACAGGAGAATTATAGCTCTTCCAACACCATCGATAGCACATACCCAGTAAGTAGTTCACTGTAAGCAAAAGAATTGGGACAATTGAATGCTTGCAGACAGGAAGCTTGGGAGTCAGTTGAAAGATTATGTGCACGTAAAGAAAAAGCTTGTACCTCATTTAGTGGAATGGACATGGCTATGCCGGAGAGACAGAAAGCTTTTTGTTCACATTTTGTAGAGGGATTGTGTCATGATCTCTGCTTCCAAAAGGTCAGGGTTTTCCCAACTCCCTTGGAAACAGATCCATAACCCAGGTTCCGAGTGCCAACCAGTCCCAATTGGGACCTTTTGGACCCAGTCCTGGCGCCAGTGGCACCAGGCTCATAGATATGCCCAGTCCCAGCGCTGGAAGCGCCGGGCTCATAATGCTTGGGTGGACTTACCTGCAGCAGACCATGCTGCTTACTTGCCTGCCAGTTGAGCCTCTGATCCTCTTCTGTTTGGAACTACTTTTCCTGTTGGGTGGGGCAGGAGCCACTCCCTAGATTCAGAACACTGGAACTCTTCTGGAAAGCAGGAACTCTTTTCTTACCTAGGCGTGGCTGTGGAAGGAGACACCTAAGCACTACAGGAGGCTATTTAAACCACACCCGGTGGATGAATCTTGCTTTGCGTTATTCTGCATCCTCTGCAGCAGAACGCTCATCGTGTCTTCTGCATCGGATCCTGGGCCTAAGGAAAAAGGCTTACCATCCTGAATCCAGTCTTCAGCAACACCTATAAAGACAAGAAAGAACAGGTTAGCATTCCGGCATCTGAAAGACAAAGGCTTACCTACTCTTCGTGCGCTCCGGAGGTCTTCACACTGCATTCCGGCATCTGAAAGACAAAAGCTTACCAACTCTTTGCACGCTCCGGAGGCCTTCGGCGCTGCATCCCGCATCTGAAAGACAAAACAAGGTGCGTTTAAAGACATTGGGGAACTTTAATACTCACGTGCCATTACTCCTTTCCACATCTAACCCAGTGGGTATTCCGGCACCCTGCAGCCGCTCCGAACTTGTACCTGCAAAATAAAAAGACAGTTAGAGCGCATCGTGAAGCAGGCAACAAGCGCTTACTTACGTGCTTCCAGGCGCTTCTATTCATCACACGGGCTCCATCTTCAACTCACTTCAGCCCGCCATCCGCCATCGCCGGAACCCTGCAAAACAAGAGACATCATTACTAAAGACTTTAAAGACATTAGAATTACTCGAAACTTACCGTTCGTGCAGTAAACGACGGACAGCAGTCCTCTGAAGTCAAGAGGCCTGCGCTACCTATCCAGTGAAGAAACTGGTTACAGCACCCTGCCCCGAGGCAGATGGAGAGCTCGGCATTCACTTACCTAAGGTGAGAGCGTTAACCTTTGGGGGTCTACAGGAGAGGAGAAAAAGGGAAGAGATAGGGACACCCCAATAACCCCAGTTCATTAATCCCATATTTTCTATCTGCAGACATCTTACTCTTCAAGTCAGGCATACAGTGCACAGAGGTCCAGCCCAAAGAGCCAACCGGGTGCTACACATCACCTTTGAAGATACGGTAGTCGCCCAGTCAAGACTGGCGCCTCTGCGAGAATCAGGTGAGCGTTACAGATTGTTGCATCACCTAAAAGATTACATACAAATGTATGAGTCTACTTGGCCGACTCAAGCTGCTGCCCAGATTGTGGCTATGGCTAGCTATTATGCCAATCACCATGTCAAAGATAAAATGGAGACGGAAAAGAACCTGAAGGAATTAAAAACCAGAACACTAATGCAGCAGGAGAAGTATTTTCACCCTAGGCAAGGCCAGCAATATTCAGCTAGGATTCATTTCTATAGAACGATAGACTGAACAGTGTAGGGCCAGTCCAAATATCTGATCCTGTACAGTTGAGTATATGCCCTATATTGTGCATGGCTTAGCTTGTTGTCACTAATAAATGTGCTTTAAAACCTGTTGGGAATGGATTTGTTGAAACATTTGAATGCAACTCACCCCAGTTCCCTTGCCATGTAATGCTGCTCTGCAAGAATGTTTTGATGTTTTAATATCTGTTTTATGTAATTCACCTGTTTTAGGCACGCTTGATTTAGGTTGTTTGTGCATGAAAAACAAAGCTGTGCATTATCTATACTAACTCAAGAACAAGGGGGAAATATAGACTGTGTGCATATTTTTCTTCTACATTGGACCCAGTGACAAAAGCACTATGAAAAATTGTTTACAGGGTGTAGAGGCTGCAACCCTTACTATGAAAGAGGCCGATGCCAAAATATTAAGACACTAAATTACATTGTTTGTGCCACATGCAATTGATATGTTATCGAATGAAACAAAACGAAAATGTAAGGTTGAAAAGATACGAACTAGCGTGGTTAGCTTTAAATATTACCATGTAGCGTTGTAAGACCCTAAATCCTGTCACCTGCCACCTCTCCCACAAGAGGAATTAAAAGTAATGTTTTATTGACCAAATTACAAAGGCAATCGTACAGTCCCTTGTATTATGTATTTACCTTTAATGTTGTTCTATGCTCAGTGCTCATCTTATGAAAGTGCAGAAGGAATGTGTAGCGTTGCTCACTACAAGTGGGGAGTAACACTAAAACTTAAGATCAGCGAAGGTTGCATATTGTAGAACTGTTTAGTATGTGTGTCCTGTAACATTGGTGAGAGTGAGGAAGCCCAAAAGAAGAGAAAAGGGGCATTATTTAGCTACCTGAATTTCTTTTTGAAGTATTACAGCCACATTTATTAAAGTTGCCTCCCTGTCAAAGAGAAATATGTTAATAATAGTATGTAAGTGATGGTATATATGTTTAGCAAATAACCAGAAGCATTTGCCAGATAGAACAGTACTGCAGAGAGCATTGTTAAAAATACATAGAGGAGTACTTACCCCGAATTGGCCTGCCTTAAACGATATGGAGCAATGTATAAATTGTTAAATGCAGGTTTTGGATGTTCCCTTCATGAGGTATTCATGGGCCGTCCAGCTACCAAAACATGTGTTCTATCCTCTGTAAAAGTTACCGAAACACTTGCTTATTCTCTGCTAACAGTTTCTAAAATATCATTGGAAGGGGGACAGGACGCAGCATCCAGGCTGGTGAATGCCTGTTTGTGTGAGCATCAGGACTGCAGCCCAGTTGAAAAAAAAGGCATTGCAGGCCCTGCTAACCTCTCAGACGGCAGCAAAATATTGTGGCTGCTAGTTTTGGATCCACGCTTTTATGCTTAAAAATAAGCTTCATCCTTCTTCTACGCACACCATTGACTGATCTGTCTGGTACTAGAAAGGTACCCCTTCGGTTGAAGCATTTGACATTTTGCATCATTGCGGTTCTTCAAAAGACAATTTTGGATCAACAGAGGAATCACAATATCCAGGACAATGGAAGCAGATCTGCAAATAAGAAAAGGAATTCCTTAACAACTATCGAATGGGCAAAGCCCCCATTAAAGACTAACTAGGGGTGAAAAGAGATGCTCCAAGAAGCAATTTGGCTCCATAAAATCTGTCCTGTTGGAATTTGACTTTGCTGTTGTACGTTGCTCCATAATAAGCTATGCCAGAACCACATGTATGGCTATTGCAACCCAGAAAGGATTTGTGCAAAAGAAGAAAAAAAAAATGTAAAAAAACATTAAAATAAATAAATAAAGGAGCCTGTGCCAAGGTTTGGTGCCTGCAGTACTGATGAAAACTAAATGTTTTTAGATTAGGTGAGTAGGTTATTACAGGAATGTTATGTAGCACTATCCTTGTCTAGTATAGTAATTCATGTCTCCAATGCCTTCCTGTCACAGATCACAGGCAACTTCAGAATCCACTACAAAAGTGTCATTGTGCAAATGAACGTGATTAAAGAAATGGTAGCTATAGACATGGCAGACTAAGTTTTATGTTTCAGGGAACTAAGAAAAGGGTCGATTGTGAGCTTCATATTAAACATTGTAGGCATTGGAAGCCGGTTTCTGACATAGATTCCCTGAAACAGAAAACTGCTAACATATTTTGCTTTAGAGCTACTTACCTTGCAATTTAAGTGAATGCCTACATATGGATTCAGTTGCCCACTTTTTCTTACAGAGCAAGTGTTAGTACGTTACAGAGCCTATGAAAAGCTACACAGTGTAAGTTGACGCTGTGGCCAGATTGCAAATTTAACCAGGGTCAAAGACCTCTTGAAAGACTACAGTTGTTGTGAACTGTATAAAAAAAAGCTCTCTTTTGAATGGGGGAGAGCAGACACAGATGGATGAGAGGACAGGTGGTTCCCATGGCAGAATTGTGCCATGGCAAAATTGCGCGACCATGTGGAAGTAGCTGCAGCTATATATTAAAACCTGTGTCTCTGAGGAAAAGAGCGAGTTTGTCTTTGAGGAATTCCCAGCCGGTGTTGTGGATGGCACGGTGATTGATACACATGACTTTAAAAGTAGTTTGCCGACCAATAGGGAGCCAGTGAAGGACTCTTAGTGTAGGGCTGATGTATTCTCTGGGAGGGAGGCCAATGAGCAGACAGGCCATAGAGTTTTGGATTCTTTGCAGTTTTTCCTTAGCTGGTGCGCCTAGATAAAGGCAATTTGCATAGCGGGAGAGGATGATGGATATGACTGCAGAAAAACAGTAAGGTATGGAACGATACACCGGAGGATGCATAGGTGAAAGGATCAGGTTCTGCATACAGAGTTGATGTGCTGGGAGAGGGAAACATCTGTGTCTAGTGTCCATCCAAGGTTTTTTCACAGAGATGGAGGTTGCCAGGTGTGTGGGGTGGCGGGCCTAGGGAATGAGGCCAGGGAATAGCTTAGCGGAAGGAGTGCTGTTTTCCTGCAGATTAGGATTTCTGTTTTCCCGGGGTTGAAAATGAGGTGGTTGGTCGTCATCCAGTGGTCATTATCCGAAAGTCATGATGACAGGTCTGGGCATGTGGAGCCCGGTAAATTTAAGGATGATCTGGGTATCGTCTGCGTAGTTGTAGCAGGTGAGATTGTGGGAGCGGATGAGTGCGGGGAGTGGGTTCAGGTAGATGTTGGAGAGGAGATAGTGATGCTCCCTGTAGCACCCCTTTCGGTACTAGTCGGGATGCAGAGGTGAATAGGTGGAGGAGCATGATTTGAGAGCGATTAGAGATGAAGGAGGAGATCCAAGTCAGTGCAGTGTCTTTGATTCCTAAAGAGTGTAGCCTGTCTAGAATAGTGTGGTCAATGGTATCAAAGGCGGTAGAGAGATCAACGAGAAAGAGTACAGCGTATCCTTCAGTGTCTGCTGTTCTTTTTAGGTTGTCCCAAACTGACACTAAGAAGGATTGGCCAGGGTCAAGGAGGTTGTTGGTTTCAGTGAAATGACCGAGTTGCTTGTATACTGTGCGGTCTATGAATTTGGCCATGAAGCAGGTGTTGGAAATGGGTGGTAGTTCTGGGGGAAGGGAAGAGTGGGTCGAGCGTAGGTTTTTTGAGGAGGGGTTTGATGTAGGAGATTTTTAAGGATTCCGGGAAGATTCCTGACGTTAGGGAGTGCTTAAGGATTGAGCGTGCAATACTGCCCGCACAGGCTGAGGCTAGGATGTTTTGAGGAGGGTGGGTGGACAAGGGTATTCAGGGGTATCGGACGGGCAGGTTGTATTAGGAGGGAAAGGAACTCCTAGTGTGAGATCGGAGGGAAATGAGCGAAGGTTTGCATCGGGACAGAGATTGGACAGGGAATGGGCGGGGGCATTTCTATTTCATAGATGATGGCAGAATGACGATAGCGATGTTGTCGGAATGGTCTGATATGGCATAACATAAGGTTTGGGAGTAGGGTGGAGTCGGGTAGAGCAACCTGGAAAATTGAATTCAGAGATGATTCTATGCAGTTACTTGCTTGGCTTCCATGAGTTCAAGATTCTGTTCCCATAGAATGCTTTCTTGGTTTTTACGATTTCCGATCTGTAGGCCCGTTTTAGTCTTGCTAGGGTGGTTTTGTTTTGAGCAATTGGGTTGGTTCTCAAGGTCCATTCCAGACAGTGCTTGGTGGTTTTTAGCGATTTGGTTGTGTACCACCTGGGTGTGGGGCCTGATCTCAGTGACATTTTATTGGGGTCGGGGGAATGAGGGTGCTGGACAATTGTTGAGATACAGATGGATCTGCTCTGAATTACATGAATACATACGACAAGCACAGTATCTAACAAATCGCTGACCAGCCCAAGGCTACCCAAAGAAACCTCTAAGACAGACCTCAAAATGAGAACAAAATATTCTTTGTAATGTCACACTGTCGCAACAAACGTACTCACGATATTCTCCCTTACTCAAACTGATGAGAGAAATAAAAAAAGTTGTGGCCAATCCTGAATTTAGGCAATTTGGAGATCCTGCCACCAAGATGTGCAGTAAAACAGAGAAAAAACATCACGGATACCTGTGAAGTCATCAAATCTCAGACACAGACAAATGACTGAAGTTTAGGATAAGGCCCAAATTTCCCTATGCAAAGGTGGGATTTCCCTACTTAACTGAAACTAAGGATAGTCTATGTCAGGAAGTCCAAAGTAAATATCCGTCTGTGTCCAAAACCAATACTTGCCCTTGCATCTAATTGTATATAATGTTTAGGGATGTCAGCATCAACTGAAGAGTGTTCAAAACAAAAGTTCAGAGCTTCTTCCAGCTCTCAAATGGAAAAGGGCTCTACCTTCTCCAAGATTCAAATTCAGGTTCCAAAAGAGGGGTTCCCTTCACCACACTGTCAAGTCTTTCAAGAGTTCACAAAACTATCATCCCTTGGGATCTTCAATATTCCAAAACAAAGTGCAGTTCCTCAATTATCACAAAGTGGCTTTTCCTTAGGTGCATGTGTTCGGTCTAGGCACAGTTGTCAGACCATACAGTCCACGCATTACAGGTCACACAACCAACACATCTTACTTGCATCTGTTTCATAAATAGCTTCCCACAGTTTCTGTTTCATCATAAGACTGGACTTAATTTCTTTTCAAGTACTCTTAAAGCTCGATTCATAATTTATTTGCTCATAAGTCAGGCTTCCCAGTATTCTCTCCTGCTAGGAAACCCAATTATTGTCACAGTTCTTTTGCCCAATTTCTCATAAGTCTCCCAATACACTCTCATGCAAGGAAACGTATTCACTGTGTCTGTTCTTAATGATCACACTTGGTGTCCTTCTCCTAGCTTCCATGTGCATTAAGATTTCGTTACATGTATCTTTGGTTTTGGCTATTGGCAATGCTTGTTTATTCAATTCTTACCAATGCGTGCTTATTCAATTCTTTGGCAATACTTGTTTGTTGAGCTCTTAATTATGCGTACTATCCTGATTTCATAATGTATTATTTACAATTTAATCTTGGGATTCGCGTATCTCTAATTTATAAATAAGTTGAACATCTTTTCCACTATACCGCCCAGCCACCGCGACTGTTGCCCCCTTTTCACCTAGGCAGACTCACCGGTCGGCTTTCGGCTTCCTGTGGCTTTTCAGGGACTCTTCTCCGCTCGCAGTCGCCTTGCGCTGGTTCCCTCGGGCGAACGGCTTCTTCCACTTCCCCATTGCTTATGTTGGAGGTCCGGTAGTCTGCAGCCAGCGATCCTGCACCTCTGAGCGTTCGGGAGTTCTTCAGACGCTCCCAGTACCTTCGCTCTGACACACTGCTTCCCCAGTTCAGCTTCAGCCTGCTAACAAGCCCCTCTCGCTCGCTGCACCAGACCACATTCTCCAAGCCCTGCAGCGTATCGGGAAGGTGCCTTCTTGCCACCACAACTTCTGCCCTAGAACTCTCCTTTGCGAGCTGCTTGGGGCTTTTCTCTGCCCTCTTCCCGGGCTTCTCTGCTTTCCTCTCAGCTGAGCCATTTTTAATGTTCCAGGCTCCAGAGTAACAAGGCCAAAAACTGTCTTCTGTGTTAATGCTGGCCTCCTAGAATTTACAAAGAGAGGATGTATATGTCTCTGGGGTGTCTCTTCCTCAGCCCAGTACCTGCCTGATATTCACTGGGAGAGGATTTATGGATAGAATAGGGAAGGGATTGATAGTAACCTATAAAGGTCTGGGGGATGTTGGGTTCACTACAAAGGGGAAATGGGGGATACCATGTCTCACCGAAGCGTGCCTCATCCCCACTCTCCAAGTCTCCTCCATCCAGGTGATCCTCCCTTGCATATCCACCCCTGGGGTCAGGATCCCAAAGCAACAACCTTTCCTAGGGAGGAGGATTTTTTGGGGAAAGAAGCGAGGACGCCTCAGATTCCACACACACCCTGATACATGCATATAAGAATGTCAGGCCAACAACAACCCAGAAGAAACGCAAAGAAAGCTTTGGTCCAATACAAGTCTTTCAGGACATTCTCCTTGTGAAGCCTTTTCAGTACACGCACAACCACAAACAGTAAATCAGTTGACATAGGGCTATGATCCCCCTGGGTCCAAAAAGACTTTACTAATTGCAACTCCAAAAACGTATATGTGATTATTTGTCACTCCAATCTAATGTATATTGGTATGACAAACATGGGCATAATTTTAGTGGGGAGACCGAGGGTGTTTGTCCCCCCCCCAACTTTCATGGCACACCATTTTGTCCCCATGCATTTGACTGGGGCACCTTTTCATTAGATGTCATGTCCCCCCCCCAACATTTTCAGCATGGCAAATAAACCAATAAAAGAAAGGAATATAGAACAGAAATCCTGCATATGAACTAAAACAATGACAGCACCATTTGTTGAACATTTCTTTCCTTACATGGACAGTTCTTGAACACGTTAAAACACCAACACTGGGATTTAGCTTCTATGTTTTTACTGAGCGAACAAAATTGGATCTTCAGACTACAAACTGATAGAACTGGACTTACTGAGGAAATCCTATGACATGTGCTACAAGATAACGGTTTTACATATATATATATATACAATATATATTTTTTTTTTAGCCACTAGTGGGACAATTGCTGTATCAGCTTGCTGATGGTATAACATCCAACACCAACACAGTTTGTAACTATGTTCTGTAACTCTTTAAAATGATGATTGAATTAAAATGCTGCACGCAACTCTTACCGTTTGCCGGAACACCTAGACAATGAGGCTATGCCATTATACATGCAAGCCCACCAGAGACGGCATTCTGTATTTGATGCAGGCACGTATATAAATATAAGAAAATGGTGGCCGCCATACTGAGGAGCAAGATGCCGATTTAGTAGTGTTCCAGAGCTGATTCTTCTCGCTACAAAAGGTAACAATCCCAGTCACCCTTCCTTAACATATGCTCACGGCGTTGTAGCCTCACTGCAGAGATTAGCAGTGTCGTCCTACAACTCCATGAAGCGTCTAATATCTCGCACAAAACTATTGTGTCCCCCTACATTTTCCCTTCTTCCAATTGTAGAAAAGATGGTAAAGCAAAGTTGCGGCAAAAGTACCTTTATGTGTATGTGTACAAGTAACTACAACACCCTTAGATGGAATCAATTCACACCGAGGTAAACATTTTCCCCAATTTTTCTAATTCTTTCAAGAATTTTTCAATTCCTCACCTTTGTCCAGAATATGCACAAGACTTGGTCGACACTTTTAAAATGTTTAAGATGACATAAGGAAGCTATATAGATAATCTCTCTGATTTTTTTAAGTTACCTTTACAATGCCTTGTACAAGGACGGTTTGATTGATGCTCCTTTTCAGAAACTCAAAAGAAAAATATAAAAAATATGGAATACTTCTAGTGGTTCCCTGACCCAAAAATTATGAGCCGCTACTTGGTCCTGATGAATGCAATACAACTGACCACATTGCAGAAACCGGTTGACATTCATACAATGGGATATCCTTTAATGCTTTTGAGATAACCTAATTCTTCTCTTTAGCACCTTCAGTGTTTTTTTTAATCATGCAAACTGAGTGCATCTAACCAAGTCTTATAACGTTGAGGGGAGGCATAAACATTTAAGATAGTTATGGGTACCAATGCAAAGTTCAGTACTGCCTTAAGTACTGGTCATACACACCACAATCAATTCTGTGCGTAATCCATGGGGGCATTCTCCCTGACCAAGATCACAACTGCACTGGAGCCTTTGGATAAACCTGCATCGAGTATGGAGCCATAAACAAGCCTGTCCAAGATAATTGGACTGCTCTCCCAGAAGGCACGTCTCCTTCAGCAGAACAATGTAGTGTTTGTGATGCCTGAAAAAACAAAAACCACCCCTTCTTAATGTTGAAATGCAGACCATTTATATTCCACGTCAAACCCCACTCACTCAGATTCTACTCTTAGGATAGGGTCCTGCCATTAGGAGCTGTACTTCAATTTTCTCTGTTCCAGGAGAGGAAAGGTGCCTCCCCATAAAATACATAACATTTGTAGCTAAGACACCAATCAATGCGATCAGCTCGCAACATCCCAGAAATCCGACCATGAAGGAAAGAACAAAGCACATTGTAACATTCCATGGAAAACATAAGTTCCACAATTCCTCACCCCAACACCCCAATCACATACTTCCCTCAACAAAGCAGCATCTGTTGCCCCATCCTGTAACTGGAATATTAATCCAGCTCCACCCAGAAATCCAGACTCGCCTAGCCGCATGGAGAAACAATACTGGTACAGTCAATCCAGCCGATCACATAAAGCAACTGCTGTTCAACAATCCATGACACTCTCTGCAAATAGCCAGCTCTACAAGCAATCCTGCTCCCCTGCCCTGTCCTTCCTCATCGCCCACACAGTCTTCCACGACAGTGTCCCAATTGTGGACATTTGGTTCTGAATTTTCCCCTAGTTTGCCTGTCCTGGTTCTAGGCTCCGCCATCAGTGGAGAGGTGGTCATCTTTGCTCTCATCAGGAAAGTACTCCGACCAGTTCCAGACTTTTCATCGGTCATTGAAACACCCCCCATCTTCCCTCTATGAATAGCTTAAGCTTGCCCAGAAACATTAATGAACCACTAATTGCTTGACTGCGTCGAACCATCTTCTTCATTTCTGTACTTGCAAGGTATAAACCAGATAAGAGCCTTTGTGTAGCTTCTTTGAAAAATTGGGGCCAGTTTTGCACGCATCCTGAACTTTAACATCCATACAGCTGAACAATCTGGCGGTGATCGTGTGACAAGCGGCTCACTGAGGAGACCTTGTTACCGGGACCTATTAGGCTCTCTCGACCGAGAACATTCTGCAGTCCCTTAGGCTTTAGGGCCCTTAACACCCAATCTTTGAGGACAAGCAAAACTTATCCTTGACCTCAAGCCCGGGGACCGCATCTCTCCAGCGCTGAAATCCCTTCACTGTCTCCCTGTGGCCGCAAGGGTCAAGTTTAAGACCATCTGCATTGTCCACAAGGCTTTCTGAGGCCTGGGACCTACCAACCTGCAACGTTGCCTACCTAAATACTGTCCCTCACGAGCCCTTCGCTCATCTACCTCCAACCTTCTGCAAATGAGCCTGTTCTCCAAGCAGAGATTTGGAGGGAGATCCTTATCCTCAGCAGGTGCCTCCCTCTGGAATAGCTTCCCTGCCACCCTCTGTCTTCAGCCTGATTTTCTTAAGTTCCGGAAACTCCTCAAGACCTTCCTCTTCTCTTCCTTGTCTCTTCCTCTACCCTAACTTAGCTCTCTGCTCTTTCCTTCTCTTCCTTACAGCTGGATGACTGACTGCCTGGTGTACCTCAGAGTCTCACAGGTCTTGGGCACCCACACCAGTGCTCTCTCACACTTGCCTCAGGGCCCTAAACCCCACCCATCTTTACTGCACTTGAGAAATAACCCAAGAGAGTGGCCCTCTCTGGACATATCCCAGTCTCCACCAACAGGGTTCACTTGGACCCCCCTCCCCCTGTGACCGTTTGTCATGATTCCTGACACTCATGTCCCTAGCCCTCCAAGATGTCAGGCTGGAGCCAGGCCACAATCGCCTACATGGCCCTCAAGGGCATCTCCAACCCTCCAAAGACCCACTTGGAGTCAAACTTGGCGCTTGTGGCACCAGACTCACTCACTCCCATAGGATAACATTGGGGATTGGACTTGTAGTGCATTGATGGGGACAAGATGGATGCCCCCACATATTTCGGTTCCCAGAACTGCATGTGCGGTCTAGTCTTTTGGGTGTGGTTCAGTCCAGAGTCACCTGGGATACCCAGAGACTATTTAAGCCACAACCAGGCTGAGCAACATGCTTTCCATTTTCTGCACCTGCAGCGTGACACTCACCATGTTCGGATCGGTCTCCAGTAGGCCTGCATCTTTCTTCTGCGCTCAGCTCCTGCAAGAACAAGAACACTGTTAGGAACAGCCTTACCTTGCGGCGCTTCTGCCCATCAGTCATCGCTCTTTCTGTTCTGCGAGCATCTTCGGCGGTGTCATTCCCATCCCAGCATGCCGCTTCCTAAGGAAAAGGGAAAAGAACAGAAAAAAGGCATTAGTAAGCATTCTGCAAATCTTCGCTTATTTTTAAATACTGTACGAGCTTCAAACGCTTACCTGAATCCCAGCCGCTCTGGGGGAACTCTGTCTCCGGAACTTCTCATCCAACTGCAAGAGGGAAAAAACACTCCAGGTTAGCGTGGAAACATCTAGAGGCGCTGCATACCGCGCTTACCCACCGCATTTGTTCTTCATATCCGGCATCCACGCTGAAAACATCGCGGCACCTAAAAGACACAGAAAAAGAACTCCGTTCAATGCAAATATGAAAGGGGTGCATCGCGCATCGTGCTCTCACTCACCTTCAGCGCTACTCATCTCAGCAGCACGCCATCCCCGGACGCCGGCCATCATCTAAGGAAGGAAAGGAACAAAGTTAGAGAACTGTTCAAAAGACTCATTATACTTACCTGTCGGACTCTTGCCAGTGAAGTAACTAGGCAGCAACGAGCCTGCATCAATCAACGTGCCCCTGTGCTGAAGGCAGGATGGAGAGAACACTATCCAAGAAAACAAGGTGAGCTGTGGATCAAAGGGAAGGGCTGGACCCCGAGGAAGAAGGGGTTCAAGCACACAGACAATAGGGAGTTAAAATCTACCAATCCTGTGTTTCAGGCCCAGTCTCCAGCCGAATAGCCTCCAGGGAAGGGTTTGAGGTCGTAAGAGGTCAGAACAGGCTGAGTGACGTCCCCGTGGATACCAGGTGAGCATGCACCGTGCCTGAAGATCGTCTGTCTGTTCCCCCTGTCTTCACCCCCCAAATGCACTAGTAAAACTGCAGGATCGCTGTCAGGCCTATTTGCTGTGTCTTCAACTGTTAAATGTATTATACGCACTTACTCTGCCTGTGAAGACTATTATCGTCTCAGAAATTCAAGGGCTCTGAGCAACTATTGTTTTTTCCCCCCATGTTCCCACCTTCCTTGAGCGCTTTGAAACACTTGCATGTGTAAAGGCGCTCCATAAATAAACCATACCATACCAAGCGCCACACTGTGGCCTTTGTCCCTCTCTGGAAAGTCAACCAAGCAAACATTGTTTCTCCTGGAATGCCTCTCTGCATCCTCTGCCCTCACATTCGAGGTCCCTCACTATTTTCAACAGGTCATGCACCTACCAGAGTGTTAAAGTCCAAAACGTGCCCTCTGCAGTAGAAATCCTCCCTACCACTCTGAGCAGATTCACCTCTAGGCCCACTGCATCAATGCTGCCTTGTAGCGACTTCCTGTTTTCCACTCCAGCAATTTCTCCAGCTGACCCCAAATTAAGATGTTCTGTGGACAGTGCCCACACCGACCTGGGAGGCAAAAGATTTTGTGGTCATCTTCGACTGCACGCTCTCCTTCTCCACCTCGCATTTCGGACATCTCTAAAAAGTCCAACTACCAGCTGCACCTTCTAAGAAGTACTCTTCCTTTTCTCACCTTCCCCCAGCGGCTCACTGTCTCCAGAGCCCTGGCTCTGGACTACTGCAACAGCCTCTTTCTCAACCTCCCTACCTCTGCTCTGCGCCCTCTGCAACTCATCCAGAACAGAACCGTGAGACTTATCCTTGGCCTCAAGCCCAGGAACCGCATCTCCTGCGCTGAAATCCCTCCACTGGCTCCCTTTGGCAGCAAGAATCAAGTTCAAGGCTCTCTGCATTGTCCACAAGGCTTTCAGGGGCCTGGGACCTACCTATCTGCAACGTTGCCTACTTACATACTGTCCTTTCCGAGTCTTCCGCTCATCTACCTCCAACTTTCTCTGCGAGTGAGCCGGTTCTCCAAGCAGAGATTCGGGGGGAGAGCTTTATCTTCTGCAGGGGCATCCCTCTGGAATAGCACCAGTCTTGTGTCTGATCTCCTTAACTTCCGGAAACTCCTCAAGACATTCCTCTTCTCCTCTTCGTTCTCTCGCCCTCTACCCTGCTAATCTTTCTCTCCGCTCAATCCCTCTCTCCCTCCTTTTCCACGCAGCCTGATGACTGGCCACCTGGTGTACCAGAGTCTCACAGGTCCCTGGCACCCTCACCAGTCCTCTCACACTTGCCTCCAGTCCTTGAACTTGTCTCATCATTACTGCACTTGGTCAATGACCCATGACAGTGGCATCTCTCAGTACTTACCCCAGCTTCTGACTGACTGGGCGCCCTTGGTCCCCTCCCCCAGACCCCTGACCCACTGCAGTTGGTCCCACTCCCGTCTCCTCCACCTGTCTACGCACTTGCATGATCTGAATGCCCCATGCCCTGAACATCGTATGTTTTTCTCTCGTCTCCCCTCCTTGCATGGTGGCGGGCGCCTCAATGCACCTGGAAAAACTGCGGAATCGTCGTCAGACCCATTTGCTTTTACCTACACTGTTAATTGTATTATATGCAATTGTTCCATGCACCCACTCTGCCTGTGCAGACTTGTATCGTTCAGAAATTCAAGGGCTCTGAATGACTTTTTTTCCCCCTTGTTCCCTTCTCTCCTTGAGCGCTTTGAAACACTTGCTTTGTGTATAGACGCTTTACAAATAAACAATACCACAACATACCATAATATCTAACTGCATTAGCCTGAATGGATTCAAACGAATTTGCCCCTGCTTCCCAAGTCCAAACACGAAGACAATGCACCCCCCCATGTATCCATCAAATATTTAATGTACCTATAAATACACAGAAAAACGGCATGACACTAGGTGACTTAATAATGCAACAGTAACTGGATCCACCAGGTATCACCAGATGCTCTAAGCGTACTCTGCTCAATACTTCACAATCTAACTACTAGAGTAGGGCAGCAATGGCAGTCACAGGAGCAAATCTGCATTACAAAATGACTTGCATGGATTAATTCAGAGGTTTATTTAGTTTGCACGTTCTACAGGATTTGGCAGCTAGAAATAAAATCAAGGCGCTTAGTAGAAAACACAGAACGTGTGCGGTGCATTTAAAGGCCCTAAACAGAAATCTCTCATTTGAAAAACCGCATTGAAACTCTTCACCAAAAAACAGCTGTGCTTTGCTTTCCCTGTCACATGAGGGGCAAGCAGTTGAAACCTGCAATCCAAAAACAGCCATGCATTGCTTTTGTTTCACTTGAATGACAAAGTCAGGCACTGCATCAAAACAGCCTTATTGTACTTTTTATTTCACATGAGGGGCAAGAATTGCTATCCTACAACCAGACACGGCTTTTGCTTTTTATATCACTTGAACATCGGTCCTTTAAAACATTGCAAATTAAAAACGGCTTGGCTTTTTCTTTTATTCAGTGTCAAATCAAAGATCCCTGTGGAAGGGGGCCTACCCCTCATTGTCAATGGACCAACAGCTAATGCTAACTCACTCAAAAAGGACAAATTAAAGAATCCCGTGACATACAAGATAGGAGTTCAAACATCAGACGCAGAAACGGCTTGCACACGTGTATAAAAAAAAAATATATAGAAATGACTTTATAAAGCCACGTGAAAGGATAGCTTTGCTCGCACAGAAATGTCAGTGTAAAATGCTGTGGTGAGGGGGTTGACTATTCAATGTACATTATGTTCCCACCCACAAGACTTCAATCACCTTGGAAGAGGCTCACAATACCGAAAAAAAAAAATATTTGGGCTCAGGCAGGAAACTTCTTAATTGAAAGCTCGGCTCTACACTGAAAGTCACAACTACTGGTGAATCAGCCTGCAAGGACATGTGATGTACAGAGGGCGTTAGAATTCCTTGCTCTACCAGACTTGAAGGCAGGGGCTCGGGAGTTCAAGGAAAGCAAGTGTGGCTAAAAACTTGACTGGGAGGTGTGAGTTCCCCCTGCACCCACTACCAAGGACAAACTAACAACTTCAAAGGGGGTAATCAAAATCCCTGGTCACCGGCTGTGGGGGATAAAGCACCCCTCCCACAGAGATCCTCCAAATTGACATTAAAGGACTGAGTCCATTTTTAGGCCTTTTTGTAACAATTAGAATGAGAAATAATTTTGTTTTATGCTATGTTTTTATGTATTTTCCAGGTGGATTTTAAGAGCTATAGTGCATTTTCCTAGGACTTTGGGGACTGAAATGGCCAGTTAAAATGAGTTTCTAGCTGCTCGAAGAGGTGGCAAGTATGAGATTAGATGGAAAGATGGAAGGTGAAATTAGGAATATGTGTGATCATTTGCAAAGTCATAACTATTATACTTTTTATGAAAATGGCAAAATGTGCCAAAGGGCCATGGTATCTCGTACGGTGTTGACGATCGGCTTAACTAATTCCCCATGACCCCCTCAAACCGCATATCTAATGCATATGTCAGGGGGCAAGTAGATATATGAAGTTATGAGACATAACTGGGTTTTTGTCAAAAAGAGGCCAAGAGAACAAAGAAAGGTAATAAAATGTCTATAGACAGATGGTGCTCTCTTACCTTGGACCAATCATGCCAGGGGGCGGAGAGTTGAATGGTAAACTGTCCTATCCGAGGGGTAGAGGTAGAGTACTCCCCCTAGATTGTAAAATGAGTGATGTCATTTGGGCTATATAAGGGGGACTAGACTGTACTAAATCAGGGGGACACAAAAATCTGGAGAGACAGGAGAAAGCGGACGGAGAGGAGGCAGCAGAACCATACCAAGGAGAGTGCAGTGACCAGACCCCTTGCCTAGCTGTCCACAGTGTCCAGAGATGCAGCTGGCTGTCCAGAACCCAAACCAAAAGAGTGCAGTGACCAGACCCCTTGCCTAGCTGTCCAGAGGGTCCTGAGATCCAGCTGACTTTCCAGAATCCCAAACCAAGGATTACTTTGTAGGTAGCAAATAACCCCAGCCCTACATTGCACAAGCCCTTCCTTTTGTAGCATTACACCCATTGAAAACGACATTGACAACCTCACATTGCTAGTGGAATTCAGTCACTGTCCCATAGAAGAATCTGTGTATGTCAGCATATTCCCGTTGGTAAACCTCTGTGTCTGAGTAAATCCTTAGTATATTCTTAAGTAAATCAATTAATTCCCCCATTGAAATGCATTGTACAAGTTGGTTAAAATTCGAAATTAACCCCCTAGTCCCTAGTGTCTTTCTTTAATAATCATAGTTATTAAAGTGTTGCCTCAAAAGAATTAGTCTCCCGAGTAACTGAAAACCGAATTTGCCCTTGTGTGCATTAACCCACAAATTCCTATTTGCATCTGTCCCATTGAACACCCCAAACCGTAGTCCCATTGAGAGCAATCCCTTTTGCCTACAAGCCTATCTGTCATGTGTCTCTGTCCCTGTCAATGAAAACCGAGTTTCCTATTCTGAGCTATACCCCTTCCATGAGCTGCCTGTCATTGTAAATTCAGTGTAAAACGAATTTCCATTTGCTGTTTGTATTTTTCCATTTGCGTTCTCCCCAAAATCGATTTTCCTACTTTATTTCCACGTTGCCCTGGTGTGCTGATTAGTAGTCTCTAAGCTTCCCTATCTCAAGCGTAGCAACACAAATGTCCTTTTATTATGTCCCATAGCAGTTGTGAGTAGCCGTGTAAGTAATCAAAATCCAATTCTGCCGTTTTGCTCCAAAAACGGGATTTCACTTTCTTAGCAGGCCTCCCATCCTGGGGTGGGTGGGCTTTACTCAAAATACGATTTTCGCTCTCTATCCCTACTCCTTGCCACTGCCTTCCATTCAAAGGAATAAAGTTAGCTAATGTGTGGGGGTGAGTATTGCAGGGAGGAGTGCTAAACCATTGGGGTTATTTCTTTCTAATAATTACTCTTTTTCTGTGTTGCCATTAAAGATTGTGAGAATTGTAACAGTATATCTTCACTGAATTATTTTGTAGAGATTGGTGCAATTGTGTACCACAACAGTAGTGGCTGTAAAATTGTTTCATTTTCCTTTTCTATTAAATAATAAATGAATAAATATCTTATTGCTAGAGGAGCTTGGCATTCTGGCCGCTTTGCTCTTGGCTATCCAGAGCCTTTGTACAGGGAACTCTGCAGTGGTTCGCTGGGGTGCTGATGGAAGTACCTCCCGCAGTATTGACATTCAGAAGGGAGTCCCACCCAAGCTGTTCTGTATCTTTATTAATGATGTCCTGAAGAGGCTTCTGGCCGCCCAGACTGACCCCTTCGCGTGCGGGTGATAAACTCCGAGCACCGTCTGCAGATGATGTAGTACTCCTCTCCCTAACACCTGCCGGTGCCCGCAAACAACTGGAGATCTTTGTGCCTTTCACTAAGAGGAACGGGCTCTCCCTTTACATTAGTAAAACCAAGGCCATGATTTTCAATGTCAACCCCCAGGAAGAAGCAGAATCCTCTAACTCTCTCATTGGAGCATGGTTCGACTGAGCAGGCCTAGTCGTGCGATTACCCAAGTCTGAGAGTCATGGCACCAAGGGCCTAGAGAATGCAGGTTGAAAAGGGCAAGTTAATACTGGTAAGGCATAGTGGGGCCCTTGCTAGATTCGCTTATGAGCATGGGAAGGGGGCAGTACGGGTCTTGCTGGAGGCTTATAAAGCACAAGCAGGCAAGGCAGCATTGTACGGGGCTGAACTCTGGGGAGTGAAGATTCAGCCCCTTGCAGTGGTGTAGAGCACATTTTTCAAAAACATTCTGGGACTGCCCACCACCGTCCCGAACATT
Source organism: Ambystoma mexicanum (assembly GCF_040938575.1). Taxonomy (NCBI): domain Eukaryota; kingdom Metazoa; phylum Chordata; class Amphibia; order Caudata; family Ambystomatidae; genus Ambystoma; species Ambystoma mexicanum. The sequence goes on along the minus strand of NC_090923.1, from coordinate 474,812,348 downwards.
CCAGTGCTCTTGGGAACTGGTCTAGAAGGGTTTGAGCAGATCTGCAAATTGCACCTGGTGCTCTATTGGTCCCGTTTACGGTCAAAGAATCATCTGCGCAAAAAGAGGCAGTCATGGATGTTTTGTCCCAACAAGGGAGTAGCTCTTTGCAGTGGTTAGTCCACGTGAAAAGCTATAGGGGTCATCTGGGATTGGGGAGAATTGTGCTAAGCAGCTATAAATAACATCAGTGTCTAAGGAAATGATTATGAGAGTAGCGGGGCTATGGAATAGCATGATAACGTGGTGAAATACAGGGTCTGATGGCAACTGGCCTGATATCTTGCTATTAAGAAACGGGTCGATTGCGAAGGGTACCTGGATTATGCCACCTAGCTCTGCATTGGAGTTCTGGCCAAAGCCACACTCTGGCAACGATGGAACAAAGCCGTTCCCGCAACATGTATTCTCTACGGCGAGGCGGGTGAAACTGTGCAACATTACCTATAACTGTGTCTGGTGACTAGGCCCTTGAGGACGTTTTTTCTGAAGCCCTTGTTCTTAAATGGCGGCTGCAGGACACTAAGAACAGCAATGGCTAAGTGTTTTGATACTGCAGACACATTGGTCGTCTCTGCTACCAGCAACTATCCGAGCTGGGCAGGAAAAATAAGGCCAAGGTATTAGCTCTATGTACTGTTGAAGAGGAGCCCACTCATTTTTAAGTTGTTTTTATCAGGTAAACCGATGAATTTGCTCTCAACTGTAAGTTGCAAATGTACCAAGTGTCTATGATGTCGATGTATTTACTTTTTTATTGTGCACTTTTATGACTTTCTTGTCGAAATAAAGCTGATTATGATGCTGATGGTATACCAAATTAATCCAAATAGAAAATGCATTGGAAAACAAGTTTTCATTCTTTCTGAACATCACCTGCACTGTTTATTATATTCTATTATACAAGCAAAAATTAACTGTTCAATTTTAACAATTAAATCAATGCAATGCAGGCTTAAACAAAATGTAAGAATTTCCAACGTTTCAAAATCAAAAAAGAAGGAAAAACGAAGAGGGTACTTGAGTCAGAAAATGCAAGTCAAACAAGAAATAACAAGCAAGGTGTAATTAAGGAGACTGGAGAAGAGGCAAAGGCAAGATAGGATTAGTAACTGAAAAACAGTTACATTAAAGCAACAAGAAGCCGCCAAGAATCTCCAAAGAACATTTATCATTTTACCTTCCTCCACCTGTAGAAAGTTCACAAATAGATAACTGGCATCTCAACTGTTTCCGTTTGAATGAATGATGAAATGTCACACAGGACGTACCGGTTGAACCGCTCATTTGCTTGACCACCTCTTCCAGGGTATTTCACATTCAAGTGACAATTTTATTTTCTACTGGAACCAGAAGAAGGAACAAGTTACTTACCTGTAACTGTTGTTCTCCAGCATGGGTCTGGCATGGAATCACATGCTCATGAATATTCCCCGTCGTCAGGCTGGGAATCCTCGATAAAGAAATTATCAGTTTCATTTCTAATCTGTCTTTCTTAGTAGTAACCAATCACTGGTCTCTGGGTCATACTGCCCCCAGCCAATGACTGCCATCTCCCTAAGCCCCGCCCCTGGCAGCCATCCTCAGATTTGGTAGCCCATAAAGTGGCAGTATGACCAAGTGAAGAGCCGCAGAGGGGAAGGAGGGAGGGTTCGCCCATGGATCCATGCCAGACCCATGCTGGAGAACAACAGTTATAGGTAAGTAACTTGTTCCTTCTCCAGCATGGGGTCTGGCATGGATTCACGTGCTCATGAATATAAGAATACATAGCAGTACACACATGCACAACCACGGGAGGTGGCAAGGCTCAAGATTAAGCATTACGTAAACTCAACATTAAGCATCTCTTACCTCCTCACCAGGCTCACCTTAAGCGAACAGGTTGCACAGCACTGCCTGGCCAACTCTGGACTCCTCCCCGGAATCCCAGCCGATGCAGTAGAATCTCGTGAAGGTGTGCGTTGACCGCCACGTAGCAGCCCTGCAGATGTCCAGCAGGGGCACACCAGACAAGAACGCCGTAGTAGCAGCAATCGCTCTGGTCGAATGGGCACTCGGAAGGCCGGGCAACGGTCGGTTTGCCAACCGATGACAGTGCATGATGCAGCCGGAGAGCCATCTGGAAATGGAAGCCTTCGAGAGAGCCTTCCCTTGGTTCACAGGTCCAAAGTTCACAAACAGCTGTGATGTCTTCCGAAAACTCTTTGTTCGGTCCACGTAGAACTTCAGCGCTCTAGCTACATCCAGCGAGTGCAAAGTCCTCTCGGCCAGTGACGAAGGCGATGGGAAAAAGACTGGTAACACCAAGGGCTCGTTGAGATCGAAGTCCGACGGCACCTTGGGCATGAAGAAGGGGTGCGTCCTCAGCACCACCCTAGTCTCATGGAAAGTCAAGTATGGAGGCTTGCAGGAAAGGGCCTGAATCTCTCCCACCCGTCGTGCAGAGGTAATGGCCACAAGGAACGCAGTCTTCCACGACAGGAACTTCAACGGAGCCGAATGCAAAGGCTTGAATGGCGGGCCCATGAGCCTGGTCAGCACCACGTTGAGCTCCCACGCCGGGGCTGGAGCCTTCAATGGCGGGAACAATCGGAACAGTCCTTTCATTAACGCCTTCACCATGCGATGAGACCACAGGGACGACCGTACTGCAGTTCTGGTGTATCGGGAAATCGCTGCCAGATGTATCTTGCTGGAAGCGTGAGCTAGTCTAGCTTTGGCCAGCGACAGTAAGTACGGTAGTACTTGAGGGGCTGTAATCCGTAGAGGGTTAATCTTCTGTGCACGGCACCAGACAGAGAACCTCTTCCACTTGTGTCCGTAGCACTTGAGAGTTGAGGACGCCCTGGCCTTTGCAAGAACCTCTCTGCAGTCAGCCAGGATATCGTGCCCTCCAAACTCTAGTGCTGCAGGAGCCAGGCCTTCAAGTTCAGCGACTCCAGGTCGTGATGAAGAATGGCGCCTCCTGCTCTGGAGAGAAGATCTGCATCCGTCGACAGTTTGACTGGCGGGGACGCCGACAAGTCCAGAAGGTCCGGGAACCATATCTGTCTCGGCCACCTCGTTGCGACGAGGATCATCCTGCACTGGGACCTCTTGAGTTGGTTGATGAGCCTGAGCAGCAACGGCGGGAACGCATACAGGAACAGGCCGTCCCAGGGGGAACGACAAAGCATCGCCCATGCTCCTCGGCTGGGGGACCTGCTGGCGAACCTCTGGCACTTGGAGTTTGTCGCCGTCGCGAGCAGGTCGATTTGGGGTTTGCCCCATCACCGGAAGAAATGATCCACTTGATCCTGGCGTAGTTCCCACTCGTGGCACGAGCGCAGCTCCCTGCTGAGTGAGTTGGCGATGTTTTTTTATCCCTGCAAGATGAAAAGGCACCAGAAACATCCCCTGGGCAACGGCCCAGTGCCACAGATCCTGGGCTTCCTTGGACAGGGATGGGGATCTGGTTCCTCCCTGCTTCCGGATGTAGAACATCGTGATGGTGTTGTCAGTGAAGATCCTCACCACCTTGCCCTTGAGGGACGGGAGAAATGACTTGAGGGCCCAGAACACTGCTCGGAGCTCCAGTATGTTGATGTGGAGCGGCCTCTCCTCCGGGAGCCACAGGCCTCTCGCATGAAGATGTCCGGTATGCTCTCCCCACCCCTCCAGGGAGGTATCCGTCATCACCGTCACCTGGTATGTTGGGGTCTGAAAGTCTGTGCCCATGGCGAGATGCGCGCGGGTGCCCCACCATCGAATTGCATGGCAGAATACTTCGTTGAGCGAGATCTTGTCCTCGAAGCTGTCCGTCGCTTGCGTCCAACGGGCATCGAGGAACTCCTGCAGAGGACGCATCCGAAGCCTGCACAGGAGCACCAGATTGATGCAAGAGGACATCATCCCGAGAAGGGACTTGATGGACCTCACTCTGGCCACGTCCGTGGACAGCAGACGCTGTACCTTGCCCAGGATGGCCTGCGTTCTTTCCTCTGACGGCGAGGCCAACTGCGCTACTGTATCGAGCTTGGTTCCTAGAAACAGCACGCCCTGTGACGGAACCAGGTGGGATTTGGGGAAGTTGATGGAGAATCCCAGGTACGCATCCTCCAAATCCAACGACGATAGGAAGTTGCCTTCCTCCAGCTGTCCCAGCACGTGCTGGAGGGTGACCCTCCGGAACTTCTGTGCCTTGATGTATTTGTTTAGCCGACGCAAGTCCAGGATGGGACGCCAACCTCCTGTCTTCTTTCTGACGAGGAAGTATCTTGAGTGTACTCCGGAGCCCCAGAGTCTCTTTGGGACGAGCTCGATGGCTCCTTTCTTGAGCATCGCCCTTACCTCTAACAGTAGTTGAGGGACATGGTTTTCCTTCCTGGCCACGGGAGGAATTCGGGGGCACTTCTTTAGAAATTCCAGAGTGTGCCTGTGGGCCAGGGCATCTAGCACCCAACGGTCGGTGGCGATGGACTTCCACACACTGACAAACTTTGTCAGCCGGCCTCCCACCGGGGTGCTTCGGTGGGGGCCCGACGCGACTGCCGGTTCACTCTTGCTTGGAAGCAGCCTTGCCGCCTTGGCCTCCCTTGCGACACCGGCGAGATCCACCGGACTGGCCTCGATCCCTTTAGGCTTCTTGCGACGAGGAGCGGGCCGCCTGACGGTAGGTGCCGAATCCTTTGGAGGCACCTTGCTTGCCTCCGGAGTTCCGAAAGGGCGGCCGCCGTTGCTGCAGAACTCCCAAGGCCCGGCCTGTCTCCGTGTCGGTCATGATGGCCTGCAGCGACTCATCCACAGTCTTTCCAAACAGATTGTTCCCGTCGAAGGGCATGTCCAAAACCTTGGCTTGCACGTCATGGTGGAAATCCGTCGCCTTGAGCCACCCCGCAAACGCTGTTGCCCAACTGGCGGAAACCGGTGTCGGCAATGTCCGTGGCCACAGTTATGGTGTGGTCCGACGCCACCTCACCCTCCTGTAGGATCGCCAGGGCCTGTGCCCTCTTGTTGCCCGGGAAGAAGTCCAACAGGGGGGCAATCCTGTACCTCTTGTACTTCCAGTGGGGTAGTTGAGGATGAAGCCGATGCCCCCCGGCTTTCTTCTAGGCCGCTGCTGAGACGACCAAATCCGGGGGTCGGCTGCACCCTAGGGCACAACGGGGCGGTGTCAGGGACCCGGTACTTCTTCTCGTACCGGTCCCACTTGGCAGGTGGCGTGGATGGGTTCTTGAGGAGGGCAAGTCCCTCGTCCCAGATGTCATCCAGCAACGGCACCGCGAGGACCGTCTTCCTCTTGGCCTTGCACCGTTGGTAGAGGAAGCCTTCCTTCTTCTCCTCAGGGCAGAGTTGAAAAAGCTCAGATGCCCTGGCAATCGGGGGGACGCCCGAGGAATCAGAGACGGGAGGCCAGTCCCGTCATCACCGTCATCGTCATCCGTCCCCGTCGTGGCCATGTCCGTTCCCGTGTCGTCCCTCGGGATCGGGGAAGGCGACAAAGCTGAGAAGGCCTTGTGGGCTGAAGGGGCACTGGATGAATTCTCCTCCTCTTGTTCGGAGGGCTTCCTGACGGACCCGGTACAGCTGGGTCATCCATCGGGGGTAGGGGCAGTCTCGTCCTTATCTCCGTGCATAAGGCTTGGATTGCCGTCAAAATGGCCGCCGAGTGGTCCTGCGGCTCGGGTTGCGACGGGCGTGCCGGGAGCGACGGTTGTTCCTCCATGGGAACCTCGTCGTCGTTGCCACCCTCGCTCTCGTCGTCCCCTACTGTGGGGCTGGGCCTCTTCCAAATTCTCGGCCAGTTCCTCCTCGGAGGTTGTGTCCATGTCCGTAACGGTCACCGCCCTCCCACCCTCTTTTCCCACCAAGGTCTTCACGGGGGTCTTCTCGATCGGCTTAAAAGAGGATTCCCTCCGCGGGGGCAGGGAAACTCTGGGCCTCGAGGTCGCCTCCAATGGGATAGCCTCCACAGGCTTCGCCAGGGCCGCAGCGACTCCCTCGATAGAGGCCTTAGCCGGGTGGATCAAGGCCTTCGCCGCCTTGGGCGCGCGGAGGCCTTCATCTTAGGGGGGAGGGTCACTGCCTCGCTCCCCCTCGGCCGGTTCCTCCGAGATCGACCGGGGCCTCTCCAGAGGCTTAGCCGGGTCCTCGGATTTTCTCTTCCCCGAGCCAGAGCGTTGGCTTGCGGTTGATGGCGTCGGTGAAGGTGCGCCCTGCCTGGCAGCCGACGAGCCCGACCGTTCAGCGCTCCCGGTGCCTGCGGACTTGCGGTGCTTTGCCTTCTGTTGGGTCCCCGTCGCCAGGGCGCCCTCACAGGATTTAGAAGACAGCTCAGACTTCTTCTCACCTGCTGGGCTCTTGCATTCTAGCCAGTTGGAGAGACGGGTCCGGCAATCCCTCATTGTCCGATCCGACATGTTAAAGCAAAACGCACAGTCCTTCTCCAAGTGCGTTTTGTCCTCGTGGAGGCAGTAAAGGCATTTCGAATGCTCGTCCTCCTTGAACACATTTTGTAGGTTGCATCCAGGGTAGCTCCTGAACAGTTTGCAGGGAGTCGAGCTTCCCTTCTCCTGGGCCATGTTCTTCTCGTCCACGAGGTAGGCCTCAGAAACTTCTGGAATACTCCAAGAAGCGTAACTCGATGAAAACTTCACCCTTGAGGGGCGTAGATAAATCCGAAACGGGTCCCCGTTGATCGGAAGTAGAAACTGTGGAGTTTGAGGCTCAATTAAACCGAAAAATTAGATAAATCTCTTTGAAAAAGCGCAAAACGCAGTAAAAGCTCGAGAGCTATAGCACGAGGACTCCCAACACTTGAACGTGCAGCAAAAATCTGAGGATGGCTGCCAGGGGCGGGGCTTAGGGAGAGGGCAGTCAATGGCTGGGGGCAGGATGAACCAGAGACCAGTGATTGATTACTACCAAGAAAGACAGATCAGAAACGAAACTGATACTGATTTTTTCTTTACAGAGGATTCCCAGCCTGACGATGGGGAATATTCATAAGCATGTGAATCCATGCCAGACCCCATGCTGGAGAATGTCATGGATATGAAATGCAAAACGTACCTTCTACTCAAATGAGGTACCGGAGGCCGTGCATGTAAACTTGTCCACACATTTCACATTACTGCACTGAAGATATGTGTCATTGACGGGAGGACTTAAAAAACGAGGGAGTCGCATTGAAATCAATATCAAATTAGATGGTATCGTTTTGAAAGAATGTGCACCAATGTCAGCGCATGTTGATTATTTTATGTAGCAACACTATGCAACCTATACCAATGGACTTGAGAGCAACACAGGGACATTTTACTTTCAGAAAAAAGCACAAAACATTCATCTTCACTCAAGACTGACTTGACTTTAGGTGAACTCAAAGCTGCGGTATGTTCTCACTTGTGTTTGGATTGGCATCATATCGCTACTTTGTGGTGACCATGTGCTCAACCTGTGGGTCTCAATCTTTTGTACTATAACTCCCATCATCCCTCCCCATTGACACTGCACTAGAAGAATGCAATGTCCACCTATGGCTAGAGAGATTATTGTTTTTAACAACGTGTCAAGAATTGGGGTTACAGTATGAGGGTATTCTTTACCAATCAAAGAGCAATGGACCCCTACTGAGTGACAATGACCCAAATGGAGAAAGTCAGATCCCCGACAATGCCCACTGACATAACATGGATAAACTGAACTTGAATAGTAAGAAGGAACACAGTAACGGCTACTTCTAGGGCTGTATGGTAGGATTCAGGGCATTGTGGGTTCCAAGGGGCGAGGAACCATCCACAGGGCTGATGAAGGTCCCAAATGCAACATAACGAGGACGCCCGCCCACGGCACGCGGACAACCACACTTCAAAGTCAGTGGAGAGGTTCCAGAGGATCCAAAATGCCCCACTGGTCTTTGTAGTTTCCAATTCCTAGTCAGAGAGTACAGGTCAAAGAAAGAACAAGTACAAGGTGTCTGGGAAGGAAGGCAAAGGTCAAGGATAACTAGAATCAGGCCAAATCCAATTGAAAACTGGGAAAGCAAGACTGCCAGGGTGGCAGTAATGTAGAGTTCAGCCCAAGTGTTGAGGAGCAAGGTGGATTAGAGTAATGGACAAAAATATGAGCATGCAATATTGCACGCTCACAGGACTGCTGGAAACTGCAGTCTTAATGTGTGCACGGTAGCCTCCATTCCCACCACCTGTACACTGTGCAGCGGGGTATATTCCCTGGTGTGCGCCTGGCACAACCTACAAAATAAAGGTAAAATAAATGCCATTGTCCTACAACAGTTTATTTGGGTGTTAGAACCTCAAAAACCTAAGTGTCAAATTCATCATGTGAGGATTTGCAAGATGATCCCTTACCATTAGCAAAGATCAATATGAAGATGAACTGACAATGGTCTGACTAGTTCAGAAGAACATCTAGGGAACACAAACCTATTGCATCCAGAATGTATAGGTTGGGCATGTGTACTTGTTTTGGTCAGTAAAGAAACTGACAGACTAGATACCCTATGTGTATAATGAGGATCCAGTCAGGTAAGATAGAATTGAGCTTCTATTGTGTAGAACGATCCTCCTTAATTGGTCTGCCTCTCCTTGACTTTTGTTGGACATAAACGAGAACATCTTTCTAACCCATCTTTCTGACCTATCATCAGAGGTGTACTTGTTCAGCATGTCCCAAAGTGTGTACAGTCAGAACTGCGCTGTGATGTTTTCAGCATTGACTAAAACCACATTTACGTGGAGGACCAAGAGAAATGGCTTTAAGGCTTATCTTGAGGGCTAATGCTGTGGTTTGAAGCAGACTGGCTTCCTGGGACCACAAGTCATGTGGAGTCACCCCCACCGCTTATCAACATTATTGTGTTAGTGGTAATAGACCTATACGTGTGTAGCGACAAAGTTAATCCCCAGCTTTTCCTGACAAGTCTGCAAACAGGGCCCGGTTGATACAATTCAGTGTGTGGTGCACAAGTTACATCCAACAGATACATTCACTCATCTTGCAAAGAATAGATGGCAAGAGGTCTCTGGACGAAGAGGGAGAGTACACCTCTATCGTCTTTGAGATTAAAAAGAGAATTAAATATTGAACTATGGATCCATGGATTTACAGAGTACAGAGAAAGAACCTTTCATTTAGTGCTTGGTATGCACATTGCTTCAATGCAAGGTTTTCTTATCTGTTGTATATGGCTCAATATTTTCATCCTAACAGTCTCATAATCATGACAGGTTTTATTACAAATCTGACCGTTTGGATCAGATTCTTCTGTACATCAGCCATGATACCAGGTTATCCAGCACAGATTGCACACACAGCGGCTCTATATCCAAATTACCCATAACAGAAAATACACTTGAAAATATTTAATTAATTCACAATTTCCACAGCATTGTTTATATGTACCTGTGATGCAACAGAACGAACACGTTTTTTATGTTCACATTTAAAATTTGACTCAAGTATGAATTAACAATTTTCAACATGTGCACATAAAAATCCAAAAGGAAGAGCAAAAAAAGCTGAAACAAGAGGCCAAAGAAAAAGAATATCCCCAAAAAAATAAGAAAATAACTGAAGGACCAACAGGAAATTACAAGAAAGGTGAGTTAAGATACTGGTGAAGATGAAATACTGCGATGGGATTATGAACTGAAAGGTGCTGGCTATACAAAAAGGAAGTTGCACTTACATATAAATGTAACTAATAATGCCTACAAGGGTGGAAATAGTCACACCCCAAAAACGTCTTGCTTTCTCTACTGCACCGGAGAGAGACATTCTAACATATTTTCTCCCTCACTCAACATTAAGCATCTCTTACCTCCTCACCAGGCCCACCTTCAGGCGAACAGGTTGCGCAGCACTGCCTGGCCGACCCTGGACTCCTCCCCGGAATCCCAGTCGACGCAGTAGAATCTCGTGAAGGTGTGCCTCGACCTCCACATAGCAGCCCTGCAGATGTCCAGCAGGGGCAACCAGACAGGAACGCCGTGGTAGCAGCGATCGCTCTGGTCGAATGGGCTCTCGGACGGCCGGGCAACGGTCGGTTTGCCAACCGGTGACAGTGCATGATGCAGCCGGAGAGCCATCTGGAAATGGAAGCCTTCGAAAGGGCCTTCACTTGGTTCACAGGTCCAAAGTTCACAAACAGTTGTGATGTATTCCGAAGGCTCTTCGTGCGGTCCACGTAAAACTTCAGCGCTCTAGCTACATCCAGCGAGTGCAAAGTCCTCTCGGCCGGCGACAAAGGCGACGGGAAGAAAACAGGTAACACCAAGGGTTCGTTGAGATGGACGTCTGAAGGCACCTTGGGCATGAAGGAGGGGTGCGTCCTCAGCACCAACCTCGTCTCGTGGAATGTCAGGTATGGAGGTTTACAAGAGAGGACCTGGATCTTTCCCACTCGTCGTGCGGAGGTGATAGCCACAAGAAACGCTATCTTCCACGACAGGAACTTCAATGGTGCCGAATGCAGCAGCTCGAATGGCGGCCCCATGAGCCTGGTCAGCACCACGTTGAGCTCCCACGCCGGGGCCGGTGCTTTCATCGGTGGGAACGATCAGAACAGTCCTTTCATAAACTCCTTCACCAGGCGATGGGACCACAGAGATGATCGCCCCGGAGTTCTGGTATAGCGGGAAATCGCTGCTAGATGTATCTTGATGGAGGCATGAGCTAGCCCCGACTTGGCCAGCGACAGTAGGTACGGCAGCATCTGATGGGCCGTAATCCACAGAGGGTTAATATTCTGTGCACACCAGACAGAGAACCTCTTCCATTTGTGTCCATAGCACTTGAGGGTCGAGGACGCCCTGGCCTTTGCAAGCACATCCTTGCAGTCCACCGGGATATCGTACCCTCCAAATTGTAGTGCTGCAGGAGCAAGGCCTGCAAGTTCAGCGACCCCGGGTCGTGGTGGAGGATGGCGCCTCCTTCTCTGGCGATAAGATCCGCGTCCGTCGGCAGTTTCACAGGGGGGGGACGCCGACATGTCCAGAAAGTCCGGGAACCAGATCTGCCATCATGTACCGGGACCGTCTGAGTTGACTGATGAGTCGCAGCAACAACAGCAACGGAGGGAACGCATCCAGGATTAGGCCGTCCCAGGGGAATGAGAAGGCATCGCCCATGCTCCCCGGCTGGGGAAACCTGCTGGCGAACCTCCGCACTTGGCGTTTGTCGCCGTCGCAAATATGTTGATCTGGGGATTGCCCCATCGTCGGAATAGGAGATCCACTTGATCCTTCCGCAGCTCCCACTCGTGGCACGAGCACAGCTCCCTGCTGAGTGAGTCGGCGATGGTATTCTTTATTCCCGTCAGATGGAAGGGTACCAGAAACATCCCTTGGGCGACGGCCCAGTGCCACAGATCCTGGGCTTCCTTGGGTAGGGCTGGGGATCTGGTGCCTCCCTGCTTCTGGATGTAGAACATTGTGGTGGTGTTGTCGGTGAACATCCATACCACCTTGCCCTTGAGGGAAAAATACCGGAGGGCCCAGAACATGGCTCGGAACTCCAGGACATTGATGTGTATTGACCTTACCTCCGGGAGCCAAAGGCCTCTTGCGTGGAGATCTCTCGTGTGTGCTCCCCAACCCTCCAGGGAGGCGCCCGTCATCACCGTTTCCTGATGTGCCGGGGTCTGGAAGTCCATACCCGCCGCCAGATGCGCGCGGGTGCCCCACCACCAGATCTCTTGGCGGAACGTCTCCTTGGACGAGATCCTGTCTTCGAAGCTGCCCGCCGCTTGCATCCAACGGGCGTCGAGGAACACCTGCAGTGGTCGCATCTCAGTCTGCACAGGCGCACGAGGTAGATGCAGGAGGACATCATGCCGAGCAGGTACTTGATGGAGCTCATCCTGGCCACGTCCATGGTCGACAGCCATCGTTCCTTGCCCAGGATGGCCTTCGTCCTTTCCTCCGACGGAGAAGCCAATCGCGACACTGTGTTGAGCCTGGCTCCCAGGAACAGGGCGACTTGCGACGGTACCAAGTGGGATTTCGCGAAGTTGATCGAGAATCCCAGATCTGTGAGCAGTTGGACGGTCTTCAATGTGTGGTCGACGGCAAGTTCTCTTGACTTTGCATGGATGAGTCAATCGTCCAGGTAGGGGTAGACGTGGATCCCCCTGCAGGCACAGCCGCGCCGCCACTGGTGCTAGGCACTTGGTGAATACCCTGGGCGCTGACTTCAATCCAAAGGGAAGGGCCTTGAACTGATAGTGTTGCCCTTGGACCACGAATCGCAGGAATTTTCGATGTCCTTTTAGAATGAGGATGTGAAAGTAGGCATCCTCCAAGTCCAGCGACGATAGGAAGTCACCTTGCTCCAGCTGTCCCAACACCTGCTGGAGGGTGACCATCCTGAACTTCTGGGACTTGATGTACTTGTTTAGAAGACGAAGGTCCAGGATGGGTCACCAACCACCGGTCTTCTTCCTCACGAGGAAGTATCGCAAGTACACTCTGGAGCCCCGGAGCCTCTTTGGGACGAGCTTGATGGCTCCTTTCTTTAGCATCGCCCGTACCTCCAGTAGCAGTGGAGGGACGTGGTTTTCCTTCCTGGCCATGGGTGGAATACAGGGACACTTCCTTAGAAGTTCTAGAGTGTGCCCGCGGCCAGGGCATCTAGCACCCAACGGTCGGTGGAGATGGACTCCCACACGCTGACGAAATTCGCCAGCCGGCCTCCCACCTTGTCCTCCCTGGCGACGAGATCCTCCTGTCTTGCCGCGTCCTCTGTAGGCCTCCTGTGACAAGGAGCGAGCCGCCTGGCGGTACGAGGAGCCGCCGCCGAATCCCTTGGAGGCACCTTGCGTGCCTCCGGAGTTCCGAAAGGACGGCCGTCGTCGTTGAACACCCAAGGCCTGAGCCGTCTCCACCTTGATAGCCTGCAGTGACTCGTCCACTGTCTTGCGGAACAGGTTGTTCCCGTCGAAGGGCATGTCCAGAACCCTGGTCTGCACGTCCTGGCGGAAATCGGTTGCCTTGAGCCAGCCGCGCCAACAAAGGCAAATGCTGTTGCCCATCTGGCGAAAACCGGTGTCAGCAATGTCCGTGGCCACCGTAATGGCGTGGTCCGAAGCCACCTCGCCTTCCTGTATGATCTCCAGGGCCTCAGCCCTCTTGTCGTCCGGAAGGAAGTCCAGCAGGGAAGCGATCTTAAACCACAGCTCCCTGTCGTAGCGTGCCACGACCGCGAGGGCGATGGCTTCTTTAATCGTCATCGCCGCCGACGAGATGCTCTGCCGTCCCATGGTGTCCAGTTTCTTCCCCTCGCCGTCCGGCGGGGAGGTCGAAGTTGAAGCCGTTGTATCCGCCGCTTTCTTCTTGGCCGCCGTGGAGACTATCAAATCCGGGGACGGCTGCGCCCTAAGGCACATTGGGGCAGAGTCCAGGACCCGGTACTTCTTCTCGTACCGGTCCCTCTTAGCAGGAGCCGTGGACGGGTTCTTCAGGAGCGACAGCCCCTCGTCCCAGATGTCGTCCAGTAATGGAAATGAGAGGACCGTCTTCCTCTTTGCCTCACACCGTAGGTAGAGGAAACCTTCCTTCTTCTGTTCTTTGGGGCAGAGCTGGAAGAGCTCAGATGCCCTGGCGATCATGGCATAGAAGGAGCCAATTTTGTCAGGTGGGGAGGCCCGAGCTGGTGGTGATGGAAGGTCCATTCCACCATCATCCGTCCCAGTCGTCGCCGTCTCCGTTCCCGTCTCATCCCCCGGAACAGGGGAAGGGGATGAAGGCTGGGAAGGCCGTTAAGGCTGGAAGGAGGGGGATGAATTCTCCTCTGGTTGCTTGGAGGGCTCTCCAACGGTCCGGGCTCTGCCGGATCGTCCATTGGGGGTAAGGGCAACCATGTCCTTATCTCCGTACATGAGGCCAGAATCGCCATCAAGATTGCTCCCGAGTTCTCTTGTGGCATAGGCACCGGCTGCGACGGGAGTGACGGTTTGGGCTCCGTCCCCTCCACGGCTCGCGGCTCCTCGTCTGTACCGCCGTTGCTTTCTTCGTCGGCCTTGTCGGGATCCCTCCCGTAGGACCAGACCTCCGCGAACTTATTGTTCAGGATCTTTGCGACGCCAGCCAGCTCCTCTTCAGAGGCGGTATCCGTGTCTGTAATGGCCTCCGGGCCCCCCTCTTTTTCCACCCGGGGTTTTACGGGGGCCTCATCGATGAGCTGAAAAGATGATTCCCTCCGCAGTGGCAGGGAAACTCTAGGCCCAAGGTCGCCTCCACTGGGGTAGCCTGCGCAGGTTTCGCCGAGGCCACCACGACTCCCTCGATCAAGGCCTTAGCTGGGTTAATTAGGCCTTCTGGACTTTGGGCGCACCTGAGGCCTTCACCTTGAGGGAAGGGTCACTGCCTCGCTCCCCCTCGGCTGTCGCTGTCGGGATCGACCGGGACTTCTCCCCAAGCTTACACGGGTTCTCCGATTTCCTCTTCCCCGAGCCAGAGTGTTGGCTCATGGTTGATGGCGTTGGTGATAGTGCGCCCTGCCTGGCAGCCGACGAGCCTGACCGATCGGGCCTTGCAGTGTTTTGCCTTTTGTTGGGTCCCTGTCGCCGGAGCGCCCTCAAAGGTCTTAGAAGACCGCTCGGACTTCTTCTTCTCACCTGCTGCTGGATTCTTCCCTTCCAGCCAGATGGTGAGTCAGGTACGACGATCCTTCATAGTCCGTTCATACATGTTCTTGCAAAACACACAGTCCTTCTCCACATCCGTTTTGTCTTCGTGAAGGCAGTAGAGGCATTGAGAATGCACATCCTCCTTGAAGACATTCTGTAATCGGCATCCAGGGCAGTTCCTGAACAGCTTGGATCCGGGCGTCGTGTTTCCTTTGTCCTAGGCCATATCCATGCAGGGTAGGCCTCAAAGATCTTCCAGAATCCTCCAAGAAGCGAAACTCGATGAAAATTTCGCCCTTGAGGGGCGTAGAAAATTCCGCAACGGGTCCCCGTTGATCGGAAGTAGAAACGGTGGAGCTTGAGGCTCGATTGACCAAAAAAATTAGGTTAAACTTTTTGAAAAATCGCAAAACGCAGTAAAAGCTCGAGAGCTATAGCACGAGGACTCCCAACACTTGAACGTGCGGTAAAAATCTTGGGGCATTATGACCCAGAGACCAGTGATTGGTTATTAGGAGACAGTTCAGAAACAAAACTGAAACTGATTTTTTTTTTACCGACGATTCCCAGCCTGACGACGGGGAATATTCATGAGCATGTGAATCGATGTCAGACCCCATGCTGGAGAAACAAGGTAATATGGGAGCATCCGAGCACATACTAATGAGCAAGTACCGAGCTATTTGCAGAAAACCATTTACAAATGTAGTTGTTTTAGCCCATAACAGTGACTTCTCAATTTGAGAGACCTAATTGTTTCGGGAGATATTTCCTGCAAAGGAGTGTTCAAGCTCTCCGCTTCATTTCAGAACACGTAGGGCCTATTGACCGATCTGGATTAGGCAAGCTCCCTTCTACTCCTGTCATCAAAAATAGATAAATAATACAAAAGGACAACTCTACAGATGCTCTGAACCACAGGAATAAAATATAGACAACCAATGGGCTATCAATAGTGGCTTTAAGCAATGGAAACGAAACATGAAAAAAATATACTCTGGCAAAGATACAGCAGAAACAAAGCCAGAAAGGCAACCTCATGCAAAAGCACTTTAACAGAAAGAGGACTGAAATAGAAGCTCTGTGGGCGTCCCACGGTATGGTTTATGGACAGTCCTTTAATGTCAGTGACTCATAGTTTTATGTACATTCTGCAAGGAGCACTGTAACACCTGGGGCCAAGTTGGAAGGACCTAAGTTGCAGGAGATGTCTCAGGCCAGATATGGGTGACACTCTTCAATCTTTATGCAATTTAACCTGATGATGGTTGAGTAGCCTTTAATATTGCATGTAATTTTGTAAATGCCTATTCCTAACAGAATGAAGGCGTTTCTCAGTTCAGACATTGACAAATCATGATTCTGTAAAAACACAGTCCAGCATTCTTTCTCTGAACCTTTCTGGTGGGCTGTTTTTCGAGGTGTTGCTACCTTTCTTACATTTCGTCTCTTTGCAGACTAGTGAGTTAGCTCTTCGGGAACGCAAGCTTTGAGTTCCATGTTTGAGGAGTGGCTATTTCTCATCATTTGAAATTCTGATTTTAGAAAAGAGGGACTTTGCTTAAAATGGCTTCGGGCCATGAGAGGAGATTGAAACTATGCTGCTGAAGGACATTCTTAAAAAGTAGAACTGACAATATAGGACCCTAAGCCTTTACTGTCGTGTTGCAACTGTGATCATTGTTACCTGTCTCGGAAGGGTTTGATTATAGTTTGCAAAGGATGGAAGTAGCTGGAGCATGTTCACAAATTGCAAAAGGTGATGAGGGATAGTATGTTTCATCAACCTAAGCAGAAACCGGAGTAGAGAAATGGGAAGCATGTTGTTAGGGAAAGATGATGGGATGTACGACAGGAGGGTCAGGGGACAAAAAGCTCGCAAAAATATAAATTGATATAGACAGCCGGTTACAAATCCATTATCAAATGAACCAAGATTCGGCCGCCTTAATACTCTCTTCAACCCATACGCTCTGCCTGTAACCCTATGCATCTCCTCTCTCCATGTGCTTCCAACGAGAGTGTGCTTAATATTGCATCCCAAGTGTATCCATACAAACCCTGGCCCATAATAGGCATGCCTAAAATGGTGTTACTATGCTTTCTTTAGGTTTTTACATCAGGAGAAAAGCACACACGATCCATAAATTCATTACATAACGTTTATTTACAATGAGCGGTACTGTAATCTGTGTTACCCTACTTACATTCTGGCACTAGGTTGTATCATAAGCACAGGAGTTCTTAGATTGTTAATTCGGGCGCACCGGACTGTGGGTTTCCCCTTTCAGGAGGGGCACAGATGGGATAAGCAAGCAATGGATGGGCAATCTCCCCAGTGACAGAAGACAGACCCTGCAATCAAGCTTCAGCCAGACGCGTGCCTGGAGGGTCCCGGGTGCAGAGAGAAGGTATTGCCCCTGGAGCAGGAGGGATGGACAGGGTCTGACTGGGGCATAAAATGGTGTCTGGCACCAATGAAAGAGCGGCCCACAGTTGTAAATGGAAATCAATTCCTGTTGTGATAGACTGTTTGAGTAGTACCCAAGGAGGAAGCTTTTGAAGAAATGTGATGCCAATTGTACATTTTAAAGAATATTTATTCAGTAACACTGGTCAAAACTACTAGCCGCACCGTCAAGTAACTTATTTAAACTGGCCACATGTACCAAAAAAAAGTGTCCAACTTGACCAAACAAAACTGACCCACACCCAGCATGTTATGTCTTTGGTTCGGGCAGTGCCCTATTGGCCTATAGAGACTCCCTGCACACTGTATGCATGTAGGCAAGCACTGCTTAGCTTATGGCTCTATTAGGAGCACCTCCTGTTTTTTACAAACTATAAGGAGACACTAAGGCTAATGTTGGGCACATGGGGTCAGTGAAGTATGAGTATGCAAGTTTTAAATTGTTACTAATCAGATTATACGTTTAGTGAAGGCAGATGCAGTATGCCCTCTAATAATATGGAGTATGTAAGGGGTCCGTGGGCTGCATGTTATTCTAGCGATGTCGCGTGTGCTCTCCATCAGAGCACTGGAAGCGTGCAGAGGCAGGGGTACAGATGTGACCATGGCTCCCTTTGACTTACGTCAATGGTTTTTTTTAATGTGAGTATCTGGGGATCAGAAGCATACTTGATGCAGGGGGAGTTGGAGGGTGCACCCCTCACTTGTAGCCACCCTCAGTGCTTCCCCCCCCAATGCAGTTAGGTGTATGGGAAGTCAACTTATAATTGTCAGCTAGGTTGATAGATGGCAGAGGAGAGAATGCCCTGATTTTGTTATATCTTTCAGCGGCCTTGGACACTGTCGACCACTCTATCATGCTATCGCGCCTGGCCTTGTTGGGCCTCTCTGGCCCGTCCCGGCCTGGTTTGCCTCATTCCTGGCTGATGGGGGCCAATCTCTTTCTCTTTCTCCTTTTTTCCCCCCCTTCTTACTTGCTGACCTGCGGTGTTCCGCAGGACTCCGCGCTGTTCCCACTGCTTTTTAACAACGATATTCAGCCTCTGTCTTGTCCGCTCCCTCGTCCTCCAGTGCTACTCTTATGCTGATGACACCCAGATTCTCGTTTGACTTGATCTTGCCAGAGCCGAGGTGTCCTTGTGTTTGGGTCAGTGCCTGGCGGCCGTGAGGGAGTGGATGAACAGCAATTGAATGAAGCTGAATGGGGACAAAACAGATTCTGGCTGTTGCCCCCACCCCTCTAATCCCACTCTTTGGACTCCTTTCTGAATTCAAGGGCAAAATGCCAACATGGTGTTGTCTGGTTATTTCCACTTGGGAACTCAGGAAGTAGCCCATCTCCCCATAACCTTTTTTTTACTGCAGGTTAATTGACTTTTCTTCCCTTTCAGCTAGTCTGGGTGAGGGAGTTACATGGTGGCCAGTCCAACTTAAGACTGGTGGAAATGGCAAAACAGCAGACCAGAGAAAAAAACACCCTGGACAACATCCATATTAATGAACCCCATTACTGTACCCTTGGTCTCCCCATGTTCTTTCTTACTGCTCCCTTCATACAGAAAACAGCCAGCAGATACAACCTATTTGCTACCTAGGAGCGTTACATTTTGAGCATGGAGAACGTTATATGCAAATTAAACTATGGTAAGATCTTCCACTCTTTGTAACTCCAGGTGCTATGCCCAAATCCAGAAAACTACCAGCCTTGTGCTTATACACTAAAGGCCTATTAGCTCAGACCCTCAGGATCTCAGCATGCCGAAATCACTGGGACAGCTAGGGAAATGGACCAGAGTCTAAGCACTGATGATCCATGAACATGAAGAAATGAGATTCGGGACCTGTGTTTCATATCTCTAGCAATCCTTTTTCTCAATCCGTGCCTCCCTGTATTCCCATCATTGCACTTAGGTGAAGGGGGGGAGTTCCCAGGCAACCTTTTCTATATGTCCAATGTATCTACTTGGGGAGGGGGGGCGGGGAGAAATGTCCAATGTATCTCCTTGGGGAGGGGGAGAGAAAGAAAGAAAGAAAGAAAGAAAGAAAGAAAGAAAGAAAGAAAGAAAGAAAGAAAGAAAGAAAGAAAGAAAGAAAGAAAGAAAGAAAGAAAGAAAGAAAGAAAGAAAGAAAGAAAGAAAGAAAGAAAGAAAGAAAGAAAGAAAGAAAGAAAGAAAGAAAGAAAGAAAGAAAGAAAGAAAGAAAGAAAGAAAGAAAGAAAGAAAGAAAGAAAGAAAGAAAGAAAGAGTACGCTAGCAAGAAAGCGCATGGACTACCTCCCATATATACAATATATCAATATGCTATGGCGTGCTAAGCTGAAATGTGTGCAACTGTTTGTAGTGTTTCATGTTGCTTGTGACATACTGCAACGTCCGATTGTGTGGTTTTCAACATTCTGTGAATTGCAAATAACCCTCACCCTTATACCTTAAAGCCCATGAGCCTTTATACATGTCTGGGAGTCCAGGTAATGGAGAATACCCATTGTGTTTTCCATTATATGGCACAAAAAACACCACTTTACAAGTGGCAATGTTTAGAACTTTGTCGGAGCCCTGTAAAAATCCTATTAGCCGTTTAGGGTCATGTGGCTGGTAAGAACAGAGCTTTACATTAGGTGGGTGCCTATGCTAGGTCTTCTGCTGATTGTGCGTGTGTGTTCTCTTGTTGATGCTCTTACTTCCCATTCTCTATTTTGAACCTTTCTACAGTTTCCTGTTCTTTCCATGGATATTTCTGTGAAGATCTGTTACTTACTGTTCTTGTCCTCACTTGCGATGGTGTAATTCATTTGCCTAGAGTTTGGCTGCTGAGTTTTCTAACTGGCAATCTATGTCTGTTTCCATTGTCGTGTGTCAGTAATGTCCATTGTGCCATATTGTGGCAATAAGTCACGAGACGGCGGGCCAATACTGCACCAGGTAATGCCCCCGGGCCCGTAGTTACAGGCCAGAGCATAGCAAGGGCCTTAACGAAGCCCCAGGGGCATTACTGCGGGCGGTATTGTCCCGCTGTCGAGGGGCTTATTGCCATTAGTACCACAGCCCGTTAGACCGGGGTACCAATTGCTTTTTTTCCCTGTTCCGAAACGTGTTTCGCAACAGAAAAAAAAAAAAAAAAAAAAAAAAAAAAAGGCAAAAAAATGGCCGCCACGAAAGGAAAAACGTCATCAGTTTTCCCTTTCCATGGCAGCCATCGGGAGCAGACGCGCTGGGAACACACTGTTCCGAGCGCGTCCGTTCCCGAGAAAAAAAAGTAAGTGGGGTTTGGAGGGAGGGGATAGTTTGCAGGGTAGCGGGGTGGATGAAAAAAGAAATTACCCGAGTCCCCGGCGGGGGACGAAGGCTGCCTCCAGCCATGGGGAGGGCCGGAGCGGGGATTGCCCCGTTTCGAGCCTCCTCATTAGCTAAGGGGCCACCACGCCCCCCGCCGGGAACCAAAGGCACCTAGGGCGTGCAAGGGATTCCCGGCCGGGTAATGCTCTGGCGAGGGCCAATCGGAATGCATGTTACATTCTGGTTGACCCTCGCCGGGTACTAATCGTTAACAGTGTGTTGGCGCCTGTTTCAGGATGCAGTCACTGTTCCATGGCTGCTGGACCCATACAGGCTTCGATCTCATGAGCATGGTTTCCTTGTGTATGCCTTAGGTTCCAGACGCAGAACCTATTCCTGTGGCTCCTTTCCATAAGCATTCATAGTGAGACACTGCAATAGCAACTTGCTCAGAAGTCTAGAGTTTCCCCTGACATAGTGGTAAACCACGTGACAATTTGGTGTACTCCCCAAGTGGTATACAAACATTCTCGTCTTTGTTGGACTACCTGCCCTTTTCTATTCACCGTCGTTTCTGCTAGCCTATGCTTATAGCACTTTCTGCAGAACTCTTTATTTGCATTTTAGAAGTCAAAACACAAAGCCGCAAACCTTAAAATAGGTTACGTCCAGATAGGCACACCCACTCACAAGACAGCATGCCAGCGACAGAGGATTTCCCCCCCTCCCCTCCCTGCTCATTTGCCCACCTCCTCCCTGCGGGTTTTATGGCATATCTTTGTCCCTCCGGGCCTACAGACAGTTGGTTACCTCCAGTGTTCTGCTGCAGAGCTCAGGTGCCTTGCCAAATCATAGAGGTCAAGTGCTTGCCAACCTCAGGGGCCACGCTTTTGTCCACCAGGGGCAAGAGTGGCATCTTTTGTCCAATGGCAGTTCCTTAAGCCCAGCAGTCCCGACCCCTTGTTCCAAACAAGTCCCTTCTCCCTTGTGTACCTCTCCCATACCATGCCTGCGGTCGTCCCAAATTTCTGCCACTGTGCATGATTACAGCCATAAACCTACAGGGGAAGTGCATCAGATGGGGGAACATCGCCTGTACCAAAGCATCCCAAGCATTCACATCCTGAAAAAGCTGACATAACATTGTGCCCTATTCCCTTATGAGTTAACAAAAACCTAGAAACCTAATAACGTCAAGCGCAACCGCGCCCCCAGAACCGTTGTAAAACAAAAAAGGCCAAGAAGAAACCAACCAAAATCAAACTACCAGCCCAAAAACCAAGGACCCACTGGCTAAGCACTCACTCAGGTCCTACTGCATCTCCTGCTCCCAGATACCTCGCCAAGGGCAACGCACAGCATCGTGATGCCATAAAACGGGCATCAAAGATAACGTCTTGCAGGGTTTTTCCAGCAGCCTGCGCAGGCGTCAGCCCGCGTCTTCAATGATTCAGCGTGCCCTGTTGGAACCCACTTTTTACAACAAAGGAACATTGCCCTAGGCTGCTATCTTGAGGGCAATGCACCCCTCCCTTTGGCGTTGCAGTGTTACGGGGCATTATTCTGCCTCTCTGGGAGCTGTTCTATGCCCATGGCATCCATCCAGGAGTGGGCAGCAGCAGTGTCCTCGAAGAAGTGGGACCGACCATTGTGCAACACTGAGTTTTGCCAGATAAATGAGCATGTCACGAATATTTGCTCTGCCCAGGCGTTCTTTTGTGGGACCAAACATAGCTCTATGCTTCTGGACCAGCATAGTATAGTCAGGGTATATCGCCAGCTTTGCCGACGCCCGCACAATGCTCCTCCCCCTTGCTCTGGAGAGGGCGAGAATTTGTTCTCTGTCCTTGAAATTCATAATCTTTGCTATCAGGGGCCTTTGGGGAGCACCCGGGGGAGGCCAGCGACCTGTGTGCTCACTACACCGTAAAGCCCTGCGTCAGCGTCCCAGGGCCCACCTCCTGCCGAAGTACATTTTGTACGTAGGTAATCGGGTTGCTCCCTTCCTCACTCACTCACAGGCGGCCCTCTGAGTCCTCCACCTGGTGCTCCAGGACACTGGCCCTGTTCATCAGCTTTGACATATGTGCCTGAGAAGTGGTGATGGTGGATATATTTTCTCGCACTTGTGTCGTCTCCACCGTCCCAATCCGATCCGACAGCGACCGCACATCTTGCCTCAACAATCGCTCATCTACTATAACCGCATCCACTTTGTTTCAAGCAGGTTTTCAGGGGTGCGATGGCCACCAAAATATGGTTCTCCCCCTGCTGACCTATTTACTGCACGGACCCGGCATTCTCTGCTGCCACAGGTGTCTTCACCATGCCTGATCCATCCATACGGGTGTAGGCATCCATCGTCGTTTGTTTGCCCCTGCTTCGGTGATGCTTGTCCAGCATTTGGGTGCAGGGCAACTGTCAGGTCACCAGGGAGCCAGGTACAGCTCGACAGCCACCGCAGTAATGTTAGTCTCTTCAATGTCTGTTGGGTCAGGCAAAAATTAAACTCTCACAAGCCGCTGCAGAATCACCCTACGACTACGTAATTCCGGGTCCAAGGGGCACCCCTCTCTTAGCAATGTGTTGTCCGATAGCCCCAGGCGATGATTCAGGGCCAGCTCAACAGACCAGTTAAAGGGGTCCCTTCAGCTGCACCAGTGTTCGCCTCAGACCCTGCAGGGGTGTCCAGGCCACCCTGTTCTTTCCTCCAGAGGGTGTGGGTCTCCAGGCTCCTCCTCTTGGTATCTGGGAGGTGCCTTCACGCTGCAGAGCACAGGCACCCCCAGGTCCGCTGCTCCCCAGCAAATATAGCACATGCACCCAAACAGGGAGCAGCCAGCTCCAACGTGAGCACGCCTAGTTTTTCCACTCCAGGGGCACCCACCTGCTCCTAGGACCCTGTTTGCATCTGTGCCTAGCGTAGAAAGCAGTCCCACAGACGGTCACTACTCTCTTAGCCACCCCACAAGCAAATGAGGGAGTCCTCAACCCCCAGCACCTCCTGGCAGTCTCGTCTGTGGGCTTTGTTCAAGACCACTGCAGCAGTCTGATTTGGGAGATCTCCCCAACCTCAACCCCGCCAGTGTTCACAGTGGCTCTCCCAGGGGTAGGGGAGCCACCCCACGCTCCCCACCAGGTATCTCTCACAATGTCCCAGGAGTGTTTTTGGTGACCAGGCACCACAGGTCACTGGCACACTCAGGCCTGCCGCCCTCCAGCAGGCCCTCCGACCACCTTCGGCAGGAAAAAGCCGGCCCCGCCTCCATCATTGCCGAAAGCAGCCCCTGCGGGGGTTCTCAGCACACTCACAGGCCTCTGCCAGTGTCCTCGGGTGCTCAGTTCTGGTCACGGGGGTGGGTGGCATCAACAATGCCCGACACGTCAGGCGGGCCCCCACACGACCCGGTCCGTTCTGGTGCTGCTCTGCGCTCCAAGGACCAGCACCCGGGGAACAGGATGCCGGCTCTGTGCCTCACAGCAGGCGAAGGAGCGCCGCTTTCCCCAGCCGGCAGGCTACTCCAGTGCCGGCACACATCCCAGGATCCCCAGCACCTGCAGCCTTCTCCACCCAGGATCAGGCGCCACCTCGGTCTCGCCACAATGCCCACCACAGCTTGAGCACGGGAGGGCGGCAGCCGCCATTTCACTCCCCATGATCTTGATGTCTTTGAGGGCAATACCACTGCTCGGCGCATCATTTCTGCAGCAGAAACCACAACGTTGCTTGCATATCATTCGATCTTTAGCTATGGGGATGTTGATTGCCCGCTTAGAATCACATGATTAACATAGGCCGCCACATAATGGTTGGTGCACAGCATTACACATTATTTTATCGAATTCGAAAAAGTGTGACAACAAGGGCGTATCTGCAACACTATCCCTATTCTTAGACGTATGGGTACTGTGATGAATCCTGCAGATCCTCACTAAAACCCTACCTAAAGTCTCCTCCCAGGTGGCCAGCGAAAGGAAGACACTTCCTGATCCTTGGGGTTGGTGCACTGTGGGAGAATCACCTGGGAGGAGACAAGATCCAGGGTGGTGAGGAGATCCTGTGGGATGAGACGCTGCATTTTTCCTTGAAAGGGAAGAACCTTTTGGGAATGCCAAAACATGTAATGGCTTATAGTTGTTATAATATATCTGAAACACATAAGTCGGCTGATGTGGGCAAAGTTGGTGCGACACTTATAAATACTACAAGGAAAGGAAAACCGGTTAAACGTCTCTAAGAGTGACAATCCCCGTTTCTCCCAAAGTTACACTGAAAGGAAACATAAATAATGATTTGAACAAACTGCCTTCCTCTTACCAATCAAACTCTAATGATTCTTCTTTAAATGCATTTAAGAAAACTAGAGCTGCATTTAAAACTAAGAAGTTAATAAAAACCTAATATCATGAGTACTGAGACGAGGAAGAGCATTGAAGTGCAACATTGTAGCAGTAGTCAGGCAATTAAGCCGAACAACCTACACTTGAATGTAACCGAGAACCTTAAATGGCCCTCTTTGGTGCAAGCCATTAGATGGAGGGATAGTTCGTGTCCGTGCAGCAGCAGTTGTAGCAGAAAGAAGTGAGCATGGTGTTGGCGATCCAGGCAGAAGTGGGCGAACAGAAGAGACGCCGGGCCTTTGAACAAGCAGATTTCAACTGCCTTTCCTGAGAGAGTCTTGTTCCCCTAAACTCTGAGGTGCAGAGATTGCGCAGCGCAAGACGTGCTGGAGACTGTGGCTGAGAAGAGTTTTGCAGCGGAGGGTCCTGAGATTAAGAAAAGCTCTGCTACTGCATGGCAGATCATGGCACCTTTACAGAGGAGATGCCCCAGAAAAGCCTGAAGCAATTTGAGTCCTGCGTGATGCGAACAGAGTAATACAGAACCCGGCGAGAGAAACTGAGCGCTCAGAACCCTTGCACGAATACAGGCAGATGAATTGTTGAAGCTGTGGTATTAATTTTGATGGTCAGCGGATTTAAAACTTCAGATGCATAGTAGAATGTGGAACTCTATGGGGCAGGCGAGTAAACTCGCATATTGAAGTCTTACATAAGTTAACCTGATATGAGAGTTGTTCAGGTGAAGTAGAAGTATTGTGAAGACATCCTGACAAAAATTTAAACTCTGTTTCAATAACCTAACTTGAAGCTGTGTTTCATTAACCTAACCAGAAGTTGCGTTTAATCAAAACATAATAAGAAACTGTGTTTCTTCTTTGACATTTTTAAGTTGTGACAAAGCATCTCGGCCTGAAATGACATAGATGCTATTTGATGAAGTGAAAATTCATTGTTCGACGAAGAAGAGGAACTTTTCTGTTGTTGAACTGTGGTTAACAAATCTTTCTTTTGACATCTTGAAGGAGCCAAGAAATTAATTGAGACTTTATTTAAAACCCGGATTTCCTGGTTTCTTTTTGTTGAACATAGGAACTGAATCTAACTTGAAACCTGGGGAAGGGGAGTTCACCCAGGTTACCAAGAGAGACTGAATATATCAGACGTCCACCTGTTGATATTGATGTGAATTGCCATATATTCTTAGTGTATTTTATGTTTAAAGAGATAGTTCACTCTAAAACTTTACTGGCGTAAAAGATGGCCCATAATCAAAAGTATATATAAAAAATATTTTTAAACAAAGTTCCTATGTAAAGTTTTGAGCAAATGAGACTCAAAAGGAGGCATCTATTTTGTGGAATGGATGAGCCTCCTGTGCTTGTGTTAAGCTCTGCCCTTGCGGCACTAATGAAGCAACAGCCAGCCAGCTGTAATAAACAAAAGCTACCAGTAGGTGGCTTTTGCTTCATTATTGCCAGAGAGCAGAGAATGCAGGCAGGAAGGCTGCTGCCGGTAAGTGTTTTTATTTGTATTTTCTTTAAAAACCACAGCAATTATAAATACAACGCAGTTGTATTTCTGATTGCTGTGGTTTTCTTTCCAAGTTAGAAAACCACGGCAATCTGAAATGCAACCATGTTGTATTTATAATTGCTGTGGTTTTTAAAGAAAATAAAAATAAAAGCACTTACCGGCATCAGCCTTCCTGCCTGCATTCGGAAGCCCGGGAAACTTACAAAGAAAACCACGGCAATCAGAAATACAACCGTGTTGTATTTATGACTGCAGCGGCTTTCACTTTGAGTCTCCCGGGCCAGGGCAAAGCTGAGCATGAACAGAGGAGGCTGCTTTAAATGACAAAATGGAGGCCCCCATGTAAATGCTTTGAGCCTTGGATGCTCAAAAGGTTAGATAGGAACTTTCTTTAAAAAGATGTTTAATATATGTTTTTTATTATTGCCCACCTTTTAAGCCAATAATATTTTTGAGCACACTATTCCATTAAGTGTGAGGGCCAGATATCCTGTATTAGAGTTGTTTTCCTTTAGTATTGATAAGCAAGGGAAATCCATGTCAGAGTAGGGATAGTTAGTCGTTTGATGTGCATTCAACACAACTCACTCGGAAACCTATCAGCATACAAAGAAAAGATTCTTCTAAACAGCACTAAACACTTTTGAGTTTGCATCTCATCCTTTCATTCCATTAACTTCCCATCTCTTAAAGGACCTGCTGCCAAAATTACAGAACCATTTTCCATTTACAAAAATATGATTGTGGATGAGGGTATGACTGAACCCATTTGGAGGGGTAAGCTCCAGACTTATTGGAGCGAAGGAGCATGATGAAGTGAATTGGTATTTAAAATCACCAGAGAGCTTGGGGGGTTTTGGGGCGGAGACTTTAAGGGCTACAGAACTCCTATATGTGTGTGAATATTTATTGCAAGTCACCTCAATGTCCTTATAAATCTCTTTGATCTGCAGTCTCATTCCTGTGCTTTTATACGCCATGGAACTCATTGGGGACTTAGAGTATACCTTTTATTCACTCTTGGAAATACTGTATCCATACAGCCCCTGCCAGGGTGCAGAATTTCAAGCTGTAGTGCACTAGTCAGATAAAGACACTCACCCTAGTTTCTGAATAACAGTTCTCCACATGCACTGTACACCATTTCTTACTTGCCAACATTGAACTCAGCGTTGCGAGTAATGTATTTTTGGTGGTCCTCTTATATTTTCTGTTCCATTGTTTTTCCATGTAATCTTATTCTAGTTCTGTGATTTTTCCATTCAAATTGATTTTCCACTTCAGCATTTTGTGTAGACCTGTAACTTTAATCTCGATGCATTGCATTCTTCATTTTAGGATATGGATTCATTAAAAGAAATTATGTAATGAGGTGGATACAATGTTATGCATGCTTGTCATACTCATCTATGAATAATCCATAATATATAAAGACAAGAAAAATACAAAATCATAAAAAATGAAAAAGTAGTGCAAAAGAGGGAAGTAATATTTAAATACTTGGCAGCCTTAAGGCTCCTTTCAGAACTCAGCCAACAAGCGGCAACAACACAGAACCCTGCAGGGTTATAGACTTGCACACATCTGCGGCCTTACATTTTCAAGCATGTGCCTGCAGTGGGATCTCCCTTTTAGTGGGACCTCTCCATATGGAAAACCTCTAAGCAAAAGCAATATTAAAACGTTGACAGATTTACTGAAGGGGGTGGAACTAATCATGTTCCCCATCAGCATCTGCTCCACTAAGACTCACCCCTCGAGATTGCATGGCTATTTGCTTTAAAAAAGAAATTCCATTGCCATTGATTTGCTATCACAAAGGGCCTATTTACATAGTTTATGCTTTATTTCTGCTTCAGTTGAGCTACACTGCACGGGAGATATTGCACATGGTTGTGATAAATAGCGCCACTAGAACTGGGCCAGCCATCATGTGAATTTGTTTTTTAAAATCTTTATTCAAACAACAAAAATCGCAGATTCCAAGAGGAACAGTATAATTTGCCAATACCACGAGCAGGACTGCCCTGTGCAATTGAACACAAATGCAGCCCAATAACAAAATAATGCACTTCAGACATCTTTCTTAATTTGCATGGATAGAGCAGTTTACATATTTAGGCCACAGGAGAACCAATAAAAGCTCAAATAATGTCTTCTAAAAATACCCATGTTTCAGACACTTCACATTCAATATGAAGTAATACTGCAAGGAGACCTTTTCAGATTGAAAAGTACAATATGAAATCATGACAAATACACAAGGCACAACATACACCACTCAACGGCTAATTTTTTCTTTATGTTTTTTACGTTTTTGAAATTTTCAAGTGCAGCACAGTCTTTTAAACAAAGTAGGTAGCTTCGCGGTGGTACCCAGTTGTGGAAATTGACTTTTTTTTTATTGGGGGATCCCACCAAGAGGGGGCGGGAGGCATCAGCGCAAGGCGTAGGGTGGGTGGGGGTTTAGTCACCCCCATAAACATTTGCCTCTCAGCCCCTCAGAAGATGAACAATGAACACCTGGAAAATGGCAGAATTGTGTATAATGTCAGCAAAGTACGAAAAGTGCACACCTTTTAACCCCCCAAAAAATGCATTCCAATATTTCCTGTACAGTGCAACATTGACATGGAATTTCACAGCACTCTCAACCTAGAGACCATGGGCCTCATTACAAGTCAGCCGATCCGGAAAGAACGGTGGTGGTAAAACCGCCACCACCGTTCTTTCCAGACCGGCTGATTAAGAGTCCTGCAGGCAGGAGGTGTCCCTCCCGCCAGGTCTGATCTGGCGGGTTTAACACCACACGCTTGCAGGCGGACATTGAAACACCGGCTCTGTCATAGATGGAGACAGTGTTTCCATGGTCCCCATCCCCGTGGAGTCCTATGCGACTCCATGGGAATGGAGATTTACAGAATTCCGCCTCCGGAATTCCCGGGTCACCGGGGTCTTAATGCCCCAGTCATTCTGGGAATCACGGAGACGGAATGGTAGTACGAGTCCGGCGGTAACCTGCCAGTTTTTCCGACTCTGTAACCGCCGGACTCGTAATGAGGCCCCATGTTTCAAATGCCGGCCCGACACGAACAGATGAAATGCACTGCAGCATTCAAAAATAAATGTAAAGTGCACATGGATTCTCCAGAATTGGGAAACCGGATCCCAGATCCTCACTCATGTGCACTTGAAAGCAGAGCGAGGACAGTCGATCAACTGTTGTGGTCGGGAACAATTTTTATTGCGTTAACAAACGAAAATCTGCATCTCTTTAGGATTAAAAAATGTGCTTTCCACCATCCACGCTTAAATCCCACCCATGTGCCTTTACCCCTAGCTCGTTACCCCGCCCACTCATGTTGTGTGGCGTGTCATAAGCACCCGGTACCACACTCTCACTATTGGCATAATTACAACACATTTTTTTTTTAAATCTAGCTGTCTTTTCTTTGAAATGGGCGGTACCACCAATAACAACAGGTTCCGAGAAACATTTTTACAATCTATCGGCCCTTTATATTGACACACAGCTTGAACCAAACTAATTGCAGGTAAAACAAATAAAAACGAAGGTGGCTGCTGGGACGAGTAGACACCTGTGCGGCTGCACACGTCCTCCAGGGAAAAAAGGTGCTCTCGCAGGACCAGGTCTGGGAACAAAGGCAACCACCCTAGAGAGGTTGGCAGAGCTCCATTGACACCACAGTGCTGAACGCAGGCAGCACAGCCCCGACAGCCATGCAGCGGGTATTGGGGGGATGAACATCTGGGGTGAGTGAGGTGCACACTGGGAGGTGGTTTGCGCCACAGACTGGGGGAAGCCTTTGGCCCTGCAGGGACGCAGTGAGGAGTACAGGCCCAAAAATGCAGCTGTAAAGGCACCTCTCGGTGAGCAGCTGGGACACCGCAGCAGGCCTGGCCATCTGAGCCTCCAAGAGAAACTCCATAGCAAAAGCTGCGGTGGTGGAGAGGGGGCCCAACAGGATCACACCCACTAGAAAGTGGGTGGAACGGAGACCAAGTGAGCACCACCTCCAGGTAGGAGGGAGAAGACCTTGGAGGCCCGTTGCATCCCCAAATTACGAGGGGATGTGCACGGGGCCTCGGAAGCTCGGTCACCTGCTGTCATGGGCAAAGCAGATGGAAAGGGCCCCTGGAAGTGGGCCGAAGTGGTCCCTGGCCCATTCTCCTAGGGGGGCAAGAGCTGCGATAACCCGGGGAGCAGATGAGTAACTGATCCATAATCAGAGGTCAGTTAGCCAAAGGATCGCCTGGGTAGGGAGCAAGCAGCTGTTCGGCTAAAGAGTAGAAGCCGAAGGGATGCGCGAAACCAGCAGGGGCGCGCCCTTGGCTGGACAGCTCGCTAGAATCTGACCCCCACCAGCCCATAAAGGGAGGAGAAACAGTTGGAACAATGGTAGTGCATCAGGGTAAGGGGAGTCCCCCTCAGCAGAGGTATTAACCAAAACAGCTCCAAAGACTTCCAGGACTCACTCACGTCCTCATTTGAGATGCAATTCCAACTGGTAGGGACAAATTTAAGCAACGCAGTGGCAGAACTAAAGAGGGATATCTCGCACCTGGGTGAGAGACCGGACACGTTGGAGCGCGGCCTGCAAGAGTCGAGAAGGTCAAGGCGACCAGTGAGCTCCTTGAACAAGTTTGTAGTTCTACATTGGGAAAGATACTGAAAACAGATCCAGAAGGTCGAATATAAGGGTCAATACCAGAAGAGATAGGGGATAACACGCTGATCGCACAAATACAGACCCTATTTGCAGAGGTCCTCGAGAACACCCAACGGGAAGAAACTGGAATCGACAGAGAGCACAGAATGGGAAGGAAGGGAAGCGTGGCCTGGTTGCACCCCAGGGACATGCTGGTGGCACCATCATCATTCACAAAGGGAGAAGATCCTGTAAGCCACAAGCGCAAAGGAACCATTGAACTTTAATGGCACCTGTATCCACCTATTCCAAGTCCTCCCCTGGAGCATGCTGCAAAAAAGGAAGGAAATGAGCCTCGTGGTTAAGTGAGCTGGCCAGAAAGGACATTCGATACAAGTGGACCTTTCCGTTTGCCCTTCTTTTTACTTGGGAAGGAGTGCAATGCCGAATAACATCAGTGCAGGAAGGATTAGCGCTGCTACAGATCGAGGCAGAGGGCATCCCCGGCCCGCAGTCTGCCAGGGGAGTGAGACCTTGGAAGTGGGCGGGAAGAAAAAGAAACTGCAGGGGCCCCGCTAGAGTGAGAGGAGGATAACTCAGAGGGATCCAAGGGGCCCGAGTCAAGAGGGGGAGGAGGTGTAGCAGGGTGAGGGGGCTGGCATAGGACAGATAATCGCCTGTTGAGACTGCAGAGAGCAGGCTACAGAGGAGGTACAGGCGAGTCTGCTGTTTTTGCCAGTTCTTGTTTTTCTAGGAGGGCGAACTGACCCGTGAGGGGGTGGGGGGGGCGTTTTAGTTGGTATGAGAAAGGTGGGCGGGGGTTTTCAAGGGAGAGAGGCGAGGAGGTTAGGGGCAAAAAGGGGATGAAAGCTGTAAAGGGGGAAGCACGGGGAGCACCGACTCAAGTGGGTTGTGAGGGGGGAGGGCAGAGGGGAAACAAACAGCACTACTCAAGCGAAGTCTCCGGAAAAACCTACACTCTCCCACAATCCCTACTTCCATTGTAGAAGTCAAACTACTGGGACAGAGTGGAGGCAGATGGGAGTCATGAGGATTACCCATAGGAATCTATGGGCAATGGATTCCTATGGGCATTCTCCATGTTGTCCCGATAATGAGGTGAGGCATAGAGGGACAACTACTCACACCTGACTTCAATTAACTATAGATGGTATAAAAGCAGCAGCAGCCAGATACAGTATTTTGAGGGAGCTGGGAATGCTGAAGGAACCGTGAAGACCAGAAGGAGGCGTCAGCAGCTGGGAGAACCTTGGGA
Source organism: Ambystoma mexicanum (assembly GCF_040938575.1). Classification (NCBI taxonomy): domain Eukaryota; kingdom Metazoa; phylum Chordata; class Amphibia; order Caudata; family Ambystomatidae; genus Ambystoma; species Ambystoma mexicanum. Next base: position 474,780,109 of record NC_090923.1, on the reverse strand, counting down.
AGCCAGAAGGGGGAACGGACTGCCAAGACACTGAAGCTTGTGAGTGCAAAGAGCTCTACAGTGTCGCAGGGGAGCCGTGCTAGGTGAACTGCCATAAGGTCCGGGTACCACGTTGTCCTGGCCCAGTCTAGGGCAATTAGGGTCATGGTCCTCCGGAATCTTCTCAACCTCCTGATCATTTGGGGAATGACAGGGACTGGTGGAAACGCGTACAGGAGTGGAAACTCCCAGTCCACTACGAACGCGTCCCTTAGAGCTCCTCTCGGGGGAAATTCCCTTGAACAAAACAGACCGCACTTCCTGTTGGTACTGGTGGCGAACAGATCCACTTGAGGGGTTCCCCAAAGGGCAAAGATCTCCTGAAGGACTTCCCGAGCTAGTTCCCACTCGTGGGAGACTGTGCCCTGCCTGCTCAGAGCGTCCGCCGCCAAGTTCTTCTCTCCGGCTAGGTGAACTGCCGATAGAGAGATTCCTTCTTGAATTGCCCAAAACCAGAGCTGCATTGCCTCTCTGCACAGTGGCAGTGATCCCACGTCTCCTCTTTTGTTGAGGTAGTGCATGGCCACTGTGTTGTCCGTCATTATCAGGACATCTTTTCCCTGCACTGATGGCAGGAAAGCTTTCAGCGCTAGTCTGATCGCTCTCAGCTCCAATAGGTTGATGTGTAGTCGGGACTCCGATGGAGACCAACGACCGCTGATGGTCAAGTCGTTGGCATGCATGGGCTCCCCACCCCGTGAGTGAGGCGTCCGTGACTACCGTTATCTCCGGCCATGGTTGCCAAAACAGTTCTTTCAAAATGTTCTCTCGATAAGCCCACCATTGAAGGTCTCGGGCTACCTTGTCCGGAATCCGAAGGAGATCTGTCATTTGTCCTGAGAACTGCGACCACTGGGTTCTTAATGCCCACTGGAGAGATCTCATTCTCAGGCGAGCCTCTGGCACAAGGAAGATGCAGGATGCCATGAGGCCTAGAAACCTCAAAAAGTCAAAGGCTGGGAGATGTTGGGCATTTTGAGACTTGGTGACCATCTGCAGAATATCTTGAGCCCACACCTCTGGTGGCGAGGCTTTTCCCAGAGAAGTGTCCAGGACCGCTCTGATGAACTGGAGAGAAGCCCAGTTTGTGAAGGAAGTGGCAGACATAATCTAGCTGGATCTGAGCTTTTTCCGAAGATACAGCCCTGATCAGCCAATCGTCCAGGTAGGGGTAGACGTGAATCTCTCCCCTCTTTAGACTTGCTGCCACTACCGACATTAACTTGGTGAAGACCCTCGGGCGGAGGTCAGCCCAAATGGCAGAACTCGAAATTGATAATGAGAGCCGCCAATTGCGAACCTCAGGTATTTCCTGTGTTTGAGATGGATTGGCACATGGAAATAAGCATCCTGGAGATCCAGAGATACCAGCCAGTCCTGGAGCTGGAGGGCCTGAAGGATCAGAGAGAGAGTTACCATCTTGAACTTGTCCTTCCTGAGGAACTTGTTCAATTCTCGTAAATCCAAGATAGGTCTCAGTCCTTCGTCTTTCTTCGGTATGAGAAAGTAGGGGGGAGTACCAGCCCTTGTTCCTCTCCGCTACAGGTTCTATGGCACCTTTCTCTAGCAGGTCTACAATTACCAGCAAGAGGAGCGGATCTGGAATTTTCAGAGAGCTGTTCCCCGGTGGATGATTCTGAGGGATGCATAGAAAAGGCAGGCTGTAACCTTGGGCAACTGTCTCCAATGCCCAAGCATCTGACGTAATAGCCTGCCATTCCGTCAGATGTTGAGTTAACCTGCCCCCTACTGGTGTCTTGTGAGGAGAGTCCTCAGAGCGGTTTGGAGGCGGCTGATGCAGAGGGTAAAGAGGCACCTGCTACTGCTGCAGCTTTTGTACTTTTAACCCGTCCACCTCGGGTGAATTTTTTCTGACCCCTTTAAACCGGCTGTCCTATGCCTCGTCCGAATGCGGAATAGAAGCGAAAGGACTTACCTCTCCAAGAGGTTCCTGAGGGGCGATATGGTGTCTGACGGATTGCAGCTCCCAGGGATTTTGCTGCTGCCTTTGATGTTTGAAGCTTTTCCAAACTGTCATCCGCCTTCTTACCAAACAAAGGAGAGCCGTCAAAGGGCATATTCAAGAGTCTGCTTTGCACATCTGGAGCAAAACCAGACTTTCGCAACCAAGCAAATCTCCTGGTTGTTGTACTTGCCGCCATGGCCCTGCTGATGCTGTCCGCTGAACCAATGCCAGTTTGAAGGGATTCGCACATTGCGTCTTTACCATCCTTAATGATGTTTAGAAACGCTTCCCTTTCTTCTCCCTCCGGGAGGTAGTCAGCCGCTGATGAAGTACACTCCCAAAGTGTGTGGCTGAACCTTGCGAGCGTACAAGTAGCATTGATGGATTTCAACGCCATGCTACATGCAGAAAATACTTTTTTGGCCATAGAGTCACATCTCTTGTCATCCCTGTCCTGTGGAACAGTAGGGTAAGCCGATTTACTACCTGATGAAGTTGCTGCCTGAACAACCAGACTCTCCGGAGTTGGGTGTCTGGATAAATATTCAGGGTCAGCAGCAGACGCCCTATACTTGGCTGATAATTTTTTGTTAACCGCTGGGATAACCTCAGGGGTTTCCCAGTTTGCCAATATTTTCCTTTGTAATGCCGCATGAAATGGCACAACAGGATCCTCTTGTGGACCTTTAACCAAAATTTCTGTGAGGTCGTCTTGATGAAAAGCAGGCGAGGGTGTAGACCACCCCATAAACTCTATTATCTTTGCCATCAAGGTTCTATAAGGGGTTTCAGCATGTTCCCCTGGGTCTGGGTTGGCAAATTCCACTTCTGGGGAAGTGTCCAACCCACTTGCTTCATGTAAGGATTCTTGGAGGTCCTTTAACCTACCTTCCTCAGAGGTAAATTCCTCTGGTACAGGAGTTGCAGATCCCTGCAACTCAAAAGGTCTCTCCTGATCAGAATTCTCCCCTTCTTCATAAATAGATGCTAAGGCCCTGGAATGACCAGATCTTGGAAATGGTATAAATCCTATTTCCAGAGCAGAAGGGGCCAAATTCGTCATAATTGGCTGAGAAAACGTCGACGACGCGGACGTTCAAGGCTTCGAAGCCATCGAAAAAGGTGTCGAGAAAGTTGTTAGAGGCCTCGAGGAACTCGAGAGTATCGGAATTCTACTCGAGGTTGTCGAAGACATTCTCGTGATCGAGGCTCTGGCCACTGGTGTTGAGGTGGCCGTGGGTTTGCCCTTTCTCGGCGTCGAAGACGGCGTCGAATCGACTGACCTGTGCGTCGAAGAACCCTTCGATAATGGCGTCGACAACGCAGATCTATGCGTTGAAGGGATTTTGAAGACGCGACCTTGCCTTTACTCGAGGGTTTGTGACGCTCTGGAGTAGCTTCTTTCGCCGGGTACTGCGACTCGCGGCGTTTTGATTTTCGGGTCTTTCACCCAGGGTATCACCTTCAGCAGTCTTCAAGGGGGTTGAGGCCGCTTTCTCGAAGACGCTAAGCATCTTTTTCCTGAATTCCTCCCACTCAGCCTGAGAGCTATATTTTGTGGGACAGGAGGCCCTTTTTGGGGAAACGGAAGAAGAAGACGAGGAAGGGGATCTTCAACGTCTCTTTTTTGAATGCTTAGATCTCGAAAAGTGATGGGAACTGCTTCGAGACCTAGAACGAGAATGTCTTTTGTGATGGCGAGGAGAACAGAAAACTTTCGAAGAAGTTTTAACTGCCTTACCTCTCGAGCTTCCCCTTACGCTCCTTCAAGGCTTTCGCCGTCATGGACATGCAGTCCTCGCACTCCGAACAATGGTGCTCAACTCCCAGGCACCACAAACAGATCCTGTGAGGATCCGTCAACGACATTTTCTTTCCACAGTTTTGCCATTTTTTGAAGCCGGACCGTGGAGTCGTCGGTTCGGATGAGGAAGCCATCGAGTACGAGTCGGTATTCGAGGAATAATCAAGTATATTTGACTTAAGAACTGAGCAACGATATTCCGAGGCACCACGAAGCGCGGAAAAACGGAACTGAGCAACGGACGCTGCGCGTGGCTATTTATGGGCATGGTGACGTTGGCGCCGAAACGGTGGCTGTCGAGGGACATCAACTCGACGGACGTTGATGCGCAGCACCCTCTACGGAGAAAATAATTTCCGAGGCCAGCAAGCTGGAGACGAATTATCAGAGGACACAATCCCTTCGAAGTGAAAGTTAAAGAGTTGTAAAGAATTGTAAATCGAAGTAGTCCTGCGACCGGTCAAGCTAAATCCTGAGCACAGTCGGAAGTCTTCGATTCTTGTGTAAAAAAGGATCCGAGCCCGGACGAGGGGGGTCCATCGTCTGAGCACAGATGAGGGAGACCAAGTTGTAAATTGTGAACATTGTAGAAAAGGGGTCTGACCCCAGACAAGAGGTACCCGTGGTCCGAGGCCAATCGTGAACTTATGAATGTGAGAATCTTGACAAAGGAAAGTAACTGTTGTGTTTTGTTTGCTTTGTCTCGGGAGCATAGCTCAGCAGCAACGTGCTCGCCTTGGAAGCAAGACGACACGTAGCAACACAGGTTCGGTCCGCGCTTAGAAACCTCTGGGTATTAAGCGCGTTATAAATAACCTATCATAGCATTTCATACAGCAGACCCTCTGTAGACTTCGAATGGCAAAGAGACTTTGGCACAAAAGGGCCTGATACTGAGATATTCAACTGTACAAGTAACAAAAGGAACTACAAGTACCAGCAGTCACTGGGAAATAAGTTACTACTGTATGTTTTGACAAGTAAAGTGAACTACTGTTTCAAGGCGGAGGAAGCCTGTGTTTTGACAAGAGAGGTTTCTTTTTGAGAATCATTTTTTTGTTTCTTAAAGACTTTTCCAGAGTGGTATGAGACCAGCTGAACCATTGAACTGTGTCCACGTGCCGAGGAAGCCAGAGTGTGTACGAGGCCCGAGGGTGCAGCCTTGTCCCGTGCTGAAAGCATGGGGAAGGGAGGCCAACTGCTCAACTGTCCTGACATATTGTTTCTTGAACACTTTTCCTTTTTTGCATAGACCACTGTCCCTGGGTGGAGGGTCCCTTGGGATTGGAGAGAGATTACCCGAGGGTGAGACATGGTATCCCCCCTTTCCGAACAACACCCTACCTGACATCCCCTCAGCCGACTGTCAACCAGACCCCCGTTTTCCCTGGACCTCGCAATGCTTTTCCCTGTCATGATGCCATCCCGACGAAACAACTGCATTCAAAGGAACATTACTATTTCTATGAATGTCCCCATAATAAGGTCAGTTGAAGTAAGACACGAGAGCCACTTGCAACCTGTTAATGCTTGTCAGGTGTATAAAAGGAGCAGCCCCATGAGAGTCAGAGGGCAATTAAGAACCAAAAAAGGAACCAGAGTTGGAAACCGAGCAGAGAGGCGTCCCAGGTACCCCAAGAGAGTCTGGCGGAGGACACAGCGCTGAATGGCTGAGAGGCTGTGATGAAAGAGCCGTGTCTCCAAGCAGCCAGAAGGGGAAGGCATGGAAAGCTGCTCTCTGAAAACAGTCATTGATGGTTTTCGTTTCCCTGGGCAGAGCGGCCGCCCAGGAATGTCAGAGCGGCAGTGCAGAAGGGAAGGGGGGGGGGAGATGGCCCCTGGGCTAGGTGAGTGCTAAGGGGAGGTCAGGTGGACAAGTACCAGGGGAATGCAGAGTGTGCAGGGCAATGAAGGTCTGCATGCTAAGTGCAAGGAGGGGGCTGGATGGGCACGATAGGGGTGCAAGCCCAGCCAGGCTAGTGCAGGGGGGAGTGAGCCTGATAGGGCAAGTGAAGGATGGGGGTTGAGGGTTGTACAGGGAGACCGAGGTGCAGGGGTAGACTGGGTAAGGAGGGCCTGGTCCCTGTATGAAGCAGAAGGAACCAGGCAGCCAGTCAATGCGGCAGATGGGGGCATTAGCAGGGGAGAGGGAAGGAAGAAGAGAAAAGGAGGGTCTTGAGAAGCTTCTGGAATTTAAGGAGATCTGGCTCAAGTCTGAGAGGGACAGGGAGGCCATTCCAGAGGGAGGCTCCAGTGGAAGAGAGAGACCTTCCCCCACCCCTCTACCCCCTCTCCCCCCCCCCCCCCCCGACACCCTCACTCACTCTCTGCTTGAGAAAACGTCTGACCTGCAGAGAGTTGGAGCTAGGAGCCATAGGAGAGATGCTGTCCTATTATGGATTAATTGACGGGGGTGAAGGGAAGATTTAGGCAGATTGAGGAAGAGGCTGTTGCAGTAGTCCAACCTAGAGAGGACCATAGCTCTGGAGACATTCAGTTTCTGGGGGAAGGTGCGGAAAGGGAGAATGCCTCTGAATAGGTGTAGCTGAAGGTCCGTGTCGTGAGGAGAGAGGAGTCGAAGATGACACCAAGGTTTTTTGCCTCACAAGAGGGTGAGGGAGGGGGCCCATGGAGGGCGGCCAGAGAGTAGGACGGAAGGAGGGAGCTGGGGTCCTTATAAGAAGGATCTCAGCCTTACTGTCATTAAGGCAGAGATCGCTAACAGCACACCATGTCTGAATAGCAGTCAGTCAGACAGGAATGAGCGGGGAAGAGGAGGCAGTGGAGGGAAGCTTGAAGGAGAGCTGTGTCTCGTCTGCATAACACTGGAAGTGAGGAGAGGAGAGAATGCAGAGATCAAATGGGCTAGATGTTCAAATCAAATAGGGGAAAGGTAGATGTTGAAGAGCCTCTGCGAGAGGATAGAGCCCTGAGGGATTCCACAGGTGAAGAGGGTGATGGAGGAGAGAAAAGGGCCTAGTGCCTGGTCTGTGATGCCAAGGGTATCACATAGCCGATTTAAAAGGGTGGCCCTATTGACCGTATCAAAGGCAGAGGAAATGTCAAATAGGATGACAACCGAAGGAGAGTTGGAATCGAGATTTGAGAGCAAGTCTTTATGGGTGTGCAGGAGAGCAGTTTCCGTGCTTCTGGCTGCTCTGTGGCTGCTCTGTCGTGGAGAAAACCAACAGATTCAGCTGGAAGATGACCAGATTCTCCAAGAGTTTGACCAGGGAGGGGGTAATGGAGATAGGGCGGTAGTTAGCCGAGTAGTAGGTGTCAGCAGAAGGCATTTCGGAGAGGGTGCACAAGGGAGTGCTTGAGGAGTAGAGGGAAGGAGTCAGTGGCAAAGGAGTAAGTGCAGAAATCAGCCAAGGCAATGTTGTCATCGATAGTTCGGGAGCAGCAGGCGAGCAACTGTTTGGAGGAGACTTTCAAAGAGGACTTGTCTAGAGGCCTCCTCAGGTGATATTGGTGAGAAAGAGGAGAGTAGGAGGGGTGGGGCCAAGGGAGTCTTGAGAGCGGGTGAGGGAGAAGGGAGGGGTGTAGAGGAGAGTGAGGACAGGATGACCCGAGGTTTGGTTATGGAGTGAGAGGTCAGGGCAGAGGGTCAGGGATGGCAGAGGAGAAGTGGAGATTGCAGTAGGAATGGCGAGTTCCTTGCAGATTTTGAACAGTTCAGCCGTGTGGTTAGTGGCCCCAGAGATACAGGCTTCAATATAGGCTTGAGGGACCTGTTTGTAGGGGAGGAGATTAGGGCTTTTATAGACTGTAAACAGGGGTGGTCTCTCGGAAAACGGGAACAACTATATTTAGCAATTGAGACATTGGGCTGCCAATGCGGACATCAGATCGAAAGATACCCAACCATTTACCCTGTTGAAGAAATTCCTGGTTACGCAAGATGATGCTACTGGTCTGATCTGGGCTTTCTTTGTGATACTCGTCAGTATTAGAGATCAAGTGAAATGGGCATAATGGGAGGGATATTCCCAAACTATTAAAGTATACACAAATACTAGAGATGTGGTACAAGTTGCTGTTTAGGTGGCACTACACACCAGTCAGGGTCCAGAAAATGTTCCCTGGCACCTCACAGGGGTGCTGGAGGGGATGTGGAGGCAGGGGAACGTGTTACACTCCTGGTGGGATTGTCCCAAATTACAAAACTTCTGGGAAGAAATCAGAGAGGCAATTTCAACCGCCAATGGAGAACGTTTTAGACCACAACCATAGGAAACCTTGCTGGGACTGGGGGAAGTTCAGGGTCAAAGACTAGGAGAAGAGCAGTACCAATACTGATAATTGCTGCAATGTTGTTAATAGCGCAAATGAGGATAGCTGCCCTCAATATAAGACTGGCTCTGGAAAATCAGGGAATTTGTGATGCTTGAGTGAATTGCCTACATGCTCCAAGACGAGTGGCAAAGATTCTCCAGTGATTGGAAGCAAGTTTTGGTCTTCTTAGATATCGGTTAAAACTCTTACTCGCTGTTAGTCAGAACTATATGCAGTACCCTTTGGGAACACCACACACAATTAGGACTACAAGTGACAGTACAAATTCACCTTTGGTACAAGCTTGTACTACACAGTAAAGTGGTAGTGATGGCTGAGCAGCCAGACTTCGCTCAAGAGTAAATTGAGCAGTATCAATAGTTACACAAAGGACAGCAATTACTATGATTCAAACAAACACTGAATCAAGGTTTCTGAGTAAAAGAATATACATTTATTTACACATCACTTATTAAACATTGCACCATTATCAAGCAGTTGAAAAATCACGATTCTAATACACTACACCACACCCAATAGGTTCTGGACAGGTTAAGCTCAAAATGAAGTGTGAACAAAATGGCACTCCAGTAATTTAAAAAGGGAGGGAGGGAGGGAAAGACAAAGTTAGACAAACGTTGAGCAGCACCAACAAGTATGTAAGCAGGGCAATCTAGAAAAAGGAACTACAGTCAGGAAATCAAATCAAGAGGCCAGGGCCAAAGTCAATGGACCAAAGTCTTTGCAGAGGATCACACAGTTCAGGGTAGTTTGCGGTTAAGTCTTTTCCAAGAGTTCAGAACGAAGTTGGTCGGACGAAAAGTTACTTTAAAGAATAGAGAAGGAGACGGCCACCAGGGGGCGCAGAGATCAGCATGCGCTCTCTGTGAGCTCCGTAACCAGCACCCCGGAAGATGGAATGAGCCCCCGTCTTTTGGAACCCCCTGCTGAACAAATACGGGATCTCGCCGTGTGAACGCCCCCCCCCCCACCCTGAGGAAAAATCCCGATGAAAATCGGCCTTTCAGGGCCTCAGAAAACGCAAGAGAAAATCGGGGCCTCCGAGGCACGTGGAAATCGAAACCAACTGCGTGTGTCTCACCGTTGGAAAGCCCGGAAGGCATGTGTTCGGCTCCCGGAGTGCAACATCCTCACACGAGGATGTGAGATCAGCCGACCGACCCGGTGAGCGCGAATAAGTGACTGCAAGAAGGAGTGAACTGCGGATTGCGAACATACCAATTTGTGACGGAGTGACATTAGGGAAGACCGACGAGTGGTGCCCTCACAGATCTGCAACTTTCCGAGTGAACCCAAAGGCGGAGTTGTCCAGGCCCCAAAGAAAGGTGCACGAACTCCACCAGAGACGGAATTCATAACCGGAAGAGACAGGGGACAGTGCCTACCACCCCTCGGAGCCGACTACCCAGCACGACTCCCCGCTTGCCCACAACAACACCCCAGGCCCGCACAAGAACCTACGCCGCCCCATCCGCAAACTACCCGCAACCCAACTCGAGGGAGTAGGCCGTCATCATCCACCTAGATCGAGTGAGGCGTGCTTCTACACAGGCCCACCATTGGTGATCTGTATGAGTACTAAGTATAAACTAGCTCACTTTGCCTACATTCCCACATTGCCTAAAACCGCTGGCGCCAAGATGGCGAACTGCGCCACTACAGGAGACGACCTGGCTGCAGCCACGAAAGGAGACATAGCCGCCCTACTGGGGGGGGGGTTAAGAACTTGGGAACAAATATAGGTGGCAAAATAGATAGGATCACTCAACGGCTTGATAGCATGGAGGACAGACTCGAGGGAGTTGAAAACAATCAGGCCACCATTGACACGCTGGAAGGGCAACTTGACCAAAGAATGACGGAACTGGAACGACGTGAATACGAGTTTAAACTTAAGCTCGATGATTTGGAGAACAGAGAAAGGAGGAATAATATACACATTTTTGGTATTCCGGAGAGAGAGGTGGAAACGGAAGCGGACCTTAAGGAGACACTTCACAACATCATCAAACTTCTGACAACGGATGATGAGGTGGATGAACCGGTAACCGGACGAATTCATAGGGCAGGAGGCCCAGCGAGTGGACTGCGCTCAGTCCTCGCCCGATTCCACCGATTCAGGGACAAAGCTAGAATTCTTGAGAAAGCCAGAATGAGCGAGAAGATTACGCTATACGGAGCACAAATATCATATTACCAGGATCTCTCTTCCTTGACACTAGCCCTCAGGAAAATGTGCGGACTTCTAACGAAGATGCTCAAGGAAAAGAACGTTCGATATAGATGGGGGTACCCCTTCTCCCTCACATTCCAATACGAGGGGGCCAGATTCAGACTGAGATCGGAGAATGGGATAAAATCGTGCATATCTGACCTCTTAGGGTCACAAGGGGAAGAGGCGAGCCAAGAAGCGACAAATAAGGAAGGAAGAGAATGGTGACTCCAAGGCCCCTGGAGAAAGAGTAAAGGGGTCGTGAAAATTCAGGAGGGGCAATCTCTCCCCAGAAACGGACAACTGACACCAGATGATACCGGTAAGGCAATTCCAATCAAAATATGTCAATGGTGTGATATGGATGCACAAGCACACACACATTCCCTGAACTCTAATAAAGATAATTAGGGGGGAACCACCAGGGGGCTCACTCTGGACTACGATGACTTATTCTGGTCAAAGGGCGTGAAGTAACGACCCCCGGAAGTGGTCCGATGTCGACCTGGGACAACCGACTGGGCTCGACCGGACGCCATCAATTAGGAAGGAGAAAGGAGGGGGGAGAGCGGGAGGGAAAAGTGAAGTAAAGAAAGAAGGTCAGAGCAGCAAACATAATGAACCACAACAGCCAAATCAGCGTGCGGCTCGTGAGCATAGCGCATTGCCGAGTGTATACAAAGAGACAACTCCCAGCAAGAAAGAACTATGGCTGCGAACGTTAATATAAGGGAACCGGTCTCCTTAAGGGTTGGAACACTCAATGTTAAAGGGCTCAACTCACCGACGAAACGGTCCCTTGTAGCCAGAGAATTTCGTAGAAGCGGACTAGATATTCTTCTACTCCAGGAAACAAAATACACAAAAGGAGATGGACGGATTCTTGGAAAACGAGTGGGAACTGAATTTTGGGGCTCGGGCCCACTCAGAAAGGGAGGGATGGGAATCCTCGTTAGAAAATGCATAGATTTTGTGATGACCAAGGCATGGTCAGACGTTGAAGGACGAGCAATGGTAGTGAATGGGCAACTAGGTAATCGGAACGTCACAATTGCCACCTTGTATGCTCCGAACACAGGCCAGTCTAGATTTCTCTCCTAAGATACTACTTGAAGCCACCGGGCAGATCATTTTAGGGGGGCATTTTAACCAGTGGGCGAACCCGGCCACAGACCGGAATCCTGGGAACCCTACCACGACTCATCAGAATAGACCTGAACCGACCGAACTAGCTAATATGATGGAACTGTAAAACATGGTAGACACATGGAGAGCTCTTCATCCGGAAGAACAAGGCTACACTTTCTATTCCGCTCGCCATAATACGTACACCCGTATAGATTACATGTATCTCTCCAGAGAGCTCTCTGAAGTAACGTCACAGGCAAAGATAACCCTGATTACTTGGTCCGACCACGACATGGTCCTTACAGACATCCAATGGGCCGACCTACCTAAAAATAGTGGGAAATGGCGCTGCAACGAGAGCCTTTGGAGGGATGTCGTTTTCAGAACTGAAATGGAGACAGACATCTCTGAATTCTTTAAAACAAACGACAATGGAGAGGTACCCAAACAAACAGTGTGGGAGGCCGGGAAGGCCACCTGGAGAGGGATCTTGATAAGGGAAGGCTCATCAAAGAAGAGAGAACGTAATCTTATTGAACAAAGGCTCCGAACTGAAATCTCCCAATTAGAACACACCCAAAATAGGCGAAGAAGTGGATCCTCAGAAGATGAACGAAGCCAGAGAGAAAAGAAACGAACTGAAACTATTGGAGCATGAAAAGGTTGTGCGTAAATTAAGATTCTTTTCTACGAGAAGGGCGATAAGGCAGACGCACTTCTCGCTGCCAGGCTGCGAGAACAAAGAGCGGAGTGAAGAGTATTAGAAATTAAAAGCGATACCTCCCCCACATCACACGCCCGCACCACCATCCCAGAACATTTTGCCGACTTTTATGAAACTTTATATTCTTCTGAGGTAGACCCTGAACGATCGCATACAGAGTCCTATCTGTCCTCAATAGACGTACCCCGCATTCCTGACTTAGAGGTCGAATCATTAGAATCCCCTATTACGGAACTGGAGGAACAAGCCGCCATAAAAAGATTAACATTGGGCAAGTCCCCGGGCGAAGACGGCTACACCGCCGGATTTTATAAAACTATCAACCCCCGCTGGCCCCCTTCCTAACACTCCTCTTTAATAAAATAATGGACACAGGGAAACCCCCAGATTCTTTTACCAAGGCATTGATCACTGTTATCCCCAAGGCTGGGAGGGATCCTACGAAATGTTCCTCGTACCGCCCCATCTCTCTACTCAACCTTGATGCAAAGATATACACCAGAATCTTGGCAGCGAGACTCGAAACCCTCATCCCTCAACTTATACACTCTGATCAGGTTGGGTTCATACTGGGCAGATAAGGTGCAGACACAATCCGCAAAACCTTACACCTGATCCACGCATCCCAGACCATGGAGAATGAACCCGGCCCTGCTTTCCATCGATGCGTAAAAGGCCTTTGATAGGGTGGAATGGGGGTTCCTTGAGGCAGTACTCCGAAAGGTGGGAATGGGCAATAGATTTAGGAGAGCGATACACGCAGTTTATACAGATCCCAAGGCATCTATATTTGTGAACGGAGAATACTCACGATGGTTCAACCTGCAGCGGGGGACCCGACAAGGATGCCCCCTTTCAGCGATTCTCTTTGCCCTCTCCTTAGAACCCCTGGCAATCGCAATAAGGGCGGAGCCTACACTAAAAGGTATTCGACTCGGGACAACAGAATACAAAATTGCCCTCTACGCAGATGACATCCTCCTCCACATCACAAATCCCTCCATCTCCATCCCCGGGCTCTCTGCATGATAGAAGAATATGGTAAACTCTCTGGGTTCAAAATAAATAAAACAAAGTCCACACTTTTTTCCCTCCAAGGTCAAAAAGATGAGAATGCCATCAAATTCTCCCCATTCGGTCTCAATATCGAACATTCACAACTACAATACTTAGGGATACAACTAATGAAGAATCTAAGTGACCTATTTGAAGCAAACTTCCCTCCCCTATTGAAACAATTTAGGTTAGACCTGACAAGATGGGATAAGCTCCCAATATCCTGGCTAGGCCGGCTTAATGCAATTAAGATGGTATCCCTGCCCTGGTTCCTATATCCTTTTCAAGCGATACCCATTAGGATTCCAAAAAAACTTTTTTACTGAGATCAAAAGGGCCATGCTCCAATTCCTATGGCAAGGGAAAAAAGCCAGAATTCCATATAAGACTCTAATGCTCCCAAAAGATAAAGGTGGGGTTGTGCTTCCCAATTTTCAAAAATATTACGAGGCTGCCCAACTTAGGGTATTGATTCCACACCTTCGTAACCAAACAGACACCCAGTGGGTCAATATGGACAACCATTACTTACCAGCTAAAGTATCTGAATGGTTATGGGCACCTAAAAAAAGAATCTGTAGAAAACTCAAAGACCACCCGATACTAATGACCATCTGGGACATCTGGACACATGGCAAAAACATGCAAAACATTACTACCTGGCCGGCTCCCCTCAGCCACTTATGGTCCCCAGGAATCAACAACCACATCCCAGGAGTCGAAAGGTTCCAATCATGGTATGAGGCTGGATTAGAGAGAGTAGGGCAATTGCAACGGAAAGACTCCATTTCTCTCCCTGAACTAACCGAAGCTCTCGGAATAGGCCCATTATCCACCTTTCAATACTTGCAGATAAAAGGGGTTTTGACAAGAGCCATGTGGAAACCCAAATTAATGAGAGAACTCACCCCTTTTGAGAAAATACTGGACTCAAGAACTGTAATGAAAGGCCTAATCTTTCACAAAGCATTGATAGAAGGGGAGGGGGCGAACACAGACTCATTGAAAAGCAGATCGGAGACAGATTTCTCCGAACAGTTCACTCCAGACCTATGGGATACCATATGCCAGGCTGCCACACGAATATCCATTTCGAATCAATACAAACTCCATGCAATCAAATTATTACATAGATGGCAATAAGATCCAGTCAAATTATCTAAAATGTTTCAGACTACGAGCCCCGATTGCTGGCGTGGATGCGGAAACAGAGCAGACTACTGGCACATGTGGTGGGGATGTCCTAAAATACAAGTGTTCTGGTCGGAGGTCCTGGGCTGGATCAAAGTCGTCGATGGTATCGACAGAACACCTACACCCTGCCTCATATTGTTTGGCCTTGAGAAAGATGAAGATGACTGGGTCAAGATCAAGGATCTAGCACCACAACTGCTATTAGCCGCTAGAGCAACACTAGTAATGAGGTGGAAATCGCCCACAACTCCCACAAAAAATGAATGGATCCATGTTTCCAATAATATATGCATAATGGAACATAGAACAGCGTTGTTACATGGAAAACTACCTCAGACTGAAATCTTATGGATGGAATATAAAAGTATATACCTGCCCACCGGCTTATCTCATAACAATGCCCCTACCACGACGATGGAGGTACAAGAATTGATCTAGGCAACGTAGGAGTTGAACTCTCCAACTGACACTCTCATAACCAATGCAATTTCGACATTTAACACGGATGCTGCTCGCCACACAATGAACGCTGCTCGACCTGCAATACAGGTTCTGATCAGGGGGGCGGCAAAGGGGAGGGGGCAAGGTCATGTTTGTGCACGAACCCTATGTATGAAGGAGGTGTTTGCAGGACACTAAATACGCCGAATTTTAAGGGTTCGCTTTTCCATTATGAGATAGTTAATTGTATACTTAAATGTATCTTTTCTTTGCATGACTTGTATCTGTAAAAACTAATAAAACCAAATTTACACAAAAAAAAAAAAAGAAGAATAGAGAAGGACAAGCCCTCGGACTGGCGAAAGATTTCACACACTTTCACCGCGGTCGGACGAAATGAACAACCGGGTTAGCACAGTACCTTTAGAGCAGAAGAATGCTGTAGCTGTGGCAGACGTTCCTAGCAGATCCTGCAGGCTCACGGTTCCTGAAGCGACTGTCGGACTGACAAGAAGGAGGACGACTGGAGGGTCCTGCACTGCCCAGGGAAGAAACCAGCAGCGGAGTAAAGTGATGAATAAAAGGTGCGCTCCTTAAAAACCAAGCAGGGTCTGTTCCTCCTGGCTATCCGGTTCACTGTAGCTCTGTACAGCAAATTTCGACCAGAGGAGGGAGACCTGGCTTGCAGTTTGGTGAACTGGTTGTTCCCACTAGCTCAAGGGGAGAAGTTTCCTTGCAGATCTTCCCTGTCGTCGAAGTTTGAAGCTTCGGACCCGCAGCAGGGCTTCACCGGGAGGTTCAGTCGTGGTAGAGGTCCTTTTCTGTCAGCTTCTCTTCGGTTCTCTCGATCCAGTGGTGACTCTGCCTTTCCAGCCCCAGAGACCTGCTATTTATGCAGTTTTCCCCCATTCACACAGCCTGGCTGTCAATCACACAGCAGGGTGGCTGTCCCGCCGGGACAGTCACCACAGCCAATCATACCGGAGTGCGACATGCGTCTCCAAGGAGACCCTGTGCAGGGAGTCTCAAACCCCTCCCTCACATCCTGTCCCCCTCAGACATTCAGGCGCCTAAGGAGGGCTTCTGTGCAGAAGCCCGCGAAAGGACGGCGAACAAAGGAAGCAAACCTGGTTTGGCACGCAGAGTAAAACACGAGAAAGACTTTTACAAAAAGAAATGGCAAATAAACCCAGCCAGAACCGTATAAAAACGTATATGGTCCAGCGGGTTTAAGTTCGAGGATACCAAGATAGCCTAAACCAATACCAAGGCTATTTAAAATTACTGTGGTGGGAAAAATAGGGTAGTTACCACTGCCACCAGCCAAATCTTAATGAAAAGGGAACGAAACAATGTTCCATGAGAAACAGACAAAAAGGGATAAATATTAACCCTTTCCAGAACTCTATGGAAGATAGTTTGCACTGGGTCTGTGAGATTAAAAAGACTAATAAAGTCAATGGCAACTTTACATGTTCTGAGAGACAGTAGTCAGTCCCAGAAAATGGAGTCTGAGTTGGGAAGTCTGAAAAAGACAACCCTGCGTCACTGCACTGAAGATGCTGTGTAACACACAGTAAAAAGATGATGCCTATGGAGTTGGTGAAGCTCCACAGTCTATGAACACAAAAATGTTAAACACACAGCAAAACGCATGTAAGAGTGGGAAAAAAGGCTCACACTCTTACCAGGTGAAAAAAATAAATCCTAGAAATCCAGCAAAGCTGCTGAGGGACTCAGTAGGTAAGGGAAATTAGCCATTTTGGAGAATTCTTCCCAACACTCACAACATTATATAGTGATACTGTAGTAGTGTTTGTGGGTGTGGGCGGGGAGAGGGTTTAATTCAAGAACTTTTATGGCATTGTGATTAGCTCATGCAATTTTGTTTGGTTATCTGCTAAGAACGCAAAAAGTTTTTAAAAAACACACAAAAACAAGTAGACCTCGCCTGAAATGAAATAAGAAAACAAAAAACATTATTGCAATAGCGCTTAAAGAAAAAACATTGCTAGGAGGTATACATGAAAGATATGCTGCTTTCAGCTTGTTGCAATTAATTAGGATTCACAAAAAAGTCAAAACAAAGGCCACTAAAAAGTACACAGGACTGCAGAAGGGTATGGCGACCTCGGGTTTGTATGAAGATGTGGTTTCACATTTTTAGGGCACATCTTCTACAAATGAAGTATTTTGAGTTTCGTGTTATCAGCCCCACAAACGAGTTACGTATAGAGATTGTCCGATTGTCCTTAATTATTGGGCACCTCTAAGCCTGTACTGGCATCATCGCCACAGACATATCTACTAATGCCTCTGCAACTTCAGTATCAGAACAGCTTTGACAAGCGGTGCAACATCTGCATGCAGGCAGCACCGTCAAAATATGATCCTGGGTTCTCACGATGACCTCAACATGAACGCTCAATATACTGCAGGGCAATTGCTTGGCCTGATTATTAATATTGCTCCTAGCACATCCTTCTTGCGGGAATTACTTACGCACAGTGTTTGTGTTCGGTGCTTTAAAACAGCTTTGGTTTTTTTTGTGTTGATGGTCACAAAATATGTATTCTAATGAACACATTTTAGGGTTACATTACTGTTCTATTCACTAACTTACCATCTCTCCCAGGGCCACCCCGCCCCCCCCACCCACTCCCTTCCTGTTCCCTCAAATTGTTCCTGTTCCATGCACTTTTCTCAGCAACTATGCCCGTTTGTTTCCTGATATGTAACTAAGTATGCTCATTCTCTGTAACCAGCGCCACGATGCATGCCTCTGGGCTGATGTGTGCTCTACAAATATGAACAAATAAATAAAATGCATCCAGTTGTCCACTTCAGAAGTCTTTTTGAGCATATTCTTGATAGGGCATAGGAGCAATGGGTTTGGGGGGCTTTACACATTTTTTAGACCTTACTTTCATTCAACTGCATACTTGAACATGTAACTTTGAAAAACACATCAC
Organism: Ambystoma mexicanum; assembly: GCF_040938575.1. Classification (NCBI taxonomy): domain Eukaryota; kingdom Metazoa; phylum Chordata; class Amphibia; order Caudata; family Ambystomatidae; genus Ambystoma; species Ambystoma mexicanum. Next base: position 474,762,274 of record NC_090923.1, on the reverse strand, counting down.
TGTTGTATACAAGTGAATACCGCATCCACAGGCCTGTGCATCTCCAAACGCGTCTCACACCCAAAGCCCGTCGCCTTACCCCAACTGACAGGTGTCCCAAATTTGCAAGCAGATTTGTAGGGATAGTGGTTTCACCATCCGTGCCCACATTGCCTTGAAATGAACCGCGACACTCAGAAGCAGGGGCTGCACTGCACGGCAATCTCTAACTGAATTGCTGAATCTGAATTGCTTATCACTCTGAAGGCGTTCCCATCGTGGCTACCCCTCTCGCTTGTCTTGCTACTAATCTCAGCTTTTCCCCAATAGATAATTACAGTCGACATCAAACATATATATCCTGCAGGACAACAAACTACATAAAATGCATACATCAGCGAGGGTCCATTAAAAAATCCATGTATTAGATTTCGCGCAGAGTGCTCGCTACCCCGGGCACACTTCGATTTCCCCTTAATATACAGGTCACGTGTATAGGCCCTTGTATTTTTAAGTGAAAAAAAAACACGACTTTACAGTGCACAGATGTCTGTCCGGAACACGATCAATGCTGTAAGCAGCAAACACTACAGCAGAGAGCAGAGTGATAGGCGTTTCCTTTCACCCACCAGACCAACCGGGTTAATAATAAAGTAAAGGGCCCTTGATTACATTAAGTTGGATTCCCCTTGGCATGGAGGTGGAAAAGTGCTGTGCCCCTGCCAGTGAGGATTCCTTCACTGATGTGCTGTGCCCCTGCCAGTGAGGATTCCTTCACTGAAGTGCTGTACCCCTGCCAGTGAGGATTCCTTCACTGAAGTGCTGTGCCCCTGCCAGTGAGGATTCCTTCACTGAAGTGCTGTGCCCCTGCCAGTGAGGATTCCTTCACTGATGTGCTGTGCCCCTGCCAGTGAGGATTCCTTCACTGAAGTGCTGTGCCCCTGCCAGTGAGGATTCCTTCACTGATGTGCTGTGCCCCTGCCAGTGAGGATTCCTTCACTGAAGTGCTGTGCCCCTGCCAGTGAGGATTCCTTCACTGATGTGCTGTGCCCCTGCCAGTGAGGATTCCTTCACTGAAGTGCTGTGCCCCTGCCAGTGAGGATTCCTTCACTGAAGTGCTGTGCCCTTGCAGAGGTGTGCAACAAACGGGAGACCAGAAGTACAACAAAATAAATAAAAATAAAATGACATGAGGACCCAGTATATCTTTAGCTATTTTTATGGAAGGGATCTGCAACCTCGTGCTCTCCGGATATGTAGGATTAGAACTCTCCCACCAGACCTAGCCAGCACAGTAAATGCTAAGGGATCCTGGAGCCATACACCTGGATGGTCTCCGATTAAAAATCTCTTCTCTCATGAGAACAAACCAGGCCAAATACCCAATCAAGAGGACCTACAATCAAATTTTATCTCATCGTGCCTTACCAGAGAAGAAATACCCATTTGCATGTCAGTCTGGTTCTGCCCACGAGTAAAGTCCAGCTCCGAAATGCCAGCCAATTCCCCTCTGAACAGCGAGTCCATGCACGTTGCTGGGTGACATTAGTGAAGTGAGGATGACGTACTGCGGATATCTAAACTGGGAGAGTAAAGGGTGCACGTCTGGACTGCCCTTGTTTCGGATGGAACCCCGGAGGTTTTTCCCACATTTGCCAGAAGTGTGCAAGTCCCTCTACTGAGAACAAACCAGGCCCAATATCCTCTTCGATGGGTTGGTTGCCATCTTCAGCAGTTGTTGGGCATATGGGAAAGGCATCAAAACTAGTAACCAAGTCAAAAACATTACATGTAGCCAGAGTATCACAGTTGAATTTATCACATGGAATAAAAAAAAATAGGTCAGTGGTGTTACCATTATGAAAAATAAAAGCAAATGCAGCAGTCTTATTGGCATCACTGGTTCCCTCATATATAATCAATATTATTAGCCGGGAGACTAGCTCAGTGGCAACGCGTTTGTCTTAGAAGCAAGACAACGCAGAGCAAACAGGTTTGAATCACAGTCCTGTGCTTAGCTACTGGTCTCCGGTATTGGCTAAATTAATATAAAGACCAAGTTCCATGCCTCTCCCCAGTCAAGGGTAGTTCAGTGGGTAAAATACCTAGCTGCAAAAACAGGAGCTGGTACGTTTGTGTTGCCATGATGTAGACAATAAATGTAGTGTCTTGCGGAATGTTGTCCTGTCCTGCTGGCCATCCATGTATGCCGCCAGAATGTTGAGGCAAGCCTGTGAATGACAGCTCAGGGGAATGTTGATGTGTGCCTGTATTTGGAGTTTTCTGAATGTGTCAGTTGGGAGCCTGAGCAAGACTCCATGATGAGGGTTGGCGGGTGGTCTTTTAATGTATTCAGTGATGATTAACTGGGACCCACAAAGTACTGCATATATGTATAATAAAGCTACCTGGACCGTTCTAACAGGAGGCTAACAGCAAGTCTGTCTGGACTATCATCAATCCTCCCTCAAGTTACTACAAATAAATAACCTTCCACAGTGAAAAGAACATGCAGACAACCTTTCTGCCACATAAGGAATAAGTGAGTGCTTGCTTCCTGCACACAACCCCGTACGAAGAAGCGTCTGCAACCTTTGGCTCTCCAAACATTCAGACTACAGCTCCCACCAGTCCTAGTCAGCATAGCTAATGGGGAGGGATCATGGGAGTAATAGTCCAAATCATCTGACGGGTCACATGTTCCAGATCCTGTCCTACATCTTCAATTAAAGCGCATCGTTTCAGACACCAGTATTGGTTTAAACACATTGTCATTTCTCTCAATGGCCGCCTTTTCAATATCTGCCCAAACGTGTCACCCCTGTAAGATCTTTGGGTACCCAGAGACGTTTGTACTCGTCGCAAATACGTGCGTTTGTGCTGGGTTTCCACTCATCTTCCTCTTGAGCGTGTCCTGGAACATGCTGAGGATGTAACCAAATGTACCTGCGAATGCACCAGTACCAATTGCTGGGCTACGAGATAGTGGTCTGGAGTCTGCTTACTATGGATCTAGACACACAGAACTGTTCTTTCCAGTCCAATTTGAGTTCAGTTCCAGTTCAGAAAGAAGGGAAGGGAAGGGAAGGAAATCCCCTTTAGAGGTTTCCCATTTTTGTTGCAAACAACCTCAGTCGAGGCCGCTTCACCTTTATTGCTGCATTTAACACCTGTGCAGTTTATGCAAGATGCTATACCGGCCACTGTAACAAGTAACTTAGCATGTTCTCAATCTTTCCTTTTCTCATGGTATATTTTAGTTCCAACCTCCTTCAAGAAGGTCTTGATTTCCTCATTATTGAACAAACCCTTCATTGACCCTTCTATTTTTAATAATTTCCAGACTTTGGCCAATTCATTATGGACAGCGAAAGTCCTGGAGAAAACGTACCTTACAACTACAGGATTATGTAGAAATAAATTGAATTTTGGATCTGTTTCAATCGGGCTTCTGCCCCAAGCATGGCACGGAGACTGCTCTTCTTGCAGTGTCGACTGATATTTTGCCCAAAGCAGATAATGGCCAGCTGTCCTTACGAATTGTGTTGGACCCAAGTGCAGTCTTTGACACTGTAAATCATGATATCTTACTGTTTCGGCTCCAGACTCGAACAGGGATGCCTGATGTGACCTTCAATTGGTTTAAGAGTTTTCTCTCTGACCGAGAGCTAATGGTCAATATTAGTCCTTAGACATCAGATCCCATTAGGTTTGGTTGAGAGGTTCTTCAGGGATTGCGCCTCCGTCACTGTTGTTGTTTAATCTGTATGTGAAACCTTTGATGAAAATCCTACAAAGGTTTAAGTTACAATATCATTTATATGCAGACGATGTACACATTTTTTTATCAAGGTTGCTGGCCCCTTTGACACTTCCACCCCCCGCCCCCCACACCAGTAGAAGGTCTAACCAAGGTCTATGAATGGCTGACCAGGAACGGTAGAAAACTTAACCAGAGTAAAACAGAGGTTTTAGTCATTGGTCCAAGATCATTGCTCAACAATCCCCAATGTACCCCCAGTTCGCCTCAACTCTTTGGGCACCCTACTTCATACGCAGCAAGGGTGAGAAATCTGAGGATTCTGTGGCATCGGGATTTATCATTCTCTTCTCAGATTAATGATGGTTCCAGAGCTGCATCCTTTCGCATTAGGCTACGGAAAAGCCCTTCATTCCTAAGGATTCCTGGCACCTGGTTACTGGTACCCTTATCAACGCCTACATTGACTAAGGTCATTATCTATATGGCGCTATTCAAAAATATCAATTACTAAGGCTCCAAGAAATTCAAAATGTAGCAGTGCGCTTAATTTCCCATCTACCTAAAGCCAAGCCCATTACACTTCTCAGCTGTCCAGTCCAGTAGTGGATACAGTTAAAAATCCTGTGGTGGGTTTTTTAATGTAACTTCAGCTTGGCTCTGCCTTACTCATCTTCGATGCTGAAATGGTATAAGTCAGCACGGTGTCCGAGATCAATGCATAATAACCTTCTAAATCCTTCGCTCTCGTTTTATATCTATGGGTGATAGGTACTTTGCAACAATTGGTCCCACCTTGTGGAACATGCTTCCTGAGGAATTACACAAGGTTCAAACGTTATTGGTGTTCCGGAAAAATCTTAACATCTTTCTTTTCTGCTTATTTCTTCATGGCTATGTAGTTTGGTTCTTTTACTTATAATCTGCACCTGGATACAGGATTCCCTGTCCGGTCCCATGGGATTAGCACATGACAAATACAAATACCTGCTTGTTTAATTAAAATACTGCTTTTGTGTTGTCTATGTTTTCTACACTGCTATGAGCTACAAGACAATGTGTCACTATGCCTTCTGCTCTGTCCGGGAATGTAGGTATGTTGAGATGCATCTGTTGGTCAGCCACTTGTGTAGAGAGCATCAAGAACGGTTGTCCTTTTAAAATACTTGCAGCGTTCCACCATTGCAGAGCTACTGTAACCTTATTTGTTACTACCAAGAGATCTTCCAAGCCCTGAGTGACTTGTGACCACAGGGAACATAGTCATTCTTGAAGTGGGCTCACATGCAGCCTGGCATGAATCACTAAGCAAATGCTATCATTTCTAATAGTTTCACAGCCTAGCTTACTGAGATTGACACTGATGACAGATAAAGGGAACTAAAGCTTGTATTCTTTCTTTTGAGGGCAAACAACTGAGCGGGGGTCTAATTTGGCCTCTGGAAAGGTCTTTGTTCTGAGTGAGACTTGTTAAGGCCAGTTTATGGAGAAACCAAACTGATGGAGAAGAAATATTGTTTTCAGAGTGAAAGACTTCTTGGCACTGTTCTCCATTATCATCCAGTCTGTCCAGATATGGATAGAATGGCATGCTTTGTCTTGGTAAATGTGCAGCTAACACTGCCAAGACTTTGTGAGTACACATTGGTGCAGATGTTATATCAAAAGTAAGTAGTTTGAAGTCGTAGTGTTCGTGACCAACCTTGAATCGTAGATATTTTTGATGGCTTTGGAACATGAAGATATGAAAGCATGCATTGCTCATGTCCAGAGTTGCCATGCAGTGATAAGACCTCCTGCAGGGTTGTACTTTTGAGGTTTGATGAATTTGTTGGCTGAGCAAAGGTTCAGGACTGGTTTTGTGCCATTTTATTTTTATATGATGAAGTGGAAGAAATTCCCCAAATTCCTTCTGGTAGGAGGAACCTGCTCGATAGCCCCCCCCTTTTCGAGTAGCGCCAAAATCTCAAAGAGTTGCTAATGTTCTGGTTTGGATACATTGTTTGTTGGTGGTGTTGTGCATGGTGGAGTTTAAAACTCTACACAGTACTGCTGGTTTATGTTGACCAATACCCACTTGTATACATTTGGTTACCCCTCCCATATGTGGGTAAATCCTGTTATACTTTCTCCTAAGCGGGAGTTATGGGGGAAATGTAGTGTTGCAGGTTATGGTTTTTGTGCTGCTCTACCCTTAGCAGCAACACTCCTGTCCCTCCTCTATTTTGTATGGTTTGTTCATTCTTTGATTTCATGGCATGTAGTTATCAAAGGACAGTTTCACAGAGTACTGTTTAATACCCTTGTCAAATCAGTGAAATAGGATCAAGAAGAAATGGATTCCAGGAGGTGCTGCATACAAGCCCAGTGTGTACACTAGTTTACTTAGGTTTGCTAGATAAATACCTCCTACCCTGTGCAGAGTTCTATTATTAGAGGTATTAGAAGAGGTATCATATTTAAATACAGTGTGTCGGCTATGCACATATTTTTGGTTTGTTGAAGTAGATTGCATGGGCAGGAATGAGACTTCTGGGATGTCACAGGACTTTGCATTGATTGGCACAGTCCACCGGTAGAAATTGGGAAGGTAGGCATCCAGATGATCAGATTCTACTTGGTTCCTTTGAACCCTAATACGGGTCCCATTTTGGTTTAATTTGAGAATATTTTCTAGGCCCAGTCTGCAAATGTTAGCATAGGTTCTTATAGCCAAATTTGGTGTATGTTGACAGGCAATGAGAGAAATAATCCAGTTCCTTTTTTCATAGAAATATCTCTTAAACATACCGATGTAGAATCCTTGTACACATTCTGGTTCGAATGAGTTCAGGGATTGGTTTACTTCTGTGTAATCACACCCACGGGGCCCTCCACCTTATTTTTATTAGTCATTGAATTTGCTGCACTATATTTGTATTTGTATTTGGTTATTTATATAGTGCTCTTTCCCCACTTGTGTGGCCTCAATGCACTCTTTCTCGTTTGGTACGCCCTTGGTGACCGTAATCTATGTGGTGGGAAATTCTAGAGAGTTTAGCTTAGGAGATGCGTGTGTGCATGTTGCCGTTCTAAGACTTGGGTGGCTGGCAAGGCTTGACTAAGCAGCCCAAGAGAGGTCAGACATGTGAGTGGGTGCTGTTGGGGGTTTGAGATAGGTTGCTATTGTGCAGACAGTCTATGTGAGGCCAGCTATACCGGGTTCCTTTCAGGTGTTAGTCGCTGTATGCTAGTGGCAGGGGTGTTGAGGTACGTCAGGTGTTTCAGTCTGGTCGGCTATGTGTGATGCTAGACCGGATGTGCATAGCCATAGCCGTATTCTATCGTGCATGGATGCTTGACCATGCCTGTGGCCTGTGTCCACACTGGGGACGTGAGATATACATACCGTGTGCTGCAAAATTTTTCGGCTGAGGGGATAATTGTCCAGGTCTAGAACTGGGAATCCTATACCAATGGGCCTAGGTTTCACAATGTAGCAGGTTTCAGCATTTATTAAACATAGATAGAGGATTCACCTAGATTTGAGAATCCTGCATAGTGGGAGAGAGGCCTACGTTTCACAATGCAGTAGGTTTCAGCATATAGTAAACAAAGATGGAGGCTACACCTATATTTGAGAATCCTGTATAGTGGGAGAGGCCTAGGTTTCCACTGCAGTATGCTTCATCATATAATAAACCAAGAAGGAACATTTGGAAAAATGTTTGCAAAGAACTTGGGGTTGTCACCCTGAGTAACCTGGGGGAACCTAGACGTGGACCCCCTGCTCCTTGTGCTCAAAGAGGCACAGCTCCACCTCACTGATGAGGCCCAACAAGGCTGAAACACGTGTATGGGGTTGCTGTTGGTACTATTGTTCAGAAGGGAATTGCCATAGCATTTCGGTGCTGGACTGCCCATCTGGGTGGGACAAAGACTGATATGCAAATGGATATTTCCCATCTGTGAAAGGTACAGTGAGCAAAAAGCGATGGCTGTGGACTCTCGTAATGGGAAAAAAACCACAGCACAGGTTATCATGCCACATTCTTTCTGGAGAGGGGCGCATGGTACCTTTTCTGATAAACCAAAAAGGAGGCTACATGCAACTACAACTAGATTTGAGAATCCTGTACAGTGGGGGAGAGGCCCAGGCCTCACAAGGCCGTAGGTTTCAGCATATAGCACAGTAGGTTTCTGTAATACAACAGTCATCGATGGTTTGTTATGCCTAGAATTGGGAGTACATTTGTAGTGGGTGAGTGCTAGCATTGAGAACTCCCTGAGTGAGCGATGCTGGTTAACAATCACAGTGATTCCTTAGTGGTGGGCGTGAGCTAGCCTGGGCTAATTTTCTCATTGTTCATGGTCTCTCGTGTGTACCGGCGGGTGGTGGGCGCAGTGAAAATGAGGCGGGTGTGCCACAGCGAAAGCTGCTGGCTTACTTGGAGTGGTTGTCGGGTGGGAGTGTTGTTGGTGGGTTGGTAGTGTTTCAGGTGTGCCACAACGACAGCTGCTGTCTTTCCTGGAGTACTTCACTGCTGGCAGTGTTGATGAGCAATTGGTGGTGGTGTGTCAGGTGAAACCATGCGATAGCTGCCGGCCCCTGTGTTGCGATTGATGCAATGGAGTCCATTGGTTGTGTATTCTAGGGTGCAATGGATTAGGAGAGTATTGGGAAAAGCCAGGTTTAAAGGGCCTTCCTGAATTTCAGGTGGTTTTCATTGTTGCGAATGTGGAGAAGGAAATTCCAGATAATGGTGCTTGGACGGAGAAGGAGGAAGCGCCAAGCCTTGTGGAGCTGTGGGGTGGGATCACTAGGCGAAATGCTGTGCGAGATCTGAGGTTCCTGGAAGGTCGGTAGGGGACAAATGTGTCATGGAGGAATTCCGGGCCGGTGTTGTGGCCTGCGCAGTGGGTGATACACTTGGCTTTGAAAGTGGTGCGTCGAGCAATAGGAAGCCAGTGGAGGACCCTCAGATTGGGACTGATCTGTTCTCTGGCGGGTAGATTAATGAGCAGGCGATGTAAGTGATTGCAATCCGGCACACATCCAAGTCAAGCCCGGCATGTAGTGCACAACTGGAACCCTTTTTCAATATTCTGAACGATATACCACTCATATCACACCCTTCTTTTGGACGCCCCCACCCACCGGTCACATTGAACCAGCAATCAGGCTAGTTTGCAAAGGTAAATATTTATTTATGTATTTAAAATGTAACCACAGTATATTTTAATAGGTAAATAACAATCACCAATGGGGTGACAGAACACAGAATAATATATTTTAATCCACTAGGAATCAAGCAATGAGCACCAAAAACATATGCAGCACAGAAAAGAATACTTTTGTGTTGCTGTGGACAGATGGCACTATGGTTAGAGGTTCCTCCTGCAACACTCCTCAACCCCCAATAGGCAATGTAAAGAGATGGGAGGAGAGAACAGGTATTCAGAGATAGCACAATTCAAACAGAATATCAGTCCCACCTTTCCCTTTCAAACAGAAGAGAAAAACAGAATTGACTTTTCAGCGGTCAGGATGGCTTTAAAATTGTCTTTAGAATTGACGGAGCAAAAACACCAAATGTGGACAAAAGTACTTAAATTGTTATAAATTCCTATGGGAGCCGCTTTGAACAGTTGCACACAGTCACAAACAATGATTTAGTCCAAAGAAAGCATTTGAAATCTCAAAGTCCAAGTAAGGAACACTTTAAAGCCATTTCACACGTGTAAAGCCTTTCAAATTTTGAAATCACTGCAAACTTTTCCTTGCGCGATTTTTGCTTTAACGAAAGAAACAAACTGTTTTGGTAAGAGTCGTTTTTCTACAATAGGCGTGAGAATGGAAAACGGAAATGCACTTTTGAAAATGAAAGATGGGTTTTGCTTACACTAGATTAGGACTATGAAAAAGAGAATGTCACACGTGAACTTCCACAGTTTCGTGGCCAGCGTAACCCTTCACGTGTGATATTCTAGTTTCCGTTCTGGAATTTACTTTTCTTACTCAAAATCACTATTGACTTATGAACTTATAAAACAAATGAGAAAAATCAGCGCAAGAAAGGTACTGATGATACTATGATTCTGAATTTACAGATAGGATGAATTGAGATTGGGATAAGACTATGCAGAGATATTAGGGTCAATTTTCTTCCTATTAATACTTACAAAATAAGTTATTAGATTGGACCGTCAGTTCTGGTCATGGATTGGATCTGGTCTAGGAAGAACAGCACATCAGGCACGGGACTGGATCATCTAGGCCGGTCGCCGGATTTGCACAGGATCTGCCCTCCTAGTCTGTGGTTATTTTAATCAGCTGGATAGCGAGTTCCTCAGGCAAGCCTAGTGGTGGCAAGCCAGAGAATTTCAGGATACTGGTTCACAAGGCCTTCTCATCTCTCCAAAGTGCTCCACTGGGTGGGGAAAATATGTTTAAGTATTTTGGCCTTGCTGGAAATCAACAGGGTTTTATCAGATTGGTCAAAAATGTACGTGGTCAGATTTACACTACCAACAAGGTTTGTAGGGCTCTCCGGAAAGCCCAATAGGATTGTTTGGCATGCAGGACAGGTGGGAGTGCGTTCCAATATTTGGATGCCATGGAGGGGAAGCTAGACCTGCCGGCTTTAGTCAGTTTGTATTTAGGCAGGACGAGTCGGTGGGCATAGGCCACTCTGATGGGTCTGGTTTATTGGACTTTCCCGATTTTCTGCGTAAGGTAAGGAGGAGCGGTGTTGGAAAGGCATCTGTGCATGATTGATGAGTTAACATAATCTGTTCTCTTATCGGAAGCCAGTGCACATTTCGTCTGGCAGTGAAGATATGATCTGTTTTAGATATGTTGTGTGTTGTTTGGAGAACGTTTTTCCGGATAACCTGCAGCTTGTGGATGTTGTGTGCCGAGGTCCCTGCGAACCGTGCATTGCAACAGTCCAGTCTTGATCCAATGCAATTGCCAGACAGCTGTCCGCTGAGAGAAAAGGTCTGGATGCGTTGATCAGTTTCGTATTGTAGGCAGAAGATGAGGCAATGGCGTTCACTTGCCGGGTAAGGGATAGAGTGGAACCTAGATATAATGTCTTCACTGAAGGGGAGACTGGGAACGAGATGCCGTTATGTTGAGGGAGGCAAAAAAAGAACTAAGCTTCTTGATCATCATTATGGCAGAGGCAGTGGGTGGCCATTCTGGCCTGGATGGTCAGGTAGACGATTTTTAGAGTGTCAGTGTATTCTTGATAATTGCCTGAGAGAGGAAGGAAGATTTGACTGTCATCAGCATAATTTGTATATGATATACAAATAGAGTCTAGAAGGTCAAGCAGAGGTTTGATGAAGATGTTACAGAGGGTAGGCGAAACGCAGGATTGTTGGGGAACCCCACAAGAGATGGGTGCCAACGGTGCGCTGGCATTATCAGCGAAGACTCTGACCGATCTTTCTTCCAGAAATGAGGCAATCCATGTCAAGGCCTCAGGTGAAAAATTAGCTGGAGAGGTAAGGTGATGACAAAGGATCTTATGGTCAACCAGATCGAAAGCTGCAGAGAGAAGAAGTAGAAGAAGGCTTGGCTTACCCTCAACCCTGATGTCATTGTGCTAGTTCTTCAAGGCAAGCAGGGCCAATTCTATTCCGTGGCCTGGGCGGAATCCATCCTGGTACATTCCCAGGATGTGGTTAGCTTCCAGGTAGTGCTGGATTTGGATGTAGGCCGTCCTGTCCAGATTTTGAGGAGGAAAGGGGCGGTTTTGATGGGTCAGTAGTTGCTCGGGACCGTGGGGTCTAAGGTAGATTTTTTACGCAGTGGGCGTATCCAATCGTCCTGGAGGCTTGTGGAGACTAGGGCAGTGCTAAAGGAGGCATTAATGAATCTGGCAATGAAGGGGGCCAGGACCTCAGAACAGCCCTTGATAATCGAGGCCAAGCAGATGTCACCTTTACATCTCAATGGTTTCAAACACTTTAGGATGGCGATCATTTCCGCCTCAGTGAAATCAGATCTAGACAGGCAGTAGGTGGATGGACCAGTATTCCGGGCTGTTGGCGAGATATGGGTGTGGATTGTTTGAGGAGGATTTATTATGAAGGGTGCCTATTTTGTCATGGAGGGCCTTTTGTATGCTGGTGCAACATGCTTTCTCCATGGTGATGTTAGAAGGGGGGATGGCAGGGGGTTCCAACTCTCAGAGGATAGTGAAAATCTCTCGAGTATTGGACTTGGTGCTTTCAATTCCAACATAGTTGAGGATTTAGCACCTAAGATGACTTGTTTGCATAGTTTAGATGCAGTAGTGAAAAGCAGTTTGAGTGCCTGAAGGTGATTCTTTCTGTTTCGACTGAGCTGCATGTTTTTGGGTGCGGAGCAGTTGAAAATCCGGTATGAACCACAAATTGATATGCAGCAAAGGCTTTGTCTTTTGGGGCGCAAAGGTGTCGATGGCCATTATCTGTTTCGCAGAAGAGAGGTTAGCCAACACACTTGGGTCAGTGATGTGGAGATGGTCTTCTGACTGGAGCGTGCTAAGCAAGGGCCAGATTCCATCTTCAGTAAGGTTTCGGGAGGTACGGGCCAGCGTAGGTGGCAAAGCTGTGGTGGGGCTGCAGGTTGGCAAATGGGCGCAATGGTGAAAGACACAATGTGGTAGACCACAGGAATGGGGTGTTGGAGCAGAGGGAAACCTAGAAATTAAGATCTACGAATAAAAGAGTGGAAATACAATGCATCTTTAAAACAAATAAACTATTTTATACTCCTTTGCCCCTACAAATGCATGCCTATTAAAACATGCTTTTTTTACTGTGAAGGTCCCCTACAGAACTACAAACAATATTAGAACTCCTTTGTGTGGCACTGCTCGTAGGTAAAGCTCGGCCCGAACATATCTGTAGAGATGTGTGTGTCGCAGGGGAGTGCTTCTTTCTACCTGCGATTTCCTATTTTTTGTTGTCCGTTTTTGTGGAATAAAGGTATATGATATGATATGACATTTATAACGCGCCTATACAGAAGTGTTTCGAGGCAGGAAGAGGCAAGGGAGGGGGAACAGAGGGAAGACAGACAACAATCTTACTATGCCAGGTGTCAGTCAGATCGCGCAAGTGCATGGGAATGGGGAAAGGGAAAAGTGTGTGTGGGAAGGGAGAGGGGAAAGTGCAGTACAAGGGATAGTAGAATAATAAGGTAAATAAAACGGCCAGATGGTGGCAAGTGCAAGGTAAGAGCAGACATAAGTGCTGGTAGGGGGACTAGGGATACAGAATAACAGTCCCCATGTGCGGGGGTTGTCAGGGAGGCAGTGCAGATGTGCAATTGGCAGGGCCTGAGCCCGAGATCAGAAAGCGTGGCCAGGTAATCAGTGCAGTTTCAGCCAGGAATTCAGCAGAGGAGAGGGGGAGAGAAGGCAGAAGCAAAGAGGAAGGTTTTGAGGTGCTTCCGGAACCGGAGATGATTCTCAAGTTTCAGGGAGGCGGGAAGGCTGTTCAAGAGGGAGGCCCCTGCCGAAGAGAGAGATCTACCACCAACTTGTTGCTTGGAGAAGCGACTGACCCTGATGGAGTAGGAGGCGGATGAGCGAAGAGCTCGACAAGGTAGATATTTGGGAAGAGAGAGTTGAAGGTATGGCAGCCCCACAAGGCCTTGTGGACAATGCAGAGGGTTTTGAACTTAATCCTTGCAGCCACTGGGAGCCAGTGCAGAGATTTCAGTCCTGGAGAGATACGATCTCTGGGCTTGATGGCTGCAATGCCATTTGTCTTCAAGGTTGGACGCAACCACAACCTGATCCTTTCAGCAGAACTTGGAGAACACATGGAACTAACTGTAATTGTATTTATAGGCGATTTGAATGGCGCCCACAGCAAAAAAAGCCTATTTAGTGCGCCATGAGTGGATGGGAGTCTAAGAGGGAAAAAGAAAGTGAAGTTAAAGTGCTCGATAGGAGAAAGACAAAAGAGTCCATGCAACAAGTTTCTTGGCACCCGTGTGTCACGTTCTGGGTCTGGTAAGAGTACTGGGTTTATCATAATCCCAAAAAGACAAGAGTGAATTTGGCGTGTAGTCTCCTCATGTCATTTAGTTTGAGACATCTAATTTGAGTGGCACATTCTTTGGCTCTTTCCTGAACGTTATTCGGTTTGTTTATTTATTTATATTGCGCACCAGACCCGGGGGTATTCGGGCGCGAAGGCAAAAAGAGGGTTGTTCAGCTTATGTTACAGGTTTCAGATTAACAGGGGATACAGCTACGGTTCCAATGCTGTGGACATGCAGTGTCAAAGAGTCATAGAAGCATGTACAGTAGGTTTACAAAAATGCAAGTGTGACAGATAAATAGAACCGAGCAAATATACAAAATATACATGAGATCCCAAATGACAGTACCGCAAGGTTAAGCATCAAGATCTTTTAGCCACTGGATCAGATTGGATCTGAATTGCTGGTAAGGGAGATCTTGCCTTAGAGCAGTTGGAAGGGAGTTCCACAGTTGAGCCGCTTTAACAGCGAAGCTTCTCCCGCCAGATTTAGTAAGTTTAAATCTGGGTACTACTAGAAGGTTGGAGTTAGCTTTTCGTAAGGGGCGAGAGGCTGTTTGTCTGGTGAATCTGTCTATAAGGTATTGCGGGGCTGCATGGTTGAGGCATTTGTGAGGGAGGCTCAGGTTTGCTTCCCTTTCCATATCACGCATGGGAGCGTGGTAACACTGATCTACGGTCTTCCTTGTTTATTTGTTATTCAACTTTAAGTAAAAAACAGAGAATTTAGTAGTATCAGTCACTCACTGCTTGTTTGATGACCCACTATGCTTTACACTGCATTTTCCTCATTGCCAGAAGGATCCATTTGTGATCATTGCAGTCTATCTCTGGCATACATTTCATCATTCCTAACAAATAACACATTAAATAATGAGGACAACGGAGCATTCTTCAGACCAGAGCAGTTGTGGTCACAAAGGGTATAGCGCATGTGCTTGAAAGGAACTTGTTGGTATTGTTGATTTATATATGACGCCTATACACAGGCAAGTGTTTCAAAGCGCCCAAGCAGAGTGGGAACATAGGAAAAAAACAAACAGTCAGAGCCATTAAATTCTGAGATGATCAGAGTCTGCACAGGTAGAGTAGGTGCGTGAAAAATACAGTTTGATAGACAGCATATAGGCCTAGCGGCGATTCTGCAGCTTTAGCAGTGCAATTAAGGGGTGAAGACAGGGAGACAGACAGACGATCTGCAGGCGCAGTGTTTACGGATTGAGCAAGTGCACAGAGGGTCACAGGGAGGGTAAGGATCAAGTGAACCTGGTCGGTTGAGACTGGGTAAATGCAGAAGGTTTGCAATTTGGCTTTCCACTGTGAACGTATTCACAGTCCTGTAAGCCTTCAGAGGGGTGTGCTTGCTTCCCATCCCACAGGATGCACATAGCACTGTTGTCCTGCATCATGGGGTGGGTGGTATGTTTAAAGTGTGCAATATATATATATCATGGGGCATGCCACAGCCCAACACTCTGCAGCCCTCCGACACACAGGCAGCAGGTAGCATCATTGTGGTTGCAGGAAACAGGCATTTCCTCCTCGGGGCGGACATTCGGTTTGCCGTCATTCGCGTCGATTTCTCAGTAAAGCGACCATGTTCTTCCACTGGCGGAATATGAATTTTTCAGCAGCGTATTTTGCGCTACGCCTTTGCATCTAGCCACGTCACGGAAGTGTTTATCTGTAATTATGGTTGCAAGTGTTAAGATGGACAAGCTGGCGCACTGTGAAGTTAGACAGGAGCATCAATCATGTGAAGTCCAATGGATATGGCCCTAACCAGCCACGGTATGTGAAAAAGGTCATCTTTATCCTTGACCTTTCTTGTTACAAGGAAATGAGGCTAATGTATATGCAGGTAAGAAAGACCGGAGAAACAAGGATGGTTTGGGGAAGGGGGGGCGTGGCTAGGAAGCCATGTGAAAGGACGTGTCTGTACGGGGGCTCCCGAAGATCCGTACATTATCCGACTGAAAACCGTGCAAGGACCGATGTAATTTGGCTGAGACTGATATGACTGCGTACATGAATCTCAGGTGAACGTGTGGACACGTTTCGATACGAGCCTGCACCGTGAGAGCGTAACGAGAAGCTAAAAGAAGACCAGGAGGCGAGAGCGCGATGAACGAGAAAATGGCCGCCACCGCCTAACGAAGGAACAAAGGGGTGCTTGATCTGGGCGCCTGACGGTCACACTGGAGCGTGGTGGTGGTGTAGGTGCATGATGCGGGTGCTTCGAGGTCATTAAGGACACCTAGTCCTGCGAGGCTGACGGCGTGGACCTGGGAAGGGTGCAGGGCCTGGCCGAAGATACTGTGTAACCGGAGCGTGCGGTGTGACCGGGAACTGTGCCCCGGGCCCTTTATGGCCTAAAGTGCGCCTCATAGGGTGAGACGCGACCCGGCTTGGTTGGATAACAGACAAGATGGCCGGGGGGGCTGGAGGACACAGGAACTTTGTGTCAGAGATGTGGCAATAACGACGGGGCACCCGAAGAGCGCACTGTGACACCCTGCCCTAGATCCGAGCGGGGATAGAAGGACGGGAGTTATGTCTAACAAGCCCGTGAGAGCGAAGACCAAACAGCACACGCTCGACGAATACGCCAAAACGCCCCCCGGCTCAGACGGAGCCAAAAGCAAAGACAAAACGCAAGCCAAGGAAATGGCGGCCGGGGGCGCGAACCACGAGGTCCTCGCCGCGATCGCAGACCTGAAAGCGACCTGGGAGACCAAGCTCCAGCTCGCTGTGGCTGAACTGAAGACCGCAATGGAACTCCAGGTTGGGGCAGTGCAGGAGGACGTGAACCTCCTAAGGCAGGACGTGCGTGCTCTGGCAGAGCGCACGGAGACTTTGGAGAAAGAATTGGGCCCTACCGCGACGGACTGCGCTGCGCATAAGCGCAAACTCCATGCCCTGGTGCAACGTGTGGGCAATTTGGAGAGTAGGGCGGAGGAGGCAGAAGGACGCGCCCGGAGGAACAACATCCGTATCGTGGGCCTGCCGGAGGGAACTGAGGGCCACAATCCAACGGAATTCGTCGAAAACATGCTACTGCAGGAGATCACGGGAGGCACTCTGTCGCAGGGTTTTGCGGTTGAGAGAGCGCACAGGGCCTTAACTAGGAAGCCACCACCGGGACACCCGCCCAGGCCAGTGATAGCCAAGATCCTTAATTACCGGGACCGAGAAAGGATCCTTGAACACTTCCGCAAGGGAGGCACAATACAACGAGGAGCGGCGAATATAACGGCCTATCCCGATTACACCTTGCAGGTACAGCGCAGTCGTATGAACTTCGGATCGGTGAAAAGGAGACTGCGGGAAGCGGGGCTTAAATACATGTTGCTCTATCCGGCCAAACTGAAGGTTTTCTTTCAGGGCAAGCTGCTGTTCTTTGTCACCCCGGAGGATGCTATGGAGTGGTTGGATGCACAAAACTGCCCTCAGGAGTCAGAAGCTCAGACGGCCGGCGAGAAATAAAGAGCGAGATAAGTAACGCTGTAGGCCCGGTCGGGTCATAAACATTGGGACTAGAATATAGTCATTGAACTCACTTGAGAACATGCGCGCGTCAGGGGTTATGAAACGTGGTCCGTGCGCGGACATGGTTGCGAAGAAGAGGAGCCGCCAGAAGCCGCCCTTTACACCCCTTTTTTTTGTGTTTAGTGTAGTCACTGTTAGTGGGGTGACACCCTGTCGGGTTCTCTATTTGGGTTCCAAGGAGGACCGAACACAGGGATGCCCGAGATCCAGGGATGGAGCTGGGCAGTTGTTGGGGGTAGGGGTCTGGGGGGGAGTTTTAGTTTTTGTACGAGCCTGGGGGTGAAACCGGGAGCGGGTGTTCGCAAAGTGGGGAGGGATTGCCTTGGATGGGGGGAGGAAACTACGGATAGGCCATGGGAGACCTCAGGATATTGACGTGGAACGTTAGGGGGCTTAACAATTATCTTAAGCGGAATAAAGTCATGTTGTATCTTAAGAGGCAGAAGATAGACGTAGCTCTGCTACAGGAGACACATCTAAAGCGAGAGAAACTGGAGCTGGTAGGGAGGAAGTGGAAGGGAACAGTGGTAGGATCAACGTACTCCGCCTACGCCAGAGGAGTGCTGGTGTGGGTGGCGCCACACGTCCCATTCAAGCTAATTGAGGAGGTTGTGGAGGAGGATGGGAGGTTGGTTATGGTGAGGGGGCTGGTAGAGAACAAAGTAGTGTGCATTGTAAACACATACGCGCCTAACCAGGATACGGCGACATATTTTCGGACGCTGTGCACCAAGCTCAGTGTTGGGATGGGGGGAACGGTGATATGGGGTGGCGACTTTAATTGCGTGTTGAATCCCAAAGAGGATAGGTCGGATGATAAGATGGCTAAGCCCAGTCTGGCGGCTAAGGTATTGCAGACGCTGCTGGCGGATTTTGGCCTAGTAGATGTGTGGAGAGCGAAACACCCGGGCGCGAGGCAATACTCGCACTATTCGGCTCCGCATCTACTGCACACGAGACTTGATTACTTTTTCACTACGCCAGACATAGTCGCGGAGTGCGACCATATAGACTACAGGGCGAGGGTCCTCTCTGACCACTCGCCCCTGGTCATGCGATGGCAACTGTATTCCCCACGAGCGCGTATACCAACATGGCGCCTTAGGGCGGAGGTGCTCAAAGACCCTGCTTTCAGAGAGGATATTAGGGAAGAGATAACTGCTTATTTTGAGGTGAATAAAGGGAGTGTTAAGTCGGCTGGCACCTTATGGGAGGCCTTTAAGGTCGTAATGCGGGGGATCGCCATTGCGAAGTCTAAGGGATTGATGGGGGGAGTCCTGGCGGATTTGCATAGAGCAGAGACTAAGCTGGAGGAGGAGTTGGATGGTGGTGGGACAGATGTGGAGGCGGTCACCAAATTGCAACAGGAGTGTGCGGAACATTGGGACAGGCTCTGTAATCTGAACTATAGAAAGTATATAGAGAGATTGCATGCGGGGGGAGATAAAACGGGCCGACTCTTAGCTTGGCTGTACAAGAGTGAGACCCCACGATCCCCGATCAGATTGGTAACCAATGAAAAGGGGGAGGAGGTAGACACCCAAGAAGGCGTGAACAGGGCATTTGTGGAATACTATAAAGGTCTTATACGAAGATCGCGAGGGGGGCAGCCAGGAGGAGATAGACGAAGTGCTGGAAGATGTAGGCTTGCCCAAGGTCAGCGATGAGGAGCGAGAGGAGCTGGATGCTCCGATCACCCTGGAAGAGCTGAAGGAGATTGTGAGACAGTTGCCCACTAGCAAGGCCCCAGGGGCAGATGGGTTCCCCAGTGAGTTTTATAAAGTTTATGCAGAGGAAGTGCTCCCGCCCATGTTGGAAATGCTCAACGAAGCGTACGAAATGGGACGGTTGCCGGAGTCACTTAGGGAGGCGATTATAATTCCGCTCCCCAAGCCAAATAAACCGGGACATGATTGTGGCTCCTACAGGCCCCTGTCGATGCTGAACCAAGATAGCAAGATCCTGACAGCTGTCTTGGCTACTAGAATGCGTAGAGTGATCGGCAAGTTGATCCACCCTGACCAGACGGGCTATGTCCCTAATAGGAACATTACTCATAACCACAGGCGCCTCCACAGGGTGGTCGAGTGGGGTTGTAGCGATGACGGCGAAATGGCGATAGTGGCATTGGACGCGGTTAAAGCGTTCGACTCCGTTCGGTGGCCTTGGCTGCTGGCGGCTCTGAGATGGTACGGGATGGGACCGGGTTATGTTAGGTGGGCCGAGATGTTATACAGTGCACCACTAGCCAGGGTCCGCACGGGTGCAGTGGTGTCAGAGAGATGGCAGTTGGGCAGAGGCACTAGGCAGGGGTGTCCCTGGTCCCCAATGTTGTACATCCTGGCCCAAGAACCCTTAGCGATTTACCTCAGGCAGCAATATGACCCGGTCGGCATTGATGTGAGAGGAGAGTGTCACCTTATATCCCTGTATGCAGATGATATGCTGCTATACCCAAGATACCCAGAAGAAAATCTGCAGTATGTCTTAGAGGTGATGGGGAGGTATGCCTGGTTGTCCGGTATAGCGGTAAACCCCCAGAAATCCACTCTATTTCCGCTAGGGGGCTATGTGGGGACTCCGGTAGAGAGGTTGCCAGTGTTGCAGATCCCGTGGGCGACGAGATCCCTTAGATACTTGGGAATTGACGTGTATCACACGACTGTGGAAGAGCACAAGCATAACACTGAACTTGCTGTGGGGAAGATCAAGAAATGCATGAGGTTCTGGGAAAGATTGCCACTAGCGATGATGGGCCGGGGAGCTATGCTTAAAATGGTGGTACTGCCCAGGCTTCTGCATTATTTTAACAACATCCCCTACATGATTCCTAAGAAGTTCTTCGTGAGGCTACATAGTATTTGCAGAGAATTCCTGTGGCACGGCACGCGAAACAGAGTCGCACTGTGGAAGCTACAGAACTTCTATGAGAAGGGCGGAGTCAAACTGCCGAACTTTGAGGCATATTATGTGGCAGCGCAGCTACAATATGTGTCCAGGTGGCTCTCTGATGAAGAGACCCCTGAACACAGGCTGTTTGGGAGGGATTGCTCCCCTTTTTATCTGCGAGAGGTGATCTGGGTGGCTAATGCATGCATGAGGGAGAGGCCTAGAATGCTAGCTTTGGGACGGAACATGTGGAAACGGGCCTGCCGGATGATGGGTAGCCCCTTGCCGTGTGTGTTGCAGTTCCCATTGGTCGCACTGGCGAAGGGAGATGGGCAGCTTAGAGCAACCATTCGGATATACTGGGAGTCAGTGGGGTTGGTCACCATGGGAGATATCTGGCAAGATGGGACCATCTTGGAGTTCGAAGAATTAGAGGCAGGGTCGGGATTGCACAGGGGTCAATATATGACATATCACAGGATAGTGCAGGAGATCCGGAATAGGTGGCCCGAAACTACCCTGGCCGATGAACCGGACGCCACGGTGGAGATACTATATGACACATCGGAGGGCGGACATGAGGTCTCTAGGTTGTACGAGATGCTGATGACGAAGGTTGGGAGCGACTTAGTTCACTTGAGACTGGAATGGGAAACGGAGATGGGGGCCCCGATGGCAGATGGGTTGTGGGAGCGAGCCCTGGGGTATCATAAAAAAGTATCGAGAAACGCCAGGTTTAAGCAAATACAGCTTTATATAACGCACAGGGCATACATGACCCCCTTGAGAATTTCCAAATTTCGGGATGTTGGACGCCAGGCGTGCCCCAAGTGTGACGAGGAGAATGCAGACATGATACACATGTTCTGGGCGTGCCCAGTAATTGCAGGCTATTGGGGTGAAGTAGCGCAGAAGCTGGCAGGAAAGGGTGTCACGCTCAAAGTGGATTCAGCCTGGGCCTGCTTACTGGGGGGATATCCCAGAGCGCGTAAACTTAGACATGTCGAGAAATTGAAAGATTTGGCTTATGTGCTTGCTAAACGTAGGATTGCCATGGGATGGAAGAAGTGTCATAAGCCACGAGTGGAGGTCTGGTGGAGGGATCTCCAAAAATGGGCGGAGGCCGAGACGGCGGTGTGGCGGGATACCAGTATGGCGGGGGAGGAGGAGGAAATGTGCTCCCTCGAGGCATGGAAATTGTTGATAGCTGAACTGTTTGGAACGGGGTCGGCTCCAATGGAATCTGAGAGCGAAGACGCCCCCCCATTCACAGCGGATACCAATGGCGAACACCATACAGGCTCATAGGGGGGAGGGATGGGGATTGCAGTGCTGTTTGTTATCAAATGTGTTTATTTATGTTCTAGTTGTAATGTCGTGTGGTTTATATATAAAATAAAAATTATTTTAAAAAAAAAAAAAAAAGGATGGTTTGGGGAAGATCCCCTTGGCCTACCCCACCATGCAGCAATCGTTTGGTAGGAACTTGTTACATTGGGCAGCGAGATACAGCACCAAGCATCTAAAAAAGAAAATGTCACCCTTCCCTGAGTAAGGAAAGATAGGGTAGCTTTGGAAGAAGGGTTTCCCCAGTCCTGCCTATTTGGGCTGAGTTTCCAGATTTTGGTGATTCCAGTTCGAACTGACCCTAGCAGTATTTTAACTAACTTAAATTAGATCAGGAGAATGTCTCCCTTCTTCTGGTCATCTCTTATTGAAATGTCTCTTTACTCAAAAGTTCTGTTTAGTATGATTACTCGTCTCTTGCCACCTTCTGGATACGTTCTTGCAACTCTATCACAATACACAGTGCAGACATCATGAAGAAGGACACAAACAACTAATTCCAGGTTCAAAAGCAACCAATGGTATTAACTTAAATGTCAGGATGGAAAAAGGTCTAACTTGCCCTATACTAAAGTGGGATTTCCCTACCTGTATAAAATTAAGGAAAGTCCAAGTTCAACTTAGGATTCAGTCTGTATACAAACCCTATACTTGACCTCACAACTAGAAGCATACAACGTGTAGGGATGTCAACCAAAATGAAAACAGTGCTTAACACAAAGTTCTGAGCTTCTTCCAGCTCACTTCCCCAAGTGTAAAACAGTACCACACATTCAAAGTCTCAGAATTCCCTTCCTTGGATTTAGGATAGAACCGACTTATTCAAGTCTCAGGGTTTACTTTCCCCCCAGGTTAGGACTTGGGGTTCCCTTCCCCAAGTTCCAAGTTGCACCATTCAAAGAAAAAGAAACACAAAAAATGTTGTATCCACGGTTCAGTCACGTTTGTTTGCAAATAGTTGTTCAGACAATATCCAGCTTTAAAAATGGAACTGTAAATCAGTCATATTGTGCTGAATAGCAGGAAATCCCCACTCTGGAACAGGGAATTACAACATCTACTTAAGCAGAAAAGGGAATCCAGAGGAGAGAATTTTATTTAAAAGTATCAAAATTGTTTAAGATGATACACAATTATTTATTAAATAAATCAAACAAGAGCACATGTCAGTGTGGCATACTATAGCATTGTAACTTTTGGCTCCCCGGGTAGGCTAATCACACTGCTGGTTCCCTAGAGCTTGCAGCACTGACTTCAAGGACTGCAGCTTCAGCCTGAATCCTAAACCAGACATGAGAGGCGAGTTTGGGTACCCTTGGGCTTGTCTTGCATCGCAGGTTGCCCTCCTTGTGTCAGGCTGCTCTAGTGCATCGCAGGTTGCCCTCCTTGTGTCAGGCTGCTCTAGTGCACCAATAGACCCACACATAACAAATCTCAATTTTCTTTTTAGTTCTTTTATAATAAATGAAATGTTGGTGTTTCATCTGACTGCGATGAAGTGACTGCCGGTATATTAGATAGCACACACATCAATTAATTGGTCTTCTTGATCAGGGTGTGATGTTGGATTTTTCCTACTTGTGGGAGCAGTTGTCTGCTGAGGGCACGGTTGGTTGTGGCACCAGAATTATTGGGGGATCACTTGTGAGCCTCTGTGGTCTCTCTTGCATGTGATGAATTAGTTATGGTAGTTATTGTCACTCACGCGCTTGAATAGATAGCCTTGCTATATGTCTGTAGCAGCTTCTAGTCATTGTTTGAACACACATGACTTTTATGTATATACTTTTTTGTAGAATGTCATTTGTCCCCCGATGATGACGTGGTGAAACTACAACTACACTTCGAAACCGGTCGGTCCCGTTACAGATTTGGAAATGTGATTGTGTCCTATTAAACAGCTACCCAGATCCGCTCCCAAAAGATTAAAAAAACAAACGCATGTTTTTGAATGTGGTTTACTAATTGGTGTTGATATGAAATGTTGGTTTGTGCTTTGTGTAAATGTGAATAGTGAGTTGTTGATGAATGGTTGAATTCGGATGGATTGCCTTATCAATGGGTGCGAATGAGTTGTATCACCTCTTTTGTATTTTATAGCTGTGATTTTACCAGCATTCAATTGTTGCTCTTGTTTGATTCATTCACGATTTATTTCATAAATCATTTTTTAGCATCTTGCATAAACAATTTTGACACTTTTTAAAATAAACATTCTGTTCACTGTAAATCAGGCTTCAACATCCTTTAGTTTTCTGTTCTTTTAAAGTCCTATTTAGTTTCAGCATACTGTGGTCTGTTGAAACGCATATTCATTTTAACACTTAAATATTTGATGATTTAGCTGGATTTAAACGTCCTTTCCTCTTTTTTTAACTTGTTTATTTTTGGTTAGCACACAGGAAAACAAATTAGCATATCAATTCAGCATTTTTTAATTTTTTAACACATAGTTGTATATCCCCAGCTACCCGCTACCACCCTTTAGTTCTGGCTGTCTCCTCCTGTGGACTGTCTCTTCGCCAATTAAGTTTGATCCCCAACTCCTCAACCCCTGCCATAACTTACACCAATCAGTCTTCCTCATCTATCCCCAAGCTTACGTCACCAAATCCTGATTCTGGCTATCTTCCGGGGCCTGCTCCTCTACCAATTGAGTCTGTCCCCCGTCTGCAGCTCGCTGGGCATTTGTTACTAGACGTGGTTTGTATGTTAGTGCAGAGAAGCGCAGGTCATAGTCTATCACTGGCGACCAAATATTTGTGAAACGGTGGAGGCGGCCTCTATTTGCCGCCATGATTTTCTCAGCAATGAAAATGTCCGAGATTTTCAACCACCACAGCACCGTTAGGGGGCCCTCCGGAGACTTCCACGTCCGGGCTATTGTGATTTTTGCGGCCAGGAGCAATTGTGTGATGAGGGCCGCAAGTGCGCCTGATCTTGGGTAGATGCCTGGAATCGGGGTCCCCCAGCAGGAGTGGTTCCGGTTCTAGTGGCAGAGTGATCTGGGTAATGTCTGCGATGGTAGCGATGCATTGGGCCCAAAAGGCTGCCACCCTCGGGCACGTCCACCACATGTGCAGGTAAGAGCCCGGCGAGCCACAGCGGCGCCAGCACTGTGGGTCCAGCGACTGATTGAAGTGGTGTAGTTGGAGCGGTGGGAAATACCATCTCAAGAGAAGATTGTGCGCGCATTCCCGATTGGTGATGCAGAAAGAGGATGAATGAGTGCGTGACCAGATATCGGTCCAGGCCTGATCCTGGATCGGATGCCCTAGGGCTCTCTCCCACTGCGACATATATGTTGCTCTGGCTGACAATAGGTTCACCTGGAATAATAGATGCAGCGTCGAGATCCGCCCTCAGGCTGGAGGGTCTGCCACAGTTAATTCCAGGGCGTCCAGGTCTCGGGTGGCAGCCACCCGAGTCTGGGGATGTGAGCACCAGTGTCTGATTTGGCAGTATGAGAATCTGTCTGACTCCGAGAGATTAAAAGCTCTTTTGCATTGGGCGAATGTCAGCGGCTGGGTTCCTTAGAATAGTTGGATTAGGGAGCTAAGGCCTCCGGCGATCCAGTTTCTAAAGTTCAAGGGGGAAGTTCCAGGTGAGAAGGCCGGATTGTGGAAGACTGGAGCTGAGGGGCTCAGGTCTCGCGGGATGCCTCTGGATTTGCGTGCCTAATCCCATGCCTTCAACGTCTGCTTGGTCGAAGATAAAATGGCTGGCCACGACCTCCACAGCGCAGTTGGAAGGTGCAAGAGAAAGCGCAGGGGGAGAGGTAAACGGGCTTGTTCTATGTCCATCCATTTGGGGCGCCCTGACGCTATAGTCCAAGCCCGGGTGTGAGCTATCTGCGTAGCCATTTGGTATCTTTGGAAGTCAGGGACCCCTAGACCTCCCTGGTTTGGGGCACACAGCATGGTCTTTCGCGGGATGCAGGCTTTCTTCCCCCTCCATATGAATTCAAATATCTTCCTCTGAAGTCGCTGCAGTAGGGGGCGAGGGACTATGATGGGAAGGGCCAAACAGGCGTACAGAAATCGTGGCAATAAATTCATCTTACAGGCCGTGATGCGACCTATTAGTGATATTTCCTGCGTGAGCCAGGAGTCCAGGTCTTTTTCTAAAGTTTTAATCAGGGGCGGGAAGTTTATCCGATAGGTGTCTTCAGAGTTAGCGGGGATCTGAACCCCGAGGTAGGGGATGGATTTTTCACTTAGTGGGATCGCGCTCTAGGCACTGAAGGATTCCTTATCTCGCTGGTCTAAGCCTATCCCCAACGCTGTAGATTTCACAAAATTGATGGCAAATCCGGACACCTTTCCGAAACTATGGATTTCCGCTAGGGCGGCTCTCAAGGACTGGGAGGTGTCTAATGGTTAGCATCAAATCATCAGCGTAGAGTGCGATCTTATGCTGGGTGGGGCCTACTTGGAGGCCTTTGATTCTGGCGCTGAGGCGGATCCGTTGGGCTAGAGGTTCCAGAACCATAGCAAAATGTAAGGGGGGTAGAGGGGACAGCCCTGTCTGGTGCCACATGTTAAGGAGATCGGGCTGGTCAGTAGGCCATTCACTCGGAGAAGGGTAGTCGGGGTTTGATAGTTCGCTAAGACTAGCTTTAAGAAGGTGGGCCCAAAGCGGAACGATTCCAGGGTAAGACGGAGGAACAACCAGTCCACTTTGTCAAAAGCCTTGGTCACGTCCAAGGCTAGCAGGGCGAGTTTCTGCGAGTCTTGCCTAGCTATCTCGACCATGTTGAGGACTCTACGAGTGTTATCCGTGGTGGCTCCGTTTAGAATAAATCCTGTCTCGTCTGGGTCTATAATGTCCTGGAGAATCTTCGCTAATCGGTTTGCTAAGACCTTTGAATAAATGTTTGCATCTAGGTTTAATAAGGAGATGGGTCGATATGCCGCGATATCTCTGGGGTCTTTTCCTGGTTTCAGCGCTAGTACTGTGATCGACTCTTTCATCGATGGGGTTGTTGATCCTGAGGTGGCGAAGGAGTTGAAGAGCGTCGTCATTGGAGCTAGCAGCTGGGGTCGAAAGAGTTTGAAAAATCGAGACGAAAAACCATCCGGTCCCGGGGCTCTTGATTTTAAGCTTTTAACAGCCTCGTCGATCTCTTCGCTGGTAATCGGGGCCTCCAACTCTTCTCTACTTGGGGTTGGGAGCTTGGGTAAGGCGGCTTCCTGCAGGTAGGACTGCTGCTCTCCACATGGTCTTGGGGTAGCCGTCATTGTCTTGGTCAAGTGGGCCTCTGCAATTCTCAATTTATCCCGATCTGCAAACTGGACTGCACCCTGGGGGTGTCGGAGGCCTATAATAGTATTCCTCCTCTTGACTCTTGCCAATTTTTCCACTAGAAATGTATTCGCCTTGTTTCCTCTGGCATAGTAACTTTGTTTTGTTTTGGTTAGAAGCTGGGCTGTGTCCTCCGCATAATGGACCTCCAATTTCTTTCGGGCGGTCTGCAAGGCTTGGTAGGTTCTCGGGGACCAGTTTCTGGCCTTACACGCCGTCTCCGCCTCCAGGACCTTGTCCTCTAGGATGCGGCGGGTCTGTTGTTTTTGTTTGTGGTAGGCCGCTCCTCGGGAGAAAAGCACCCCTCTCACCACGGCCTTCATTGCGTCCCATGTATTCGCTGGGGAAGTATCTTCATTTTTATTTTCTTCGAATAACTGCTTTATTGTTTTAGCCACTACGTCTCTGGTGGCCATATCATTTAGGATCGGGTCATAGAGACCATCTGTGTCTTGGGGACGGGTCAGGATCATGAGCTCTTAGCGTTAACATTATTGGTGCGTGGTCTGAGTGGATTCTAGGACCTATGAGGACTTCATCTGTGTATGCCAGGATCTACGGGGATGCCAACAGGAGGTCGATGCGTGAGTAAGTTCTATGTACATAGGAATAGCATGAGTGGTCTCGCTCCTCTGGGTGGAGGACCCTCCAGGTATCCACCACGTTGAAGGTTTGGAACAATTTAAGTAAAGCAGTCGCCAAGCCAAAGTCCCTGCGGGCTGGAGGGTGTGATCTGTCTGCTAAGGGATCGGGGACTCCGTTGAAATCTCCACCGATTATGGTCAGGCCCTCAGCAAACGGTAGGAGGGTGCTTTCCAGAGTCGAGTAGAATGCCTCCTGCTCTTCATTCGGGGCATATGCTGAGATCAACGTGTATAGTTGGCCGAAAATTCTTCCAGCTTAGAGTCCAGGATTTGCGGCTTAAGACCTTTGGCAATTAAGATTGCTGTGCCACCCTTCTTTGTTCCGCTCGATGCCAGGAACTGTAGTGGAAATTGCCGATCCCGGGGCCTCGTGAAGTCAGATGTGTCTCCTGGAGGAAGACAATGGAAGCCTTATCATTCTGGATGTGTCTCAGGATCGCTTTCCGCTTCTGTGGGGCGTTGAGGCCTCTAACATTCAGTGTCAGGAACTTTAGTTTCTGGTGTGGAGGGGGAGATTCCTGGATGTCCTCTGGGATGGAATTCTGCTCCTCGCGGGGGGATGGGAGTATTCAGCCTTCATTTCGTGACTCAGGGTTAACAAAGCTTTCCTGTGGCTGGGTTTCCTGTATCCTCCAACGGGAGGGTAAACTTTTACATGAGTGGGCCAACTGGGCCCTAACTGTTCTCCCAGCCAACAGGGCTGGGATCCAACCATTACATAGGGTTGGTCTCCGAGGGCGAGTTGGTGACATACTCCTTGGAGTGGGGTATAGGCCGCTCGGGACCCGCGGCGTTATCGGAACTTGCTTTCATCTCTGGATCGGTCTGCGTAAGAGCCCTGGACTGGGCTGTATCATTTTATCTTTCGGTGTGTGAGTCTTCGACCAAGGTTGCTGTTGCTGTCCCTGGGGCAGCCGCTCCGCCTCCCCCGGCGAGTGCTGCGGGGTCGGAGCAGTCGGGGCCTCCGGCAAGCGTGGGTGCAAAATGGACTCAGCGTCCTCTAGGTGGCTGATTCTGCGCTGGGTTCCCTGGAACGTGAATTGGAGAGTGGAGTAGAAAAGCCATCTGTAGCGAATT
The DNA here is from genome assembly GCF_040938575.1 of Ambystoma mexicanum. Taxonomy (NCBI): domain Eukaryota; kingdom Metazoa; phylum Chordata; class Amphibia; order Caudata; family Ambystomatidae; genus Ambystoma; species Ambystoma mexicanum. The sequence goes on along the minus strand of NC_090923.1, from coordinate 474,733,699 downwards.
TGCTGGCTCTGTAGGAATAGTGTTAGGGGTCTAAGGGTCCTTCTTTTCTGTAAGGTTGTTAAAGAGAGGTCCTGGAAGATTTGCAGTGGAGAGCTCCTGAACGAAAGTTCATCTTTGGTGCGGCTAATGGCCGAGATGGCCTCTTTAGTAGCGTAGAAATGGACCCTGGTAATTACGTCTGGGAGGCTGTCCGAATCCATCCCACGTCTTGGTCGTAGCCTGTGAGTACGGTCCAGGGTAAGTTGGGTTTTATCCATGTTTGGAAGAAGAGCTTGAAAGAAATTGCCAATGTACTCTGGTAGCTCTTTGTCTAGGATGGTCGATGGGACATTTCGTCGTGCCCCGTTTTCTAGGTCTTCTTGTTTAAATTCCATCACTTCATTCTTGTTCTGGAGAGCCAGGATCTCTCGTCTCATGTCTAGGATCGTGGCGTCATGGCTCTGGGTCAGGTCCTCCACTTCGCCCAGTCTCTGTTCTGCCTCGGTCAGTCTTTGATCCGTCTGATCCATCCGCATGGTAAGCTCTGACATACAAGATCGGAACTCCGAGTTCCAAGGGGGGGAGGGAGACTCAGGTGCCCAGGCAGAGCGCCAGACGCAATGAGGATCACTAGGCCTTGCCTCCGTGGCATTAGAAAGGGGGCCACAGTGGCAGAGCAGCCAATGTAGGATCCTATAGGAGGATAGGTGGAACGTGTCCGGATGGGGGGGCTTCGGGGCCGGGACTCAGGATCCAATATGGACAGCAGGAGTGGGCCGGGGCGCCCCAGGAAGTCCCAGAGACGGGAGGGGGGGTCTCAAGCGGGGCAACAAGAGCTCTCTGGTCAGACGGCGAGCACCGTCAGGTCTTCTGGGCAGCAGCGGGTAGAAAGAACCCAAGTCTTAAGAAGATTCCTACCTCATCAGGGCTCGCTGGGTCGGGTTCTGGAGCTGGAGAGAAGTAGATCAGCAGCTGCTCCTGCGTAGGATCTTCAGGGATGTCAGTGGGCCTGGTTTATGGGAGGCCTGCCAAAGGAGAGTGGGCCGGGGCGCCCCTGGAAGGAGCCGGGCCGTCTGATGGAGGGGGGGGTCGTCAATAGAGCCCCCGGGTCGTCTCAACTCCTGTGTCGGGATCCCGGAGTGGGGCGGCGGGGGAGAATGGGGCCGGCGGTGGCAACTGTGGAATCCGTGAAGGCAGGACTGGTGGTTACGGAGATGCAGTCTGACCGTTGGTCGGGCCCTCCCTCGGAGCGAGGAGCGTCCGTCTCACCTCCGCTTCACCAGAGGCCCGTCGTTCACCACCACTCCAGGACCTCCGGCAGGGTGGCTCGGGGAGTCGGACGACCGCCGAGGCTCGATGGATCCACTCCCTCTGATGATTCGGGAGAGCAGCTGCCTGTTCCCCACCGAGGGGGACGTGACTGCTGGCCTCACCGCCGCTTCTGCTCGACTCCCCGGAAGGGAGCCGCCGCGGCCTCACGAAGCTGTGTGGGCAGCGGGACCACTGAGATGGGTGGAGGGGAGGCAGTTACACCGCTCCCGGGACTCCAGTTGACTCGTCTCGGGGACGGGGAGGAGGGGGCCACTTATTCGCTGCGGCGAGTGAGCCGGCAGTCCACGCCAGCCCGGGTCCAGCCGCAGGGCATCCGATCCGCGGCTCACTTCGTTCAGTCTTGGGGACGACGGAATAATTACTCCCCGTCCGCCATCTTGGAAGCTGTGTCAGGAGGCAGGGGGCCTCGGGACAACGGGCCGAAACCGGGCTTCAGGGATGGTGCTGTCGCCTCACCAGGCAGCAGTCGACGCCTCAGAGATTCGCCTTGCTTATGAGCCGAGGCATGCCGCAAACCGACCCATCAAGGTTAATTTATTCATCATCGCCTCAGGCCTCGTACGGAGGCCATTACAGGAGCGGCTCCGTCGTTCGCGCTCCAGGCCACGACCCCTCCTTTCCTCGTTTTAATGAATCCAAGTGATTTGCCCGCTGAAGTACAGCGGGCAAAACGTTTGCATGAGAAAGGTGCGAACTACCAAACGTTCGCACCTTTCTCATGCGAACACACATACATTGTCACACCCACACACAACACACCCATAACACCCCATCCCACACCCTCAGCACACCCCACCCACACCCCCAAAATAAACAAACCCCACTTACCTTCATCTTCAAGCTGGTTCCCTGCAGCGCCAGTTCCCTTTCACTTCCGTGATCGGGAACCGGCACTGCAGGGTCCTTTTCTTTTCTTTTTTTTTTTAACGGAAGGCTGCGGGGGTGTCCCCCGCAGGCCCCGCTCACTATACCATAAAGTATAGTGAGCGGGGCGATGCGGGGGACACACCCGCAGCCCCGTTTTTTTTTTTACAATGCTACCACCAAAGGTTCCAACTTTTGGTGTTCGAACCTTTGGTGGTAGCATTTTTAGAACTTTTGATTCATGTGAACCTTTGGATGCGGGAAAATCCTCCTAAACCCATTTTAATTCTAATTGATAACAAGGTTTTTGGTTAATTTGGTATTAAATAATGATATCTCTTGCTGATGGTTCATTTCCCTTTAAATGCAGTTCAGTAGTTGTGTGTTTCACTGTAATGCAAGAGCACAACATCCAGAGACCTTCAAAAACGTGTTACTTACAACACACAACCACTCCGTTACAAAGTATTTCCTCTTTGTTAATTGATAAATGAAACGATCTGAGACTTTCGAAAACGTGCTAATCCACAGCACGCGACCACTCGAATACAAAATATTCAGGAAATGTTCACACATGCACGTACCATGTTTCTCCATCATCAGAAACTCACCAGTCGCTTTAAGAGATTGTGGCTGCACTGTGGCTCCCACAGCTTTCTTCCCTTAGTTTCAGGGCTCCAGTTCCTGCCCCTCAGACACTACTGGGGTGGTCCTCCACCACAGTGGAACAAGTACGTTAAGTGGAAAGGAAAGGGACAGCCACCATCCCGGCTCCCCACGCATTCCACAGTCTGCTACAGGGAGTCCCAGCTCCCACACCATGCTGTATGATTGTCTGCTGCAGGCACCGACCTCCTGGCCCTTCTCCGGTTTCCCTCTGCCATTGGGCAGGGCTCCATTTATACACCTGCAGCCCCTTGACAGGCAGCAGGTGTGGATGATTACTCAGCCTTGCCTGACCACAATTAAAGGGACATGAGTAGAAAAAGAGCATAGTCTTCATTGCTCTTAGTTGCCTCTTCTGCATTTCAGTACCATTAACTGTCAATTGTGGAGAAACTAGGGGAGCTGACTTACAAAAGCCCATTAAGGTTGACAAAGGGTTGGGTTGATTGTCATTAGGGTTACCATGTCTCGCCCAGGGGCAACCCACTCGGAGTACCCAAGGACCCTCCACCCAGGTGATCCTCCCTCGCTTCACCACCCAAGGGTTGGGATACAACAGTAATGGCCTTCCCTGGCTACCTGCACAGAGGATCCATGGGCTCCAAGAGCAAGCATACCTCTAGGTTTCTCACAACACTTGGGTTTTATCTCTTCCTTAGGGCCTGACTTTCGACAGTCCTCCTTGACTTTTCTGACTCTTGTATCCCAGACCTCAGTTTGGGTGTACTTTGTTATAATTTGACCATCCCCTCACATGGTGCTTCTCACTTTGATTATCTCTCCTCTTTTCTAATTCACTCGATTTCTCTTCCCATTCATACTTCTAGGATTCTCTCTGGTTTGTTCCACTCTTTACTACTTAAACCAAGGGGTACTTTTCTTTCAGGCTTATTCGTTATTCGCTTCATCACAGTACTTCTTAAATGGTTTTATATTCAGTATCTCGACAATTTCACTTGGATGTATTTTTCCAGCTTTAGAACGATACCCTGGCGGCCTCCCAGTTCCCCAGTTACCTCTGTGTCTGTCGGAGTTCACCCTGGTTCTCTTCCTTGTTAAGGATTTTAAAGATACGGCACTCCAGACCAGGACTCCTACTGGCCAGGGATGCGGCGCATAATAAAAACGCGTTTAAGTTTATTACATTCAGATTCAATTTTTGAGAAGGCAAGCCAACACATCTCACCTCCCTGCCCCCCTTAACATACAGCCCGTGTCGCAATGGACCATGAACCAACCAGTGTGTAATAATTAAATATTTATTTATTATTTTTAATAAAAAGCAAAACACATTCAATATAGGACAGCAATCACCAGTGTGGTGTTAAGTACTCAGGAAAATGATCCGATACCCTTAGTTTAACCTTCTAACATCAGATACACGATGCACAAATGAATGAAAGCATGATTACTTTTTGGGAAATATTTTAAACAGCACCACAGTTAGAGAGTCCCCCTGCAACACTCCCTCAAACCCCTGTTAACCAAATTTTGTGTGGGTGGAGAGGAGTAGCAAGGAGTCAGGTATACTAGGCAAGAATCAGAATGAAAACCCAGCCTACGACCCCTGAATGGGAGGCCAAAATCGAATTGAGCTCCCTTGAAAAATGAGCAAAATGGCACTCAGAATTACTGAATGGTTATTTTACATGTGCGGTTGAACGGATAAGACACAAATGTATGTGGCTGTACTAAAGAAGCAGGAAAACGTACAAGTTACAAGGCAATGTACTAAACAACGGGCAGACAGTTTAGAAAATCAACTTTGGGAAGGAAAAACAGTACAGCAAGAATCACACGTGGCAAAATTGCAATTTCTTAATTTTTACTGGTTTAAATAGGCGAAAAACTTCAGAAATGAGCTAAACAGACACAAGAGGAAATAGGTTTTAATGCTAAGGTACAAAGGCACGTAACAGGTATGATACTAAAGTGAAAGTGCGACTCTTGATGGGTAATGAAGCAGTTACATGGGCAAAATCAGTTTTAAGAGAAAAATGACAGGTCCTACTGAGACTATTTTTTAGTGGCTAGATTATGAAAGAAGGACACTGTCCACAAGAAGGTTAATTTGCAATGTTTACCCATTCACGCCGTATTCCTCTTTATATGGTAATTGTAACGCTCACCTGACTCCCACGGAGGCGCTGGTCTAGTCTGGGTTGCTGTGGCCTCTTCGAGCGTGATGCGCAGAACTCGGAACCGACTGAACAGGACCCTCAAATCTTGCTTGTCTGGCCCGTAGGAATATCCTTCTGCAGATGAGAAAGGGGATTAACAGTCTGCAGAATAGTGTGCTTGCTCCCCCCTTCACCCCTTCGTTCTTCTCCAACTTCCTCCGAAATCCCCGGTTGAAGCTCACCTTATGGTTTGAAAGGATGAACTCTCCATCCTGCTTCTGGTGCAGGGGCGCGTGTTTGTCCAGTTACTTTACTGGTTTTCAGAATGGCGCTGGCAAAATCCACTTGACTTTTCCGAGCGGAACGCCGTAAGTATGAAGATTACAAAAGTTCAAGTGTTGAACCTCCTTTTCTGTTGCCTTCCTAACCTGTGATCTGTCCTTTATTACAGGTGCAGAATGAAGGTGATGCGTTGAGGGATTGACTTGCCGATGGTAAACTCAGGTGAGTTAGCGATGGGGGCGATCCCTCTTAATGTCTTTATATTCCTCCAGTAATGTCTTTTGTCCTTTCCCCATAGGGGCCGGGGTGCGGTACCTGCCAACGAAGCAGCGCCGACCCGAAATGAGGAATGATCCACCAACAGAAGACCGGTAAGTGTTATGGCGGAAAATTAGGCTTTCCTCATATGTTCCTTCTGCTCACCTTTTGTCTCTTCTTCTCTCCCCTAGGCGCAGATTTGTGGCGACCGGTGCAGACAGTCGTGGTGGAGCCAGAAGAACTCCCGAGGACAGGCGAGTGAAGCGCAGCGCTGCAGCGAGCAATGCAGTGCTTTTAAATGAAAGTCTTTTCTCAGGAACGCTGGCGTGAAGGTTCCGGATGCAGGTAATAAGTTTCATAAAATTCTTGGTTTTCACCTTTCTCTTCTCTTCTTTCCTTACAGGTTTTTCCAGGATCGAGGCGGGCGTGGCTGGAGACCAGATGCAGGAGCAGACACGGTGAGCGTTCAGCTGCTTGGATGCAGAACAACGCGAAGCGTGAGCTACTGTCTGGGCGTGGCTTAAATAGCCCCCAAAGTAGTTCCAGGTAAGTATCCTTCCCTGGCCACGCCCGAGTGGCAAAATAGTCCCAATGAAAATATAGTCCCTTTCAAGTCTCAGGGAGGCCTGAATCTTGCAGCATGGTCTGCATCAGGTAAGTGCACGAAACACCTTCCTTTAAGAGCCTGGCGCCTATGGCACCAGGACTGATGTCCAACATGAGCCTGGCGCCAAATGCGCCAGGACAGAGTCCAAAGAGCCCCTATAAGGGGCCGCTGTGCTTTTACCCGGGGGCATGATGCCTGCTCCCGGGGGTGCTGGGCCTGGCCTGGTGCTCCGGGGGTAGGCATCATGACAGTAATTAATTCAATTATTCCAGATAGTACTAAGGACTTCTACAACAAACTGAAATGATTTGGAACAAATTGCGCGAACACATGGAGATTAACACAGATTTTCCTATGGACAGGATACACAGAGGATTCTGACAATTTAAGAATTTACTATTATTTATGGGATTGGACATAATATAAGGTAACACAGCAATGGATGCAGCTTTTTGGTTACTGGGGAAGGGTAATACACAAAAAGCACTTGAATGGGTAGTTTGGACAGCCAGCCAGACCCCTGGACAACGGGACAAGGATCTGGTCACTTGGGCAACAGCTGGCTCTCCTCTAGGGACAAAACGGGTCAACCAGGGTCTGGTCTCAGCGGGTGCAGCAGCTGGACAAAGCAGGTCTGGTTACTGGATGATCCCAAAAGTGGTCAGCAGCCTTTCCCCCTTTTTCCCTGAATTATTGGGATTTTGTAGGATTTAGTTCTGGATAGATGGTTCTGCCTGGATAGGAGGTACGGCATGGATCTGGATCAGCTACCCCTGGCCTGGCACTGGAGTCTGGAATCTTGCAGAGTGAATGTGGAATGTCTGGATCTCTGGATGTTGATTTTTGAACAAATGATTCTTGAATGTCCTGACTCTCCCTCAGCTTCCTCCTTTTATAAACCGGATGACAGAGGATTTTTACTACGTGGGCAGAACTTACCTCTAAGAAGGGATAGGTCAGTCTGTGGATGTCGCCGCCTCCCTGTAAGTAGATTGGACCCAGGGAAGTGACATCAGCTTTAGGGTGTGTCTTTTATGATGTGCATTGTTATACCACAGTTACTTTTGCCAAAATCAGTTATGACACACAAGGCTCATTTTTACAATTGTTAGCCTCCTGAAACTCATATAGGCAGATCCCATATTTTACAAGGAATCTACCATTCCCAGCCCCAAGTTTGTACGCTGCACTTTTATCCTTCTGGCAATCTTTCGCCATTTCTATGAAAAATTATTTCCCCTAAAAATCTACAAATGGATACACATAAGCTCATCAATGTTGGGCATATTTTCATTTAACTTTCATAACTGTGTCATGTACACTTTTTCCAGAAATGTCTTTTTACTGTCGTTCGTGTCCCCCACATGCTAGGAAGATCCACATTGTGTAATTTTAATGTCGCAAAAATCACAGTAAAAACCATCATAATTTTACATTACTGCGTTTTCATATCAGTGAAATAAATATTTCAATGCAAAGTCTTTTGATTCTTTTTTTTTAATTTTTATTTGGTTTGTTACAAACCTTAAAAAAAAGAAAAGAAAGAACTTTGAATATGATTTGATCATTTCCATTGGTTACATTAAATCACATTGGTTTTCATTTAATAAGAGGAGAGAAAAAAGAAAAGAAAAAGAAAAGAAAAAATGCCAAACACTATGTATGAATTAATTAAATCAACCAGATCAATCACTGCAGCACTAGTTTTTTTTACAGAAAGAGCCAAATTGCATTATGTATTTAGCTCTTGTAGCATTTTCATAAAAACCTCTAGAAAAAAAGTCAATGCAATTGTCAATTTTTTTATCAGATTCGTTAAAACATAATGACCACCATTCTTCAGCATTTAATGATTCTTACTTTTATGAAGTGGCCCAACAGCTTAGTTCTTTCCCCCTGGAGGGCTGGACAAAACAATGTTAAGGGCTTCAAGATTTCATCATGTTTTTTTACACAGCCCCCAGTTTAAATCTGTAAGTTCATTACTAGGCCAGAGAAGCACGACTTCTTAGTTTTGAACAAGTTTAAGCAGAATTTGATCAAGAGCAACCTTCTGTGTCGGTCTGGAAATTTCTCAAGATATTTTGGAATCGTAGTCATACTTTTTGCTTCATTTGGGACTGAATGCATGACCTTATGTTTCCTTCGTTCAGAACAAGTATTTATCCAGTCAAGATTCCATAGTTTTGATTTAACACTGTCCGGATTAGTTATTAATACATGACTGGAAGTATCTAGGTCGCCCGAAATTTCGTCACAGAGGACAATCCATGCGGTTAGAATTGAGTCTTTAGGGCCAGCACCAAAATCTTTGAATAATTCGAATTGTGCAGTCACAGGTTCTGAGACCATTTATTTTTCGATATAGATTTAGGGTGTTCCATATTATTCTTGCAATTATGGAAACCAACCCCATTTCATATCTTATGCAGGCCGTAGGAACCCCTTTCGGCAACCATAGGACCCTTGTCCAAAAGGTGTTCTCCAAGGTAGACCAGAGGCCAGCATTGCAGCCCAACGCACATTCAGCTCCATGTATCATTGCTGGGACCGCTTTCTGTTTGTAAAAGTTCAGTGCTAGATAATAAGAGAACTTGCAAAATGTTTTATTCACTATGGATACTTGAATAGCTAATTGTTTGCATTTAGCTTTTCTTTTTTTGTGCCCCGGGGGCATCATTTAAGCTGGAACTTATCCACAGGCCGAGATACCATGTGGTGGTGACCGACCTAATGCGTTCTTTCTACAGCCACCATTTAAATGTCTTGGTCTGAGCGCCTCCAATTTTCCTGAGATCACGTAATATTAGTATCTCAGATTTATTAGGGTCGATTCAAAGACCATTCTCACCAACATACTTCTCCATGGCGAGTAATTTACGCTGTAAACCTATGGGTGTCATGTCCAACAGGACTAGGTCGTCTGCATAAGGTATCCAGTTCACATGCTGACCATTGATCTTAGGTGGAAACGAGTTGATGGCTTCTAAATAGTCTCCAAAGTTTGAGATAAAAAGATTAAAGATGACTGAGGCCAGGGGGCCAACCTTGCTTGACACCACTATATGTTCTTATTGCACTTGATAATGTGCCCTTGAATCTAGTCTAACTTTGATCTCAGTGTCTGTATGGAGATATCTGACAGCACTCAGAAGACTAGGTGGACAATAAAAAAAAAATCATTTTGGACCACAGCAATTCCCGGTCAATGCTGACAAACGCCTGGGAAAAATCTATAAACCCGAGGTAAATCGGACGGCCAGATTTTATTGCACACATTTTCAAGATGTTCAAAATCATAAGGTTCAAACTGCATCCCACACCTCTTACAAATCCCGACTGTCTTATGTCAAAGAGTTTGGAATTAGTTATCCATGCACTTAGTTGTTTTTGGAGCTGTGTTGCGTAGATTTTTCCCAACACATCAAGAAGGGCAATTGGCCTGTAATCATTAGGTTTCACACTATTGCCCTTCTTGAAAATGGGCACTACAATTGCGCTTTTCCATGGGTCCCGTGTTTTACCCTCATTGGCTATCCTGGAAAACAGCATCACACAGACGTCTGCCCATTGATTTGGGTGTTTTAAAATGAAATTAGTGAGACCATCGGGGCCGGAGGCCCGTGATGAACTAATGCGCATGATGTTCGCAAGTATTTCATCTTTCAAACCGGAGGTCCCATGTCTTTAGAGGTTGGAATTCCATCTCTTTAAATTCACTTTGTTTCTCATCCAGCTTCTGAAAGTGTAACACCCATTGTGATTCAGTTACTGAACTTTCTTGGACTGCTTGTTGTGTCGTGCCCGTTTAGTTGATTATGTTCCAAACATTCCTGGTAGTTTTATCATTAAGGCATGTCATCATCCTCTCAGCGTCTTGCTGTGCCATGATTGCCCTGTGTGAAATTAACCAGTTCTTATATTTTTGTTTAGATTTTTTTTTGCAGCCACTTGCCGTTCATTATTCAATATTTGGCACTGTCAATTATTTTCTTAATTGCCGCTTTCGTTTGGATATCTCTAGGTCATGTGCATGTTTTGTTTGAAAGCCACGATTTTTGAGCCCAATATTTTTTTCTGAGTATCGACTTAATAAGTGGGAATACTCTACTTCATTGATTGAGTTGGATACAGATTCCTTACTAAACGCCTCTGTGATTGTGCATATATCTTGTTTTTTCAATCTCAAGCGCCTTCCGATTGGTTCTACTTCAACCTCATGCGCCCAAGTAGCCCTTGGCTCAGCCACCAGAGTGCAAGGGACAACTTCAGTATGCAATGGTCGCTTGCTAAATACTTCTGACAGAAAGAAATAGTCCAAAATAGACTCCTGGGTATTACGTCTCCATGTAGAATTTGCAGGGATATCATATTTCCATTCTGCATCTTTAAGTTTCGTCTTTCCATTTCATTGTTCCAATTGTTCACCAAATTTTGAGTTTTTTCTGTGTGCACGGCCCGTCAACGACTGTTATACAATTTATATTCATATCACCACACAATATAATTCTCGGGGAGAGCTCAGTCATGTTAATTTCATCAATGATCTCAGTGACGCCATCCAAGAATTTAGTGGTACCAGCAGCCTTATGTTGCCAGTACACATTAATTACATGTATTTTATAAGAGTTTAGTTTAGTCTCACCTTTCAATTCTATTGCAGCGGTTTGTATAAAATCACTGTGGATCTTAGAGTCGATGATTTGCAGGCCTGATGAGTTTTTAACCAGGGTTAATAAGCCGGCATGGATCTTGTAATGGCAGGGTTGAACGATATTTCAAATGCATCTGCAGAAGAACAGGTCTCGAGCCACGTTTTTTGAAGGCACACAATATCAAAGGACTGTAACCACTGACCAGATTCTCCAAAGAGATGCGTAAAACCTCTTGTATTCCATGAGGCGATGTTATACACGGTCTTACTTTGGACTTTCTGACATTAGCTTGCCCTGCCACTTTTCAGAGTGGTAGCAATCCAATTCCAGTTTTCTATTTTTGATGTCATCCTAGACTCACAAACTTAGACATCAGCCTTTTTGGCAGCAATGAGTTCACAACTGATGGTAATCTTAATGCTTTCTCCGACGATCATGTCTCTATCAAGTTTGTTGGTCATGATCGCAGCCAGATTATCTCTTGTAGGAGATCTGGGGAGATCTATCAACTCTCCAGTTTTATTTTGAGGGTGGAATTCTTTTTTTAACTGGTTTTGTGGTGTTTGGGAATCCGTTGTGGGACTAAGATGTTTTACAACGGTGATGGAAGATACTGCCGAGGAGGCTGTCAGATCAAAACCCAAAGAAAGAAACATAGGAGCAGCATTCATAATCAGGTCACTTATAATTCTTCAATCAAGGTGCAATCGTACAAAATCATTTTGATGTTCTTTTACGAATTTGACAGTCTTAAGATCTGTTGACTCGATTGTTCTTAAAACCGGCACATGATAAGAAGACGAAGGAAATTGTACCGGTTTAGAATTAAGCCATATTTAACCGAGAAAACACGCGCTCCAAGATTATTTGGTACTTCAAAGATTTGAACATCGAGACTTCAATCTATTTTTGTTTGCTGGTTTTATTTGGTATTTGTTTTTGATCTTTTTGCTCAGTATCTCTTGAGTGTTCATTGGTGGATCTCCAAGAGTCAGAACAAGCACTTTTAAATTGGTTTGTTTCCCCACTGAACATGTTGCCATGCTTCATGGCTTTCTGAGGAGCTAGGATGAGTTTTCTTCCATCGTCTTTCACTGCGTTTTCTAATGTTTTCTGATGTTTGTCATCAAGAGTCAAAAATAAGGAAGGCCTTATGTCACCGGCTCGAGAGATGGTTTTAGATGAGGGTATAATTATTTGACAAGTTTTCGACTGTGCCGGATTCGCCATAGCCTTTGCAATAACGTGTGTTTGTTTCTCATTGGGGGACAGACTCTGTTCACAACAAGCAGCTTGCTCACCAAGATCCTTGTTGGCTTCTTCCTCGTATGTGGACATATTTAGCAATTTGTTCAATACATCTACTTCATCCTGCATAGGTTCTACCACGTTAGGCTCAATTGATTCCGGTTTTCTGATTTCCGGGACATTCTTTTTCATTGTTAAATCCAGTGATCTGTCAGTATTCACAAAAACATTTACTGCTTTTAAGTTTCTCAAAAACGTTCTCGAATTATTTGTGGGTCCATTTTTCCTTTAAGGCTGATTTTTGTTTTTTTTAAGTTGGCTAGTCTTACCACTTGCATTCTTCTTTGCTTGAAAGATAGAAAAATGTGCTTTGGCCTCCAGCAAATGTCGGCTCAGCCAACAATCTGTTGTCCAAGAGTCCTTCAGCATTCGCTGATGTTGATGGAATGGGAGAGAACGTCTCGTCACAGGATGCTCCTCTATCACAGGTTGTGCAGCAGGGGAACTATCCTCTACCACCACCAGTGCCCTTACTTCACTCACCTCAGGTTCATGGAGGCATCCACGTTAACATCTGCTCGAATAGATCGATCAACCTTATTTGACCCTAGGGCAGAATTTTTAATTGATGTAGCCACAGCAAAGTCTTTATTTTCAGTTTCTATATTGCTGTCCCAGGTTTCAGTAGATTTAGCAAGTGAATTGTGAGGCCTCAGATTGTTTGCCAAAACTTCAAGAGGAGATGATTGATTGTGTTTTAATATACTGAAAGCTTCTCTTGAACCTCAGCAAGTAGCTTCTTATCCTCAGTACGATTTATTTTCTGATCAGCTAGGTCTTTGAGGCTTTGTTTGAGGTGTTTATTTTCCTCACAAATTTGTGTTTTAAATGTGTCACTTTCAAATTCAATCTTTATTAGTTTTGAGTTCATGAGGGCAGACAGCGTAGTTAAATCATTTAGGTTGTCATTCACCTGCTCATACATTTTCAATAGAGGAGCTATAGAAATTGAAAGTGCCGACATCGAGCTTGGCTGTACCTCTTGAAATACTCTTTGACAATGTCAGCGGTTCTTAGATCCTGGAACCATGGGCGACAGTTCCGTTTGGTCGATGCTCGCCTAATTTTTTGGAAACTCTTATTCAATGAACAAGGAGTCAGACATGGAATCATCAGAGGAGGATGCCCCTGACTGACTTTGGGCGGGTTGATAATTGGCACAATCACCCTTATCTGAGTGCTGGTTACTCCTGCCATTGTGACAGTCCAGGTTAGGGCTCGGACTTCTTGTCTGCTTTGCTTGATAGCAGCTTTGTTGTGAGCATATTATCGGAGGAGATTGGCTGGAAGTCACGCGTCTCCTTTTGAGAGCTCCTGCAACCCACTTCCTTCCAGGTGACTCACAATGGGAAGCTGCCTCCAGCGTCCCTTTAACTACTTCTTTAGGTATTTGTTTACGCCTTTTCAATAGGACTTGCTTGGAAGTGCCGTTTGGCGTTGTGTGGGTGATTACCTTACTGCTTTTGCTAATATTTATCTGAGTGAGATCTTGCAGCAATTTATTTACTACAGCTAGTGAATTACGTCTCGAGTTAGGTGCTAATTTTTCGTCACCTGGAATATCATCTAATCGTCCATTTTCTAACAGGTTTAAGTCAGATTTGTGGAATCAGAAATAATTTCATCGGGGTTAACACTGGGAACCATTTCAAAAACCTCATTCACCTCAGCCACATTAGGGGAAGGAAAGCACTCCTGCTCACTACTCTCAGGAGTAGGTTTTTTCTTATATGGTTAGGAGGAATCAGAACCTACTTAGCCAGACACCTCGGCGCTCTTTGGCGTCAGCACTGGATCAACCAAATCGACTCCAGAACCCAGAGATCTAATATTGGATACACATTCCACCCTCTGAGAGTTTGCACACTATTCCTCACTAAAGTCACATGCCGCAGCCGTTGCTAACCAAGAGCCAGCATTTGCCAAAGTTAATCAAGCTTTAACGGCGTTGATGTCACGACATGATGAAGGAGCACTGCGATTGCCATTTGCACTGGCTCCCCATGCAAAATACGTAGCGAGGGAACCCCAAAACCCTTACAACAATGGGAGTCCCGGTGGTGGTTAGGCGGACGGCAAAGTTTAGTACAGATGTTGCCATCATGACTTGCGCCCTTCACGGCGGTCCCTTTATGGATTGTTTCTGGAGTTACAAATGCAGTGGACTGGATAGACGCGTTTAGAGACAAGTGGCCAAGCGCATGAGATGCTGAATTAGAAGGGCAGGATGGGAGCCAGAATGGGCATGGCGTCTGACCCAAAGTCGTATGGCGTGTTATTCACGTGTAAGAGTTCAATATCATTCACAGCAGAGTTAGAACAAGCAGTTGAGTGTGAAATGTTTCTTACTTGTTTGGTCGCCCAAAGTCCGATCTTCGCTCCGGTTTCAATGACACCATTGATGGGGCACCCCTGCCAATCTCAAGCGCCCCATGCCTTAGTTGCAGGTGAGTGAGGGGCTGATGACGATTATGTTTAGACGCTGGATCCATGACATCATGAGCACCGCTGAGAATTTGCAGAGCGGTGAGCGGGGGAGCAAGAGGAGCATGTCGGCAGCAGAGCAGAACCTCACAGCCTCACAGAGCCTCCAAAAACATTGCACTGACTCCGTGCCGCTCCGCGGTGTGCAGGATAAAAATTATTTTTCTCTGCCTTGAACTAGTAGTCACAGCTAACCGACTCAAAAAAGCGGCAGGCACAGGGACAGCGCAGTAGCTGTAGCTTCTCCAAAGACTTTGCACCGACTCCGCCAGTCTTTTGATTCTCATGGGCCGGCTGTGTTTTCAAAAGTGGGCAGTCTTCCCAATCCCCCAGCAAATGTCTTTCCTTGGTCAGCTTTGCCCAGAGGTTGCCATGGATTCTCCTTTGAAGTCCTTAGTTTGAATGCAGAGGATTTTCGCACTTCTGAGGGAAGCACATGGGTTGTAGCCCCCACTTTGTTCTTGGGAGCATCCCGCCATGCAGGCTGAGGCACCCTGTAATTATCACACTTGGCAGTCCACAGAACTGGGTCCCTGCCTTCCCAATGGGAACTCACGGGGAGGTGCGAGATTTGGCCTTTGAGCCAAACTGGTCTAACAGGAATGCCTGAGGCAGCTAGGCTGTTGAAATTCTTTTTGTAAAGAAAAGAAAATACACAGAGTTAAATATACCTATATTTTTGCATCTTTTCTTCCTCCACAGTACATTTGTGTTTCTGGGCATTTTACAGTATTATTTACCATTTAGCTTCAATAATGTCCTTTCATTTCTCTGCAAGGCAAAGTAGCACGGTTTCATTTTATTTTGAAGTACAATGAGGTTTTCCTTGCATTTTGCTGTCTGAAAGGTTCCAGAGCTCTAGTCAATTTCTGTACACAGGGATATGTTCAAGAAAGGGGTTCTTTGAAACTGACATAGCAAAGGGAGAGAGAGCTTCTTGAAGAGTTTTCCCTGTGTTACTTTGTTGTAAAAGTAAACACTTGCAGTATGGCCTGAAATGAATTTCTCTGCCCTTACACAGATTTTACTAGACACTACACTGCCTTTCAGGGAGGACTGGCCCTCATTTGATGGTGTTCATCCTGAATTGTGATGGGCATGGCTGTGTTTTACTGGAACCAAACTGAGTAATGTTGAAAGATGAAAATAGCACCAGTGCAAATTCATTTTAAACACAGAACATTTTCTCTTTCAGTTGGAAGTTTTGAGCTAGCACCATAGCAGCGCTGAGCCAGGCTGCCTTTGAATTCTTTTCTTTGGTGCACATGAAGAAAATAAATGCAGCCATTCTCAGGGCGTTCTATGTCCCATCTCGCCCCATATGTGCTGTGCAGAGCCAGTGCAGCCATTATGTTTGGTAACTGCTAAAAACGCAGTTTTGATGCAAGGGAAGAGGTGATCAGCAGACCCAGCGCAGACATTCTTATAACTGCTGAAAATGCAGTTTGGTGATGCAGGGGAGTTCTGCTGGGCTGGTAAATGTACCCCACATCCTCCGCTCTGGATATCATGCTTCTCGATATTGCTGGCGTCCCGCCATCGGTCTTCTCACTTCGTGCGACCATTTATGGTTGTGGGCACCAGGGAGTCTTGTCCACTTCCCACCTGGCTAGTTTCAGCATAGTTTGACAGGTGTACGGCTCACCACAAAGTCATAGTGGTCACGCCACCACCAAGGTTATAAGTCCCATCTCTGATGTTCCTCCGCCCTTGTAAACGGGGGCATGGCAGTGTTATTCTTCTGGTGTTCAGGACTTCTCTGAAAGACATGGGTTCTGCGGCTCTCCTTCGCTCTGCCTCTCTGCAGAGACCTGGTGTCAGGGGGTTTCCCCTACTTACGCTTTTCTCCCTGCTTTGCCTCTCAACATTATGCTTTCCTCTTCAGTCTACTCGTCTCAGTTAAATGTACTTGTCTCCTTAAAGAGAGAGATTATTTTCCTTGTGCATAATGGTGTATTTTTGTTTTGCTTTCTGCCAAACATCTGGCCCTTACATTTTTCTTCACAGCTGAATGACCCATATAAGCTGCTAAGGTGGATGATCTAGGGAGTTCCTCACAAGAACTGGAGTTCTTGTCCCCTAAGAGGGAGTCTCTCCCAGTGAGGACCCACTTTCGCTGACCCCTACTGAGGGTCTTGCAGAACGGGCTAATCTCCCCAGCATCAAAGGGGAGCTTCCCCCTAGGGGAGAAATACCCTTGATTCATCACTGTAACCATGGAGGGAGAACAGTACGCCTCTCCATGAACAAGCCCAGGCGCTCTGAAACTGCCATGATGGCGATTTGGTGCAGTATAAAAGCAAATGAACATAGCAGGTATTTTGTCCCATTCCATGTACAATTAATTTATTCATCATGCACTAGATAATTGCTCACCATCTATTCCTGTTATATATGTCACCTGATTCAGCACTGCCCTGACTTACCCTTTGCTGATTGCAAGGGTTGCCTCAATACAATACAATACAATGCTAGCACTACGGCTGTGTATTGACAGGAAAGGAGCCAATGAGCTTCTTGGAGAGGCATGAAGGGTGGCAGGGGGTACTCCGTATTGTTTGTGGGTTGTGAGTTTTTTTTTAGAGGGCTGCTAGGAATGGAGCAGGCAGGGCAGGTAAGAACAGTTGCTAGAGCAGAGGGAGGCGGGGAGCTGCAAGCAGCAGTGTAGGGTCGCCCTTTGCCAAGAGTGAAGATGATCACTGAAG
This sequence comes from Ambystoma mexicanum, assembly GCF_040938575.1. Classification (NCBI taxonomy): domain Eukaryota; kingdom Metazoa; phylum Chordata; class Amphibia; order Caudata; family Ambystomatidae; genus Ambystoma; species Ambystoma mexicanum. Next base: position 474,716,439 of record NC_090923.1, on the reverse strand, counting down.
TGCCAAAATCACAACGGCAGAAAATGGGTGGGAGGGACAGTAAGAAAGTAAACGGGGGTTGCAGGCACTGGGGAACAGATGAGTCATTAAATGTTTTGCTTGGTGGCAAGTTTCATGATAACATGTGGGATAGGGAGTGGATAAGCATGCAATGACCCAGAAACATGTGACAAGAGAGGGCTTGATTTAATTTAAGAATTCATTTTTATATTTCTGTAACACACTAAATACCGTGAAATGCACTGTTATGTGTGACCCTCCCAAGTGTATTGCCCTTTTAAGATGGGCCATGACTGGCCCAACCTAATAAAAGGAGCCCATGCATGCACGTGTCCCAGAATGGCTGCAGACCCCAGCAATGGATCTGTTGTCTCCTCTCTCACTTTGGGACTGCAAGCCTACACCGTGTGATCGCGGTCCTACAGGTCCCTGCTGGTCTGGCCCGCCCAGGCACCCTCCATCTGGATGTTCATGGCATCCATGGTGCTCTTGGCCTCCAGGTGCTCCTGGCCTCATGGCCCATCAGGGTCCCTCCCTGCAACCAGCTGTAAAACCGGGTGACCCCGGCAAACCAACATGGTGCTGGGTCCCCCAGCACCTGTGAGGCCGCCACCGGCCCCACAATGAACCCTTTGACTCCCTCCCAGCCTCCTTTCTGTTCACAGAATCGATTGGCGGCAGTGTTTGTTCGAGAGCCAGGTTGTAGTACTTTGGCTCATTGCAAAACCTAGCCTGTCGGAGCTGGCAAGGATCTGGGGCAATAACGCGATTTTTCAAGGCCTTTAATCAAACCCGTTAGAAACACTCAAATATTTAACCCAAAGTTGCCCTAAACCACAAGCCTAACACACACTGCCATCGACAACAGCATTGCACTATAGTATGAACATGTTGCTCGTTTACCTTGTATAAAGGCGAGAAAAACACTCCACTTCGAATAAGTTTTGCGAGTGGAAATCATTCTTCTGTTTTCACTGAGCGTCAGATCTGTGCGAGTGTGCGCTTGCACTGTACATTTTACAGTATCAGTAGTAGTAATGCTGGAAAGAGTGGAGGGTCTGAAACTAAGATCTTAAAGTGCAAACCAGCAAAGTGCCGCGTGCCTGAGGGGTGGGGGTGGGGGTCTCTTTACCGCGCCCCCCACCGCAAATTCCATTCATATGTGAAGCCGTTATCAAACTGCAGCAGGGGGAACATCCGACAAGTGGAACCAGCTCGCCACGAGCAAACTGGGTAATCCATGGTCTCCCTCGCGCCTCACTAGGACTATTGGAGAAATGCAATCACCAGGACTTTCCCTGGGGAGGTCCAAGTCTTCTAGTAAAAGAATCTGGGGTGGGGGGCGTTATCACCTGCACTCGGGCATCTCTAAAACGGCGACTGCAGAGACATACATGTCGTGTGTGCGCTCACCCCATGGTAGAGAGTTGGGAAGCCGCCGGGCTCGCATTCAGCTTCTCCCGTGTTCCTTCCTTCGTCTCCCAGCGTGGACCTGAGCGTCGCAAACAGGAGAGCACTTCCTGAAACAGCAGCCCCGCCGTTGCCGAAGGCAGACCCAGCTTCTTCCGTTCACACGGGCGGGCGGGCGGCGGCCCCGCCTGCAGTGACATCAGCAGCAGGGATTGCAGCAGGATACGACCGCCTGCATGCACAGGGCACACCTACCAGCTCCAGGGCCAAGGCCAAGGCTGGGCCCCCGAACAAGGCACGGCATCCGCTCCCCGCCCTAGTCCAGGTCAACATCTGTAGTTATATAAAGTGAAGGGTTACCCAAAAAAGAAACTTCTCCAGTCGGTTTACAAATGGTAACAAGTATTCAGAGCCCGACGAGTTTGCTCAACGTATGCCGTGCCCCTAGTGCGGCACCCTACCATACACAGTACGCTCATGACACAGTGAGAGGCAAAAGGGGTGCATTGTATGCAATCCAGTATATCCCCAGTTTCATCGAATGGCGAACATTGCTGGGGTTGCTCACTAACCCCAAACGCCTTTGAAAGATTTGTGATGCCACCTGTTTTCATGCACAAGGCAGTGGGGATGAGCAGATCCTCTGGACTAGCGTTGTGTACGCACACAAGCGTTGAGGTGCACCAACACCATTAAGCTATTTTTCCAGCTGCGAGCACCTAAACTACTGATGGCATAAACTGCATTTGATAGCAACACTGGTCTCATCAGTGGCGCAACGCCCATTTGGCAGATCGGGCTATGTTGATTTGACCTGGCTGACCAGAACCATGGCAGGACAGTACACATAATACACGGCGCTTGAGCACGCACAGTTAACAACGGGCCGGCAATAACTAGTGCAAATCATTAGATTGTTAGCACCTGCATTCGTATGCATAACATTGTAGGCAATTGGAATCAAGATTGGGTGCTAGTACTTGCATGCCAGGGGGAGTCATTGGAAGGGGGGGGGGCTCATTCTCACTGCAGTTCTTAGGTGTGGTTTAAGACGTGAAGTAGAGCGTTAACTGCTTGTAACATTGATCCTGCACTAGCATAGTCTGTAAAGAAGTTAGCTGCCCCCACAAAAGCAAGTTTTCCCCTCCCCCATGGTCTCTCCACACATTTGAAAGGTTAGGCCCCCACCACCGGTAATTTTAGAATAGTTGAACCCATGGGTTATGTGGTGTGCTCTAGAACAAATTAGGTATAGTTCCTGGGCATATGATAGCAGTGGGGGCCTAGTGGTGGCTTTTAGTCCCTGGGCATATGATGGCAGTGGCGGTCTAGTGGTGGCTTTTAGTCCCTGGGCATATGATGGCAGTAGCGGTCTAGTGGTGGCTTTTAGTCCCTGGGCATATGATGGCAGTGGGGGTCTAGTGGTGGCTTTTAGTCCCTGGGCATATGATAGCAGTGGGGGTCTAGTGGTGGCTTTTAGTCCCTGGGCATATGATGGCAGTAGCGGTCTAGTGGTGGCTTTTAGTCCCTCGGCATATGATGGCAGTAGCGGTCTAGTGGTGGCTTTTAGTCCCTGGGCATATGATGGCAGTAGCGGTCTAGTGGTGGCTTTTAGTTCCTGGGCATATGATGGCAGTAGCAGTCTAGTGGTGGCTTTTAGTCCCTGGGCATATGATGGCAGTAGCGGTCTAGTGGTGGCTTTTAGTCCCTGGGCATATGATGGCTGTAGCGGTCTAGAGGTGGCTTTTAGTTCCTGGGCATATGATGGCAGTAGCGGTCTAGTGGTGGCTTTTAGTCCCTCGGCATATGATGGCAGTAGCGGTCTAGTGGTGGCTTTTAGTCCCTGGGCATATGATGGCAGTAGCGGTCTAGTGGTGGCTTTTAGTTCCTGGGCATATGATGGCAGTAGCGGTCTAGTGGTGGCTTTTAGTCCCTGGGCATATGATGGCAGTAGCGGTCTAGTGGTGGCTTTTAGTCCCTGGGCATATGATGGCTGTAGCGGTCTAGAGGTGGCTTTTAGTCCCTGGGCATATGATGGCAGTAGCGGTCTAGTGGTGGCTTTTAGTCCCTGGGCATATGATGGCAGTAGCGGTCTAGTGGTGGCTTTTAGTCCCTGGGCATATGATGGCAGTAGCGGTCTAGTGGTGGCTTTTAGTCCCTGGGCATATGATGGCAGTAGCGGTCTAGTGGTGGCTTTTAGTCCCTGGGCATATGATGGCTGTAGCGGTCTAGTGGTGGCTTTTAGTCCCTGGGCATATGATGGCAGTAGCGGTCTAGTGGTAGCTTTTAGTTCCTGGGCATATGATGGCTGTAGCGGTCTAGAGGTGGCTTTTAGTTCCTGGGCATATGATGGCAGTGGGGGTCTAGTGGTGGCTTTTAGTCCCTGGGCATATGATAGCAGTGGGGGTCTAGTGGTGGCTTTTAGTCCCTGGGCATATGATGGCAGTAGCGGTCTAGTGGTGGCTTTTAGTCCCTCGACATATGATGGCAGTAGCGGTCTAGTGGTGGCTTTTAGTCCCTGGGCATATGATGGCAGTAGCGGTCTAGTGGTGGCTTTTAGTTTCTGGGCATATGATGGCAGTAGCGGTCTAGTGGTGGCTTTTAGTCCCTGGGCATATGATGGCAGTAGCGGTCTAGTGGTGGCTTTTAGTCCCTGGGCATATGATGGCTGTAGCGGTCTAGAGGTGGCTTTTAGTTCCTGGGCATATGATGGCAGTAGCGGTCTAGTGGTGGCTTTTAGTCCCTGGGCATATGATGGCAGTAGCGGTCTAGTGGTGGCTTTTAGTCCCTGGGCATATGATGGCAGTAGCGGTCTAGTGGTGGCTTTTAGTTCCTGGGCATATGATGGCAGTAGCGGTCTAGTGGTGGCTTTTAGTCCCTGGGCATATGATGGCAGTAGCGGTCTAGTGGTGGCTTTTAGTCCCTGGGCATATGATGGCTGTAGCGGTCTAGAGGTGGCTTTTAGTCCCTGGGCATATGATGGCAGTAGCGGTCTAGTGGTGGCTTTTAGTCCCTGGGCATATGATGGCAGTAGCGGTCTAGTGGTGGCTTTTAGTCCCTGGGCATATGATGGCAGTAGCGGTCTAGTGGTGGCTTTTAGTCCCTGGGCATATGATGGCTGTAGCGGTCTAGTGGTGGCTTTTAGTCCCTGGGCATATGATGGCAGTAGCGGTCTAGTGGTGGCTTTTAGTTCCTGGGCATATGATGGCAGTAGCGGTCTAGTGGTGGCTTTTAGTTCCTGGGCATATGATGGCTGTAGCGGTCTAGAGGTGGCTTTTAGTTCCTGGGCATATGATGGCAGTAGCGGTCTAGTGGTGGCTTTTAGTTCCTGGGCATATGATGGCAGTAGCGGTGGCTTTTAGTCCCTGGGCATATGATGGCAGTAGCGGTCTAGTGGTGGCTTTTAGTCCCTGGGCATATGATGGCAGTAGCGGTCTAGTGGTGGCTTTTAGTCCCTGGGCATATGATGGCAGTAGCGGTCTAGTGGTGGCTCTTAGCCCCTGGGCATATGATGGCAGTAGCGGTCTAGTAGTGGCTTTTAGTCCCTGGGCATATGATGGCAGTAGCGGTCTAGTGGTGGCTTTTAGTCCCTGGGCATATGATGGCATATGATGGCAGTAGCGGTCTAGTGGTGGCTTTTAGTTCCTGGGCATATGATGGCAGTAGCGGTCTAGTGGTGGCTTTTAGTTCCTGGGCATATGATGGCAGTAGCGGTCTAGTGGTGGCTTTTAGTCCCTGGGCATATGATGGCAGTAGCGGTCTAGTGGTGGCTTTTAGTTCCTGGGCATATGATGGCAGTAGCGGTCTAGTGGTGGCTTTTAGTCCCTGGGCATATGATGGCTGTAGCGGTCTAGTGGTGGCTTTTAGTCCCTGGGCATATGATGGCAGTAGCGGTCTAGTGGTGGCTTTTAGTTCCTGGGCATATGATGGCAGTAGCGGTCTAGTGGTGGCTTTTAGTTCCTGGGCATATGATGGCAGTAGCGGTCTAGTGGTGGCTTTTAGTTCCTGGGCATATGATGGCAGTAGCGGTCTAGTGGTGGCTTTTAGTTCCTGGGCATATGATGGCAGTAGCGGTCTAGTGGTGGCTTTTAGTTCCTGGGCATATGATGGCAGTAGCGGTCTAGTGGTGGCTTTTAGTTCCTGGGCATATGATGGCAGTAGCGGTCTAGTGGTGGCTTTTAGTCCCTGGGCATATGATGGCATATGATGGCAGTAGCGGTCTAGTGGTGGATGTTTCAATGCTGGTTATACTGTTATTGCCAATAGGACACAGAATGATGTGCATTGTAGGGCGCTAGTTATAATGGGAAAGGCGAAACTATAAGTACTGGCCAACAACTATACATTCCTGTTTCTTTACGCCATTGAGAACATTTACAAGGAAATAAGTACCCCAAAGTAACCAGAAATAAACTACAAAACACTATAAAAAAGCAATGCAAACCACCACTAAGGTAAAAAAAAAAGTCCAGCACAGTTAGGGACAAACAGGTTCCCCATTACTTGAGGCAAACCTATTGATGTAAAACATCATAATGGATACTATGTTTTTCTTTTAACTAAATGTACTCATTACGATTGAAATAAATGGTTAATAAAATACACGGAAACTAAATGCCGGATTGTGTGACGGGGTATGTTATGTCTCCATGGCTTCTTGGAGCAGACGGCCGTCACAGTGGCAGAGGTTGTTTCAGCTGGAGTGGGCTGCACTCAGGGAAGGTTCCCCGGGGTGGACCTGAGGGGGGTTGGGAGGGCAGGGGGGGGGGGGGGGGGCTGGAGCAGCTGCATTAAACCATGACACCTCACGCGTATGATCTGCACATTTCTTCGGCTCAGTTGTGTTCTGACTTTGAGGCTTTCTTCAACAGATCCACATAATTTGTTAGAAATTATCTTCCAGAAATCTGCTAGTTGAATGTCTTTCAGACAAAAATATTGGTAGGGCACCAAAAAAACAAGGCAGGCGATTTCCGTTTGAACATTTAAGGAATGTGTATGAAAAGGACAGAAATCTGCATACCCACCCATCCAAAAAAACGTGTTCGCCTTTAAATTGTGTTCCAAAATATGAGCGTTGCCCATTTATGCCCTTTATTGTAAAACAACCACCACACATTACACATCTCTTGGTCCTATTGCAAACATGCATGCACGCTGCACCATCCCAAGTCCTCCAGTTTACAATTTGCAAAGAGGCAATTTTTTACATGTTTGGACATGTACATGTATAATTAGAATTTGATGTGCAACATGAAACATTTTTAACTCAAAAATAAATGGTCTTGAAGGTTCAAGAAAATTCCTGATTATATATGCACACCCACTACTGTGGAAAGTGGCACAGTATAAATGGGAATTACATTTCATTAAATTGTTCAAGATTAAAAAGGATATCTATTTTGGTTTGTAGGTCTGTATTTCATAATCTATTAATTTCATTCAAATTCGGTTTTTATGAATGTTTTAATTATACATTTCATCATCATAACACCGACCCCAGGTGATTGTGGGAGTGGTTCCCCCACACGTCGTTTAAACGGCCACTTTTCCGAGTGTCGTCTCTGTTTTTTAGCAAACTCGTCTAGTTTATTACGCAATGCATTTTCGTAACTAGGAGACTTAGGGCCTGATTCATGGAGCGTTTTCCTATGGGATTGTGCCATTATAAAACAGTTCCATTAATCAGGCCCTTTGTTTCATTTCGATTTTTTATTTTGTGTAAGAACTACATTCTCCCCATTCAAATGTATTTGTGCCGAATCTTGAAGCCAAGAACCTGCTGTCAATGTGGATCAGGAACACACGGAGGCAAGTGACATACACCAGTTCTTGCTTTACATAGTGGGATGGATGAGGCTAAAGGCCAGTGAGAAAATAAAGTGGTTAAGACAGAATTCGCACCCTAGTGCAACTTTTTAGGGCCCCTCAAACATCGACTTTTTCCCACTTTTTGTTTTCGCAGTGTTAACACATTGTTGGTGGCCAGATGGACTCTTTCAAAAGTCCACCTGCCATTCCAACCGTTTTTCACTCAGCTTGCAACCCTTTTTCACTAATTTAGGGTACATGGTCCTGGGTCGCCCATCGGGCCAGTTCCAGGGGTGCTCCCTAAAGACCCCATTTGTGCCATATCCTGATTATATCACCCTACATTGTTTCAGGGAATAAGTTGGTGGTAGCTGTACTTTAATGTTGGATTCACCAGGGCTGCAAAACATTGTACGTCATTGGTAGCCCAAGTTATCTTTCTGGTAGCCAGTCATTGGGTAATTCCGGTTCTCACCATTTTGTATTTTAGGTCTGCCTTTATTCTAGGGAACCCCTGGGTAGGCTTTAAATGGGTGTTCTACCTATGTGGCCTCTTTGTGATCCCACATGGCAGCATCCATATTGGTTTTTATTGGTTAAGACCAGTACTTGTCGCTGAGCCGTTACTCTCACATCCTGCGTGGGTGGCCTGAGCTGAGCGTCAGTCCCAACGGTCAACCAGAATGATTAGCCACCAGACCCTTTTTGTCTCTAGCCCTCAAGTGATTTGTATCCTGGCTTTATCCAGCCCCTATCAGTGGTATACAAGGGCAACCCTGCCATTTCTCACTCCCTCTCGCTTGCGGATACATTTTTCGGAATGAGCAGGGAAGGATTTCCTGCCAATTTCCACTGTAGTTGCATTTGTAGGACCTCATCTGGCCATACTGGCTGGATGCAGGGGTCTGGATATAATGCTGGATGGGATTTCCTGCAGCCAGAAGGGCATCCCGGGTTTCTTATGACTTCTGGCAGACTCCAATTGTGCGCCACACCAGGCCTTCTGTGCCGACATCCTCTTCAGGTCCTTTTCCATCCGTTTACTGTCTGGGTCTCCCTCTGTAGTGCTGGTTGTTGGTGTTGCTTTGAACGGTAGTGGGACACCACCAACCCACCTCATCTGCTTCTTGGGCCAGTCTGTGTCGCCGTCATCCATTACCCCATGCCAGGGTCACTTTCTGCTAGGTGCTGCCTCCTTTTGCCCGCAGAGTCACCGGAATCTCCTTTGCGGAGTTCTCTCGCGTGTGCTTTCACTGCTGGATGAGGGGATCCGTTGAAGGAAAGCGATGATTTGTTTGCCTCTCTGGTGCAGTCTCTCGAAACCAACGCCATGAGCACTTAACTCTCAGTCCTGGGGTGGGGGATTATTAATGATACCCTCAACGGACCCATTGGCCGGGTAAAGAGTTTACTGAAGCAAGTCTTTACCTCGTTCTTCCTGGTTTGCCGCATCCTCTACCAGGGCTTCTGGTTGGAACCAACCCCTGGATCTCTTCTTTTAGATCTCCTCTGGTTTTCCCTGGGTTTATTTGCTGCTTAATCTGCACCTCTGGTGCAGAACATTGACTTCTTAATTTTCCCCACACTCGCAAATTGTCCAGCTTAATCCTATGGACTACTCAATTCCATTTGTAACCCCCTAAAGAAACTTCAGGGGTACATACCTGCCCCTGGGCATTTTTCCTGTACTCAGAAAGGATTCTGGGAGAACCAGGCTAAGAACTGGAATTTTAGCCCTTACCTGAGATTTTTTTTATTTATTTCTCAAGTCATGCTCTCTACTGTTAATGCAAATTCTTACTGACACACCATCTATTTTTAAGAACAGCAATTTTTTCATTGCATGAATTGCAATCGTAAATGCAATTGAAATATACCTGGATTTTCTGGAGGCCTTTCAATCTGTGTTTAGAATTGTTTTTTATAGCATGGTCTTCGACTAGGTTGTGTGCATTTGGATTTTACATATATATCCTGGACAACCAGAATTCCTGTGGATTGTAGACATTGGCCCAAGGGGCCTGCATGATTATTTTTCCTGTGTTAATAGTCCTTTTCCCTTTTCTTCCCACCCCTGGTGCTTATGTGTTGTGTGCCTACCCACAGGTAGTTCCCTACAACATAAAACAGGAGAAAGCTGTGTCTAGTAGGGGCATGTACTATATTATGTGCAGGCATAATGTGTTGTTCCCTCCTTCTCCCCCTTGACACTATATGCTGTATTCCTATCTTTAGATAGTGGACCCAGATTTAAGTATATGGGTGAGTGTTAAGACGGATTTCTTAACTCTGACCTGGTGGGCAGAGGTTCAGAAGGCCAGCCTAGTTTCTTGGAACAGGGTAACCTTCTGGACAAGCCAGACAAATGAAGGTAGCATTGGCGGCAGTCAAGACTAGGTCTCAGGAGGGGTGAGGGTGACGGAAAGACCTCAATGAGCACACAGAGCAAAGGACACTTACAAATCACTGCCAGTCAGGTGTATATATATTAAATACAAATACATTTATTTCAAGGCCTTTGAGTTTCAACACACAACTCAAATCACATTAATACTTTTAAGCCAGCACAATCACAATCCTATCTAAATACATATATACAAGACCAATGGGGTCTAAAGGGTTAATGCACGAAATGGGTTCACAACCTACAAGGGGAAGGTAACAGGCAGTGCAAATAGTCTTTAGTCCCTTCTGCATCCAACACATCCCTTACTGAGAGGCAGTCCAATCCCTAAGAAGAGTGGAGCCTAATGCTCAAATGTACTTGCAATGCTGGTGCACGCGGTAATGCAGATGGGCAAAACAGGGTCTCTTCAAGGGGCTGTAGCAGCTCAAGAAGGTGGGTGAGACGATGAATAGGTTCCCACTATTCGAGGAGGGTCTCCACTTGAGGGCAGAGTCGATCCCAAGAGTTGGGAATAGTAAGCAAGTTTGCACTAGCAGTGGGAAGGAGAGGAGCCCCAGGGGCCACTCGTGCGTACAAATGAATTGAGGCGCTAGAGGCCACCGGTTAGGGTTGCGATTACTCACCGACCCCAAGTGCACTCCAGACCAAACATCGGCAGTCGAGTCCACTTTGGTTGCAGGTTCAAGTGTAGCAATCTGGCGTCTCTGCGGCTTTCAGCGACAAAGATACAGCGATGATTCCCAAACAGGACAGTGGCGATTACTCTGCTCCTGGTGGATGGATCATGCCAGTTTCACTGCAGCAGGATTCAGGGGCAAGAGGGGCACAAATGCAGCGCACCTGCAAAGTTCGTCACCACAGCTGGGCTACACAGTAACCGTGTATCCTCCGGTTCGGGCGCACTCACTTTACTCCAGACCTGGGAACGCCAAGTGTACGAAATTCGGTGTGAGAGTGCCGTGAACATAGAGCTAGCGACGTACCACTGGTTGGCCCAGGGACACTTCGAGAAGGCTTACTTGCAGGGTTTGATGAAGGTGCCAAGAATAGTTGGTCCCACTATTCCAATGGGTCGGAGCGGCTTTGCAGACCTTCTGGGACGACCAGATGCAGAGGGGTCCCATGGGACGACAGCGGGCTCAGAGTGCCAAACCTTCCAGCAGGTCACCAGCGGTTCCTCTACTCGGCTTCTTAGTTTCAGGATACTTGGATCCTATCTTTCATCAGTGAGAACTCCAGAGATCGACATGGTATGAGTGTTTGGGGCCTTCTCTTATCCAGAATCTCCTTTGCGCCAAAACGAACAGGACCTCATGGGAGATCTGCTCACATACAGGCCTACGATACGTGGACCAATCACGGACCACAGTGGTCCCAGGCATTCACAGCACTCCAGACTCTCTGGCACACAGGTAGCCCACATCCTGGAGGCACAAACAAGGCATACAGAAGCCAGCGAAAGCTTGGCGTTTTGCGGGAGAATGCATGCCCAAATAAGGACTGACCTGGGGAAGGCAAAGGGGCAAGGTGGCCAAAGAACAGGACAAAGAACCTCGTGGCATGGCCATTTTGGAGCCAGGCCACCTATTCGTGCCAAACACGGTAACCCGATAAACCTGGCAGGAAAGGGTTAAAAATATACAAAATGATAAGCTGCCACCAGCCCTGTCCAAGGCACATCGGCACTTCTAAAAAATCATTCGAGGGTATCTAGGGCCTTTGGAAATGACTAGACCCAAGTGCACTGCACTGTAAGGTACTATGTACACTTGTTACATGTTTCAGAAAAGTTGCAACAGTTGAAAGGACTAAGGCAAACAAAATCTCTCAATACTGACTGTCTTAAGGGCATGTCTGTTTCCCCATAAAAAGTGAGCGAAAAGCCCAGGGGAGTGCAGCAGAAGGCTGGGCTTCTCTGGTAAAGTCAGACTATGGTGTTTAACATCAGCAAAACGTTGGGGGTACACAACTGGAAGGAAAATACACATACAATGGAAATCTTTCCTAACAGTGAGGAAAGTCATCCAAGTCATTTAATGCTTTTAAAAAAAGTGGTGTTTTTTTTCACTGTTTGTTCTTTCCTTTTCTCCCAGCCCTCATTTTATACTTTTTTCTTTGCCGTGATCTTCGTTTGTTTCTTCATTCTCTTCTGCTCTTACTTCTCTCCTGCCTTCTGTCGACATGTTTGCCTTTCTTCAAAATGATGCTGCCTTCTTGCTCCTCTCTTCTAGTCTTCCGGAAACTCTGGATCTCCTCTGCCCTTCCTCTTCTTTTTCTCCTTATGGGGCACACTTATGCACGCTTTTGCTGTATGTGCACACATGTCGTTTTATCGGTTTTTATTTTAGTAGTATCGGTGCAGTGGCGTAACTTTTCTGAAAATGTTGAGGGGGGGCGTTACATCTGAAGAAAAGGTGCCCCAGCCAAATGAATGGGGACAGAATGGTGTGCCATGAAAGTTGGGGGGGGGGCGAACACCCCTGTCCCCTCCTAAAATTACGCCCATATATAGGTGGAGCAGAGTTGTTGTTTTTAGGTGTTACTAGTTATACATTTTTGTTTTAATAATAATAATAATTAGGGCTGAACAAGACAAAAACTATGGTCATAACAGCTGGTAAAATCCACTGGGTCAACCTAGGCTTTGAAGTGGGTAAACTAGAGTACACGAGTAGCTATACATACTTGGCAATAGAGCTGGCTGCAAGTGGTGCTGATGACATTATTATTGAAGGGAAGAGACGAAAAAGTTAGTCAAAAAACATATCAACAGGTTTGCCAGACAGTCTGCAGGATATAACATTGATTGATATTTTATTTCTATCGCGCTCGTACACAAGTGTTTCAGAGCACGACAAGGCAAGGGAAGGGAGGGGAACAGGGGAGAACAAAACAGCGATCTTACTACGGACAGTGACATTGAGAACGCGCAAGTGCATGGGAGAGGGGGAGGGGAAAAGTGCATGGAAGGGAAGAAGTGGAAAGTGAGAAGCAGAGGAGAAACAGATAAATAACAATAAAGAAATAATAAAGGCAACAAACAGTGGTAACGCAGCCAGCAATTTGCAAGTGCTAGGTTTAAGGCAGCAGACAGAGTAGGTCTGATAAGTGCAGGAAGAAAAGGGGGGGCTGTATGGGTACAGATACAGACCCAAGTGCAAGGGGTGGTCCGGAGGCAGTGCGGGAGGGTGGCAGGGTGAGCAGGTACCTGGGCCGAAGGACAGAGGGTGGCAGGTGCACGGTGCCAAGCGAGACCAGATCAGCAGGAGAGAGGGAGAGCGAAGGCAGAAGAAAAGAGGAAGGTCTTGAGGTGCTTCCGGAACCGGAGATGGTTCTCCTCAAGTTACCATGCAGGGAATACTTAAACTCTACAAGCAGAGCGTTAGCCATAAGGGACATTTAAAAAAAAAAATCTATTTAGTATTTATAATGCGCCGGTAGCTCACAAGCCTCGGGAAGCAGATACAAGGACACAAAAACAGACAAACAGTGACTAGACAGGAAAGACGGGACGACCATATAAATTTACTCTGCACTAGGCATATGCTGGGGATGTCATTTATTTGAAAATGTGGGTTTTCACCAGTTTTCGGAAACGGATGTAGTTGGTTTCCAGTCTTAGGTGGTCCGGAAGATTGTTCCAAAGACTGGCTGCGAGGGTCGGAAAGGATCTGCCTAGGCCACTTTTAAGTTTGTGAGGGGCAGCTGAGATTTTACCAAGTTGGGACGATCTCAATGTTCTACTTGGAACATATGGTTTAATCCTGGTTTTTAGGTAAGACGGAGCTTTTCCGTAAATACATCTGAACGATGGTTAAGGTCTTGAAATGCACCCTATCTTCGATTTTCAGCCAATGAAGCTCCCTTCTGGAGTTGATGTGCTCTGATCTAGTTTTGTGCTTAACAATTCTTACCGCATTGTTCTGGACAACTTGGTAGCTTTGCAGACACTGCTTAGAGGCACCCAGGACTAGAGCGTTGCCATAGTCAAGGCGCGACATGATGGTAGCTCTTGCTATAGTCGCGCAGTTGTCCTCTGATATGAAGGGTCTAATAGCTTTTATTAATCTGAGGTGGTAAGCACAGTAATATTTGATGTACTGTACTTGGACATCCGCCCCGAGTGATGCTTCTAGAATCATACCAAGGGTTTTAACCTTACCCAGGACCGGTATGGGTGCATCTTTAATCTGGAATCTGGGTGCATCTTTTATCTTCCTCCTATACGTAAGTATAGGAGGAAGATAGTTTTGCTCGGGCTGAAGATGAGCCGAAAATCATGAGCTCTGTTTTTTTCCATTGAGGGCCATCCAATTGGAGTCCATACATTTTTCCACGTTGTTGTAGATCATGGTAAGTTACTCACTATCTTTCTGATACTTGCCACTTAATTCAAACACCAGCTGCGTGTCGTAAGCGTAGTTTGTAAAATAGTTGTTGATATGATCGAGGACAAGGCATAGGTACCTCAGGTAGAGGTTGAATAATAATAGTGGTGACATGCTAGCCCCTTGGGGGACTCCACAGAGGATTTCCTTTTCCAGGGAGAACTTGTCCCCCCAGTGCACCCTAGATATCCTATTTTTTAGAAAAGACATTATCCAGGCGATGGCTTCATCGGAGCAGTTGGTTGTCTTTTTTAGTGCATTCTGGAGTAGGTTATGGTCGAGGAGGTCAAACCTGGCGCTGAGGTCAAGGAGAATGAGGAGACCTGTCCTACGCTTGTCAATAATGCTGAGCATTTTGGTCTGTAGGTCTAGCATGGCCGTCTAAGTGCTGTGGGCAGGACGGAAGCCCGACTGTTGTGGGTGAAGGGAGTTCGAAGCTTCCACATGTGCCTGGAGCTGCATAGTGGCGATCTTATCCATCATTTTAGGATCTTGGTTGTAAGTTCAAGAGCGGCACTTTGAGAAAATTCTTAAGTCTCCCTCTGGTGACCTCCAGGGCCTATCTCAGAATGGAATTAGGCCTGGTGTCTTTAAACACAGGCGATGATCCGTCGAGGTTTGCTTTACCTGAAGTCAAGGAGTGACGAAAAATGCCCATTCTTGGGCATACTGGGGAAAAGTTATGAAATGGGTCAAATGGGAGTGAAAACAAATGTTACTAGAGACTAAATGAGGAATGTTTTCAACTGAGAGATTGGTTTTCGGATTTCAAAAAGGGTACCCAGTATGAGATACTAAAGATTATCTTTATAAACAAGATGAAAAAAATGGGACTGGGTAACTATGCCTTTTTGGAAAAACTACAAGTATGTAACCGGAGTTGCACGCAAGTATTTAAAGACACAGGCTCATTTGGTTAAAAACCACAGCCCATTGGTTCGCAGTTATAGGCTGCGCCTTAGGATAAATCAACTCCTGCTGCTGACTTTACAGGGTAAATATGACATGCATTACTCACCATAATAGAGTTTCTGATGGTTGTATCTGCTTAGATTCACATGCTGTGCATATAGTCCGACATCTAGTGGAAATCGCAGAGTATTGAATCTTTCTTTCGAAGATCGAAAGGGGACGTCGACATGGGCATGACTGTAACACTATCCATAACGTGACGTGTAGTGTACCCAAAACCCCTCATGTGTCGTGGTCCCTATGGTTGTGCTTTTTCTGCTGTGAGGGAGCCTTATAACCAGCGTGAGCGAGTACAGAAGAGAGATGGTGTAAGAGGTCTATTTCCTTCTACTCCACAAGGGGAGGAAGGGTGGGCACATGTGAATCTAATCAAATACAACCATCAGAAATGTTATTACGGTGATTAATGCAGGTCTTCTGATGCTTGTGAATCTGCTTAGAATTGCATGCTGTGCCTAGACTAGCGAGCAGCACCCAGATATGGTGGTGGGATGTGTGAAGAAACAGTAGAACAGGGATGCCTTAGCACTGCTTGTCCCACCTGAGAATCAGACCTAGAGTGTGTATCTAGGCAGTCGTGTTGTGTAAAGGTGTGAACAGAACTCCAGGTTGCTGCTTTGCAAATGGAATCAAGAGGAACATTTGCAATGAATGCTATGGTAGCCCCTGTTCCCAGACTAGTGTGTGCTCTAGGCATGAAGGGTAGAGCTCTCTTGGCAAGAGTGTAACACAGTGTGAAGCAGTTCATGATCCACTTAGAAATAGTTGATTAAGAGACAGGGTCCCCTTCTCTACCAGCTGCCACTGAGACGAAGAACGGGTTTGTTTTTCTTAGTGTCTTTGTTTTTCCAGATAGTAGATAACCGCTCTTCTTACATCCAGTGTGTCAAGGCTTCTTTCCACCACATTAGTGGGGTTCTGGAAAAAGGTGGGTAGTTCTATGGACTGGTTTACATGGAACTTAGAGATAAATTCAGGCACTAAGCAAGGGTGTGTGCGCGCAAAACCACCTTTTCTTTGTGAATCGTGAAAAATGGGTCCTGAACTGAAGGGGCCTGCAGTTCACCAACTCTCCTTATAGAGGTGATAGCCACCAGAAAGGAGGTCTTGTAGGTGAGGGGTTTAAGGCTAGCCTTGTGCAAGGGTTCAAACGGAGGTCCCATTAGTCTGGTAAGAACAACATTCAGGTCCCACCTGGGAGCTGGGTTGGAAAATGGTGGATGAAGTCTTTTTACCCCTTCCATAAAGGCTTCGATTACAGGAATTTTCCACCATGAAACCTTGCTCTGTGACGTGGTGTATGCCAAAAGCGCGGCTAAGTGGACTTTAAGAGAATTGAAAACCAGTCCTGAATCTAACAGGTAGGTTAGGTAAAGGACATTATCTTCAGGTGAGAATTCAATAGGATTGATGCCCTTGCCATGACACCAGATGACAAAGCGCTTCCATTTGCTGGAGTAGCAATGCCTGGTGGGAGGTTTCTGTGCCTCTCCGAGTATGTCCATGCACCTGTGAGGGAGCTGGAGGTGCTCCAACTCTATGACCTCAGGAGCCATGCTGCTAAGTTGAGAGTTTGAGGGCATGGATTTAGTGTTTCCCCCTGGTCTTGAGACAGCATGTTGTACGGGCAAGGCAGCTTCCTGGGAGGGTAGAGTGATATTGCCATGAGATGGGAGAACCAAAGCTGGCGGGCCCACATAGGGGCCACCAGAATCATTGCGACTGGTTGGTGGTGCATCTTGTGCACTATTCTGTTGAGCAAGGAAATCGGGGGGAAAAGTCTAGACAAATTTCCCGGACCATGTTATCCAAAGGCCGTTCCTCTAGGAGCAGTTCTGAGGGTACCTGGAGGCGCAATCTGTGCATTGGGCGTTCTCCAGAGTGGCGAATAAGTCGATCTCTGGGAAGCCCCATTCTGCGAAGACAGAGTACAATGTCCTGCTGTATCCGCCACTCGTGCTCTACGGCTAGGGTGAAGTCTTTGCTGAGTACATCTGCCAGAAGATTTGAGTTCCGCAGGAACATGGCATGAAAGGAGGAACATGTGTTGGAGAACCCACTTCCATATGTTCTGGGATAATCTGGACAGCCCTAGAGCATGAGTGCCCCCTTGTTTGTTTATTTATTGTTTGTTTATTTATAAGGCGCACCAAACCCAGAGGTAGCAGGGTTTGGTGAGCCCCCCACCACGCCGTCAGAGATGCTTTTCTGGCGAGAGTGGATTCTACTGCAGGGGTGGTGAAATGATTCCCCTGCAGAAGGTTTTCCCTTGACCACCACTGCAGAGACTGACCGAGGGCTGCCGAGACCACCACTAGATCGTGCCACTGGCCGCTGGACTGACACCATTGACTTGAGGGCCACTCTTGCATGGGGCGCATTGGTATGTTAATACATTGCCGTATATGTTTGGTATGTTAATACATGGCCGTAGTACTGTCCTTGAGGACTAGAACTGTTTTCCCCTGGATGTGTATCTGTAAGGCCTTCAGGGCCTTGAAGACTGCTAGCAGTTCCAACAGGTTGATGTGATTGGATGGTACCGCCTGTTGAAGGAGGTGAGCCCCCCACCACGCCGTCAGAGATGCTTTTCTGGCGAGAGTGGATTCTACTGCAGGGGTGGTGAAGTGACTCCCCTGCAGAAGGTTTTCCCTTGACAACCACTGCAGAAACTGAACGAGGGCTGCCAAGACAACCACTAGATCGTGCCACTGGCCGCTGGACTGACACCATTGACTTGAGGGCCACTCTTGCATGTGGCGCATGCACAGACAAGCGTAAGGAACTAGGTAGACACAGGAAGCCATCAGTCGCATGGCTTTGCATACGATCACCTGGTGGCTGGCTACATAGTGAGAAATCTGGAACAGCATGTTTTGGACCTTCTCCTTGGAGGGAAAGACAAGGCCGCCTTTGGTCCGGATTAGAGCCCCCAGAAACGGTTTGACTTGATTGGGGTTTAGACTGGATTTGTTCTCGTTGATGGAGAATCCTAGGTTGAAGAGGCGATCTACCATCTTCTGGGTATTTGTTTGGCATGTTCCGTAAGAATCCCGTTATGAGCCAGTCGTCGAGGTAAGGATAGACTGGGATGCACTGCCTGCGCAGGCGAGTAGCTACTACCGCCAGTACCTTCGTGAATACCCACGGTGCTGAGGTAATGCAGAAGGGGAGAACCTTGAACTGATAGTGGGTGTCCTCTATCATGAACCTGAAGTACTTTCTGTGCGCTGGCAACATTGAAATATGAAAGTATGCATCTTTCATGTCCAATGAGGCCATGTAATCCCCTGCTGCATGTAATCCCCCTGCTGCAGCAGGGGGATTACCTCCTGCAGTGTTGTCATCCTGAACTTTTGAGGTTCAGAAGGCGCTGTCAAAGTTTTTGGCGGTCCTGTGGGCGCTGTGCGCTTCTCAACTCTGTCGAAGAGGCCTTTGGGTTTTTGTGCTTGTGACATGTGGTGCGTGGGTGCCCTTGTCGCCAGTGCGTGATTTCCCCATAACGGTGTCAGTGGCCTGTCTGTCGGGGACGGGCATTTGGGAGCCTGAGGGCTCTGCTGATAAGTTGATGGCTTCCAATTCAGAGCAATGGCTGTTGACGGAGTCTGAAGCGACAGTGCCAACGGGGGAAAGGCTTTCGGCCTGCATAGCATACATAGGCCTCCCACCGTTTAGTCCATCTGTCTTTCAACGTTTTCAGTCGAAAGAGTTTACACGTGAGGGGTTTTGGGTACACTACACGTCACGTTAGGAATAGTTACAGTCACACCCATGTCGACGTCTGCTTTCGATCTTCGAAAGAAAGATGCAATACTCCACGATTTCCACTAGATGTTGGACTATATGCACAGCATGTGATTCTAAGCAGATTCACATGCATCAGAAACACATATTCCAACTGATCAGCAAATCAGCCATATATGCATAAATCCAGACATGCTAGAGACCTCTAGGCACGTCCTAAACCAATGTGCCGAAATGAGTATGAGGTATATGTGGGCACTGGGTAAATTTGTGAGCCGATATGGCTATTAAAACAGAGGCTTTTTGGAATTGTTTAAATACCGATATAGAGTCAGTTGAGATAGCATTATACCATCTTTGGTGTCAGTTCAAAGTTCAATTAAGTAAGTAAAGGAGGGCCATGTGGTATTGCAAGCATTTACATTTATTTTTAGTATCAGTATATTAATGCAGGACTAGGATGTTATTCAAATATTTAAACTGGTTGTAACGTTGAGATTTGTTTGGTGGTGGTGTTATTGTTATGATCTAATACTTGATTTCATGAGTATTTGGAAAAATGAAATGTTTTGTAAAAGTTCATTATTTGAGCTAAAAACAAATACATTATTATTATTGAGGCAGATAGAGGTAGGGTTAGGAGTATCTTAGAAGTGTAATGTATTTAAGGGTTAGGTATATTAATGAACAACAGTTTGGCCATAGTTTAGTAGGCCCTGGGAAGAGCAGACAGAAGCCATTATTAGTTGTTTGAAAGGCCAAAGCTCATAGTAGAATTGAAGTTTTGCTGACACTAGCAGAAACACTAGATCAGCTCACCAAGGGTGAAGAAGCCCACAGTATCTAATTAAGTGTAGTTTCTCATGGGAAGAGAACGGCAGCTGGACGCCAGGCGCAGTGCCACACAATAATTTGAAGAACACTGTTCTGGGTACCAAGAGCCTTGGCAGCGAGCACAATAGCAAAAGAGAATTAAATAAGAGAAATTCAATTTCACCAACGTGTCCTCCACAGCTTTTTCGACCTAGAGCTGGCACGAAGCAAGAGAGGAGACAGGGAGCGAACAGGTGCAGGGTGGCGAGGGAAGAGGGAAACCAATCAGAGGATCGGGATATGGTGTTCCAGGGGCTGTAACAATGTCCCCGACCTTGTTGCTGTTCACTCATATTTCCTTTGGATTGAACGGTGGGATGCTGTGGCTCGCGTTGTCTCTAACGAAGAGAGATTTATCAACTTGTATATTAGCGGATCCCAACCAATGGCATGCCAGAGTTTCTGCAGGTCAGCAGAAAATGATGTAATTGAGGTTAGGGACGCTTGAGGGTCATGACGTCATGAAGGGGTGTTCAGGGTGGTGCTCCAGGAATTTTTTTTTTCAGAACACGTAATGTATAAGATTGTATAGGGGTCCCGTGATGACCTACCAAATATGTATTGGCACATCCCCAAAATGATGCTAATATATGATTTTCTTGCATAAATATTGCAGCCCTTCTGGGCGGATTTGATAATGTTCTACGGGTCAGTTCCACAGAGCTGTTTGTTCTAAAAGTCGACTGTTCAATACAGCTGTGTTCTTTTGGATTACTTTAGCATTCATCCTAGCTCACCACTGGAGACACCTGGTCTACACTGGGCTGGTCACTAGTCTCCCGTTTTTTCCCCTTTTTCTTACAGGGTAGCCCAAGGCTCTGTCCTAGACCCATTACTATTCTCTCTTTATACTACTCCTCATGATTCTATTATCTCTTCTTTTGGATTTTCACATCTTTACACTAACAACTTACAGATTCTCCTATCGTTCTTCTTTCTCTGACTCGGTCCACTCCACTATCACGGCCTGTTTGCTCTCTATCCAATTCTAGATGTCTAACCACTACTTTCACCTAAAAACCTCAAACTGATATTCCTTTCTTCCCTGTTGCTCCTTATATCTCACTCCATCTCATTTCATTTCCCTCTTCTACACTTCCTATGCCTACCACTGCTTGTTATCTTTGACTCTTTTCCTTTCATTCACTTCTTAAATCTCCACCACTTCATGGCCCTGCCACTTTCAACTCTTTAATATCTGAAAGGATGCTATGTTTCTTACATTAGATGCTTATTTCTTCTTTAGTGTTCTATCGTCTGTTTTATTGCTCTACTCATCTCATCAGTCTCCCTACCTATCAGTACGCCCCTCTTTGATCTATCGCTCCTCAGTTCGTGTGGACTTTCTTCCAGGACTCCATCCATTTCCTTGGCTTTACATTGTCTACGGTGGTTATCTTTTTAGTCGCGCCTTCTTTTTAATTTGTTATGCATCATTTTTAAATGCCTTCACGGCTTAGTGTCTCCTTATCTCCATTTTCTCATCTCATTATATTCTCTCCCTCCCCTCGCACTCTTCGTTATCAGTATCTTCTTTTCTCATCTGTTCCTCAACCTCCATGCGTGCCCTCCGACTTTCGTTCTTTTTACCTACTTGCAACCAAGCACTAGCATGCTCCCCCTCTTTCTCTCCACTCTTTACCTTCACGGGGCCTTTCCAAATCTCGTCTTAATGACCATTTCCTGTCTGCTTGAATTGTTCAGTTGATACTCTTCATATTTTGTACAACGTTCTTTTCCCTTAAAATCGCATAAGTATTAAGTGTTATAAAAATAAAAACAGTAATAACTCTGCAATGACTAGCAACAAGGGCACATTCTGAGCCCTGTCCTACGGGACAACTCCGTACGCACATATCACTGACCTACCGTGTAACTCTCGACTCTTACACTAGGCAATACTTGAAGCAGATTACCAGCAGGACTTTCTTCCACCCTAACATGTTTCAGGTTGCAGAAATTATTACCCACCAGCCAAGGGTCACTTTTCTGGGCAGGAACCTACTAAAGGCCCGTGGGTCTCTTCTGTTGATGTGAGTTTACCACAGGCTTTAGGGTATCCTCCGATTGTGACTGTCACAAGAGTTTCTGCTTTAAGACCTGTGACGAATGGCAGGAATCTGCCCCTTCTCCCCAGGGAAACCCCCCCCACATCCCCACCCGTGAGGCTAGGGAGGTGAGCCCCACAACAAACCTCCCTAGGGGTTGAGGTAAGTGGAATCTCACCGGGAAAGACTCTCCCTTTGCGAACAAGGACCCCCATTCCTGTGAGGAACTCCCTAGACAACCTTCCAACAGTACTTCTTCAAACTGATCCAGTAAAGAAGTATGTGAAGAAAATTCCAGTATGTGTTCTTGTCCGCATGAAACTGTGACTAGTCCTTTAAAAGGAGTAATCACCTTTTACTGGAATGAGGTGGATGACCTGTGGAGGAGAAAAGAAGACGAAACAGAGAGAAAGGAATACGGAACTGCAGCAGGGAAGTCCTACAGCTATGCAATATACAAGGGGAGGAGACTGGCAAAAGAGAGAGGAGGCCTGCGAGTTACGAATCGTTGAGCTCGCTTACACGGAGGAGAGGCTGGACGTACGGTGTCATCTGACTGTGAGAAAGCAAACAGCAGAAGTAGACACGTAGTGTCTGGGAAACAAAAAGGAGCAAGAGACCAAGTCGGCCGCCCAGCATCCCAATCCAGAGGCAGCAGAGTGGTGGCATGACCACAACAGACCCGTGGTGGACCAGCGTTCCCTTAAACCACGCCGATACAACTCCGCTACAACAGATGCAGAACCTACCGGTAGATGAAATACCTAAGAGCCAGGAACAAGAGAGGCCAACCTGACAAACCGGAGCGAAGATCTCCCGCAAATAATAAACCCGATGACATTATCTCTTACGACTGCAGGTAACAGGGAAAACGGGAGACCCCGGTAAGGGGAAAGAGAATCATTATTGGTATGCTCATACTCGTCCCAGTCAAGATAAAACATTGGCATTTAATGGATAGTGCACATAACAGTGCCAGTCTTGGAGAAGAAATTAGCACGCTGCAATGTAAAAGAGTAAACAGTATTGGAATGTTCATACTGTATCAGACAAGATAAGAACGTCTAATTAAATTGGAGAAACTGTTAGAAGAACTCCTAGAAGCCTATGGAGACACTGGAAGTTACATCAACCACGATATACTCAGTGGAATCCAAGATGGCGGCTCCTTGATAACATCTCTATCTATCTATCTAACTAACTATCCACTAACAATACAGGTCTAGTCTTTTTCTTCCACTTTGTCCGTCTTCTCTGTCTACCAATTGTTCATACTTATTCCCCGCGAACAAACTGGTAACTGCGTTGCTACTCTGTCCTCCCTCTTCCCTCCTCCTTTTCCCTTCCTTCGTTGATTACCGTTCCTTCAGTTTTTTCCATTTCCTTTCTTCCCGCTCCCGACTATTCCGCTCGGAGCCTGTCGCCTATTAGCCGTCCTCGGCACGGTTTTCTGCTCTCTGTCTTTTCCGCCGCTCTTGGCATCCTTTCCCCCCGTTTCCTTTTCGCCGTCGCTTGTGGCCTCTGTTTTTTCCAGCCGTTCGCGGCTATTTCTAGCGCTTACCTTTTCTGCTGCCCTCGGCATTTCTTTTTCTCGGCTTCGGTAGCCTCCGCTTGCAGCTTCTGTTTTCAGCCGCTCGCGGCTTTTTTCTGCGCTTACCTTTCCTCTATCTCCGCTTTGACTTACCTAAACATTCTTTTTCACGACTCCAGCTGTCCTCGCTCTCCTTTCATTCTTCTGTCTTTCCTCTGTCTCTTTATTCTGCTGCTCCATTCCTTTCCTTCTTGCTACAGCCGTCCACGTATTCTACTGCATTCAAGAATCTTCAGTCATTTCGCACCGATTGGATTGGAATCTTCTTCATCCTACCTGACACTACAGACATTGTGCATCTGATCCTCCTCTACACCTGCATAGTCTGGGTTTTCTTCCCCGAGAGGGATTCCCAGGGGGCGGCCCCCTGGGGAGCACAGAGCACAGATTATCTGGCCTCTGGACCTCTGGGGGGACACGTCTTACCTCTTCACATCAGATCTTGGATTCCGAAGAGCCGCGAGTACCCGTGAGTACCAAAGTTGTAAGAGGTTGTAAGAGATAGCAACGCCTATAAAAATAGAAGCATGGATCAACAAATCCAGCAGTTGATGGCTGCGGTGCAGACTTTGAATACAGAAATGCAGGGATTACGGAATGAAAACACCCTGCTCCGCCAAATGGCAAATACAAGGACTGAATTACCTCCAGGACCCTTACCTATGGGAAAATATGAAGGCAACCCCAGGAAGCTTAAAGAATTCATAGATTCATGTACAGTACAATTTACGCTGAAACCGGGATTTTTTCCTACAGAACGGTCCAAGGTTAGTTTTATTATCTCTAACCTCTCTGGTAATGCTCTAGCTTGGGCTACTCCCTTAGTCACCACTAAGAATCAACTCTTAGACTCTTTGGCAGGGTTTCTCAATAGTCTACACGCCATGTTTGGTCGCAGAGAATTAGTGGTTACAGCCCAGGAAAACCTTCTTGATTTAAAGCAAGGAACCATGGAACTAATGTCTTTTATAACACAATTCAAGCACTTGGCTAACGAGACAGCATGGTCCGATGATGCCCTCTTAACCATATTCAGAAGAAATGTTAACGAGGAATTAAAGGACGAGTTATCTCATGTTCCCCGCCCACATAATCTTGCAGAGATGATCACTCTTGTTCTTCAAATGGATTATCGCATCCAAGAACGAAATTCGGAGAGAAGGAAAGGAAAGGCAAAAGGAATACCATCTTCTCTTAGAAGCGATACACTCAAGACATCCCGTTCCACCGAAGATGAACCTATGGAAATAGGCACTACTGGAGGCCCTCTTACAACTGAAGAGAGGAACAGGAGACGTACTCTGGGGTTGTGCATGTATTGCGGATCTGACAAACATGTACTTAAAGACTGTAACCTGGTTCCTCCATGGCGCTCGGGAAACGCATCCATCCGTTCATAAGGGGAACCGTGAACGGGTCCATTTTGAAGCGTTCCCTCAAATGCGTAACTAATGCCCCGCAAATGGTAGTGTTACCGTTAACCATCCAATTCCAGGACACTATAATCGAAAAGGTACCAGCACTGGTGGATTGTGGTGCGGCAGGTCTTTTTATGGACCTTGATTGGGCATACAAACATAAGATACCCCATCTATACAAGACCACCGCTATACCAGTGGAAGGAGTAGACGGAGAACCACTGTCCTCAGGCTTCATCAAAGAAAATACTTCGGTCCTTACGATGAAGATAAACACTCATCAAGAAGAGGTGATCTATGCTCTTATCAAGGCCGCACATTATCCTATTATCCTAGGAATTCCTTGGTTATCAAAACATAACCCCTATATCAACTGGAAGGCCGGAACTATGTTTTTGGGATCGGAGTACTG
This sequence comes from Ambystoma mexicanum, assembly GCF_040938575.1. Lineage (NCBI taxonomy): Eukaryota > Metazoa > Chordata > Amphibia > Caudata > Ambystomatidae > Ambystoma > Ambystoma mexicanum. The sequence goes on along the minus strand of NC_090923.1, from coordinate 474,691,365 downwards.
CATTGCAACATGCTTACCCCACTGTGACACTGGCCTACATATCTCCCAATCTCAAGTGGCACTACAGAATTCCTCTTCTGTAGTACTGAATCTAAATCTGCTGCCTGAGAGCTATCATAAATTTCACAGAGTCTTTTCCAACGAGGAATTCAAGGAGTTGCCTCCCCACAGACGAGATGACTGCGCCATTGAGTTGTTACCAGATGCTCAAATTCCATTTGGAAGAATGTATACTCTTTCTAACCCAGAAAAGGAAGCCTTAAGGGAATATTTTCAAACCAATGTACGCAATGGATTGATAACCGAATCCAAAAGTCCAGCAGGGGCTTCCGTATTCTTTATACCAAAGAAGGATTGCAAAGAACTTCGACCCTGTATAGACTATAGAGGTTTAAACAAGGTCACTTGATATGATATGATATGGCATTTGTAACGCGCCTATACACAAGCGTTTAAAGGCGCGACGAGGCAGGGAGGGGGGAACAAGGGGAAGACAGACAGCGATCCTACTAGGCCAGGTGTCATTCAGACCGCGCAAGTGCAGGGGTAGGGGGAAGGGAAAAAGTGCAAGGGGCGGGGGGCGGGGGGGAGTGCAGTACAAGTAGTAGAATAGAAATAAAATAATAAATAAATAGGGCCAGCTGGTGGCAAGTGCAAGGTAAGTGCAGACAAGTGCTGAGGGGGGGGGGGGGGCTGAAGTGATACAGAGACAGTCCCGCAGTGCAGGGGTTGCCAGGGAGGCAGTGCAAGTGAAGAGTGACTGGGCCCAGGACCGAGGTCGGTGAGAGTGGCCCAGTTGCAGAATCAGTGCAGTTTTGGTGAAGAATTTAGCAGGGGAGAGGGAGAGAGAACGCAGAAGTGAAGAGGAAGGTTTTAAGGTGCTTCCGGAACCGGGGATGGTTCTCCTCAAGTTTCAGGGAGGCTGTTCCAGAGGGAGGCACCTGCCGCGGAGAGAGATCTACCCCCAGCTCGTTGCTTCGAGAAGCGGCTGACCCTGAGGGAGTTGGAGACGGATGAGCGTAGGGCTCGGGAAGGAAGATATTTAGGAAGAGAGAGTTGAAGGTATTTAGGCCCCAGGCCCCAGAAGGCCTTGTGGACAATGCAGAGGGTTTTGAACTTAATCCTCGCAGCCACTGGGAGCCAGTGTAGAGATTTCAGTCCTGGAGAGATACGGTCCCTGGGCTTGAGGCCAAGGACAAGTCTCGCAGTTCTGTTCTGGATGAGTTGCAGAGGGCGGAGAGTGGAGGCAGGCAGATTAAGATAGAGGCTGTTACAGTAGTCCAGCTTCGAGAGAACCAGGGCTCGGGAGACAGTGAGCTTCTGGGGGAAGGAGAGGAAGGGAAGAATACCTCTGAGGAGGTGCAGCTGGTAATGTGACTTCTTAGAGACGTCAGATATATGAGGAGAGAAGGAGAGTGTGGAGTCGAAGATGACCCCGAGGTTTTTTGCCTTGCAGGTAGGAGCAGGAAGAGGGCCAAGAGAGGCCGGCCAGAGAGCTGCAGGGAAGGAGGGAGTGGGTGTGCCGATGAGTAGGATCTCAGTCTTACTAGCATTAAGGCAGAGGTCATTGGCAGCACACCAATCCTGGATAGCAGACAGACAGTCAGAGATGAGGGAGGGAGAGGAGGAGGCCGCCGAGGGTAGCCTGAAAATGAGCTGGGTATCGTCCGCATAGCACTGAAAGTTGGGGCAGAGGGCGGCGATGCGGTGGGCAAGGAGTGCCAGATACTGGTTGAAAAGCCAAGGAGAGAGATTAGATCCCTGGGGAACGCCACAGGTGGAGAAAAAAATGTCAGAGAGGAAGGACCCAAGTTGGACCTGGGAGGGTCAATTGGAAAGGAAAGAGGTCAGCCACGCCAGAGCCTGACCAGTGATACCCAGGTTATCACGGAGACGGTTGAGCAGGATGGCATGGTTGACAGTGTCAAAGGCAGAAGAGAGATCGAGCAGAATGAGAACACACGGAGTGTTGGAGTCGAGGTTTAAGAGCAGGTCCTCACGGATGTTCAGGAGAGCAGTTTCTGTGCTTCTGGCCGCTCTGAAGCCAGATTGATGGTCATGGAGAATGTCAACAGCTTCAGCATGGAGGTTAAGCTGGGAGATGGCCAGTTTCTCCAGGAGCTTGCCCAGGAAGGGAGTGATGGAGATTGGGCGATAGTTAGCCGGACAGGAGGGGTCGGCAGAGGGTTTCTTAAGGAGAGGGTGCACAAGGGAGTGCTTGAGGGGGGATGGGAAGACTCCAGAGGCGAAGGAGTGGTTGCAAAAGTCAGCCAGGGCAGGAGCCAGGGAGTCGATGTGGTCCTTGATAGTTTTGGAGGAACAGGGGTGAGTCTGTTTGGACGATACTTTCATAGATCGGACTTGTCTGGAAACCTCGTCAGCAGAAAAAAGGGGAAAGGCAGAGAAGGAGGGAGGAGGGGTGGCTGCAGAAGGGCCAGAGGAGGAGCAGGGAAGAGAGGGGGGGAGGTGATAGGAGGAGAGTGAGGACAGGATGTCCTGAGTTTTAGAGATGAAGTGGGAGGCCAGTGCAGTGCATAGGGCCTGGGAGGGGACAGGAGAGGTAGATACTGCAGCAGGGTTGGCAAGCTCCTTGCAGATTTTAAAGAGTTCAGCCGAGTTGTTAGATGCCGCAGAGATGCGGGCTTGGATAAGGGCTCTCTTCTTGGTGAGAACAGAGAGACGGTATTGCCTTTGGAGTAGGCGGCAGGCCAGTTTGTCAGAGGATGAACATGAAGCACGCCATTTCCTCTCTGCCACCCTGCACTTGCGTTTTAGGGTGACGAGATCCGAATCATACCAGGAGTTACATTTGGCTTTGGGCTTCAGGCGGATTTTCATGACAGGGGCAAGGATATCAAGAGTATCAGATATAGCAGAGTGGAGCAAGGAGAGGGCTGTGTCAGGGTGGGAGTCAGCCGAAGGGGGAGGGGGAGGAGAGAAGGTGGCAGCGAAAGCCGCAACTGACACGCGCTTCACGGGTCGGATGACCGAGAAGGTGGGTGGCAATGATGAGGGTGGCTTTGCCTGTGGGGTAGGGAGGGTGAGGTGGGAGGATAGGAGAAAGTGATCACTCCAGGAGAGAGGAGTGAAGAGAGGGACAGAGAGGGGAAGGTCAGAAGAGATCAGAGCATTAAGAGTGTGCCCTGCAGAATGAGTAGGCCCAGACGGGAGAATAGAGAGTGAGAGAGAGTCGCAGAGGTCACGAAAGAGTCCAGTGGGGGGACAGGAGGCATCTAGGTGGATGTTGAAGTCACCAAGAAAGAGGAGTTGAGTGGTAGAGGACAGGAGTGAGGAGGAGAGGTCAGCCCACTCAGAGAGGAAGGAGGAAATTTGACCAGGTGGCCGATAGATAGTAGCCACGGTAAGGGAATGGCTAGGGGAGAGAGAGAGTCGGCAGACAAGACATTCAAAAGAGGAGTAGGTCTGCGTAGGAGTGACAGTGGCAGGAATCCACTCAGGGAAGATAAGGGCTACCCCCCCTGCACGGTTGGGTCTGGGCAGGGAGAGGATCTTGTAGCCATCATGTAGGAGTGTGTCAAAGCTGGTGACAGAGCTGGCCGTGAACCATGTCTCAGTAAGACCGAGGACGTCAAGGTCCAGTTCCTCAAGAAGGTGACAGATATCAGAGGAATGCCTGAGGCAGAGCGAGCGTTGAGTGTGGCAATGTGGAGAAGGTTGCCATCCTTGAAGGATTTCCGGGGAGGGGTACAGATCAGAAGTACGCCCTGCGGAGGTATAGAAGAGGGAGGTGAAGAAGGAGCAAGAGAGGGGGCAAGGAGGGAGGGTAGAGGCAAGGTAGCCGAGGACAGATGAGGGGGGACAGCAGGAGAGGAAAGGAAGTTGATGAGGCGTGGGAAGCGTCTATCAAAGAGGTGAAGGTTGGCCTGAGGACCTTGGACCAGGACAGTCCCATTAGTGTAGACATTAATGATGGCCTTAGAGGAGAGGAAGGAGGCCAAGAGGACATCCCAACGGGTGTCACCATTAATGGCAGAAGAGGAGAAAGGAGAGAGCACAGAGACCATATGAAGGGTCCATAGGTCAGGCGAGGGCACGAAAAAGAGGATGTCGGTAAGAGTTTCCTTGGAGCAGGCACTAGTGTAGGTGTCAGCGATAGGGAGGCCTGGGTTGGAGACCAGGATGTCCTTTTTAAACTTTTTCCTACCAGATTTAGTGAGGAGAGCAGGATAGTCAATAGAGAAGCAGTTAGAGAAGATGGCGGAGATAGAGAGCACCATGGAGAAGGGGGAAAAAGGGGGGGGGAGACAGACGAAGCAAGAGCACGCAGGCAGGAAGTGAGCGGCACGCCCAGGTTTACCACATATAGGCAGTGAGTGTGTATTAGGTACAAATGCCACCTAAGTGTGAGAATCCTGCGAGGGGGAAAAAAACAAGTTTACCACATTTAGACAGTGAGTGCGTATTAGGTACAAATGCCACCTAAGTTTGAGAATCCTGCGAGGGGGAAAAAAACAAGTTTACCACATTTAGACAGTGAGTGCCTATTAGGTACAAATGTGTCATGATCTCTGCTTCCAAAAGGTCAGGGTTTTCCCAACTCCCTTGGAAGCAGATCCATAACCCAGGTTCCGAGTGCCAACCAGTCCCAATTGGGACCTTTTGGACCCAGTCCTGGCGCCAGTGGCACCAGGCTCATAAATATGCCCAGTCCCAGCGCTGGAAGCGCCGGGCTCATAATGCTTGGGTGGACTTACCTGCAGCAGACCATGCTGCTTACTTGCCTGCCAGTTGAGCCTCTGATCCTCTTCTGTTTGGAACTACTTTTCCTGTTGGGTGGGGCAGGAGCCACTCCCTAGATTCAGAACACTGGAACTCTTCTGGAAAGCAGGAACTCTTTTCTTACCTAGGCGTGGCTGTGGAAGGAGACACCTAAGCACTACAGGAGGCTATTTAAACCACACCCGATGGATGAATCTTGCTTTGCGTTATTCTGCATCCTCTGCAGAAGAACGCTCATCGTGTCTTCTGCATCTGATCCTGGGCCTAAGGAAAAAGGCTTACCATCCTGAATCCAGTCTTCAGCAACACCTATAAAGACAAGAAAGAACAGGTTAGCATTACGGTCTTCAGTGACAGCTCTTCACTTACCTGGTCCATTGGCTGTCACCAACGCCTCGCGCTGCATTCCGGCATCTGAAAGACAAAGGCTTACCTACTCTTCGTGCGCTCCGGAGGTCTTCACACTGCATTCCGGCATCTGAAAGACAAAAGCTTACCAACTCTTCGCACGCTCCGGAGGCCTTCGGCGCTGCATCCCGCATCTGAAAGACAAAACAAGGTGCGTTTAAAGACATTGGGGAACTTTAATACTCACGTGCCATTACTCCTTTCCACATCTAACCCAGTGGGTATTCCGGCACCCTGCAGCCGCTCCGAACTTGTACCTGCAAAATAAAAAGACAGTTAGAGCGCATCGTGAAGCAGGCAACAAGCGCTTACTTACGTGCTTCCAGGTGCTTCTATTCATCACACGGGCTCCATCTTCAACTCACTTCAGCCCGTCATCCGCCATCGCCGGAACCCTGCAAAACAAGAAACAGCATTACTAAAGACTTTAAAGACATTAGAATTACTCGAAACTTACCGTTCGTGCAGTAAACGACGGACAGCAGTCCTCTGAAGTCAAGAGGCCTGCTCCCCTTATCCAGTGAAGAAACTGGTTACAGCACCCTGCCCCGAGGCAGATGGAGAGCACAGCGTTCACTTACCTAAGGTGAGAGCGTTAACCTTTGGGGTTCTACAGGAGAAGAGAAAGGGAAGAAGAGAGACATTCAATAACCCAGTTCCTTAATCCCATATTTTCTATCTGCAGACATCTTACCCTTCGAGTCAGACATACAGTGCACAGAGGTCCAGCCCAAAGAGCCAGCCGTGTGTTACACATCACCTTTGAAGATACGGTATACGCCCAGTCAAGACCGGCGCCTCTACGGGAATCAGGTGAGCGTTACAAAATGCCACCTAAGTTTGAGAATCCTGCGAGGGGGAAAAAACCAAGTTTACCACATTTAGACAGTGAGTGCGTATTAGGTACAAATGCCACCTAAGTTTGAGAATCCCTTGAGGGGGAAAAAACCAAGTTTACCACATTTAGACAGTGAGTGCGTATTAGGTACAAATGCCACCTAAGTTTGAGAATCCTGCGAGGGGGAAAAAACCAAGTTTACCACATTTAGACAGTGAGTGCGTATTAGGTACAAATGCCACCTAAGTTTGAGAATCCTGCAAGGGGGAAAAAAACAAGTTTACCACAACTATGGGACACGAGAAGGTGGCGAGAGAGTCCAGGCGCCTGGCGTCCCCTGCGGACACCTGCAGACACACAGGGAGCTGCAACCGTAGGAGCCGCCCTTTGCCCAATGGGCCCTTAGCCGGGGGCTGCCGGGCAGGGGGGCTGCCCAGGAAGGGGAAGGATATAGGTGGAGGGAGGAGGGGAAGGGGAGGCGGGTAAGGGCGGGCAGGAAGGCGGGAAGGGAGACCAGGACCAGGAAGTGGGGGGGGGGGAGCAGGCAACACACAACGCGCGCTCAGAGCGCGAATGCCAAGTAAACAAAAACAATTAGGCGAGACAGATACCCCTTACCTCTTACAGAGACAGATACCCCTTACCTCTTATCCAAGACATCCTCGAAGCAGTCAGGGGTGCTTCAGTCGTTTCGAAACTGGATTTACGTGGTGTGTACCATTTGATTCGGATAAAAAGCGGAGACGAATAGAAAACCGCGTTCCGCACACCATTTGGCCACTACGAGTATCGTGTGATGCCCTTTGGATTAGCGAACGCTCCTTCAGTTTTTCAGAGGTTCGTTGACCATTTGTTTTCTGATTTACTCCTCCATTCCTTAATCGTCTACTTAGACCATGTATTGATATTTTCCAAAAATCTACAAGAACATGTAGGCCATGTTTCCGAGGTACTCCACCGTTTACAGGACAATCACCTGTTTGCTAAATTGGAGAAATGTTCGTATCATCAAACTAGTATCCCCTATTTGGGTTTTATCCTCTCTGCGGAAGGGGCTTCCATGGATCCACGAAAAGTACATGCCATACTGCAATGGAAGGCTGCTCAAGGGGTAAAGGAGCTCCAAAGATTCCTGGGATTCTCGAACTTTTATCGCAGATATATCCCTGACTTCTCAAAAACCATCAAACCTTTGACCACTCTTCTTCAAAAGGGCAAGAAATATATATGGACTACCGAAACACAACAAGCCTTCGGCAAACTTAAGACTGCCTTTTCTACTGCACCTATCCTGAGATTACCAGATCAAACAAGACCATTTGTTCTCGAAACTGATGCCTCACATTCAGCTATTGGGGGAGTGTTAAAACAGGCCTCATTGTCTGGCTTTGAACACCCCATAGCATACATGTCAAAGACCTTACTTCCTTCAGAACAAAACTACACAGTCCTTTAGAAGGAACTACTCGCTATTAAGAAGGCATGCCAAGAATGGAGACAGGAGCAAGACATCCTATCACCATCACAACTGACCATAGTAATCTGAAGGTACTCCAAAACTATGAATGTCAGAACAGTCGCCAAGCCCGCTGGGCCTACTTCTTTTCCTCCTTTGACTTCATCATTACTCACATTCCTGGAACCAACAATCAATTGGCGGATGCCTTATCCCGGAGTCTACAAACAGAAGAAACCCACATTCAAGAGAAGATATTACCTCAAGCCACTTTTATCTTTTTGGTATCCACCTTTCTTCAGGACATCTGCAAACAGCTCCATGGAATCAATGAAATGGATATCCAAAAGTACCAACTCCAGAAAGAACAAGGATTGTACTACCACAACACAGAGCTTTACGTGCCTACTGAGTCCCTCAGAAAACAGGTATTATACATGTGTCACGACCACAAAATCGCAGGACATAGGGGAATAGCCAACACCCTCAAACTGGTAAATCGACATTTCTGGTGGCCATCTGTTTCTTCGGACGTAAGAGACTACGTTACAGCATGTCCTGTATGTCTTCAAGAAAAGACACCAAGAAGACTACCTATAGGGAAGTTAGTTCAACCTCCCATTCCTAATCAACCTCGGGAAAGGATTTCAACTGACTTTATTGTGGAATTGCCTCCTTCCAATCGCAACACCACCATTATGGTGACCATTGATTCACTGACTAAAATGGCACATTTCATTCCCATGGTTAAACTTCCAACGGCTGCCCAGATGGCATCATGCTTCCTACAGACTATCTTTCGTTTACATGGCTTACCAAAGAACATCATCTCTGACAGAGGGCCACAATACATTTCCGCCTTTTGGAAGAATCTTTGCCAAGCTTTAGGCATACACTGGAATCTTACCTCAGGTTACCATTCACAAGCCAATAGTCAAACCGAAAGATTAAATCAATCATTAGAACAATATCTCAGATGCTTTGTATCCGCTACACAGGATAACTGGAATGAGCTATTACCATATGCTGAAATTGCTTACAACAATTCTCAACATTTCGCCATCAAGATGTCCCCATTCTACTGTAACTATGGGTTCCATCCTGTGGTTGTACCCATCACAGCCTCTTGGATAACAAACTCCCCCTCTGTAGAGGAGTGGGTGGCACACATTCAATCTGGACATAACATCGCTCGTACCATCCTGAAAGACACTCAACAGAGCACCAAGGTCCAAGCGGATAAAAGAAGATCCCAAGAAACAACGTACAAACAAGGGGATCTCGTATGTTTGTCATCTCGTTATTTACCTAAAAGATTGATACCCTCCAAACTATCTCCCAAATTCTTTGGTCCTTTTCAGGTACTCAAAGCTATTGGAAAGGTATCATATCAGATACAATTACCACCTTCTTGGTCGCGGATACACAATCTATTCCATGTCTCCCAACTAAAGACTCATGTATCTGACAGATTCTGCAGACAAGGAGTGACAGCACCCCCTCCTATTGATACACCAGAAGGACCAGAATATGAAGTTTCCGCCATAGCTGATTCCAGGTATCACAGAGGTACCCTACAATACTTGGTTGATTGGAAGGGGTACGGTCCATCTGATAGAACCTGGGAACCAGCATCCGCAGTTCATGCACCTGCTTTGGTGAGGAAATTCCATCGATTCCATCCCTGGAAACCCGGTCCTTTCCCCCCACGGGGAGGGCATACTGTTACAAGAACTCCTAGAAGCCTATGGAGACACTGGAAGTTACATCAACCACGATATACTCAGTGGAATCCAAGATGGCGGCTCCTTGATAACATCTCTATCCACCAACAACACAGGTCTAGTCTTTTTCTTCCACTTTGTCCGTCTTCTCTTTCTACCAATTGTTCGTACTTATTCCCCGCGAACAAACTGGTAACTGCGTTGCTACTCTGTTCGCATTGCTCCCTTGTTGTTGCTCACTCTTATCTCTTGGTACCTGCTCCCACTCAGACCTCCTGAGTCCTCCCTCTTCCCTCCTCCTTTTCCCTTCCTTCGTTTATTACCGTTCCTTCAGTTTTTTCCATTTCCTTTCTTCCCGCTCCCAACTATTCCGCTCGGAGCCTGTCGCCTATTAGCCGTCCTCGGCACGGTTTTCTGCTCTCTGTCTTTTCCGCCGCTCTTGGCATCCTTTCCCTCCGTTTCCTTTTTGCCGTTGCTTGTGGCCTCTGTTTTTTCCAGCCGCTTGCGGCTATTTCTAGCGCTTACCTTTTCTGCCGCCCTCGGCATTTCTTTTCCTCGGCTTCGGTAGCCTCCGCTTGCAGCTTCTGTTTTCAGCCGCTCGCGGCTTTTTTCTGCGCTTACCTTTCCTCTATCTTCGCTTTGACTTACCTAAACATTCTTCTTCACGACTCCAGCTGTCCTTTCTCTCCTTTCATTCTTCCGTCTTTCCTCTGTCTCTTTATTCTGCTGCCCCATTCCTTTCCTTCTTGCTACAGCCGTCCACGTATTCTACTGGATTCAAGAATCTTCAGTCATTTCGCACCGATTGGATTGGAATCTTCTTCATCCTTCTATCTGACACTACGGACATTGTGCATCTGATCCTCTGGGGAGCACAGAGCACAGATAATCTGGCCCTCCGGGGGGACGCTTCTTACCTCTTCACGTCAGATCTTGGATTCCAAAGAGCCGCGAGTACCCCGTCTGAGTACCAAAGTTGTAAGAGGTTGTAAGAGAAACATAACAGAAAAGAAAAGCCTGAGGATAAGGTTGAAGTTGAAACAGAGAATAGAGGGAAAGATACGTTTTAGAGAAAAACCAAAAACTGAACTACATACCAAAGACTGGAGAGCCCGAGGATAGAGTATTGGACTTTACCTTGGCAAGAGAGAAGAATGAGAAAGGAACAGAGGATTATTATGAAAGAAAGAAGACACTAGTTAAATAAACCTGTAAACAAACTGTACAAGTTGATAAAAACAGACACCAGGAACTACTTGAAGATAGTTTATAGAAGTGAACCTTATGAGAAACTAGTCCTCAGGAGAAGGGAGACATTCTCTGGTGCTTAGTTATTATAATAGTGGTAGGGTCAGAACGGGTTAGTTCGGACGGTGGACAGATTCGGTTAAGAATTTCGGTGACAACCGACGAGCACCGTAGCTAGTTTTATTAGGTAGGGAAACCCCATAGCATAGGGAAAGATAGACATATACTATTCAGCTATATGAATTATCAGAGTCCAGGTCCTTCGGACTTGCCACCGACCTCAGGGTTCTCCCTGGGTCTGAATATGTGTCTCCAAGCAGACTGTCAAACTCCTTCCCAGTGGTATTTGGTTACTTCACAAATCCAAGGTTCTCTTCTAGGTCTGGGCATATGGTGTCCAACCAGCTGACAGCTCTAGCCAGGGTCTGGGCTAAAGCACTCAGTGGGCATCTAGCATCAAGTGCCCCTTGTTTAATCTGGATTAAGCATTTGGCCAGCTGGCTCTGTCACATGCGTTTGTATCCTGTTCGTCGCTCTGCAAACACACAGACTCTCTCGAGCACCATACTAACTTATATAGAATACAAGTGTTTCTGCTACTTTGTTATACTGTTTTAGTGGTTCAAAGGCCTCAATATTGGTAGGTATTAGCTGGGCTATTTCCCCATTACATCTGTATTTTGATTTTCTATCGCTTAATAGCCTCACCTTATTTTCATGCGTTTCCCCTCTTTTCTTCACTCTGTTCACATGCTGTGCATTATCCAATTTGTTAGGGTCGCTAATATTGATCAAATTAATAGTGCACGTGCAGACAGAGGGCACAAAAGCACCAGCTACCATCTTGGGGTCAGACCAGACCAATATGGCAGCCAAGCGGTCCCACAGCTAGGCCCTCTGTGCTGCTAGTAAACATTGCCTCACCCTGAAGCATTTGTGTCCCACTTGCACAGTAATGTTTGCAAGTCCACCTTCCCAATGAACTCCTGTCTACATTCCATCTCTGGATTTCCCTGACTTTGGGGCACATGTTGCTGTACTTCAACGCCAGAAGACTTGCAGACTACGCTCAGGAAGTGTGGTATGGTTGCGGCTTCCATGGTATCTTTCCGAAACACACTCCCATTAGGTGATAAAATGGATTTCAGATCCCTGAGACTCCCCCACGATCCAAGCCCCCCTCCCATTCTGCACCCCCCCAACCCCCCGAGCCTTGGGTCTGGCCATTTGGGTACCTCTCTCGTCTCCAGAAATAAAAAACCTTATGATGAGCCCTAGAGATATCAGTGTATCAGCCACTTTTTCTCAATAAAAAAGGCACATATTTCCAACAAAGAAAAAATATACTCCCCCAAAAAACAGGAAACAGACACATAGGAACCTATCCCATCCCATCCCTCAGTGTTCACCAATGCATGCCAATCAGTGTGTCCAGTAGTGCCATATGAAGAAGCTACACCTTTATTATCGCCTGATCTGAGAAAGTAAAAAGGTATAAGAATGATTTATTACACAACATGTGTTTTATATTAACTCGTACAAAATACTCCCACTGGGAATGGGATTCGCTTTTTAACTCCTTAAAAAAATGTTACCCAGAACTTTTAAAAAATAGGGAGTAAAATACTCCCACTTCTAAATCTTATCTGGAACACTGCTTCTGATAAAATATTGGCGGGCTCCCCTTATAAAGGTGGCTGCTCAGGTCTGGACACAGACAAAAATATGAGGTTGAATAGGGTCTGATGGCTCATCAGTATACTAGCTCCACGGGTCGCATCACATAGTGGCTGGCTTCTCCTGGTCCCCCAGTTCCTCTACACAAACCTCCCCAGATGTGACCGCCGCCTTACACTTCGCTTTGCTTATGGTCCCACGTGGTAAGAAACACTATGTCCAAGGCAAGAATGTGTTGGTAGATGACGTTCGGGTACATAAACTTGCTGTGTTGAGGTTGGTGCTGGGGGGGATAAAAGTGAAAATAGCAGCCTTTTCAAACTAATTTTCAGTATTTGCATCTATTAGCGGTTGCGCACATTTTGATTGGAGGTTAGGGAGCGGTTAAGCAGTTTGTTGGTAGTTGCGTAACTGGAAAGCAGTGCAGTTAGGTGCAAGTTTGTGGAGTGGATATAATGGCAAACTATTTGTTACATGGTCTTCTGCAGCCACTTCAATGCACTTGTTCGTCATGTGGACGGTGTCAAGCCTGGCTTAATTTAGATTGCCCACCCTTATTTGTTGATCGGCAGATCAGTTAATGTATCTGGAGCTTGAAAGCGAACTAGTGGATAGTTATCATACTGGTGGTGCCCAATTCCTTGCCGAGGTTGGGATGAAAGCTCAGCTTGGGGTCTACTGCGAAAACTATAAGCACTTCGCCCCACCCCCACTAACGTCCGTACAGTAGTCCAGGCACTGGTCATCTCAGACATTGACAGAGGAAACGCCCTCATTGCCGGGCTCCCAGACAGATATCTGGCTCCCCTCAAAGCTGCCCACCATGGCGCAGCCAGTCTTATCGTGGGCGCCTGCAGTTTCGATCACATCACCCCCATCCTACGTGATCTCCACTGGTTCCCCCTCCCCGCAGGGATTTTCTTTAAAACCACGTGCATCACATACAAAGCGATCTCCAACAGAACCCCAACTTACCTGGCAGCCAAACTCAGTATCTCAGGAGGTTCCTGCACCTCCCGTGGCTCGACCATCAAAAGGATAGAGTCCACCCTACCCGTTAGGAAAGGACCAGAAAGCGGTCCTTCTCTGGCTATGCCCCATCCCTCTGGAACTCACTCCCCCTGGAGACTCGTACTGCCTCTTCCATCATGCAGTTCTGCATAATCGCAAAGACATGGCTCCTTCATTGCTTCCTCCCCCAGGACTGAAACCCTGACCATCTCCCACAGTACTGCGTTACTGTTAAAACTGCTAGCTCGACCCTAGCCTCTGGTTTCTCTGGAACTCTAAAAAGTGCTCTGCTGCCTACGGGCCAGGTTCACACTATAAACAATAAATACAATAAAATATAGGACTATTGATGGCCTAAGGAGAAGATGCAACAAGGGACCACTGCAAACTTCATGTGTTGCCATGAGCCTCACCCCAGTTCAGTCAGGAGATAAAGGGCTGTGCTCGGCTCCAGTATTGCCCACGATGAACTAAGTATCGCACATTAAGATGTATCCAGCACTAGCATACAAGGGTGTCAGAACCCTCAGGGCGACGGACTTTAGAATAGAAGAGGAGCCAGGATTCCTCCTTTAAATGGTTTGAGTCTAGGGCATCATTGGATGGCTGATGGCTAGAGACTGTTGCAGGGTTGCTCCTATTGTAAACAAATACTTCCAACGCTTTGCAACATCAGAGCACACTTTTTTAAATGTTGCGTTGAGAGGGTTGCTATGCCACTGCACGCAGGCTACTAGCATCGTGGGCAGATTAGAATTTAAGGAACATACAATGCAGTCCAATCCAGAAGAGGGGTGTATGTTGTGTAGATCCATTTTACAGAAGTCCATGTCTGCAGAAATCAGGTGAGCACTCCGACAGGTTAGTAGAATGTCATCTATAATGCCAGCCCGAGTTGTGCGGACACAATTCCTCTGAGAATTTTACCGGACCGAGGGAGAGCCAATGCCCTACTTTGGGCAATACAATGAGCATCATCATCGTGCCCACCTTTTTTGAAAAATCAGAGCCTGTGCATGTGCCAAAGTAGAAATCAACTGTTGTGAGCACCATCATAATGGGGTGCCGAGGTTCAGCTGCTGCATGGATCCACCCTTCCCCAGCTCAGTGGGCTTCTCAAAGGTTAGCATGAGGTCCTGCATCCCAGATGACTGTTCTCACACAGGCACCTACACAGACTACCTGCTGACAAACAACCACTTGCATTCAGAAGATGGAGAGACAGGAGTGTCATGTAAAGGGGTAAAGGGTAAAAGACATAAAAGCTCCCTCTACCAGATGGGATAAGGCCTATTCATCCTAGTCTCATCCGGACATCACCTGCTCCAGACCTGCTTAGAGCCGTAAAGTTAATACTGCACAACGTCTAATAGAGGGCCCCATCCAAAGCCCCACCCATGTTGGTAGGGACATCCAAAGGCATGGTTCTAGCAGAAGCAGATAAGCCTACACAGACTGTTCGGATATAGTGCTTAAAGAGCCTCTATTGGGTTGCAGGCTTGGGGGACTAACCATCAGAGCATAGGCAGGCGGAATGCTAGGCAATTAGCCATGCTTGAATATCCTACTCAGATAATGCCTATGTTGCTAACTTACACCAGAGGTGCTACACTACATGGTGGCTCTTACCCGAAGCTCTGAATGCTTCAATCCTTCTCCTGTGTGGTCTATATTGTATGTGTAATGTGACAAATCTGAGGAGGTCATCCCTTCTCCCCTTGGGGAGATGTTTCCCATGGAGCCAGGGTGGTGCGTCCACAGTACAATAATCCCCCTGGGAGTGGTGCACCGAGGGAGGATCACATGGGGAAGGACGTCGCTTATGGGATTGGGGACGACTATTTTCAGAGAACGTGGTATGCCCCCGCTTCAATACACGCAACCCTTACTCCAATGTCACATCATTCTCCCCCTCTATTTATAGAGCTAATGTGTTCTGTTTTCAAGTCAGTCAACCTAATATGCTTGACAAGACAAATACTAAAGAATAGCAAGTATGTTACATATGGTTTAGAAACAAGTACTATGAAAAGGATGATTGCGAATCTGCAAATCACTCCACAGAACCACAGTGAGCGCTCTAGCTTCTCACGGCATGTGATTGGCCCAAAGCAATACAACATTCCAGCGCTGGAGTTAAAAGGAAGCACAGCTGAGATACTAGAGGAGACCTATCCTTCTCCGAGGAACTGTGGGAGCCATGCACCAGGCAAGCAGACGAGTCGAAAGGGAAGCCATGAACGGATGAGAAGGAGAACCCGAACATGGTCCAGGACGGAAGGACTACTCGGGCTGCTGCCGAGTTGAACCTCTGGGTCTGAAAACAGACTAACTAGAATGAATCCTACGTTTGGTGGCCAAGTGTGCCTAGTTGGTGGGGTAAAGAACTGTGAATCAAAGAAGCATACCCTTGTGAACTTCCCAGTGACATTTTACCTAAAAGAATACAGGGCTCAGGTGCTGAAAAGGAAGTAACGTCGAACAAGAAGAAGTCTAGGGAAAAGGAGCACGACCCTAGCCTTAGAATCTTACATTTGTGAACACTGTTTATTTCATCAGTTTTAGATTACCTGAGAGACTGGGATTTTTTCTGTTGCTTGGAACTACCATGAACACTTTACATTAGGAAGAGGTCATCCTTGCACAGTCGAGTTAGGTTATTAGTGTTACTGATAGAGTAGGCTTTTGAGACACAACAACGGCAGACATTTTAGTTTTAGACATCCTGACAATTTCACTCGTTTTCTTTGAGGTAGGGAAACCCCACTTAGCTTTACATGTTTGTACCAGAAATATGCCACCATTGTATCTGGGCCTTACTTCTGCACCCTTACAGTAATCTCTCACATACATTGATGCTCCCTACAATAGCCCACCGCCTTAGTGTAAACATTGAATATACCTTTAACACATATATCCCAAAGGAGATCCAATATGAGGGACTACAAAAATGAAGGACTGAAATTATATAGATATCACAGAAGAGGTCCCTGCACTAGGGCATGGACTAAGTGTGGGTTACTTGGGATCCTCCCTAGACCACCCCTGGGCCCACCAGTCACAAGAGCAACACACCCCTCTTGTGAGTCTCACTGCAAGAAAACAGTGATGCAGAAGGTTGTCACAGGCAAAACATATTGAATCCCTGGCAATAGGGCACTGTGTTGTCCCAGACCTGGACAGGTATCTTTCTCCAGATACTCCGGAGGGTATATTATGGCTCCAGCCCAGGGGACTACATTGCTCATTCTCCACTAGAGCTCCATACTCTGTGTTATGGTGTCAGTAATGTCCTCATTTGAGACAATAAAATGAAAGCTATTAACTCCTGTCAGTGTCCAGTGCTGGTAGTCTGTCTGTGCTCTTATGCCCACAAACTATCTGGAGAATTAAAGTACATCTGTATTAATATATTGGTGGGAAGCAATAAGGAACAAGTTACTTACCTGTAACTGTTGTTCTCCAGCATGGGTCTGGCATGGATTCACATGCTCATGAATATTCCCCGTCGTCAGGCCGGGAATCCTCGGTATAGAAAAAGATCAGTATCAGTTTAGTTTCTGATCTGTCTTTCTTAGTAGTAACCAATCACTGGTCTCTGGGTCATACTGCCCCCAGCCAATGACTGCCCTCTCCCTAAGCCCCGCCTCTGGCAGCCATCCTCAGATTTGGTAGCACATAAAGTGGCAGTATGACCAAGTGAAGAGCCGCAGAGGGGTAGGCGGGAGGGTTCGCATGTGAATCCATGCCAGACCCATGCTGGAGAACAACAGTTACAGGTAAGTAACTTGTTCCTTCTTCAGCATGGGGTCTGGTATGGATTCACATGCTCATGAATATAAGAATACATAGCAGTATACACATGCACAACCACGGGAGGTGGCAACAGGCTCAACATTAAGCAATACAAAAAACTAAACATTAAGCATCTCTTACCTCCTCACCAGGCTCACCTTAAGCGAACAGGTTGCGCAGCACTGCTTGGCCGTCCCTGGACTCCTCCCTGGAGTCCCGATCGACGCAGTAGAATCTCGTGAAGGTGTGCGTCGACCTCCACGTCGCAGCCCTGCAGATGTCGAGCAGGGGCACAGCAGATAGGAATGCCGTAGTAGCAGCGATCACTCTGGTCAAGTGGGCTCTCGGACGGCCGGGCAGCGGTCGGTTTGCCAACCGGTGACAGTGCGTGATGCAGCCAGAGAGCCATCTGGAAATGGAAGCCTTCGAGAGAGCCTTCCCTTGATTCACAGGTCCAAAGTTTACAAACAGCTGTGATGTCTTCCGAAAACTCTTTGTGCGGTCCACGTAGAACTTCAGCGCTCTAGCTACGTCCAGCGAGTGCAGAGTCCTCTCAGCCGGCAACGAAGGCAACAGGAAGAAAACTGGCAACACCAAGGGTTCGTTGAGGTGGAAGTCCGAAGGCACCTTGGGCATGAAGGAGGGTGGTGCTGAGGACCCAAGTCAAATATGGTGGCTTGCAAGATAGGGCCTGGATCTCTCCCACTCGTCGTGTGGAGGTGATGGCCACGAGAAATGCTGTCTTCCACGACAGAAACTTCAATGGTGCCGAATGCATAGGCTCAAATGGGGCCCCCATGAGCCTGGTCAGCACCACGTTGAGCTCCCACGCCGGGGCAGGGGCCTTCACCGACGGGAATGATCAGAACAATCCTTTCATAAATTCCTTCACCAGCCGATGAGACCACAAGGACGCCCGTCCTGTAGTTCTGGTGTATCGTGAGATGGCGGCCAGATGTATCTTGATGGAAGCGTGAGCTAGTCCAGCCTTGGCCAATGACAGTAGGTACGGCAATACTTGAGGGGCCGTAACCCGCAGAGGGTTAATCTTCTGTGCACGGCACCAGACAGAGAACCTCTTCCATTTATGTCCGTAGCACTTGAGAGATGAGGACGTCCTGGCCTTTGCAAGAACCTCTCTGCAGTCGGCTGGGATGTCGAACCCTCCAAAATCTAGTGCTGCAGGAGCCAGGCCTACAAGTTCAGCGACTCTGGGTTGTGATGAAGAATGGCGCCTCCCTCTGGAGAAAAGATCCGCGTCCGAAGGCGGTGTCCAGAAGGTGTCCAGAAGGTCCGGGAACCAGATCTGTCTCGGCAATGCCGGTGCGATGAGGATCATCCTGCACCGGGACCTCTTGAGCTGGTTGATGAGCAGGAGCAGCAACGGCAACGGAGGGAACGCATAATGAAATAGGCCGTCCCAGGGGAACGAGAAAGCATCGGCCATGCTCCTCGGCTGGGGTAACCTGCTGGCAAACCTCCGGCACTTGGAGCTTGTCGCCGTCGCGAAGAGATCAATCTGGGGTTCGCCCCATCGTCGGAAGAGCCGATCCATTTAAACCTGGCGTAGTTCCCACTCGTGGCACGAGCGCAGCTCTCTGCTGAGTGAGTCGGCGATGGTGTGTTTTATTCCTGCCAGATGAAAAGGCACCAGAAACATGCAGGAGGATATCATCCCGAGGAGGGACTTGATCGATCTTACCCTGGCCATGTCTGTGGCCAGCAGACGCTGCACCTTGCCCAGGATGGTCGTGGTCCTTTCCTCCGACGGCAAAGCCAGCCGCGCCACTGTGTCGAGCTTGGCTCCCAGAAACAGGGCGACTTGCGACGGGACCAGGTGGGATTTTGGAAAGTTGATGGAGAACCCCAGGTCCGTGAGCAGCTGGACGGTCTTCGCAGTGTGCTCCACGGCAAGCTCGCTTGTCTTTGCCCGGATGAGCCAGTCGTCCAGGCAGGGGTAGACGTGGATCCCCTGCAGGCGCAGCCGCGCTGCCACCGGTGCGAGGCACCTGGTGAACACCCTGGGTGCCGACTTCAACCCGAACTGGTAGTGCCACCCTTGGACCACGAACCTGAGGAAATTTCGGTGTCTTTTTAGAATGGGGATGTGGAAGTACGCATCCTCCAAGTCCAACGACGACAGGAAATCACCCTCCTCCAGCTGTCCCAGCACGTGCTGGAGGGTGACCATCCTGAACTTCTGTGCCTTGATGTACTTGTTCAGTCGTCGCAGGTCCAGGATGGGACGCCATCCTCCTGTCTTCTTCTTTACGAGGAAGTACCTTGAGTAAACTCACAAGCCCCGAGGCCTCTTTGGGACAAGCTCGATGGCACCTTTCTTGAGCATCGCCCTTACTTCCAACAGTAGTTGAGGGACGTGATTTTCCTTCCTGGCCACGGGTGGAACGCAACGGCACTTCTTCTGGAACTCGAGGGCGTGCCCTTGGGCCAGGGCGTCCAGCACCCAACGGTCGGTGGAGATGGACTCCCACACGCTGACGAACCTCATCAGCCGGGCTCCCACCAGGATGATTCGGCGGGGGCTGTTGGGTATTTTGTGTAGATTTGGGGCCTGGCGGTATTTTCTTACCATCGAAAAATAATTTAGCAACAATCACTCCTTGTATTCAGATTGGGTTATGTATAATAATAATACAGTGGATATGCATTATTTCAGTACACGGACATGCGTGGTATTTTGGTGAGCATAACTCCTTTGTTTTATTTGTGGCCCTAATATCCAAAACCCCTTATTTTTGTTTAGATTTTTCATGTAATCACTAGAGACCTCAGGCTTGCATTTCAGGAACACCGCATTTTCATTTTTAGTGTGCCACCATGGGCAATTTCTCGCTGTCTTATCTACGGCAGCGAGCTATCATGTGCTATTTTTCACTAACTTATATACGGTAGTGAACTATGTCCCGGGTCTCTATTTTTGCTGACTCATGTACCTTCAGCAAAAGGCTATAACACACACAGTTAGTTATAATTGCTCATACTGAATGACATTGTGCAAACAGCTGCAGCCAAATCTTATTTTTAGCTACCTTAAAAATGACAATTGCACTGTCTAAACATCTCCCCACATCATCAGCACTGTATTGGTAAATGCACAAATAAAAGAGAAAATAAAACATACCACCCGTCTGCTTTCAGATATTTTTGTGTATTATAAAAGTTGCATTTAAACACAATCTCACTCTTTTACAGAAATAAATGAAATAGCACAGTAACAGCATTATTTGTGATACACTGAGAAGAGATTGGCAGGGAACAAGAATTCAATTTGCAACATTAAACATGTGGGTAAAGCATAGGAATCTCCTTTCCTACACTGACTGAATATTTCCGCACACACTCAGCCCCCACACCTCAGTGAGATAATTACCAGGCTTATTCAGAATGTAACTTCTATGGCTGTTCGCCTTCAGGAGGGGTTCACCCAGCAAGGACAAGCATTTGCTGTCACTCAAACTGGGACTTGTTGACTGTGAATCCCATTCTCTGCAACCAAGTTGAATCTGCTTTATGAATCAGGCGTCCCCAGCTATCAACTCAGTCCTTCTCCGAGCTGTGTCAAGATGTCTCTCTCTAGCTCCTTCCTCGAGATTATACAAGAAAACTCTGGTTACCTCCTACCAAAGGATCCTAACCAATACAATTCTATCATGCCCTAACCACCATCTGCACACAATGGCTTGGCTTATACAGTTGCAACTGTAACCAAACTGATTTCCTGCTTATTCGAGGTCTTTGCTTCCTGCAGTTACTGTGGACAGAACAGCAGAGCAAAAAGAAAAAAAAAACTGAATGGGCATTTAAATAATGACTTTCAGAGCCTGTCATTTTCCATTCATGTTACACTGAAGAACACATTATTATTAGTGGGTTATGATCAGGTTAGTTGTTAATGAGGTTAGTTTATGAATTTTCAAATGTGTCTCTTGCAACATAGGCATTTCAGGTGAAAAATAGTGCACATTTTGAATGTACAAATGTGTGCTTTTAACTGTGAAAAAAATGATTTGCTTTTTATATGTAAAAATAGTTTTTGACTGAATAACCTGCCCTCACTTATATGTCCATGTTACACTGGCAACACACAGCTTGAAACAATTGCATCATAGCAATGCACCAAACCCATGCAGTGGTACTGCATCATAGCAATGCACCTTCTGCACGCCTGGGGCCTTCACCTTGGGGGGAGGGTCCGAGCCTGGCTCCCCCTCTGCCGGAATATTCAAGATCGACCGGGGCCTCTCCAGAAGCTTCGCCGGGTTCTCGGACTTCCTCTTACCCGAGCCAGAGCGTTGGCTCGTGGTTGATGACGCCGGGGAGGATGCGCTCTGCCTGGCAGCCAAGGAGCCCGACCGTTCGGCGCTCCCGGTGCCCGCGGACTCGCGGTGCTTGGCCTTTTGT
The DNA here is from genome assembly GCF_040938575.1 of Ambystoma mexicanum. Classification (NCBI taxonomy): domain Eukaryota; kingdom Metazoa; phylum Chordata; class Amphibia; order Caudata; family Ambystomatidae; genus Ambystoma; species Ambystoma mexicanum. The sequence goes on along the minus strand of NC_090923.1, from coordinate 474,670,046 downwards.
TGAGCCCCCGTCGCCGGGGCGCCCTCACAGGACTTAGAAGACTGCTCGGACTTCTTCTTCTCGCCTTACGGGCTCTTACCTTCCAGCCAGTTGGCGAGACGGAGGTGGCGATCCTTCATGGTCCGCTCTGACATGCTCCCACAAAACGCACAGTCCTTCTCCATGTGCGACTTGTCCTCATGGAGACGGTAGAGGCATAACGAATGCTCGTCCTCCTTGAACACATTCTGAAGCTGGCATCCAGGGCAGGTCCTGAAGAGCTTCCCAGGCGTCGAGCTTCCTTTCTCCTGGGCCATGTCCAGGGTAGGCCTCGGAACTTCTGGAATCCACCAAAAGCGTAACTTGACAAAAGAAAACTCTGAAACGGATCCCCGTTGATGGGATGTAGAAACGGTGGAGCTTGAGGCTCTTTTTGACCGAAAAATGAGAAAAATCTCCTGAAAAAGTGCGAAAACGCAGCAAAAGCTCGAGAGCTACAGCACGAGGACTCCCAACACTTGAACGAGAGGTAAAAATCTAAGGATGGCTGCCAGAGGCGAGGCTTAGGGAGAGGGCAGTCATTGGCTGGGGGCAGTATGACCCAGAGACCAGTGATTCGTTTCTGATCTGTCTTTCTTAGTAGTAACCAAACTGATACTGATTTTTTCTATACCGAGGATTCCCGGCCTGACGACTGGGAATATTCATGAGCATGTGAATCCATGCCAGCCCCCATGCTGGAGAACTAAGAATCGGTGCACCCATTTCTTATTACATTCAAATTGTGAAATGCTACCAAGTTGTGGTAAGAATATGGCATCACTTTTCAAGTTTAAAAGTACGTACTTCAGTGGAGTGCTGACATCACAAATGTTAAAAACAGCTCCCTAAGCAGCATTCAATTCCAAATGCTACTTAAAACACTTAAACAGAGACGCCTCTAAATATTTTGTTCCTGTAAATGTACTTTATCCTTTATCCGACAGGTCACAGTCATTAAACATGTAATTGGTTTACAGACATTTAACTGGGTGATCACCCTGTCCAAAATAGAGAATGGGCACTGAAGGTATGGTCCAGGTCCAACTACCACAACGTAAAAGGAGCAAGCTGTAAACCGCAGAACATTGTCCTCAAGTTACAAAATGGGAAAGGACTACTGGATTTGCATCTATATTACCACATCTTTACAACGACAGCAAACACAATTGGAGTCCTCAGTGGATGCAGAGAAATTCCGTGCAAAACATGTATGCTTGGATTTATTTACACCCCCCATTTCGATCCCAGTGGAATAGGAGTTCCTGTCCCGCTGCGGGAACCCTTACACCGGAGTGCACACAAATGTCAGCACCTGTACACAAACATGGAATGCCATCAGAGATTGCAATTCCAATCTCCCTCTGGAATAGGGTTTTCATAGAGTGCCCGATTGATTTTCTAGTGTGGGCAAAACGCTCGAGCTATCCATGAAAAACAATGGAACTACAGCCACCCTTTTTGTAATCTTGCACAAAACCTACACATACGATAGAAATCAGCGAGGTACTTTGAAATGCGTGCAAAGAGGAGTTGGAAACCACGGTAGATAATTTGCACCCTTTTTGCACACATGCAACATTCATCGATTTATCCACCACCATAGGAAGAGACCCATCAGAATCTTGGACTGAGTCGGAATATGCATATGCGCGAGCAGCTGCGCCATGTCCCGGTCAGGTGTCAATGCCATCGGCGCTGCCTCAGATGTGGTAAAAGCCATTTGGACGGGTATGTGGTCTGGTGTTCATAAATATGGTATAAATGGAGGTCTGAAGGATTAGGGACTCCAGGAAATGGTTGCGCCATTCCCTGTACACAAGTCTTAAAGAAAAAACCCTTAAGAGCCGACCAGTGAACCTGCACAACACAAATTATTTTCATTCATTCACTGCTTTATTTATACAATACATCATGAAAGCACAACAAATAAACATACATATGTGCAAAATGTAAAAAAAAAAAAAAACATGTTCATCGAGCCTCATAGGAACACTATTTGTGAATAGAAATGCGGCGCACAATTATCACCACTAAATTAAAGAACGTAGATTTGTATACCAATAAAAACTCCCACAATCAATGTTACATGGTTATAAAAAGGAAAACATTAAGAACGAAGAATTTCACAAGTGTATAATAACTTCAGCAGAGCAGCCTAGGCCCTCTTATATGAAGCATGTAGATCACAAGCAGAAATCCCTTCCTATGGGTAAAGGATGCCGTCTACAGTATATTTTCAACATGTTTCCAAATCGTGCCTCTTGCTGATTTTATTTCTTCCAATAGGTGCTTAAAATCCTAGGGAGGCAATGCGGGCAGACATCTTCGGCATGAGACTACTCATCAGAACCCTGTGAGCACCCATGTGCTCAAGACTGAAGATTCTGAAGCAAACAGCCTTCCAGATCTGTAACCCTTTCCCGAGAAGAGCACAGCCGGCAGGACAATGCGGACACCAGAGAGGAAGGACTGCCCCTGTTGTGACAGGGTCGGACGCTTGACTCCATCAGGAGGGAGCAGGAACCTTCCTCCCCCCCTTTGCAGCCTGGGCCAGGAGGCCTACCAGGGATTTTACCAGAGTCGCCCCTACTTAAGAGGTGGAGTGAGGGATTCCGGAGTGTCCCTGTAGTATTACCAATACTTCATCCCGAGCGTGAAGGCTCGTGGCAAAGCAAGAACGAGAAGTTCCCCAGTGAAGCACGTCACAATACGAGACGATGTATTGAGCTGAGCGAGGGCAACATTCAAATACTAACGATGCTCGGCATCTGGTGGAGCCTGACAGCATACAACTAGCGTTTCCCCATATATATATATATACTTGTAATAAAATATATAAATTCACCTACCTGTTCCGTGTCGTTCCTGACACTTCACGTGGCGACGAGGATTCGGGCTCCACCGCCTCCTTCTACCCGCGCGTCCCGTTTGCTGTTTCCAGGACGAGGTCTGCCTAAGGAACCGGGCCGCTCCGCTCTGCTCTGCTTCCCCGAGCGTGGTAGTGGCCCACTGCAGACTATCAGCCGCTCCGTTCCCACGAACGTAGCAGCGGCCACCACGTAATTGCACTGCTGCCGAGCCAAGTAAGTGCAAGTGCTTCCGGTGTTGTTTCTTGTGAAACCAATGATTTTAATTCCCGCCCTCAACCTACTCAGCATGCCGTGTTGTGCTTATGAGAGTCAATTACCGTATAACACGGTATAGAGGGGCAAGGTACTGCAGTTCAGCACATTACGTGTTGTAGAGTGGCAAGAAGGGGCAAGGTACTGCAGTTCAGCACATTACGTGTTGTAGAGTAGGGCAGAAAATTAAGACAACACTGCATTTCAAGGAGAGCACAAACATTTAATTGTGGATGTAAACAGGATCCCAAGGATATTACAGTAACGCACAGCCATCACTGTGTGCATTCATAATCAAAACCAAGTCTCTAAAAAAAAAAACAAAGGAAGTTTCATCATGGCATTCAGTGGTGTTCCACCTCCCATATTTTTCTTAACAGATGTAGGGGAACCCTCGATACCCTGGAAAAGATGGATCAAAGCATTCGAGCACTATGCAGGAGTAGTGTGCGGCCAGAATTGTAGTAGAGAGAAAAGAAAATCTCTTTTGTTACACTGCTTAGGGCCGGCTGGACAAGAAAAATTCGAAGATTTGCCAGACCTGTCACCTGAAGAAAGTGCAGATTTGAATGACTATGAATGTTCAGTAAAGAAAATGGGCAAACATTATGAAAAGAAGATAAGCACTATCCTAGAACGGTACAAATTCGGGAAGAAGGTTCAAGAAGAGGGTGAAAGTGTTGAACAGTATATAACCAATTTAAGGAAATTAGCCAGAACGTGTAAGTTTAATGCACAATTGGATGAGAGACTACGGGACCAATTCATGTTAGAGTGCAGAAGCAGCAAAGTGAGGGAAAAATTATGGGCTGAAGATGATCCACCCCTTGACATAGTTCTGAGGATAGCCAAAGAAGTGGAACATACAGAAAAATGTGTTCAGGAACTAGAAAGCAGAATGCAGTCTGTGGAAATTAAACAAGAAATCCCAAAAAACAATAGTAATATGAACATAAATAAGAGCAATGAATCAATAGCCCAAGTGATGGAAGTAAATAGCGGTAAAGACAAACCGGAGAGATCTCGCAGATCATCATGGAATGAAAACAGAAGAAGTAGAGGCGGACCCAAAGTATATGAAAAAAGAAGAAGTCCACGGAGACAAAGAGCTAACGCAAGAAGAAGAAATGAAGGAAAATGTTTTAGATGTGACGGTACTGACCATTGGGCTGATAATCCGGAATGTCCAGCTTTAAAAATCATATGTGGTAAATGCAAGGGCAAGGGACACTATGCCAGGTGTTGCAAAGCATCGAATACCTCTATGAACTGGATTGGCAGTGATAATTACAGTGATGTTGATGATGATGAGTGTGTGTTTGTTATATCTGATGAGGAACATGAAGAAGAAATGGAGAGTCCCAAAGCCACAGTGTGCATAGATGGAGTGGATATGCACATGATGGTTGATTCCGGTGCAAAATACACACTCATACCACAAGGAATGTGGGACAAAAGGAAACCTGAATATTTGCATGAACCCGATATTCGACCCAGAGCCTATGGTGGGATAAAAATAGATATCATTGGATGGTTTTGGGGCACACTCAAATTTAAAAACAGAAAAGCAAATGGGAAGATTTACATTACAAAAACTGGGAGAATTCCTTTGTTAAGCTGGACCCATCAAAGCAAACTCAAAGTGAAGTTGGATGCAAGTGCTGATGAATCAGTGATGAATATTGGGAGTGATATAGCAAGGAAACATTTAACATATGAGGAAATAGAGGAAGTGATGAAGAAAGTTTTCAAGAATGAGATTGGATGTTTGCGTGGATATTCGCATAAAATCAGAATGAAACCAGGATGTATTCCGGTGGCACAGAAAATGCGCAATGTTCCTCTTTCTATGAGAGAAGAAGTAAAGAAGGAAATAAAGAATTTAGTTGAGCAAGGTATTATAGAAGCCATTGATGCCAGCGAATGGGTGTCCCCGCTGGTTGTCTTAAGGAAGAAATCTGGGAAATTGAGAATATGTGTCGACATGCGAGAACTGAATAAATGTGTAATTCCGGACAGGCACCCACTCCCAAACATTCAAGAAATAGTTTCTACGATTGGTCCATCGAAGCGGTTCTCGACCCTTGATTTGACCTCAGCCTACCATCAGGTGAATTTACACAAAGAATCTAGATGCAGGACGGCATTTATTACACCTGACGGCCTATATCAGTACAAGAGACTACCTTTTGGGCTTATATCAGCTGCATCTGTCTTTCAGAAAATTATGCATAAACTATTCGAAGGAGAGCATGGTATTATATGTTTCCAGGATGATATATTGATACATGCTGTTGACCAGGAGACACATGATGAGAAATTACAACGTGTATGCAAGAAACTGTGTGAAGCTGGCATGACTCTGAGTAAGGAAAAATGCAAGATAAATTGTGATACAATTGAATATTTGGGACATACCATATCGGCTGAGGGAGTAAGACCCAAGAAACAACTGTTGGATGCGATAGAGAATATGCCAAGGCCCAAATCTAAGGAGGAAGTACGTACCTTCATAGGTATGGCAGAATACTATTCGAAATTCATGCGTAATTTTGCTATGCACACTGTTCCCCTCCGCGAGTTATTGAAGAAGAAAACGTTTGCATGGGACACAGAATGTGAAGAAGAATTTACATGGATAAAACATGAACTAAACAAAGCTCCATCATTGAGGAATTTCATAAGTGGGGAAAAGACCATTATCACGACAGATGCCAGTAATGTAGGTCTTGGTGCGGTCGTCACGCAAGGATTTGATGGTAAAGAGAGATTGGTAGCCTTTGCATCCAGATTGCTGAAAGGAGCCGAGAAAACATATGCGGCTATTGAAAAAGAAATGTTGGCCATTAAATGGGCTGCAGGAAAGTTCCGGAATTTCATTTGGGGCACAGAGGTAGAGTTCCGCACGGATCACAAGCCATTAGTCCATGTTATAATGAATAAAGGATTGGACAATGTCTCGAATCGTATGAAAAGATGGGTCATACTCCTGCAAGAATATAACTGTACATTGAAATATGTGCCTGGCACGAAAAATCGTGCTGCCAACTGTCTTTCAAGGCTCACCAATGTCTCAGAGGTAGATGATGTCGAAGATATGGAATCCGAAGTTGTATTAAATATTGAAGGATTATCTATATCAGAGAAGGAATGGAATGAAGCAGAAGACTTGGACAACACATTCAAAAAGTTGAAACGCGTCATTTTGGACGGTAGTTCATTAACAAAAGCCAAATATGAAGAAAATGGACTATTAGAATATTGGAAAGTTGCGAATGAACTAAAAGGTGGAGAATGACAGGATCATGAGAAGTGACAGAATTGTTCCGCCTGTAGGTCTACGTCAAAAGATAATTGAGTTAGGTCATGAGGGCCATCAAGGAATTGTAAAGACGAAGAGAAGAATACGAGATGAATTCTGGTGGCCAGGATACGATCTACAGGCTGAGAGAGTTATACGGGATTGTATCCTTTGCAAAGAGAGTGATAGGGGTTGTGTGAATGAGAAATACCCCATGGTGGTGACTGAACTCCCAGGTAACATTTGGGAAGACCTTGGTATGGATATAGTAGGTCCAATTTACAGTGAGGGTAGGCAACAATATTGTCTAGTGATTATTGACCTTTTGACTAGATGGGTTGAAGTCATGATTAAACCATGCATGACGGCTAAAATGGTAGTTGATTTTTTAAAAGAAGTATGTGGAAGGGAAGGTCTACCCAAAAGTATACTGACAGACAATGGAGTTCAGTTCCGTTCAAGAGAAATGCAGAAATTTTGTGTGGAGAATTCCATTGTACACAAGAAAAGTGCTATATATCACCCGCAAACCAATGGGGTGGTCGAGCGTTTTAACAGAGTGCTTAAGGGTGCTGTGCGATGGGCTTGGGCAAATGGTGTTAAATGGGAAGAAGCTGTTAGACAAAAGATTAATGCACACCGTTTTACAACACACTGCACGACTGGCCTGTCGCCATTTGAAATGAGTAGAGGTCGGAAAGCAAACACTAGATTAACACCATTCTGGTTGAAAAGAATGACTGTGATAAGGAAAGATTTTGGAGATGCATGTCAGAACATAAGAACCATGCAGTTGAGGAATAAGAGAGCTCATGATGTGTCTGTGGGCAATAAGGGGAAAAGACCACCATTGGAAGTTGGAGGACGGGTGAGAATAAAACTTCCGCCTGTTTTAAGAGATGGTCCATGTAAATGGTCCAAACCTGTTGGAGTTATTGAAGTGTTTAAACATGCAGTGAGGGTTGAAGACGGAAGAGTGTGGAATATGGAGAGAGTATGTGTGTGGGACACTCCTACAATGAATGCATCTATGCATAAAGATCGTGAGAAACCAAAAAGAGGTATGAATGTTAAAGGTGCTGGTGTTGTTGAGAAATGTCAGAGAGATGTAATACGAGAGAAAGAATCATTGATGATTTCCTTGCCAAAACCGAAAACAGATATTTCACGTACTTCAAGAAGAGGAAGAGTCATTCGTGATCCCTGCGGATTGAAAGACTTTGTGTGGGAACACTAAGCTCAGAACTTTTGTAAAGAGTTAGAATAGTTGTGTCATCAATTAATGTGAGAAGGGGAGATGTGTAGTATTACCAATACTTCATCCCGAGCGTGAAGGCTCGTGGCAAAGCAAGAACGAGAAGTTCCCCAGTGAAGCACGTCACAATACGAGACGACGTATTGAGCTGAGCGAGGGCAACATTCAAATACTAACGATGCTCGGCAGCTGGTGGAGCCTGACAGCATACAACTAGCGTTTCCCCATATATATATATACTTGTAATAAAATATATAAATTCACCTACCTGTTCCGTGTCGTTCCTGACACTTCAGTCCCAGTCTGTGCCTTCCAAAATAAATAAAATATGGCTTCACTGGAAATTGCGCCATATTCTGCCGTTTTAATGCTGTCCCAACTTATTTTTCTCTTACTGAAGCAATACCAATACCAGCAAACCCAGTCACCACCAATGAACACTGCGACTAGGGGGAAGAAGCCGGTGGTCCTCATGAAGTCTCTGGAGCAACCACATTCAAAGGTGTGCCAAGTCAACTATACATACTGCAGTTAGAAGAAAAAGCCGAGTGAACAGAGCATTCTCCCAAAGTCCAAAACTTTATTTGGATGTTGCATGAGAAAATGAGTATCCGCATAAAGGAACTCATCAAGATTTGACAGGTGAAAGCCAACGCCAAGAAGATTTGCTCATAGGGTCAGGTGAAGCACCAGACCAGTTAAGAGCTGTGGCGAGGATAAGAACAAGAAGGGAGAAGTATAAAATGCTGACCCAAGAAAACCAGAGTGATGAATGCGTGGGTGAGGTCAGGAGGGGAGGAGGTGGAACCAGAGACCAGGTGAAGGAAGGACAGAGGAGCGGAGCATTGAGGAGATTGTGGCAGAGATTATGACAGGTGATGTATTGGTAATGAGAGAGAGCAGATAGCGAGAATTAAGTTGTAAGTGACTGTTTGGTGAGTTCAGAGGGAGAGGGGATCCAGAGAGAGAAAGAAAAAGAAAGAGGCGAGAGAGGCGCGTGAGAAGAGGGAGAAGCTAGAAGGGGAGGAGTGAGAGGAGATGGGTGTAGAGAGAGTAGAGTGTGCATATCGAAGGGACAGACACGAGTGGGTGGAGATAGGAAAAGGTGGATGAGCAAGAGGGATGGAGAAGGACCAGAGTGGATATAAGGAACGGAAACATTAAGAACGGGAGAGAGAAAAAAAAAGCTGAGTACCTGCTAAGGCACAATATTGAAAAAACAGCTTCCCACAATCTGACCAGAGGAGTGTTAAGATAGGGAAAGGCAATGAAGAAGCCCGAAGTGAGCCAGACAGATCAGGCTACGGCCTTTAGCCTTCATGTGAGCTCGTTTTTAGATAGTAGAGGGTTACATATCTCTAGTTAACACTCTGGGGTTTAAGGATGCCCGGCTTCGGACGTGGGAGCCCTCGGGAAGAACAGAGCGGGACGACTATTTGTGGGCCCCAATGCCGGCTCCATTAGCCACAAGTCTGAACAGCTTATTTTGTTTTCAATAAAAGCTCTTGGAGTCAAGTTTGTAAGGTAATCTGCAACACGGTGCAGGCGCATCAGTGAAAGGACAGCAGGGGGTGAGAGCAATCGGCCACCCCGGTCAAAAGTTAAGAAGCAGCAAGAGCATCATATTGAGTATGAACCTCAAAAAAGTTAAAAACAGCTAACCTAACTAACCTACATTACCTGAAAGTCTGGCCATAGAGCCCACATCAAAAAACTCTATACTCAGCAACTTAAGTTGGGAACAACCAGCGTGGGGGGGTGAGGGGGCTAGTAGGTTGGGTGGGGCACAGTACGTTACCCCAGATAAGCCTTGGCGCTGTAAGAGCACTACAGTGGAGAGCTGTAGCAGTATAAAATACTTATAGCATGGAATAAGGAAACAACTAGCGAGTTTAGCGTTCCAACTACTGGTTATAACTATACAAACTATCCAGTTGCCAACCCTACTAAAACAATGAAGTGTGTCCATAGCAAGGAGAATTAATATACATAAGCACTGGTGTCTATGTGGATACCGTGATATAATGGGTGAAAAGGAACACGTGGGCCCATATTTGAAGTAGTACGTGCCTAAGGATGAGACCTGGTATTGCAGGAGTTCTATCTCAGACATCAGAATGATGCCTTATGTGTCCATCTCCCCACCGTTGCAGCGGCATTCTGAAGCGCCTGTGCGGCTAAACAGAAGAGCTTAAGAAAACATATTGGTTAGTTGAGGAGAAAACCATTATGGTCCTCCCGGAGTCCAAGAAAAATAAGCACATCTGAAAGGACCATATTCAATCGCTTTAGACCATTTTTTCCAACACATTATAGGATGTTCGGAAATGGTTTCTACTTACATCAGAGCAACCATGAGACAAAATATAAAATGCGAGAAAAAGTGACTTCTCATAAGGGATGCGCTGCCGTTATCGAAATTTGAATTGGAAACAATATTGAAGACATATACATCTTGGATCAAATTTGCAATGAATAGTATTCAGACAAAATGTCAAGATCAAAAAATATTTATATAATAGGTTGTAAACAGATCTGCCGACACGTGTTTCGATCCACACCGGGTCCTTCTCAAGGCAAAACGTAAATAAAGTAGAGCTGATGAATACATGAGACCATCATATGGTCGAATTGGGATAATTGTCTGTAGTCGCAAGTGCACGGTCATTCCTGAAAGGCTGTCTGGTGACAAAATGCAATTGTTACTGTGGAGCTGAACATTTCTTGGTGGACGATTAGAATGCAAGCATCCAAATTATGCCCTAATTTTAGAGCCTGTATCTCAGGGTTAGATCCCCATAGTCGATTAGGACAGCAGTGGGTGTGCGGAGCCGATCTAAGCCCGTCAGGAAGACATTTTCAGCTCTACAGTAACAATTGCATTTTGTCACCAGACAGCCTTTCAGGAATGACCGCGCACTTGCGAATACAGACAATTATCCCAATTTTACCCTCTGATGGTCTCATGTATTCACCAGCTCTACTTTGAGGTGAGGTTAAACACACAGCGGCGGACACAACATATTAGCCCTACCTAGCCCCCAGGTGACGCCAACGCAAGGGCGATCATGCTGACAACTGACAGGGCAGTCTGAGTGGGCCGAAATCACGCCATACCCAGCACGAGCGACCCGGGCACTGATAAGAACAAACCAAGTGAACGGCTGGAGCACAAGACGGACAGCTGTGCCGTGGGAAAGCTGCGAGAGGCAATCCACAGCCACGTCAACCAACAAGCTTGTGCACTCCGAAATGCCCAAATCTAAAATGTCACTGCCCAAAAATAAAACAAAAGCAACAATAATGGACGCCACTAAACCCTGCACCACAACGCACGCCGAGACAATTGAAACTGAAACCGAGAGGGAGCCAGAAGGGGACAGCAGAGATGGACAAGTACTTGAGGCAATAGCTGCACTCAGATCATTTATCGACACCAAAATCGATGAGGTCAAGTCCGACATGCAATTAATGCGCCAAGATGCACGTAACTTAACGGAAAGGGTCACCAATGCTGAAAGAACACTCAAGGAGACAACGGAGAGTACCACAGACCTGAAACTCGGAGTCAGTGAGCTAGAAAAACGAAAACGAGTTGCTATGCTGGAAGCAAGATCTGTGGAAACGGAAGGGCGCGGCCGACGCAGCAACATTAAGATTCTGTGGGTACCCAAAGGAATCGAGGGGCCCAACCCGACCGGATATGTGGAAACATTATTACAACAGGAAGTTGGCACGGGCAGACTGTCGCAAGGCTTTGCGGTAGAAAGAGCCCATAGATCCCTCCAAAAGCGACCTCTGCCGTGCTCATATCCCCGCCCAATGATCGCAAAGATCCTAAACTTTCAAGGACAGGGAAGCCATCCTTAAATACTCCAGAGAAGGAGGAGTTATAGAGTGAGACAACTCCAAAATAACCATCTATCCCGACTACACACCAGCCGTACAGAGAGCGAGAAACTCCTTTGTACCGATCAAGGCCAGGCTCAGGCAACTGAATCTGAAATACATGCTACTCTACCCGTCCAGACTGAAGTTGATACACAATAGACGAGCAGTATTCTTAGAAAGACCGGCTGCTGCCACCATGTGGATGGATCACAACAACCTGGCGGATGGGGCAGAAGTGGCCACCTGATGGACCCCGATGTAGTTAATGAAGTGGGTGCGAAAAGTCATAAACTGTTTTGGCCACTAATGAAGGAATGGCTTTTTGATAGTGAAAGACCATTTGAGCATTATATTACAATCGAACGGCTGGAGGCCATGCTTGGTCTCCCCAACTGAGCACACACACCTAACCTATGAAACGACTAGTGTGGGCCTGTTGCCAGCACGAGAACATTCGCACTTGAAACCCGAGATGGGAATTGACAGCGTGAGGGCGCCTGCGCGCTGCAGGAGAAATGCAGTTGCTGGGCGTAACAGTTTGGTTTGAGTACTGATGACACAAAGGCCGGGAAGGGGTGCAAACTGGTTTGGGGGACCCCGAGAGGGGATGGATTGACACAAGGCGGGGGGAACTGGAAACGGGCTGGTGTAGCAGACCCGTAGAATCATGACGCAACAGCTTAATGTATTGACGTGGAATGTAAGGGGGTTGGGCACATACTTGGAGGAATAGGATCAAATCTTTCTTACAAAGGAAAAAACATCTAGATTGCCCTACTACAAGAAACACCTCACGGCAGAGGCCACGGCTAAACTGAATGACTGTTGGGGGGGGTGGTTAGGGTCAATGGTGCTTTCTACTCTAAATACACCAGAGGGGTATTCACGTGGGTGAGTCTGGAGGTGCCTTTTGAACTGATGGGCACATAGATAAACAAAGAGGGTAGATACCTGATGAAGTGGGGAGTTATTGAGCATATCAAGATCTGCATAGTGAACTCCTACTTCCCCAATCATGTCATAGCTGCGCACCTCAAACTATCGTGCGCCAAAATAACTCCCCACCGGGACAGTTTCTTCATGTGGGGGGCGGGGGTGACCTCAACTGCACAAGGGATGTGGTCCTGGACAGATCCAATCCAACGCAACACCAAACACTCGTAACCCCCACCAGTCATTGAACACAACAATAGACTACTTAGTGGATGTATGGCGGGAACTCCACCCTACTGACAGATGCTACTCGTACTACTCCTCTCCCCACAGTGTATACACCAGGATAGACTATCTTCTCACAGATAGGGACCTATTCTCGCAAATAGAATCTGCGCAATACCTGGGCAGGTCGATTTCTTACCACCCACCATCGCTCATGCATTGGACAATCAGAGGCCCTAGACCTCCCATACCGATGCGGCGAATGCCTACAGGAGCCCTTACAGATCAGATCTTCAGGGCAGGGCTCAGGGACAAACTCAAAGAGTTTACATGCATTAACCAGGGCAGCGTGGAGCGTTCAAGCACACTTTGGGAAACGCTGAAGGTGGTAACACGAGGGGAAACAATAGCGAGCGCAGGCAGTATCAGAAAAATGCTAATCAAGGAATTGGAGAGTCGGGAGTGGGCAATACAACAGCTGGAAACCAATTCCCAGGGAACCAGAGAAGATGAGGTCAAACTGATAGAGGCTAGAAACAAATGCCAAGAGAAATGGGGGCGGTTATCCAAGTTTGATTACACAACATACACTGCCAGAGCACATACGGAAGCAGACAAGCCGAGTAGACTATTAGCTTGGATTTGTAAGAGAGAGCACCCGAGGCACCTACCTACTGAGATCAAGGACGAGGGAGGGGCGGTACACAAGAATCGATTAATGACACTTTTGTTGCTTTCTACTCCAAATTATATGCACAGGACGCCCCGGTAGCGGGATCAGACGTACGGGATACACTAGAGGAGATAGGACTCTCCAATTTAAGCAAAACGCAACGGGAAGCACTAGATGAGGAGATTATCTCTGAGGATGTGACAGATGCAATCCGATCCTCATCCACTTGTAAGACCCCAGGAAGCGATGGACTCCCCCCAGAGTTCAACAAAGCCTACTCTGACCCCACTATTACACAAAGTTTTCAAGGAGGCGTAGGAGACAGGGAAACTGCCAGACAGCATGAACACAACATTGATAGTTCCGATACTGAAGCCAAACAAATCCCCAAAAGACTGCGACTCATACCGCCAGCTGGCTATGCTGAATTACGACAGTAAAATATTGACCACCATACTGGCCAAGAGACTGGCCAGGGTGATAGGGAACCTGGTATACGAGGATCAAAATGGTTTTGTCCCAGGCCGTAACACGACGGCCAACTTGCGTCAGCTCCAACACATCATGGCACAGACACAGGAGAGCGAGGTCCCCAGGGCGATACTATCACTAGATGCTATCAAAGCATTCGACTCGATATATTAGGAATGGCTAGTGGAAGTTCTGAGGGAATTTGGGTTTGGAGAGGGTTTTGTGCGATGGGTCAAAGTGTTATACAATGCCCCAATGGCTAGAGTTAAAACTGGCAGAACGGTGTCAAAAGCATGGGCAATACAGAGAGGCACCAGGCAAGGATGCCCGTTATCACCCATGCTATATATCCTGGGTCTTGAGCCGCTGGCAATATACCTCAGGAAACAACATTATGACGCAGGGATACGGGTCGGGGGCTAGTACAACAGAATATCACTTTATGCTGACAATGTCCTCTTATATGTAAGCATTGCTTACATTAAGCAATGCCCCGGTATTGCTAGAGATACTGGATAACTATGCAAGAACATCGGGAATACGGTTTAGTAAACAAAAGTCCTGTGCATGTCCGTTGGCAAAACTAAGAGAAGCGAATGTACTGGACTTGCCGAAAGTGGGAATCAAGTGGCAACCACATGAGTTTAGATACCTGGGGGCCAACATCAAACACACCCTGGAGCTTACACATGAGTGCAATACGGTGGCTGTAATAAAGGGTCTACGCAATTCCACGAAGTTGTGGGCCAAGCTACCTCTATCGATGATGGGTAGGGCGGCCATCACAAGGATGATTATTCTTCTGAGATTCCTGTACTATTTCCAGAACACATGCTACAACATAAAATCAGAGTTCTTTAAAAAATTGGAAGCTCTGCTCAGGCATTTCCTATGGGGTGAGCCCGCCATAGGCTGTACTTGGCAGTGCTGACATTGCCACAGAGGGAAGGAGGGATAGAACTTCCTGATTTAGAGAAGTACTATCTAGCGGCACAGCTTAGTCACATTACCAGGTGGCTATCTGACGAGACCACAGCTGAAACTAGCCTTCTGCAAGGATTAATCGCTGCGCTACACCTAAAAGAGGTCTTGTGGGTCCCTCCAATGGGCTCAACGGATACCCCCATGATAGTGCGACTGGGTAAACAAGTGTGGAACAGGACCAAATTGGTGCTCCGCCTGCAACACCCCTACACATCGGATATACCGATGTTGGTGGACGTTTGCAAGGTGTCAGCTGACCTCCCCATAATGACACACTGGGAAAGGGCGGGTTTGTACACCTGGGGAGACATGTTCGAGGAGGGAGTCTTCAGGGACTTTGAATCATTGCAAACACGGGAGGGGCTAGCGAAGGGGCAATTCCTATAGTACCAACGGATCAAACACACAGCCAAAAGGGAAATGTGATAGCTGGCCAGAGGAGCCGACAACGAACCTTCTGTTGATGGAGATGTATAGTCTAAATGATGGCTGGAGACCTATGCCCAGACTTTATGGTCAGTTATCAGATAGGCCCACTCCCTGCAGTGCTACATTAAAAGAAAAATGGGAGAGAGACCTAGCTGTTACAATCACTGAAAAAGAATGGGAAAGGGTGCTGACCTATCCGAAGGAGGTGTCTAGGAATGCCAGATTCAGGCTAATACAGCTAAATGTACCGTGTAGGACTTATATGATCCCCCCTAAAAGTGGCAAGTTTTAACAAACAAGCACGATCAACATGTCCATGGTGTAGTAATGAAGAAGCCGACCTGATACACATGTTCTGGGGGTGTCGTAGAGTGCAGGGGTTCTGGGAAAAAGTAGAAAGAACATGTCGTAAAGCAGGGGTGAACAGGTATGATTGGACTCCAAAAGAGTGCCTTTTTGGCACATACCCCAGGCTGAGTAAGCATAAACATATCGTGAAACTAATGGACATGGTGTGCATACTAGCGAAGAGGGCAATTGCAGTGGCATGGAAATCAATCTCCTGGGGGCCCGCAATATGAGAGGTGGTTCAAAGAACTAGAACGATGGTCGGCAGCGGATACTGCAGCTTTGAACGCAGGAATTACTATGTCCGACGGCGACATGAGTGTAACATTTTTGGCATAGAAGGCACTAATCAGAGACATGTTCCTCCCAGCAGACGGCAAACCCCCCTGAATTGTATAGAAACACGTTACACATGTGAGATCCAATGAGAAGTGGACATTGCAATAATTAACCAGGAAGGCCCCCCCCCCAAGTCGAGCGCTGCAGTATCAGAGGCATGCTCCCACAAACTCATGGTCAGCTAGGACCTTAATTGGCAGGATGACAGACATTGTTTGTTGTTGTTTTATGTTTAATTGTTATCAGTTACCAACATCTTGAATACTGCACCATATACTGTACGACGTAACCTACAACTTGCAATAGATGTATGTTCACAAATGCAAATATTTTTTTTTTTTTTAAAAGTAAGTCAGGTGTGAGCTGGATTAATACTGAATTTATAATAGTTCATGTCATCAAATCCAATGGGTTATCAGTTGGAGCAGTTTGGCGTATCTGTAGCCAGGGCAGAAGGGCAAATTGCGCAAGAATATTGGCGAGATGGGGGACGGATAAACTAGATGTTTAGTATTTTTCGGAATACTAGGTGCTACTAGGCACTGATGATTCGGCTGGGATGGGAATTCCACAGTTTGCCATTCTGCACAGTGAGAAAGTGCCAAAGATGAGTTTTAAGAACCCAGGGATTATGATGTGCAATTGCGATTTGGATATTAGCCTTGAGGTCTCAGATATACAGTCATTCACAATGGCACTTGGTGCATGTAGCATATGTATCTAGTTGCCACTTTAACTGCCAGCTAAATGGCACATCTAGAGTATGCATACCTCCAATCCATACCAGGTAAATAGTCAAAAACACACGAACTTCATTTCCCATTAGCAAATAGACTTGTAACGAGAAGTGCTGGGTTTAGCCGCTTCTGAACTACTTCACTTACCCTGCAGAATTCATGGAACACATCATTTGATCTTCATCTAACTTGTCAAACGGGTTAAAGCAGCAATATCTGTTGTTACATGTTCCACAGCAAAACGCCATGGAACAGTATTGTTTGGTGTGCCACTGGCCATAAGTATCCACGTATGCATCACAGTCATCCCCAGCAACAACTGAAAGAAGAGAAAAAAAGACTTAATTCAATCCACAGTTACCAATCACATGTTTAATCCCACTCAGTGTATATTCGAGGAACAAATAAAAGATGTGAATTTGAACCTAAAGCCACAACAGACATTTTCCATTTGTTATTGACTTATAATACCGGTATGACTGACTCATGTGTTGAATCAGATGAAGCACACGGGACAGGAAGAAAAGAGGGGAGAGATGGTGGGCGAGAGAGCCAATTCTGCCTCTTGAGAACTCATGGTCATTCTCGCATGACAGCAGGGCGCAGATGCAGGGAATGGGTATCCATCCAGTTGAACTTGAGGTGTACCAAAACACAAAAAGAAGTTGAGAAGCCTCTGTCACAGTACGGCTCTTTTCCTTATATACTCCTTGATAGCTCCCAGGACTCAACAAATGGTCTCGACCAGAAGAACAACCGTTGTTAATGAGGAAAGTCATTTTATTTAGTGCAACAGTGACCTTCTACCACCTTTGTAATACATGTTTGTCTTTCATTCCCATTAACCCTCGGAATGTTACCAAACCCATCAGTTTTTGCGCTATTTTGTTTTGTTTTCTGTACATTGCTCAGTGCTTCGAAGTAGTTATGCTGCAATCATGCGGCATGTAGAACATCAAAATAAAAAAATAAAATAGAATAAAAGAAAGTCAATAGGGTTAGCTTTGTGTAGATAATTAAACGCAGCTGTATGCAGAGCACGGCACAGTTGAGTAATTATTTGTATGCGATTGTATGGTAATTATGTTGAAAGGATTCCATGATTATTTACGATAGTCTTCATTAGTCGGATTCCTACTCTCCCTCGCCACATTTATCAGTGTTTGTTGGTTGCCAGTATCGAGAGGTATGAGAAGAGGAACCGGATGGTAAAGGACCACAAAGTGGGTGGAGCATCTTGACCAGATGGAACTTGGACAGTGAAACAGTTGGGAGAGATGCAAGGGACCAGTTTGTTTCTGGTAATACCATATTTTACATCAGGTTACCATTCAGATGCTTCGACTGGGCTATACCTAACTGGGACCAGTATTATGAGCTTGTTTGGCAAATGATCTTCTGTGATAATTAAATCCGTCCTATTCTAGCCACTAGCAGATTTTATTTTTGCTTTGGCGGTTCCTTACCTCTGCTTGGTCCAGGCGTTGCTTCGTCCCCTCTTTTGCTGTTTTGCGTTTGGCTTCTTTCTCCACCTCCTCCTTCCCTTCCCATCCCACTCCCCTATCTCTTCTTGTCCTACCTTAGAAGTCTCCCCTACTCTCAAGATTCTCTGCTCCAGCGTTCCGGCTCCCACTGCTCTTGGTGCACTAGGTGCTAGCCCTCCTGCTACTATGTGCCTCCGGCCCTAAACGCTGGGTTCTTCTATGTGGCTGCTTCCTTCCCACAACTGCTGCACTTCTCCATATTGAATCTCTTGCACCTTTATCTTTGGACTATTCCTCTTTCTAGAATTCTGTATGTCAGTGGCAGTTTTCCTTGCCTTTCTTCCTGGGGGACAGGCAATTGTCAGTAGGAAAACCATGGCCGAACGCCTTCTAACAGGTAAATCCTCTCAATATCCAACAGAACGTACGGCTGATCAGGTCATTTTGCATATTGCTTCTGCCTCTGTTCGCAATACCATCATACGCGCCTCTGAGGAGCTACTGGCCTTTGGATTTGATATTTCGATCGAACCTCCGGCACAGACAAAGAGTATTAATGCTCGCGCTCTCTCGCCACCATCAAAGGCCGATGCCACCATAAGCTGCAATGACCTAAGGCAGTCGCTTGCTGAAATCTCACTTAAGCACAATCAAAACCTCCAGAGCAGCCGAAAGGCTACATGGGATAACCAAAAATCTCATTCAGGTGATATGAGACAATAGCCATGACGTGAACCCTGGTGCGAGTTCCTATCATGGAACACGAGAGGTTTCACGCATCTTTTTAACAACTTTGAAGCTGACCTCCAGCGACTGGTTGTAATCTGTTTACAAGAAACGTGGCTTGTTAAGGCTCCAACGAGAGATGGCTTTGAAGTTCATTTGAACTCCGCCGTAAAAAACCTACAAGGTCGCCCCTACTCTGGGCTACTTACTATGATCAAAGTCACTAATCACTGGAAAACGTTGGAAGTCTCCAACCCAAACTCTTTCACTCAGGGGATTCTAATGCAATCAACTCAAGGCATTATAGAAGAGCGGCAAAACCTTTTGATCATTAATGGATACTGGAATCCTCACAAAATCAGCACAGCTCTCTTTTTAAAGGCCATTACTAGCCTCATAGACAATGCTGTTATAACACACAGAAACCTGTCAATAATTTGCTGTGGGGATTTAAACTGCTCCTGGTTTGGCTTTGACAACACCCGACAGGTATACTTACCACTGGCTTAACATGAACTCTCTAGCCGAAGCAAGGCATGGATGAAGGCTTTACAAAATAGAAATTGCCATCTGGTGAATGGAAATGTCAAAGGCGACGATCCCCCATCTGCAACCTGGCATCGTGACACCTCTCATAGTGTCCTGGATTACTTTTGGGTGTCTCAGAACAACCCAATGACGAAACACCCAATGAGATTATTATACCTGGTGTTCAAAACCTCTGATCCTACCCCCAGGATAGGACTGAATAGATGGAATGGATGGAGTAGATGGAGGGATGGGATGGAAGGGGTGGATGGGATGGATGGAGTGGACGGAATGACGCATTTGATGGAATGGAGGGAATAAAAGAGCAAATGGAGTGGATGGAGCAGATAGAATCCGATGAGTAGATAAAATTGGATGGTGTAGAAGGAATACTTTGGTGTGGACGGAGTGCAAGGAATATATGGAGTGGATCAAATAAATGGTTGGAAGTGCGTGAAGTGGTTGAAATCGGATAGAGTGGATGGAATTGGCTGGAATCAGATTGAATGTATGGAGTGTGTAGAGCGGGTCGAATAGAATGAGTGGAACGACTGGAATTAGTAGAACGAGTGGAATGAGGTGGATGGACTACAAGGAGTAGGTGAGCAGATGGAGTGAACAGAGTGCTTGGAGAAGATGGATCAGATGTAATGAGTGGAGTCGATGGAGTGGATAAAATCAACAGGAATCTGGATGAAGCAATTGGAATTGAATGAAGTAAATTGAGTGGAGGGAATACATATAGCGAATAGGTTGGATGCAACGCTTAGAACGGTTGGAATGGATAGAGTGGATAGAACAGATGGAATAAACTGTACGAATCGAATGAATAGAACAGATGGATCGGATAGAATGAAAATAACAGATAAGAGTAGAAGGAGCAATCAGAAGGGATGGAACAAATGGACTTGACGGAACAGACAGAGTTGACAGAACGGACAGAGTAGATGAACAGACATAGCGGATGCAACGGATAGAGCGGAGGCAACGGATAGAGAGGAGGCAAGGGATAGAGCAGATTGAGCAGATTGAACAGATGGAGCGGATTGAACAGATGGAGCGGATTGAGTGGATAGAACAAAGGAATGGATGAAACGGACGGAGCGAACGGATGGAAAGGATAGAGTGGATGGAAAGGATAGAGTGGATGGAAAGGATGGAATGGATCAAACGGAGGAGTAGACGAAACGGACGAAACGGGTGGAGTGGACGAAACGGGTGGAGCGGACGAAACAGAAGGAACGGATGGAGCGGATGAAATCAAGTGGATGGAGTGACGGAGTAGATCAAATTGGATGGGATGACTCGAATGGAACTCAACAACATGGATGGAAATAGGTGGTATTAGACTGAACTGGGACAGAGAGGATGGGGCGGATTGAGTGACCGAATGGATGGAGTGGATGGAATCGGATAATACTAATGGAACTGGATAGAGTAGATGCAACTGGGTGGAATAGATGGAACTGAAAAGTGTGGATGGAACTGGACAGAGTGGATGGAACCGGACAGAGTGGACAGATCTGGACAGAGTGGATCGGAATTGGACAGAGTGGACGGAACACACGTATCAAAGGGCACCTGTTCCCATGTTGTTACCATATACATGTATCCCCCTATATATGCTATATATCTGTACCCCCATATGTATCTGTATCCTCTTATATACCTGCATTGACCCCTGTCACTATATATCTGTACCCCATATATATATGTGCCCCATATATTCTTGTATCCTCCCCTGTCGCTATGTATCCGTATGTCGCTATACATGCCCCACCTCCTACCCACGTGCCAGTTCTAAGGCGCTGTTACAGATAACTACAATATCACACCACTACGCTTACTCTATACTATACACCATCATTCAACTAGAACACAGCTATACCCCTGATAATTGGGCCTAGCTGTTCACATACGAATAAGACCCCATGAGCACCTCATCACCCCAATAAAACACAGCTAGCTGAACACATTCCGGCTAGCTGTTCACATAGGCGTTCCTCAGGCCTGACGCAGCCAGAACCCAGTCTGGGTGTCCAGCCACCAGACTGCACAAATCCAACTGATATCTTCAGCACCACACCTATCGCTGGGAAGCAGCTATCATCCAAAAACTACACCAGCTGCACACATATCCGCCGCCCTTTACAACTAATCCAGAACAGGACTGCAAGACTTTTCCTTGGCCTCAAGCCCTGGGATTGTATCTCTCCAGCTCTGAAATCCCTTCATTGGCTCCCTTTGGTTGCAAGGATTAAATTTAAAACCCTTTGCATTGTCCACAAGGCTTTCTGGGGCCTGGGTCAAATTACCTTCAACTATCCCTCCATAAATACCTCCCTTCTGGAGTCCTTCGCTCCTCTACCTCCAACTCCCTCAGGGTCAGTCGTTTTTCAAAGAAACAAGCTGGTGGTAGATCTCTGTCTTTGGTGGGCCCTCCCTCTGGAACTGCCTACCTGCCACCTTGAAACTTGAAGAGAACCATCTACGGTTCCGGAAGCTCAAGACCTCCCTCTTCGCCCCTCTTCTCCCCTGCTGATCTGCTTTTTCTCTCGGAAATGCTGCACCTGGCCACCCTCTTCCCTTTGGCCCAGATACCTGCTCACCCTGCCACCCTCCTGCACTGTCTCCTGGCCACCCCATACACTAGGGCCTGTATCTGTACCCATACAGCCCCACCCACTCTGCACTTATCAGATAATCCCTATCTGACTAACCCTGCACTTGGCCACTCACAGGCTGCACTACCACTGCTTTGGATCACCTTATTTAGTTATTTTACTTATAATTTATCTTGTCCTCTTCTATGCTCTGCACTTTCCAATTTCTCCCCCCTCCCATGCACGTTCCCACTTTTCCCTTCCCCATGCACTTGCACATTCTCAATGTCACTCGGCCTTGTAAGATCGTTGTTTTTGTTTTCTCCCCTGTTCCCATCCCTTTGCCTGGTCGCGCTCTGAAACACTTGTGTACAAGCGCAATATAATTTCATATCAAGATTCAATGTTATTATAGATAGTTTGGAGAAGGAGAGAATCCAATTCATGGTCACCGTACAGTTCACAGACGAGCTGTGTGTCGTTGGCATAGTTTGTGAAAAAGACATTCAGATTGTCCAAGAGGTCACACAATGGTCTTACATAAAGGTTAAAGAGCAGGGGAGAAATGCAAGCTCCCTGCGGGACTCCACATGAAATGTCTAATAACGGTGAAGTAGCATCACCACAGCATACTCTAGATTTCCTGTGAGAAATAAAAGACTGGGCCCATTTAATGGAGTGGTCACTGCATTGGCCAATGTCCGCGAAAGTGTAAAGCAGGCCCTCATTGTCCGGCAAATCAAAAGATGCCGACAAGTCCAAAAGGACAAGTAGCCCAGATTTCCCGTTGTCTGAAATACTGAGCACGTGTGATTGAAGGTACAAAAGAGCTGCCTCTGTACTATGTAATGGACGAAAGCCTGATTGCCTAGCATGCAAATTGTCATTTGTTTCAACAAAAGATTGTAGTTGTAGTATGGCACTCTCCACAAGAATTTTCAGAAGAAAATTACAGTTTGTGATAGGGCGTAAGTTGTTTGGCTCTTTGGGATCAAGACCGTTTTTTTAATCAATGGTGTAACAGTGACCTTTTTGATTGGGTCGGGTAACTGGTTATAAAAAATTAAAAAAGGAATTCACAAATCTGACATAGAATGGTGCAAATATTTCCTTATGTTGCAGAATAAGTCTTGGGAGGATCACATTTTCTGGGCATTGAGACGGGCGTAGAGAGGACAGTGTATTTAACATGTCTGTGAGGGTAATGGGAACAAAACAAAAAGAAATGGGGGTCCTTATTTGTCCCGGGTGTTGAGAGGCGGTTGTCATGATAGGGTTTTTATTAAGGTTCAGTCTCATTTTATCACAAGCTTTCTCAACTATTATCTCAAAGGCAATTTGGGTCTTGGCACAGTCTTTGTCTATCAGTGGCACGTGGTTGGAGGGGATGCCAGATTTATCTAGAGATTTTACTATTTCAAAGAGCTTTTTGGTGTTATTTTTAGATTACCCTATTTGGGCATTAAAGAAGCTTTTCTTTGCTTCAAAAGTCGCAGTTTTATAGTTTTGGTCTAGAGCCTTCCAGATGGCTTTCGTGAGTTCAGTAGGGTTTTTTAGCCTTCTTGTTTCTGCTTGTCTTTATCTTTTTCACAAGACGTAGCTCTCGAGTGTACCAGCTTTGATGGCCATCGTTCTCCCTAATTAGTCTTTTTCTAACTGGAGCCACGTGTCTAACATTGCACGAAGAGTGGAAGTTGTCCACTAAAGTAGTGGGAGTATCCTGGTTAGTGGTGGTGCTCATTATCTACTCCATACATCCTTTTAGATTTTCTGCAGTGACCTTCCTAAGGTTGCGACTGGAGACACGTTTGACTGAATTCTTCTTATGAAGGCAAGGGTGTCGAAATTGGGACTGGAATAGAATAAAATGGTGGTCGGACCAAATACATGGCTGTGTACTATCAATCAAAATATCAAGATTTTGACCAACGACCCAGTCCAGAATGTTGCCTTTATCATGAGTGGAGGAATCATTAAAGACGTGGAAGTCAGCATTGTTTAAGGCTTTTTCAAAAGCAATGGCCCTTTGTCATTGTTGTTATTCTGCCAGTGATTAAAATCCCCCGCCAATAGCGTAGCACAGTTGCGACTCTGTAGATCATGTAGAATACACACAATGTCTTGATTGAAATTGGGTATACTGGATGGGGGGGGGCGGTATACTAATACAGCATTAATGCAGCTTTTTTTCATGGGAGTCTTTTTGACATGGAGAATTTCACAGTCGACATAAGAACTAGGTAATTGGAATAGTCCTAACTGGGTTCTAGCAATGACTGAACCTCCCCACCCCCCCGGTCTACAGTATGGCTCACACAGTGTGATGTGTAACAGTCTGGTGTAGCAAGGCCACTCAACGGGCCACTAGTGTCCGTCGTCCAGGTTTCTGTAAGAAGTAGGAGATCTAACTCCTGATCCACTACGTATTCCTGGATGTTGATCGCATGCTTGATAAGCAAGCGAGTGTTCAATAAAGCACACTTCAACTAGGAGTATTAAAGAAACAGTGTCTGTCGAGAGGGTATGCCCCTCATCTAGTGACTTAATGTGACAAATAGAATGGACCAGATGTAATGAAAACTACCAGTAAATAACCGTGCCCTTAATGGTCACTTTTGGCAACCATTTATTTATTGCGCAAAATAAATACTGGACATTTCAAAAGATTCCACCAAAATCTTGAAGGCCCAAAGGATCTAATTGTGTCAACATAAAATAATCTTTTGGTCCAATTCCATTATTAAAAGGTTTCATTTGTGTATGCGTAGGACAATAAGGAATTGCCTTAATATCAACAACCATGTATGTCATGGACCAAATGACGCATATTGCTTTAGTTGAAATGATTTTGTTCACACTTCGATTAAAGTATTTGTGGGCATTCACAAATTTGGTATGGTTGGTTGTGCAACAAATCCGATCGTGGCATGCAGCTTGGTACTTCTAATTGCCAGGACGTTTGGAGCCCAAGAGAAGCAGGCAGAAAAAAAAGAAGGGGTGGGGGTAGCACTCACCAGCAGCCCAGGGCAGGAGCCAGACAGCCTTCCCTGCTCTCTGGCAGTAAGAAGCTGATTATTGCTGCGAAAGCAGATTTAACATAAGCACAGAAGGTTCATTTCACAAAATGGATGCCTCCTAGTGCTTGAAATGTATGTCTGAGCCTCGATCCCCAAAAATTGTACATAGGAACTTTAGAAAATATAATTTTCATATATATTTTTCGTTATGACCTATCTTTTAAAAAATGTAAACTTTTGAGTGAACTACCCCTTGAAGGAACAAACATATCCAGCTCCTCCACCCCTAAATCCCTTCTACTACCTGTACGTTGAAGGGAGGAAACAGATGAACCGATGTGTATGTTGTAATTGTCAGGACTACTGTAGATAAATGAACAGGCCATAGACCAGGAAATCATGCTGACAATTGACTATGGAAAAGAAAAAGAAAAAGAAAACAGTTTGCAGGGGACATGAGGGAAAAAAAGACTAAACAGAATAGGGAATAAAAACATAAAATCCAAAAAGGTGGAGGTTGCGAGCAGAAGAGTTTTAATGTCCATAAAATCCAAATAACAAGTCAATAGGGAAAAATCCTAATGTGGAAAGTAGGGTCACAAAGCCAGGTAATTCAATATGTCGCCAAAGAGGGTAAATATAGTAGCACGGGTCAGGAGAAATGCAGAGTTAAATAAAGCCAGGTCAAAGCCAGTGAGTGTAAATCCAGTAGTGGTGGTCAAGGGAAATGCAAAGTAATATAAAGTCAGGTAATCCAATATGTCGCTAAAGCCAATGATGGCAAATCCAGTAGTAGGGGTCAGGAGATATGCAGAGTTAAATACAGCCAGGTAATCCAATTTGTCATCAAATCCAATGAGGGTAAATCCAGTAGTGGTGGTCAAGGGAAATGCAAAGTAATATAAAGTCAGGTAATCCAATATGTCGCTAAAGCCAATGATGGCAAATCCAGTAGTAGGGGTCAGGAGATATGCAGAGTTAAATACAGCCAGGTAATCCAATTTGTCGTCATAGCCAATGAGAGTAAATCCAGTACCAGGGGTTAGGAGAAAAGCTACGTCAAATAAAGCCAGGTAATTCAATATGTCGCCAAAGCCAATAAGGAATCGGGTAGAAGCAAAAGCCAGCTAATGAAACCAGAGTCAGGAACAGAACGATGGCATAAGAAGCAAAGACAGCCCAGAGGTACTTGAAACAGCCTACCTAGAGAAGCGCAAAGCCCTGGAATGCCAGTGCATTTTAAGGGATGCCGCGGGCCACCTGTATCAGTGAATATGGCGTCAATGTGTCTGTTCTGAGCAACGTGACATCACTGTGCATGTCTTGCTTGTCCCACAGCGCTTTGGGGCTTGTAATGAAGGAGCGTTGGTGGCACCGATGACGGCACCATGGAAACCACCAGCCTTCGGGGTACCCAAGAGCATGGAACCTCTATCTTGCCAGCAGGGATCCTGACCATTTTTAAACTTGTTATGTTAAAGTTTTTCTTAAATTGTCAACACATTAAATCAATTTTATTTTTTAAAATGTCAAAAGATGTATTATTTATTTTTTATTCATTACATTTGATTATAAGCCCACACCCGGAGGTATCACGGCGTGGGTTATAGAGTTGCGTTACAAACTTACTGGTTACAGGATAAGAACATCATGTGATTAGAACAAAGACAATTTCAATGTGGTTACAACAAAAAAGGTTAGACATTGCATACATTAATAGTTACAGAAAGTCAGGTTGAAAGCCATGGGGCTAAACACAAGACGTAGGCTGCGGCTAGGTTAAAAGTTGTTAAATAGCCAGGTTTTTAGAAGTTTCTTAAAGTGGGTGTGGGATGGCTCATTGTTTATATTTTTGGGAAGTAGATTTCATGTTCTGGGGGCTGCTACAGGGAAGCCGGAGTGTCCTGTTCTGGAGTTCTTGAAGCGGGAATAAGTAGAGTGTTCGTGGTAGATCTAAGGGTTCTGATGGAGGTTTTCCGTGTGATGCAAACACTCAAGTAGGTGGGAGCATTATGGGATATGCATTTATGTGTCATAGTGAGAGTTTTGTGCAGAATTTTCGCTTTTATGGGTAGCCAATCCGCTTGTGGACTGAGATATATGGTCCCTTTTTCTGATGCCCAAAGCTTCTCTAAGAGCTTTATTTTGTAATAATTCTAATTTGGCTAGATTTCTCTTCATGATGACTAGTGTTACAATAGTCTAGCTTAGACAAGATGAGCGCTCTTGCTAGGGTGACGCAGTTATGTATGGACAGAAAATGACAACTAAGGGAAATGAGTTTGGTTGTGGAGGAGGCAAGGGAGTTGATATGTTTACTCATGGTGAGGCTAGAATCTAGGTAAACCCCTAAGGTTTTAACTTAGTTGGAAATAGGAATGGGAGTACCGTCAATGTTAATAGAGGTGTAGTCTTGGGGTAATGTTTTTCAAGAGGGCTGGTGAACCCACAATAAGGATCTCGGTCTTTTCTCCATTAGTTGCCATCCAATACTGGATAGAGAGTAGATGTTGTTAATGTGTATGGTGTCCTGTTTATGATTACCAGAGATTGGGATGAGCATCTGTGTATCATCCGCAAAGTTGGTATAGATAACTTCCATCGCATCTAATGCTGAAAATAGGAGTTGTGTACGCATTATAGAGGGTAGGTGACAGGCAACAACCTTGCGGTACGCCTATAGGGACTTTTATGGGATCTGCCGCTTCCTGCCCTATGGCTACTCTGGAGGTGCGTTCAGATGAGAATGATTTTATCCAGGGGGTTGCATTATGTGAGAATTAAAAGTGTTTAGATAGTTAGGCATAGTTTATCATGGTCCACTAAATCGAAAGCAGGGGACAAATCGAGTAATAGGAGGATACATAGGTTACCAGACTCTGATAGCATCCATCTGGTTTTTGAGATCTAGTAGTGCAGTCTCAGTGCTATGTTTAAGGGACGAAAACCAGATAGAAAAACAACCATCTTCTAGGCGACAGACTAAGTGTGTTTGTACTTGGGTATATGTGATTTTGTCGATTATTCTGAGAAGGAATGGGACTGTAGTAATGGGTCTGTAATTGGTGGAGATCGTGGGATCTAAGGTGGGTTTATTCAGTAATGGTGTGACCCAGGCTTCTTTGATATCGGACAGGACGGAGTTGGAACTGAAAGATGCGTTAATAAAATGAGTTACGTTAATAAAATGAGTTACGATGGAGTTAGCGTTGGGGTACACGCCTTAACTAATTTAGCGGGGAAGCCATCTCCTTTGCAATATCAGGGTATAAGGGAGGAGATGGTCTTCAGTACTTGGTCTTGGGTAACTGGGGTGAAGTTAAACTGGGTAGTAGCATCTGTAATATTCATCAGGACACTTGGTGTGGTATCAGCACTGTGGACCAATGTTTTTCTTTTCATGGTGATTTTGTCTTGGAGAGATTTGATTTTAGTGGCAAGGGCATTCTGTATAGTGTTACACCATTATTTGCTGGCGAAGGCTAGACTAGAGGGAGGGATGGGTTTTCCAATTCTCTAAGAATAAGAAGCATTGGAGATGCGCAGGTTCAAAGTATTAGCTTTATGTGTTATAACTGCTAGCTTATATTTTTGTTAGAGTAGCTAGAGCTCTTTTTGGACTCAATGGTGGGGTTTTTGGCTCTTTTGTTTCTTCTGAGTTCAATGAGTTCGTCATTAAACTATTTGTTGCTGCGTTTAGGTCTAGGCAGTTTGGACTGCAGTGGGTCTATTTTGTTGATGGCGGTATTTAAACAAGAATGGTAGAAGTGGGCAATACTATCCAGGCTAGCGTTCGGTTTGGGCTGTGCCTCCATTAAGGATAGGGGTCAGGTTTTCTGGTGTGGGCTTACATGCATTTCTAACTAATATTGGAATGGGAGGAGGGGGAGGTGAATCTTGGGAAAATTATGGTTGACACATTAAAACAAACTAAAGAGTGGTCTGACCGAGAGATTTTAAGGATGTCTTCCAGGGCAATTGTAGTATTGAGAGTTAGAATCCAATCCAAGATTCTACCTTTGGTATGGGTAGGGGCATTGACAATTTGGGAGAACTGCATTTCTTATAATGTGGATTTATGATCTTGGGCGTCATTAAATCCTAGGGTTAAATCTCCTAATATTAGGAATTTGGTCTTAGGTTTAAGGAGAGGGGTCACCAATAGTGGGATGTCTATGTCCGGATGATTAGAAGAACTTGGTGCTCTGTAGACTAGAAGAAAATTGACGGTTGTCTTGGGGTCCGTTGTAAGTTTAAGGGTTAAAAGCTCATAACCATTTTCTGTATGTTACAGGCTCTAAACTGTAGTGAGGTTTTAGCGATAATGGCTACTCCACCACCCATGCCATCTTGGCGGTCAGTTCTGAGAATGTTATAGTCCGGTGGGATGGCTAGAGACAGCAATGGACCTGAGGCTGCGTGGAGCCAGGTTTCAGTCATGGCTAGGAAGTCTAGTTGGTGTTCCAGAATAAGGTCATGGACATCAATATCATGTGCCCCTAGGGATCGGACATTCAGTAAAGCTCCTTTCAGTAATGTGGTAGGTGGGGGATTTTGGATGGCGGGTGTGGGGGGGGGGTAAATCCACGTGTGATGTGTTAGCAAGTTGGCCACGGGGGAAGGAGAGATGGTGTTTAGATTGACCAGAGATGGGCAAGGAGGTTGACTTAAGGGAATTGGCTGAGCGTGACCTATGAGGGTTAATGATAAGGTACTGAGGGGGCTTGGAGGGTAGGTGCTGGTGAGTACGAGAGAAGAGTCTGAGTCTCCTGGTGGTGTGAGAACATGGGTTCTAAATCTGAGACGTGACTGGCGTGTAGAACCTAGGCAAGGGGTGGTGTGGTTGGCGGGTCGGCAGTGATGACTAGAAGAGAAAAACTAGCGGTGAGAGAGGGTTCTATGCTAGTTGCTCCTCTAGGAGTGTTACAGGGAGCTTTGCCGTTTTGATAACTGCGATGGTGTAGGGTAGGGGGGAAAGGCTGCTGTTTTGGGGAGGAAGGCGTGGGGCATGGGAGTGAGTGGTGTTTAGGACAACGGATCCGGGCCAGGCCTTGGTAAATATAGGCGCCTTTAGTACATACTGTATTGTGGGTCAAGTTGCTGTCCTGTGGAAAGGACATGATCATCTGGGACTGCAGGGGGCTGTGGGGGATCTAGGACCGCTCAAGAGTAGAACAATGGGAAACTATAGATAACAAGGAAGGTAGTGCAACATTGCCATGTTGGCTAAGTGGGTTGATGCCATAGGTGCGTGTGACAATGGGGGTGGGCGTACTAGTCTAGCAAAACTTGTGGGGGGCGTAATAATGGAGGGTACAGTGGGGGGTATGGCAATATGGTAAAGGTATGCAACAGTAGGGTGCCACTAGGCACGATATTCGATATAAGCAAAATACAATGATCGACAATGTACGAGATACAATTTGTACAACAGACTGGGTGCGGTAATAGATAAGATACAAAATGAGCCAGCAGGCAAGGACATCACTATATGTGGATAATAGTAATCAATGAACTACACTGTCAGCTAATATAACATAAGACACTGATAAGGGGATTACACTGTGGGGGCAGTAGTAGCATTCAGTGAGACCATAACGGTATACAACATTTGCTGGAAACAGAGTAGTGGCTGTAACTCAAACATGTAACACAAAATGGGTGCGGTAACGAGCTAGCGCGACGCATTACTGATCATCATTAGATGCATGGGGGAGAAAATTATGCACATGGTAGCCTCAGATGTAGGCGCGATATATAACAAAACAAGAATGGCGTTTGATATTAACCATGCTTAACGCATGAAACAGTTTGAGAACGAGTGTTCATGGAAAGTCCTCTGGTTGTTCGCTGTACAAGCGGGTTGGGCGCGGGGAGGAGTCCGTAGCCCTGAGCTCAAAATGGTGCTTCCAATGGAGCGGGATGGTAGGAGCATAAATATAATGGGGGAGGGGGTGGCAGAGCGACGTGGCCAACGGCCCGGACAGGTGGGCCTTATATTCGTGGGGCCTTGAATCCATGCAGCCTATAAACAGGCCTAGATCGGTTGCTTAGCAACCATAAGTAAGCAAAATGCGGCACTTGTTTTGGCCATTTTCGGTGCTCCACACGGGTAATAGAGGCTGGATGTGGAGATCTCACCTCAGGCTGGGATAGGCTTTGCAATGCGCAGGATGATTAAGATTATGTCGGAATTATTTGACACAATTGGTTCAGTGACAAACAGAACGAATAAATATTACCATATTTAACTTTATCATCTTTTCGTCTCTTTCCGATATACACATACAGGGATTTTCAACATAAATGACGACTGGTTCCTGGCAGATGCATAAGAAGGTTCAAACCTCGACCTTCACACCAGAATGACTGCCAAAGGCAATGATGGATAGGCAAGTATTTAAGGATCTGAACAATATAAGACACACCATTTCGCATTTGTTTCCTGTCTTATAACATCCAGCTCTTGTATACAAACACAGGTATAAGCGCCCAGTGCCAGATATGGCTAAACAAAGCTAGCTAACACTACTGCCAATGATTTTGCTGGTGTTCATGAAATTGATGGATTAGATATAGAGCAAGAACTAACCTTATTACTGTAGAAGCGTTTTAAGAGGCAAAACAAGCAATGTCAAATAAACCTGGTAGACCGCATTCTGCAACAAACCATAACATCCAGTCCAAGTGAATCCGTACCTTTTCAAAAAAGTGACTATGTATGGTCCCAGTGTAAGGATGGCTGTACTTGGAAAATACTGTAGTCCAATAAAACCAGTTCTAGTTCCAACGCTCGAACTTCACTTCTCGTAGTAAGGTTTCCATCCATCAGCTAATCGGACCCTAGCTGGCACTAGATACTAAGGTCAGGCTCCATTGCTCACCCCAATTAAAAACAGTAAATTCCCACTCTCCTTTAGCTTGCAGATCTCGAAGGCAGCATTGAGTTACAGGCCTGAAACACTTGATACAGGTTACTCTTTCTTGAGCAGCTCCAAGGTACACAGCACTGCTAGGTACACAAATTAGACACTGAATAACGTATGGGACATTATAATATAGGCACACCGAAAAACGCATGGGACATAATATAGGCATAAAAGAATGTTTCATTTATTTTCATATTAGAAGGGAGTTATGACATTGCAACTCGCAAGTAAAAATACATCATTTGGTTGCAGTAATGTAGCAAAGGATTGCAGCTGGCTAGTAATGTCACAGTGCCCCATTCACAGCATCAGCAAAAGACAGCAGCAGCACCTGTCATCTAGCACAGAATGATTGTGAGAAATGATGTTCAACTGCCGGTTAATGTTCGTTACCACGAGGGGAGCCTTGCTTATGAAAGTAAATAGGGACTGGTTGAAAAAAGAAGGCACGAAAAGTTAGGGGTGAAAAACTGAAAGTGTGAATGCCAGAGAGAGAGAGAACAAAAGGTTTAGGAAAAGAAATTAAAAATGCAAACATGAAAAAAGGTGCAAGAAACGATTAACAAATAGCGAGCGTGTAATGGAAATATAATATGAGGGGGACATTGTCAATAGAAAAAAAAGGGGAAATAAGGCTGTAATTCAAAAAGAGAACTAAAGAATAAAATGGGCAAAGTAAACCGCAAGATATGAAGAAAAAAATAATGGCCAGCTACAGGATGAATTCAATGTGGGAGGGAGGAATAGGACAATGTATCACTATATGAAATGTACCCCTTTATGGTACCTAAAACAAGCAATTGCTAATCATCTGCAAGTTCCTTGAACTTATAAATGATATGATATGATATGGCATTTGTAACGCGCCTATACACAAGTGTTTCAAGGCGCGACGAGGCAGGGAGTGGGGGACAAGGGGAGACAGACAACGATCCTACTAGGCCAGGTGTCATTCAGATCGCGCAAGTGCAGGGGTAGGGGAGGGGGAAAAAGTGCAAGGGGAAGGGGAGGGGGAAAAGTGCAGTACAAGGTAAGTGGCGTACGTAATAAATAAATAAATAGGGCCAGCTGGTGGCAAGTGTGAGGTAAGTGCAGAACAAGTGCTGGGGGAGGGGGAGGCTGTAGGGATACAGAGACAGTACCGCAGTGCAAAGGGGTTCCAGGGCATCAGTGCAAGTGGAGAGTGGCAGGGCCCAGGACCGAGGCCGTTTAGAGTGGTCCAGTTGCAGGATCAGTGCAGTTTCAGTGAAAATTAATTAGCAGTTCAGCAGGGGAGAGGGAGAGGGAAAGCAGAAGCAAAGAGGAAGGTTTTGAGGTGCTTCCGGAACCGGAGATGGTTCTCCTCAAGTTTCAGGGAGGCAGGAAGGCTGTTCCAGAGGGAGGCCCCTGCCGCGGAGAGAAATGCAATATCCTTATAACCCACATACTTATGGTTTCCTCTAACAATGATCTGCCATTGCCAGATAAGGTGAAGATGGTCAGTGAGAAGATTTGTGTACTTTGAGTTCAAATGACAGGTGGCCAACAGTCCGCATCAGGCCAAACTCTGACAGTCTGCTTGACCATTCCATGATACACCCTACTTCCTCATGATCACAAATGGAGGGGCAGTATTAACCACAATTGAGAATAGAAATATCAAGTAACCAATCAGCTGTAACTTGAGTTTAGGAACAGATACGTATGTATTACATACTGCTAATGATT
Source organism: Ambystoma mexicanum (assembly GCF_040938575.1). Lineage (NCBI taxonomy): Eukaryota > Metazoa > Chordata > Amphibia > Caudata > Ambystomatidae > Ambystoma > Ambystoma mexicanum. The sequence continues at coordinate 474,636,323 of NC_090923.1, read as the reverse complement.
AAGAAAAGGGCACCCATAGATGCGTGCAATACATGTTGACGTATACAGAAATCGGAGACAACACAAGACACTCGTACTGATAAGACACGCATAGATTGCGCGGGGTAAGAAGACTTAATTGGTGTTCTCAGATTAGGCAGAACACCAGACAATAAGAGACCGCGGCAGACTACAAGGTCATACGGCATCTTCACAAGTAGGTACATTATGAGGAAACACTTGCTCAAGTAGCAAGTGATAGAGATCTGAACTGCAGCAAATATATGATTTATGTCACACATAGGTAGGTGATGGAAGTATGAACAAGAGTACACAGAAAACAAACACCCGACATTCAAACAAGCTGTGGGACACAGTATTTCCAACACACAAAACAAAGACAAGTGAGTCAGACAAATTGAAAATTAGCAGGTTAATATGAGACATATAGATGCTGCCATTGTTAATTACTATTGTCGGTCTAAAAAAGAAAGTGAGGTCCACGTGAATATAATGGAACGAATGATACGTTCGGATTGAATAGTCAAATGTAAGTAAAACCATGAGGGCGACAGCATATTAAGCTGCTCCTTAATAGAAAGTAATTGAGTAGTTCTAACCGTGGTTTATTGTTGGGCATGCTACAGGTTGATGAGAGGAAACCAGTGTGGAATGCTACTGTCATCAATCGAGATGGCGTCTGATTATCCGAAGTAAAGGTGGTGAAGAAGTGATGACGTAATGAGAACCAAGAGAAGACAATTTGTAAACAAGAAAGCTGAGTCTAACCAATGTCTTAAAGTGATAACATAGAATGCAGCAGATTGAGAACGAGATGTAATGATTGTGCAGCTCCCCGTTAGTTTTGTAACCTGAACAGTGGTGGCTATTGGAACAAACCATGTTGGTTTAGGTTGTAGAATAAATCAATGCTATGAGAAACAAATGACAGAACTTATTTCTGGAAACCTGCATTGAAGGTTATGAAATACAATTGGTTGGTTTGTGAAAAGATGTATAAATATTTGTTCAACTAATGGGAAGAAAAAGAATGAATTGGTAAAATATGAATGTCTGTTTTATGGATAACATTCTTTGGGTGAATTGAAATGTTGACCGCATATCTGCTGTAAATTATGTTTTTTGCACTTGTGTTTTGATAAAAAAAGTTTTATTTTTTTTAAACGCATAAAAAATAAAATGATATCTACACCAAAAGTATACATGTCCTGAGCAGAGGGAGTGGGCTTTATGTGTACACAATCGTTGTTCTAGGGGTAGCCCATCTTCATCCCAATCCCTTGCGTGTCTAGAAAAAGTGTTCAATGGAGCAGTATTAAAGATAATCAAAATGCATTAATTCAATGCCTCAAAGTGGTTGTGGAGCGGACAGAAGCAATCTGTTAACAGTCACATTAACTCTTTTATACGTTTGTTCAATAGGGCCTTCTAAAGCCACTATCTGAACATGCCCTGCCACTGTAACACCAGAACGGTGGGGATGGGCATGGTAGCTATGCTTTTTAAGAACACATTTGGCGCAACATACAAGCTTTCCAACATTACCCATCAGATTAAATTACATTGCACTGCGTATATAAGGGCATCAGGCTTTCACAGGGTCCATCTCCGGCTTGGGCACAGTCCCTGTGGTGCACAAAAACATCTTTGATTCAGATTTCTGATCTATGCGTGTATCTGATCTTCTCTAAGCTATGCAACACACATCAAAACCTCAAGCACCAGGAAGTAAAATCTGAGTAAGGCAGCATGTTTGTGTTGTGCAAAACACAAAAAGAAACATTCTTACATTCTGGATGCCACCTTTTCTTTCAAATGATCATACATGGCACTGTTGGCAGCCTGCTCTTGTTTTAAAGTGCGAGTGCACACAAACAGTCTTTGTCCGGGGACAGCATTGATAACTAGCCTCTGCCAAAAACACCAAAACCTTCATTGTAATGAGAGTGGGGATTTTAAGCACATTGAGCAAGTTATAATAATAAAACAAGAAATGATTTGAATACCACATCATAAATGCTTTGGTGGTGCTAATCAAGGTATTTTGATAGCACCTTGTGCACACAGACAAGCAGTATTAGTAATACATGAAAGGGTGCAAACGGCAATTTGTAGGGAGGTTTGCAACCTCTCTCAAGGAATAATTGTGAAAAAGAAATTTTATGCCAAACTATAAAGTACATTGAGCCAGCAACAGTGGTGGTAATAAAAAATAAAACATTTTCGCAGCGGTTAGACAAACTCACCAAGGTATTTTTTTTAAAAACAAATGCAATGACATGAATTTCAAGACGAATTGAGCCCGTGTCATGTTTATGAGGAATTCACTGCCATCGCTGGCATGAGGCATATGATGGAAACACATGCACGCGTGAAGTTGTACAGCACCTAACACATAGAAATGAACAAATGGTAATATCAAAGCCGTTTGGGTGGATTTCTCATAAATAAAGTGCTTGCCTCATGCATGGGGCAGCCACCCCTTTGCAAGTTCGAATCCCGCAGCAGGCGCAACTTCCATATTTTTATTCTTTCACGGATAAATGGAGTACCATAAAATGGAGTAATAACATCAACTGTTCTTAGAACACTTAGAAGCAGGTGGAATTGAACATGGAGCACTATATAAGAACATACATTGTTATATTATGCATATGGGGCATTCACTGGATTTGGATTTTATTACTAAGGTCTTTGGGGCTGAACTTGAAATATGATGCAGTAACTAAACGGGTAAGTGCTGCTAGTTACAATTGGTGATTATACCATGCTTAAGACATCTACTGTGGCATTTTAGGCAGTATGTGATATATGATGGCAGCAACTAGACAAGCAAGCATGAATATTACATTTGGTGACTAAATTATGCATGCAATACATTAACTGGTATCACATGCAAGGCAGTCTCCAACGTAACACCCACGTACTTGGCGGCTAAACTCCAGATCTCTGGAGGACCTCGCATGTCACGTAGCAAAACTATCAAGAGTCTAAACTAGCCCACATAGCCATGCTTCTCCTTCCATAACGCGATCCTCTGGACCTCAATCCGGACAGAGGTGACAAAATGCCCCAACCATACTCCAGTTCTGCAAAACATTCCATGTTATCTTTCAACAAAACCTTCCAGACTAATGTAAATCCCTCTCTTGCTACATCAACAGTACTGCACTACTGTATAACATGCCAAGCCCAAAATGCTGGAACCCTCCTGTAAAGCGCCTTGAGCTAGGTTGGTGCGATAAGAAATAAAACATTAAAAATAAAATGGTACTTGAGGCTGTGCTTGCCTAAGATGGAAGCTCCTGTACAAGTGATGCTGTGCCGTTAAAAAAGTGCTAACTCTGTACCATATGGATTCTCAAAGCGTATTCTTTTCCCTTTTATCTTCCTCTCTCATGGGATATATATTTATATGTTGAATTCTTATCTTGGCCTTGTTATTTGAGATATCTAATTTAAGAGCAATGTCAACCAAGGACTTGGAAAAGGTACATTTTGAATGTGTGTTTAGAACGGATGTTGCTGTTGTAGATATTACCTCTGAAATTGTATAGGAGTGTATATTAAAAGAGTCTCAACCATTGAGACAGATGGGTTATGATATCTCTCCCTATTGGGAGAAAACTCAATCTAGTAGTACTGCACAGCAATGCCTTTATGCAACAGTGTCGTCAAAGGGCATGGTTATCTCTCAACATGAGGGTGCCCATAAATAAGAGGTACAATTGCCAAGAGAGGTACAATTGCCCAGTAATCGTTTGGCACCCATTTCAAACCCCTGTGACTGGTCCTGAGTGGCCGGGTCACTGAAAAAGGGTAATACGGAGCTGGGCCTAAAGTCCATTTCTCAGCTTTAGCAATTTAGCTGAGTGGAGTTTACGGTCTTGGAACTTTTGTGGGAGCGGATCATCTTCTTCAAATACATTTTAATGTGAATCTCTGCGAAGATTCTCTATTACCATATTATAAGAGACCTGGCTGACCCACTGCCCGTCGATTAAAATACTACCTGAAAACTATCAATCTGCAAGCAAGGGATTAGAGGGCAGCCAGAGGGTAGACTTGATTCTTGTTAAATGCTGTACAGGGCATAGATTACTTAACGCAAATGAGATTACTCGAGGGGTGTTGGCGGTTGAGACTGTGTTACAGGTTTCTGGGGAATCTAAGATTATGTGTAATCTAAGTTAATGTGTATTGCCACCAGGGGATTTGCGCCATATAAACTGTGAAGGAAAAGCTAACCAGGGTTGTTACAGATTGGTTGGCTAGAAATTAGCAGGGCCTAGTACTGCTGGGAGGGATCTGAATTATGATCGCTTGAAAGAGAGCCCTAAAGAAACAGATATATTGGTGCCATCTGGTACCACACGTATGGGCGGGGCAGCAAGTGGCTGAATTGTTTTAAGGCATTGGGTTTACACATGCTAAATAGTTCAGTCACCAGAGACATCCCCGGCCAGTATACCTGCTCGCGGTGACAGGCAAGATGATCTGGACTGTCTTGTGTTAAAATTGTATGGTAGTGTGTGAATTTTATGTCTCAGTTGAAGTGGGAGCAGCCTGTACGGTAGCAAATGTGAAGGTGGACTCCGTTAATAACCGTATTGCGTGGAATGGGGTGAAAGCAGCATGTTTTAATAAGACACGGTCACTTGTTATAAATAGTACTACATTTGACTGGAAGTTGAATGTATTTAACTTGATACATTGAAGGTTTTTTAAATATGCATTTTATGGATTGCTCTTTATCGAATCACTTTATAATGAAATTTGGGGTTGTGGTGCGACAATCACACGTCTATGATCAGGAGGTGGTAGTAGAAAAAAAAAAAGGAGGGCACTATGGGCACAAGTCTATTAGGAGACAATTTGGAGCTGCCTATAAGGAGAGAATTCTCCAAGTTAAAAAGTAAGACAAGGGATTCGGAGCAAATATTGCAGGGTAAAGACTCATCCTTGTTTTAGCAAGTTATTAATAAAATTGGGGATTCACAATCTGGTAAACAACTCAATGCGGTGGCAGAGCAAGTTTGAGTTGAATGTTACCAGTTAAGTGTTTGGAATAGTACAAACCCATGAATTTAACTTGGACCTCCTTGAAAGTAACAGTGAATGGAATCTGTCTTTTGACCAAGAATGTATTTGCAATTTAAATATTTGTTCAAGTAACTCGCGGACCCTGGACCAAACAAATTGTCTAAGGATAATCCTACGGTATGGTCTACCATTTTAACTTTATTTTAAAAACATTTTGTAGTTACTAATGCCATGCCTACCTCCTGGCAAACCGCTTACGTTACACTGATTCATAGGAGAGGTTCTAGGGAGGATCTTAAAATTTATCAGCCGATTTCGATTCTCGATGCCGATAGTAAGATTTTTGCTTTGGTTCTTTTACATTTACAAAAATGGACTTTGTTGACAGGCAGATTATAGAAATAGCAGACGCGTTTTAGAAAGTCTTAATGGTTTGATTTTAAAATGTTTGCAGCACTAGGTTTGGGATAAGAAATCTGGTCAGGTATATGTGGCGTCGATTGAATTAACTGCCCTGTTTGATAAAGTAAATAGGGGGATTCTTTGGTAGAAACTAGTAAGTGGCGCATTCCAACCGGTCTGCTTCGCCTTATCATCGCATTATCATGATCAAAGATCCAAATTTGTTTAAATCACCAGGGTGTTCTTTCTGGGAGGATGATCACCTACTCGGGAGTGAAGCATGGGTGTGTTTTGGCCCCATGCCTTTTAATTTATATGTTTCCGATCTTGGGGACTATATTGAGAAGAATATATTTGTTTCTCCAAAGTTGGACTCGCTAAATGGTTATCATAGTCAGCTGACGACTTCTTATTTGATCTTACTCCGATTGGCCTTCAGTGTTTGATAGAATGTTTTGTAGTTTAACACCAGGGAATTTATCCCTGCATAAATTCCATCAAAAACTAAAATAATGCAATATACTACAGACAGAAAGCTTCCCACATTTGTTTGGTCTAATGGGAAAGAAAACTGGAAAGGGTAGACCACTTTATTTATTTGGGGTTCGCAATCTTTGAAAAAACACAACTTGAGAACCAAGGAATTGCTGTGGGAACGAATGAATTGGCTAGGTAATCAATGTTCTAAAATTGATGGGAAATACAGGAAATGTTCTATGACTCCAGTTTTAAAAATGTTAGGACTCAGATTTTACCAAACTATGTATATGGAATAGAGCTTTTAGACTTGTGGATTTTAGAGTGGCTACCCCGGATGGAAGCATCGGTTGAGCTTCCTCAATCCCAGCATCAATCTTAAACTATGAGTTTGGGTTTAAACCCCAGACTGCTGTCACCAATTGGTAGCGATTGATACTTTTATTTAAAATGTTAGCGCCTCCAGCAAATTCATTATACATTGACATGAACTTTAGTTATAAAGTAATTCATGTGAAGAATGTTGTTGCACATTATGATTCTGTGTTGAAAATGGTTGGGGTAAATCATGTTGAATGCCCTGAATCTGTAATAAACGCCTATATGATTGGATTAGTGCAAGACTATTGATGAAATGTATTATGACCTCTCGCTCGAACATCTTGGGTTCAACCATAATAAAATGGGGGCTTCTAGCCCCTTTCTTAAAATTATATACCAACAGGAAAAAAGAAATGATTTTGTTATGTTTAGACTAAATTTGCATCCAACTAGACAATTAATGCTCGGATATAAAAATAAAGAGTTATAATGAAGCTTTTTGTCGTTTTTGTAAAGAACCATTAGATGGGATGACAAACCTTTGGATGATTATAGGTGCTGGAGGGGTTCAATAGTCCAAGAAATAGCAGATTTGCCTTTGGTTTTAATTCATGGTCAAGTCAAAAGAGTCGTTTGGTGCATGAGGTTTTTTATTATTTTTGTCGGTTTACCAGAACAAAAACGAGCACATCGGCTGTCTCCGCCGACTCTGGCACTAGACCAGGCTACCCAGCCCAAGTGGCATGCGGACTTGGGAGGATCAGATATCAACTCTAACCAGAGCCCACTACCATACTCACTTGGCCCTAAAAAAGACTGCACTCACTAAAGTTGACCAACTGGCATTAATTGCCACTTTGAGGATTTTTTTGTTCTGGTAAACCGACAAAAATAATAAAAAACCACATGCACCAAACGACTCTTGACTTGACCAAAGGCAAACCTGCTATTTCTTGGACTATTGAACCCCTCCAGCGCCCATTATCATCCAAAGGTTTGTCATCCCATCTAAACATTCAACCAATTGGGAACCCTGGAGTTGGTCCCCAGACAAACCAGGATCCAGGCTGCAGGCTGACCTTGAATTATCCAATAGAAGGTGCGCGGTGGATAGGGAATCCCGGCCCAGACAACCCCAACCAACTGAAATCTTTGTAAAGAACCAGATGACATTTAATCGATGGAGAATATTTTTTAACGTTTTGTCCCACTCAAAATTGGAAATCGCACAGTTAATGTTTGGAAAATGTTATCTGTTTTTAGTGTAATTGATTTAAAGTCCTTCTGGTCTTATTGTCCAAGTGGGAAATCAACTTCGGATAAGATTGCGGTTGCAGCTTTTATTAAAATAATTGAGATTATTAGGAGATTCTGTACATAGAATGTTTCTTATTTTAATGCTGTATGTAGGATTGTTTTGATAATATGATGTATAACACTTTATGAATTATTTTATGATTAATGTTAAAGGTGTTCAACCAATAACAATAAATAAATGATATGCTGAGTTCTTGTTAGCTGATCCCACTTACCACTTTTGACTACGGCAGTATGATCCTTTATCTTGCAAAATAAATAAAGCAGAAAAGCTTCAAACTCATTAAACAGTGGCATTATCAGATTGATCTCCTCAGTGCCTAGTTTTGCAGCATAGACAGTGCAAAGGTGTGGCAAGGGGTACCAATGTGTATTTGTCTATGTCATCATTGGTAGATCATTTGAGTATTAGTCTGGTATGTGTAATCCTGTGTGTGTTTCTGTGTTATTTCCTTTGATGTAGGAGTATAAATAAAGCATGGTTTCCACCCATAGTGTGGCACATCTAGGGTCTCACATGGCTTGTGGATTAAAATGGAGGGTTTTGGTCGCATCCACCAACAGGGGGTTCAATTGTGCTCCTGAGGTTTTTACCTCAGCTTGTGTTGGAGCTCCACTGGTGAGGATAGGGTGTGGAAGATCCCAAGAAAAGAAAACGTGCACCTCTGGTGGGAGGTAGAGAGAAAGAGAAGAGAGAGCGAGAGAGAGATTGAGCACAGGACGGCAGGGTTCCGTTTCCTGCTTGTGTAATCCCATGACAAGCCGTTTTGACCGGTGGCTTTAGCTAAGCCCCTGGTATCTTGATTTGGGGTGCTTGTCTAGATAGTCAGTCAGGTTTTCGCCATACCAGGGTCGCCGAGGTCGAGCGCTTTCCTCCCTTGTGGCTGCTCTTGTCAGGAGCTGGTTGTCGAATGGCGGTATGCTAGGGGGACTGTGGCGGTTTGATACAGTCTGGTGACTTTCTTCAGTACTTTGTAGGAGGGATGTATTTGATTTTATTTCGCTTGTGATAGAGACCTTGGGGAAAGAAAATTATAATATTATAATTACACTAGTATTTTTCACGTGTCACACACAAGTCTTCTCGTTAGTGGGGTGAGGGGTTTTTCCGTTCCCTGTAATTTTTGGTGCAATTCTCATTTAGAGTAAGACATGCAAAGAAGTGGAGGTTTGCACATTTATTTCTCTCTGTAATGTTAACAGCAGGGTATGTTTCTTTATACACTAGGTGTGAGTCGCCCCAGAAGGAAAATAGGGCGCTCAGGGAAATGACTGTATGGGGCACATTCAATTCCCAAGTTTATTGTCTGCATCCTCTATGGCTCCTCTATTTTCTGGACTTTAACATTTGGGAAGGCTTGTTTGGGTGTTCCTTGTCACATGTATGTTTTAGTACAGGGTAAACGGGCATTGATTGGGGTGTTACATTTACTCAGATCATTTATTGGGGCTCTATGCAGTCAGGAAGGCCAGTGTTAACTTGGTAGTATTTATGTTGCCGCTTTGCTCAGTGTGGGATAGTTCACTCAAAAATATATATAAAATATATATTTAAAAAAGTTTTCTATGTAAAGTTTTGAGCAAATGAGGCTCAAACTCAAAAATTTCAAACACTAGGATGCATCCAGTTTGTGAAATGGATGAGCCTCCTGTGCTTGGGTTAATTTCTGCCCTTGCGGTACTAATGAAGCAAAAGCCAGCAAGCTGTAATACACAAAGGCTACCAGCAGGTGGCTTTTGCTTCATTATTGCCGGAGAGCAGTGATTAACACAACCTGCTGCTGGTAAGTGCTTTAAATGTAATTCTTTTTTGAAAGCACTGCAAAATAAATGCTGCGGTTTTCTTTCTAAATTAGAAAGAAAACTGCAGCATTTATAATGGTGTATTTATGTTTGCTGTGGCTTCAGCTTTCAGTCTCCTGGGCTCCCCCGGCTCGGGGAAGCCCAGGAGACTAAGTAGAAGCGCAGCAAACCTAAATACAACGTTGTTATATTTAAAAATGCTGCAGTTTTCTTTCTACGTTTCCCGGAGCCTGAGAAACGTAGAATGAAAACCGCAGGATTTAGAAATACAACAATGTTGTATTTGTGACTGCAGCGGGTTTCGCTTGGAGTCTCCTGGACTCCCCCAACCCAGGTGAGCCCAGGAGGCTCAAAATTAAAGCCGTGGCAATTATAAATACAATTGCTGCGCCTTTGCTTTTTACCTTTCATTTTACGTTTTCTGTGCTTCCCTGGGCTTGGGGAGCACCAAAAATGTAAAATGAAAGTGAAGGCAGCCTCCCAAGCTCATGTACAGCTCTTCTCTGGCTGCACTAAGCAAAAGCTCCCAGTAGGGGGGTTTTGCTGCTAGTTTAGTGCCGCCAGGGCAGAGCTTAACATGAGCTGAGGAGGCTGCTTGAAATGGCAAAATGGATTCTCCCATGTAAACGCTTTGAGCCTCATTTGCTCTAAAGTTAACATAGGAACTTGATTTAAATTATGTTTAATGCATGTTTTTCATTATTGCCCATCTGTTGGGACAATAATATTTTTGAGCGCACTATTCCTTTAAGTGGAGCAACTTTCTTTTTTTCTTTTTTGCCTGTTTCAGGTTGCATGGCGGCGGGGTCTCTGGCAAGACCTGTTTATGCAGGGCTGAGGGCAGCAAATCAGATTTTGTTTAGGAGTGACAGGAAGGTGTGATTTTGGAACCCAGGCCAAGTCTGGACCGTGGAAGGGCTGTGTTTTTTTCTGCTTTTTTTCTGTATGGAACAATTGAGGGGTGTCTAGCATGGTCCATTCTGTCTTAGCAGGGAAGAGTATCCCAGAGCTGGGTTCTGTGATAAAATGTGGGCTAGTAGTCCGTGTTGTATTTATTTTATTTCCCCGCCTTTTATGTCTGTATGTAATGTCAGTTGGTGTGGTAGTCTGCAGCTACTTGTGAGATCTTTTCAGAGTTTTAAGTCAGTCGGGATGTTCCTCTGAGATGAACACTGGGGCACCGAGAAATGTAAGTAAGCACAGGCGTGATAATCAATAACTCACTGAGGTATAAAGGTATTCTGATGATATTCTGTGAAATGGCATAATGTATACTATGAGGTGAAGATTTAGGTGTCTTCTGATCACTAATATTACATTAAGGAATAATACGGAGTCAAGTGTATTTAACATCTACGAAGATAGATGATGTATGTTGTGTTATGCATGACAAGGTGCACGCCTCAGTATCCCTCTTTCCAAGTGTGGGATTCTTTTATGCCCAGAGGAAAAAGTCACAAGTCTTACTTACCTCGCTGAAGCCTAGCCCACTGGAAATAGATTATTAAGATATGTTATTTGTTTAATATTTATGTATATCAGTGAAGTCTCCAAATCCATTTAATGTTTCTATGACAGCAATGTGACTAGCTATGGAAACTTATAAGAAGGCCAATTACTGTGTCAGTAGTGTGCAACAGACATAAATGAGAGAAAGGTTTATACCTGTTCAAATCAATGTTTGCTGAAGTACATGAAGGGCAGCAAGTGTTAGTTATTTATGAAATAATGTATGGCTGCACATTAGAAAACGGAACTGTTAGGCTGACAGGGAGGGAGTTACGATCATAATCTGGTACCACAAGTCAGCATAGTGTTACATGTTAAGTTCTGGAAGGGTTTAATTATGCATGCACTACAGGGTTCAAAATTGAGAGGAGCTTGGAGCTATTTAGCTCCCGCTGCTAACATAGTAGAGCCTGGTTAGCTTGAAACAAACAGTTACCAGGAGCTACTTTTGGCTCCTAGGGCCAACTGGTGCATTCCAAACATGTAAATGTGGCACTGAGTATTTGAGAAAGTTAATAAAGAAGAATTAGACCACATCTAATATACATTTAAACATAATGATTCATACAAAATGGACAAAAAGTAAAAAGGAGTATCTCTAGTAGCTCCTTGCTCCCCTGCCGTAGCTCCTGCCTACAGGATGATGCCCGACACCCGGGAGCTGGGTTTAGCGCATGCGTATCGAAACTCCATTTCAGACCTTGCAAAATATAAAAAAAAATTATGTAACCCAGCGCACCCTTACATTATTTGCCTTTATCAAGATTTACCTCCATCTGGGAGTTGTGTTTCAACGAACTGTGAAGTCCCTACACATTGACTGTACAATCTTTTCAAACTATTGTTTCACTGGTTGCTAGTTACGCTACCACTATAGGTAGCCATGTACTGGTATACATATTAAAAGCCACCCTGTTCCCAGGGGAGAGAAAGCCACTGGTGTACCTTGCCATTATTCTCACTCAAATAACATTCATGCTCAACCTGTTCATGAGAGTGGGCATTGTGGTTTTCTTTTTACATGTGGAGGCACCAATTACACAAACTGGTAGGTGCATACTCATAGTTCCCCATAGGCTTCCCCAGATGCTCTAATAAGCACACGGGCGCGGTAAGGTGTTGGCCCATTTCTCAATTTTTACATTCAGGTTTCTGATCATTCATACATTCCCATAAATGCTCCTCATACATAATTAAGGGCAGGTAACATTTTACACTTTGGAGGCACTGCGGAGATCTGAGGAAGCACACCAGTCTAATAGGGATCTCCTTTTTACACTTACAAGAGTCAGTAATATATATTGGCTACTCTATCCCAAGTGGGCAACCTGGCGCACGTCTATGTGCTACACTGGGTGCATGCTGAAGGGCTCAGTCCTAAAACTTGCAAATTACTACTGATCAAATACTGGCCATGACTGGTCCCTTGGAGCCCATCACTGGGAAGGTGAAATGTGTGGGGCACATTCCTGGTCAGGGCACCAAACGTTATATGTTGCGTTATGGTTATAATTCTCTTACAGGCAAAACCCTGCCCTCTGAGATTTGAGGTGGGGAGCCTTTGATTATTTGCCCTGTCCGTAATACCTCTGCGCCCTGAATCTACTACGTCAAGCAAAGATGCCGTAGTCATTTCTGCCGCTGTGGCAGAGGCTGTTAGAATGGCAATGGAGCGGCAACCTACACCATCTTTCATGCCTGAATGGAACCTACACCCTAATACAACCATTTTCAGGAGAGAAGCCTGTACCAAATGGTGAGGCCTATGAGTTATGGGTGGACCTCACCAAGCTTATGCTGCAAGAATGGAAGGTGTAAGATCAGGAGAAGAGAAGGCGAGTAGTAGAGGGCCTAAGGGGGCCTGCACTGCAGACGGTACAGTCACTTCGAGCTTTGTGCCGCAACCCTACTTCCCAGCAAGTGATGGGAGTTTTGGAATGAGCTTTTGGAACTGTTGAGCCAGGAGAGGATATAATGATGTGGTTCAATGCCACCAGCTTGAAGCAGGGAGAGAAGCTATCTGACTACCTGGTAAGGATTGAACACATTTTACGACTGGCGTATCAAAGAGGAGGGGTGGAGCCTTCCAGATTGAACCGTTGTCGATTGAAGCAACTACTCAGAGGGGCTAAGGAAGCAGCTATAGCATTATTGTAGCGGAGACTACATCAGAAGCTGGTTAAACCCCCTTCTATGAAGCGCTGCTATGGTCCATTAGAGCTCTAGAAGAGGAAACCGGCGATATCGATGGGCAGAGTCATCCAGCACAAGGCTAAATCCCTACACCCAACACACACTACAATCTCTCAGCACAGGCAGATTGAAGAACTCCTCCTTTCCGCCACATGACTAGGTCCGTTCCCATGCCATGCATTGCCAGGAAAGAGAATCTAGGTGTGGGGAGGCTTAATTGCAACCGTTTCAGAGGTCTGAAGTACCTGGGCATTGGTTGTCAATAATAGGTGATGGGGAAGGCACCTGGGAAGTTATAGAAATCATGGCATCAAGCAGGCGACTGGAAATTTGCAGTGGGTGCCAGTGGCTTTGCTGACCATCTGTGCCCAAGGGTGATTTTCTGACAGTTTGCTATGAAGGATTGCCAATGAAGTGGGCACCTGAGCATAAGATGTCAATCCTTGGAGTTGGGGTGTATACTTGTGCATTTGATCACAATGTTTGGCACTGGACTGAGTAACTAGGACTTTGATGACTATCACGGACAATGGACATTTGATGGCAATACCTGAAAATATCTCAGTACCCAATCATTTGATGGCAATCATGCAAATAGGGTATTGGGGAATTTCATTGCAATCTACTAGATTCTCAAAAGGACAGTCCTCAAGAATCTCTTTTAAAATACCCATAACATAGCAGTGACACCCATGTCAGGGTGAGGGGAATACGCCCACAAGCAGGTTTTGCAGGCCACTACCCCAACAATTGGCATTGAACATATAAAAATCCCAAATCTGTGGGAACTACTTGCAATGCAAGTTTCTATGCAATCTTCCAGCTTGAAAATGATACATTCCAAGTGTGCTACATGACAGGATTCACCATTTCTTTGTGCTACATGTCTACCCCTTATCTGTGTTGTGCAGGGAACAAAAGATTCCATATGTCACACATCCCCAAGTTCTCAGGACAGCTCCCAAGTTAAGTGGTCTCCTCTCACATGAGGCCAGCATACACTTCATGTCCAAGTCTCCAGCAGGGCCAATTCACCATGTCATTATTCCGAGGTTGATAAATTGAGCACTATTAAGTGGTGTAATAACACCTATTGCAAGCAGGAATAATTCAGCAAAGTGCTGTGGAACAACTTGCATTGTTATTAAGGGTAAATAACCGATCTAACAACTATGCAATGTGTTTCGGATGACAGCGTAACAGGCGCTTTACATGGTGGTAATCTTTGCTTGTGATCAACACCTGTGGATGTTTGTCTAGAACATGTTTGAGTAGCTATGTTTTTCAGGTAAAAAATAAAATGTGCCGATTAGTTTTGATAAAATTCTAAGCTGCATTATGACAAACAAGTAGACGGCACCAGTAATGTTTCTTCAGGTGGGCACCAAGTCTTTTCAGTAAAAACTAATGTGCTATCCAGTTTGTGGGTCGAGTGCATTTCTCTAAGGTCGAAAAGGTTTTGAAAGAATATGAGAGGCCTGGAGGGGATCCCCATAAAATAGCAATATATACGTAGATGCCCAACAGCAGCCAGCTCATCCCTCCAGAGATAATGGCGGAGCTCTCCAACATTGAAAAGGTGGAAGGACCTAGGCAGAAAGTGTCTTTCTTGCAGATACAAATGATAGATGAATACAACTCAATCTGGGATTCTTTTAATAACGTGAATGTCTGAATGCATTAAGTATGTATCATTTGCTGTTATTCTACAAATTGAAACATGTTGATTTGGCTTGAATTATTGTCTTACTTTCTGATAGTTTCTAGTTAGTTTTGTGCCCGTCTTCTCCCCTCCTCCTCTTTTGCTACCCAACGTTACACGTTTTATCCAAATGTGACTTTGGATGTTATAATATGATGGGTTTTTTTGTAGTCCCTTTTAATATGTCAATTGTTCATGTTATGTTTAAGGTTCAATGCACTGGAACTATGTATTGTTGGATACTGATTATTCAAAATGTACTGAGTCGGAAGGGTCTCTGCAGAGTCATTCTTCTACATCTTTATTAAATTTGCTACTCAACACAAAAAAACAAAATATAGAAAGAAAAGGCAGTAGGATTCTCAACAAATCATTCTAAATCCAGCTGGATCTGCCCTCCATGATCTGGGGGTCAAACTAACGAGGAAATGGGGAAGCATAACAACACAATCTGTCCTCTCTACTCAAAGTTCTTAGAGGAGATCTTGGGCGTTGTATTAATCAAGACATTTCATGGATATAGAGGATACATTCCCTGAAAATTAACCAGGTCGCCAAGTTGATCTGTATGTTCAGCAGCCTTCCAATCAAGATCTCTAAATGGGTCCGGGTGCTGCTGCAGAGGGAAATGTAATGTTTCATATGGAAAAAGACGACCTCCATGAATAGCTCAGCGGGTGATGCATGCACCGCACGCTTGCTCTCAGCAGCGGGGGTGGGTACCAGATTTCAAAAGATACCCGGGGCCCACTCAAATACTGCATATATTCACTTGGTTACACACATGGTTACACAGTCCCACAGACACAAATTGGAGCCAAATCGAGCAGGCAGCTCCAAAGATACAATTGATGGACCGGCTTTACTTTACTTTTACTTTATTACATTTGTATAGCGCTGCCACTGGCCCGGAGGCTTAAGGGCACGAACGGTCAAACAGTACAAACCCATAAACAAAAGGGACAACCAAATACACTGCAGATTAAGAGAACCAAGACTTAAACAGAGCAACTAATTAAAAAGGAAGGTCTGGAGTCTTTTCCTGAACAAGGTGATTAAGAATTCCTCCCTCAAAGTCAGCGGCCGGCTATTCCAAGCCACCGGCGCTGCTACATTGAAAGCTCCTTTTCTAACTTGAATGAGTTTACATGCAGGAATTTTCAGTTGTGTGGTGTTGTTGGACCTCAAGTTATGGCTAATTGACTGAACGACCAGTGTCAGATACACAAGCAGTGTGGTTCTCAAACACTTAAACGAGATTAGCATCAGCTGAAAGCAGATTCTCTCCTTAGCCGGGAGCCAATGTATGCACCTTCTCGCCTCCAGGATGTGGTCCCTTTTGTTCAGGTCCATAATCACTCTAACTGCATTATTTTGCACTACCTGAAGTCTAATGACTTCAGTCTTAGGCATCCCAACAAGGAGGCTGCTACACTAGTCGATTCTTGCACGGATCAAGGCTCTTGCCAATGTTTCCTGACTATCTTTTGAAATGAAAGTATGCGCGTGAGTTAACAACTTAATGTAGTAAGAGGCTGACGACATCAAGCTACTCACTTGGGCCTTCATGTTTAGATTGCAGTCTAGGTAAACCCCAAGGGTCTTGACCTTGTTCTTAATTTTTATTGTACAGCCTTCAATCTGACACTGAGCATATTCTGACATTATCTTGCGAGTTTTTGCCTCCGTCCCAATGAGCATCAACTCAGTTTTTCCTGTATTCAGAGCAAGGCCGTTGATACACACCCATCTTTGGATTAAGCCATAAATCCTATTAATGGTCCGCTCATCTTCTTCAAAAAGGCCTGTCAAAGGGATGACACACTGTGTCGTTGGCGTAGTTGGTAAATTCAATGTTATTCTCTTCTAGGAAGTCCAGAAAAGGGCCTGTAAATGTGTTATAAAACATAGGCGACAGACATGCCCCCCTGTGGTACTCCTTGAGACAACTCATTGGGTTCAGCATCTGCCAGAGTGCTACTCACTCTCCATTGGCGCTCACTAAGAAATTATTTGACACATTGGGCTGCTGGGGTTGCAAAACCTGCCACCTTCTCTAACCTGGTGACCAACAATGTATGGTCGACCAGGTCGAATGCGGCAGACAGGTCCAGAAGTTTTTCTGTGGTCAATATGAAGTAGCCTGGAGTTAAGACCGAGCAACGCCGTCTCAGTTCCATGACTTTCTCTAAAGCCAGATTGCCATTGATTCAAGATATTGTGTGTCTTCAGATCAATGCGTGTATGCCACGCAATCTAATATTTTTTAGGAGGAACAGAGAGTTTGAGATCATTCAAAGGGTCTCTCAGAGATAGGGCAGGTTCCTTCAGTAGTGGTGTGAGCCATGAGTTTTTTATGCTTCTGGGGACAGAGGAGTCCCTGAATTAGGCGTTCACAAACCTACATAGTGTTGGAATAAGCGTAAGTGAACATGTCTTAAATGGCAAGGGCTGGACAAATGTCACCCTTGCAATTTGTAGGCTTACGTTTTTTAATGATTAAGGCCATCTCGGATTCACTTATTGATTTAAAAGTGAATTGTTCCTCAGCTTTCCAGGTTCTACATTTGTCATCTCTAGTATCAAGGTGAATCATAGAAGTTGTTTATTTTGATATAGCAATCCCCTCCTTAATAATCTTTAATTTAGAGTCATTGGTGTCTTGTATTAGGTTACACCATTTGGTGTCCCTAATAATTATTTCAGAATCATCTTGCTTAGGAGATTCTAGCCCTTTTAGAACTTAGTTGGGAGTGAGCCTTGGATATCCGGTCATCCAAATAGTATTTTTTTTGCTGAAACAGCAGACTTAACTGTCATTTTATACAGTTCCTGGTCAGGTTCAGCGAGTGTTCTTTCCACCTATATTGTGCTTTAATTTTGTCACTTTTCAGCTTTTGTATATCTGGAGAGAACCATAAGTTAGTTTCTTTCAGAGTAACTTTCTTGCTACGCAATGGAGCGAGCATGTTAACAGCTGATGTTAACACAGTGTGTTGATAGATGTTAGTAATGTCTTCTACTGAAGTAAATTCATTCACATTTAGAGTGGTAAGCCACGGATCCAGTGCTTCCAATGTAAGATTATTTCCATTTCTACATTGAATTACGGAGGTTACACATTTCTTCCTTCTAGCCTTTTTTGCAGACACCACTACAAAGTTGACGAAGAAATGGTCGGACCAGGGACAGGGGCATATGTCTTGGCTTGCTAGATTAATATTATGGCCTGCTAACCTGTCAGGCGTGTGACCCTTTATGTGCAAGCCCTAGGAGAGGCCTGTAAAGCTGGGAGCCATTGGGGGAATCAACTAGACAGTGCTGTATTGTATGGCGGCCAGATAGTGTGGGGGATACGCCTTGGCTGCTGCCCCTTCTCTCCAATGGTGGGAGGGGGTAACCTGAACTTCACACCGGGATACAATCATGCAGACTTTGATAAGTGGTTAGAAGGAGGCCTGAAAAATCTGGGAGATTGTTACTTACGAGGTCGGCCGCTGACATTGCTAGAGGCCAAGATCAAGTTCAACCTCCCTGAACGGATCAATACTATTAAATACAGCTGCGCCACTTGCTTGTAAAACAAACCAAGGAGGCTGGAAATAGACAACCTACATCTCTTGAACTAACAATTAGAGAGGTGTGATGAATCTGAGTGAGTCATCACTGATTTCCCGGCGGTGACCTCCTTCCATGTGGCATGGGGATGGCAGCCACTACCTGATCCTGGCCCTGGGGATGGCTATATGAAGGAGGGTCACATGAGGGAGGGGGGGTTTAACAATGTCATGGCTTCATCGGGTGAGACATGGTATCCCCCATTTTCCATTGATGAGAACCCTCAACATCCAATACCCTCATGGCCTATTGTCATACATCTACTCTTCCTCTTATGAAGAATAGGGAAGAGATTTTCTCTCAGATCTTAAGGCCAACCTTCCAATTTAGGACTACCTTGTTAAACCTATGAAACCAGCTTCTCCAGTTCCACCTATGAATCATCCAGGATTGACTTGCCATTGAAAACCATTGATAATCTTCAAGCTAATTGTCAAAAATAGACTCCCTTTCCCAGAATTACCAAAATGCTGGGATGAGAAAGAGGGAATCAAGCAATGCAGAGCAGAGGAAGCCACAAGCCTAGTAAACGCTCTAGTTGTTGCTTGCATAGACTTGTGCCTGGGACATTTAAAGGGCAGAGAGTCGATGTCTGCTGTGGGTGGGAGAGAGCCTCGTCTCTCCCAGAGGATCGAGAGACTGAATGGCTGAGATCGGCGCGGTGGAGCCAGGCAGCTCACTGACCAAGGAGAAGCTGCGGCACAAAGACAGGCTGCGGGAAGGCCAGCAGCCAACAAGAGACACATGGGTGTTTGCAGGTGACAGAGAGCAGTGCTTAACTTACTAGAGCCTGGAAGGAAGCAGACGTGTCAAGTGGAAGCCACAAGAGATGAAA
The DNA here is from genome assembly GCF_040938575.1 of Ambystoma mexicanum. Taxonomy (NCBI): domain Eukaryota; kingdom Metazoa; phylum Chordata; class Amphibia; order Caudata; family Ambystomatidae; genus Ambystoma; species Ambystoma mexicanum. The sequence continues at coordinate 474,617,103 of NC_090923.1, read as the reverse complement.
AAACGGGAGCCAGTGAGTCCACCCAGAGACAGTGGGGACCCCGGGGTGTATCGGCCACGCCAAATGCAGGTAATTGTAATTAAAACCACAGAGCGAGAAATAACTAATTGTTAAAGGGGGAATTGAACTACGAGCAAAACCCTTACAAATGTGCGAATGTATAAAGTGCAAGTATATGAGAAACCCAAATAGGATAATATATCAAGAAGATACAGCGAGACCCTGTATGAACAGAAGTCCTGGCAGGGGAGTATACCAGGCAAGTACAAGTGTGTGAATGCAAGAAGCCCTGGCAGGAGAGTATACAGGCAATCACAAGTGTGTGAATACAAGATGCCCTAGCGGGAGAACATACCAGGACGAAATGTACAAGAGTTAAAGAATGCATGAGAAGAAACATCAGGACTAGGAAAAGGATTGTGCTAATCAGGAGTAAAAGAGGTCCCGAGAAGAAACATCAGGACTAAGAAAAGGTATTGGGTTAACCAGGAGAGAAGAAACAAAATCCAGATAGAAAAGTATACCATGTGTCCTGAAAGAGACACCATTACAAAGCCAGCCAGGTGTGTGTCAGTGTTGTTGTTGGCCAATAAAGACACAGAACTGCTGTTTGTGAAACAGAGTAAAGAGGAATCCAGGGGAAGGTAAGCACCCTCTGGAGCAAGGGTCTTTATACTTGAAGACCTTTTGTGTTGGAGCCATTTATTCTTCCTTTATTAACACCTTTCTAAACAACTAAAAGGTTAAAGACATTTTAATCTTCACCTTAGAATTTACTTTATAGGGTGAGGGTCAGAATAGAACTTTGGACTCAGGACAGTTTTTGGTTTGGACTTTGACAGACAGATCCTTAGTTTTGGTTTAGGTAGATAAAGTCCTCTTAGAGCAGGGTCAGAGAGGCATTGTCCCAACCCCTTTTATTTTCAATAAAATTCTTTAACCAAAATCATGGCTAACTTGTGTCCGGGTTTCATTCCCGACTCCTCACACAGGATACAGAGAGGGAAAATATCTAAGCTTTATCGTCTGCCGGACAGGGACGAGGGGGTGTTTGGAGGGGGGCTGGTGTTGCCTTATATGAAGAAAAAGGGGGGGGAACTAGGCCTGAAAATCCCAACAGAGACATGGTCCTCCACATGAGCCAACAGCTAAAACGTCAAAAAGCACTACCACTAAGGTGTTCCTCTTTCAAATGTGTGTGAGATAGTACTATACCCCACATCGCTTACAGGGTTTTATACTAGGTTACTCATCTGAATGCAGGTGGGGATGCAGCACAACCGGCACGCTAGACTACATGTGGTGGGGTGCCCAAACACCCCAATATTTTGGAAAGACAATTGCCAAAATAAGAGAAATAACGGACACAGATCCACCCCTAGATCCCTGATGCTCATTTTATGGAGCACTCAAAAAGTAGAAGGAGAACACACATCCTTCACCCGCCCATGACTCATTACTCGTGCCCTAAATGCAGCCAGACTCATGATAGCCCACTGCTAGAAGAGCCTGTTGGGCCCGTCAATGGCCGGTCATGGACCATACTTTGGCTGGACGATGGAGAGCATGTTTGCTATACTGTAAGTGAATTTGTCTAAATTTCTCAATGAATGGTCCCTGTTTGCAACTTTCCGTTAGTTCACACTCCACACCAAATCTGTTCCGGTCCTAAATCCGTTATAGGCCTGCCACAGTCATACAGAAGCCTAATAGGAATAATTGTTGCCCTAATTTTGAAAGAATCTTGGTTGGTGGGTGTGAAGCCATGCTTAGGCCCCACCTCAGCTATGTATAGACGGAAAACGAAAGATCTCTGTACTGGGCTTGTCCATGACCTTGCTAGGTAAAGATGAATTGATAGCAGGTTTGACACAATGTTGATGTTACTGTAGGATTATGAATTCACTTTTCTTATGTTTCTCTTTTGTTTTAAAACATTTAAATATGGGGCTGCTCCTTTGAGAGCCTCTGTGTGAAGCCTGCGATGTAAGCCCATAAAACACAGTTCCTGATGCCGGTGCATCACCAAAAAGGCAGCCCCTCTAAGTAAAAGGTCCAGGCTCTGATCGGACGGAAAATGAGCCTGCAACACTTGTCCTGCAAACTCGCCTCAATCTGGGCTTAGAACGTCTGCCCCGTCACCAATGCGACTCAAGGTGGCGGACCACCCTGCGGTAAGGGGCTGCAGCGACATGGGTCCCAGCTGATTGTGTTCAAGCTGCGCCTGGAGGAGTCCTACCTCAATCCACCTGGCTGGGCTCGCTTTGCCTGCACACTGCGACAGAGGTCACTTTGGGAGCCCGTCCAGCCGTGCACACCACAGAGGGGGGACCCCCTCCTGGCGCTGGCTGAGCTTCTGCGGAGGGGCACTGCAACTTTGGGACGGTGCACAGCGACAGAGCGGAGCGGGGCGATTGAGCCGAGGGAGTGGTAGTGGACCCCTCCGCCCCCCCCTTTTTGAGGGAGGGGCCAGTGCTGGTGGCTCCCCCGTAATCCTCGGGAGCCGCAGAAGGTGAGGCTTACACTCCCGGCTCCCCCGACTCTTGGAGAGGCGCCGGATCCTGGGCGCTGCGTGGCTGCCTACTCGGCCACTGCACCTAATTCCTGGGGTGCCCTGGCCCACGGTAGAGCTTCGTCCTCCCCCCTACCCTGGGATATCCTCGAGCTTACTGGCCTCCCCTGGTGTGGGCCTCAGATGTGCCAGGCGGACTCTGCGGCTCCGAGAGGTTGGGGCCGCTCCAGTCCCATTCGATGAACTTCACCAGCCCCACACAGTGAACATAGTCAGTTTGGCCCCCACAAGCCACTATAATCTCCTCCATTCCCCCCCTCACTGGAGAGGTGGGACTAACTCCTATCAGTGATTCTGCCTCAGACTTTAATGCCGTAGAAGTGGGGCTTTGGGAGACCCTCAACATCTCAAGGTGCACTCAACAATCAGACAGCTGGTCCTCCAGAATTACCACAGAGGGGGATCTGCTACAATAACATTTGCTTCTGGAGGAGTCATCTGGGTCAGCGCGCTTTGCCCTCCTTGCCCCTGGTGCCAAGTTACCCCAAAGCCCTTTCTCATCTGCTGGGGCGACCCGGCCCACACAGCGATTCCTCTCCCCTGGCCCCTTCCACGCAGCACTTCAGCTAGCCATCCCAGCCAGCGGCAATAAGCAGAATCCACCAGTTCAACGGGGTGGGGCCCCCACAGGCTCCGTGCGGCCAGCATTAACTCTCATCCAGACTAGCCCGGGGTGGCCTGGAGGCTTGCCCCTCCCCCTCCCCCTGGAAGTCGCTCTTCATCAGCCTCGACAGGACCCCCGGCTGACCCAGGGTGGCCCTGGGTGTCTCGCCCACGGGGGACAAAGCTAGAATAAGGGGGCCCCTGCCCCCATTCATCCGCATGGGTTGTTTTACTTCTGGAAATCCCCTCCAGCAACGGATAGTAAAGATTGAGGCTTCCCTTGGTCCCCGTAAAGCTAAACACAGAAAGGGGGGGGGGAGGGGTCCGGGCCAGCAGCTTCCTCTACACTCTTCTGCCTCAGAGTCCATTAAGCTCTTCGCTCCACTGTACTGGGGCCATAATGTCCAAGCAGCTGAAAACCACTTAAAACCCAGATATTGCCACGATGTTGCTGTCAGCTGATAGGGGAAAGAAGCTTGATCCTCCTCAGCTTACACCACAAAAGGCCTCGTATGACGAGGCATCCCTGGCCACCAAGGAGGACATCCAAGCTTTCATGGCGGACATCAAGGCAGAATTTAGGTCATGCATGACAGAGCTCAATACGAAACTATAACAAACCGATCAAAGGGTCACGGAGGCAGAACAGAGGCTTGGGGAGGTTGAGGACCGCTCTCAAGACCACTCAGAGACCCTAGGGGAGATCCAACACTCGATTCGAACCTTGCAGGACAAGTGTGAGATCCTTGAATTTAAGCAGGAGGATCTCGAAAACAGGGCCCAACGCAATAACCTGCGGATACTGGGAATTCCATCCTCAGTCCCGGACAAAGACCCGGCGGAATATGTGGGGGACTTCTTCCAATCATTTTTACCACAGTTGGACAAACCTCAGCTGCTTCTGGACTGCACTCATAGGCTGCGCCCACGACAGGGGGTAGATTCACACACCCCCCTCCTGGCGTAATAACGAGGGTGCACTTTTACACCACAAAGGAGGCCATCTCCTTTTAGGGTTCCCCCCTCAGATTGACCAGGATTTCTCCCTCCTCACGCTACAAAAAAGAAAATCCCTCTGACCTCTGACTCTCTTCCTCCAGAACCACCAAATCCGATATAGATGGCCGTTCCCAACGGTGCTGCAGTTCACTTATAAAGGCACCCTCTGAAGAATCATTCACCTCGAAGACGTGGATAAGATCCTACACCCAGACTCCCCTGAGGGTTCTACGAAACCGGCCCCGGAGGGCACATAATTTGTATTTGTTTTATTTGTATAGCGCAAACCAGGCCCGAAGGCTACCGGGCGCATCTCTTAGGTGAGGGGGACGGCTTCCCCGCCGCCAAAGTGGGTGTCCTGGTCGAGAGTGCGGAGGAATAGGAGGAGGAGATGACCCGCGGTGGAATCAGTGAGCTTGGAGAGGTACCAGATTCTGGGACTCTGGGAACCTGGCGGCATGGTCGCGAACCCCTGAGCCTGCGCTGGCCTCAAGAAGGTGGAGTTCAGCATCCTTCCTCAGGGACTATGTGCCTCGTCGGCATAAATTCGCCGGCTCCAGAACATGGAACTACAGATACGTGTGGTGGGCTTCCCACGGCTCATGCCCACTTCCAACGTACACTCCATTTATGGGTCCTTGGAAAGAAACTCAACTCGTTTCCTGCCCCAGCCTGGTTGGCTCGGGGCATACGTTTGGCCAGGTTGGCCAGGGAAGGTGCTGAACCGAAAATGTCAGCCCCCCTACCAGTTAAAGTTCCGGCCTCCCGTTGGAGGCTGGGGCTAAAATCCCAATGGCAAGCTGGAATCCATCTGTTGCAACCCTGAGAGAATAGTTAATTTGCATCCATCCCAATCCCCACACCCGGATATCGCAGTGGCCTCGGGCTCCACCCCGAATCATCGAACGCTGAACTCTCCCGCCAAGCGTACATCCATTTTGCAGGATGCACAACGGAGACGTCACAGTGGCCTTACTACAAGAGACTCATCTAGTACCAGCAGACTTTGGGCGGCTGCGCTCCACACATTTCCCTCTTCAATTCCTAGCCTCGGGCGGCACCAAGAAAGGTGGGGTGGGGGGGGACTGCGGTCCTCTTCGCAAGAGGGTCCAACCCTCAGATTTTTGGAAACAAACCAATGCCCAGAGGGCCAATATATGGCAGTCAAATGCCCGTTGCTGGGACAACTGTACACATTCATCTCTGTGTATGCACCCAATGATGGACAAGCCACCTTACGAGAGTGCTTGGGCATTGCCCTCCCCCCTTTCCTAGAGGGTCAAGTTGTAATCGGAGGGGACTTTAATGCCCTCCCCCAGGGATTTCAATCTCATGCTTGGTCTCCTTTCGCCTATTCAGGACTCTAGATGTGGCAACTCATGGCGGGGTGCTTCATCCCACTGAGAAGGACTTTTCTTTCTACTCCTATGTACATAGGACCTTCGAGGATCGATTTCTGACATCCCCACAATTACTGGCCTGTCAACGGGGTGTCCATCGGCTCTAGGATCTTATCAGACGACGCTCTGGTAACGTTGGAGATCCGAGCGTATGAACCAAATCCTACTCCACAACGCAGATGGACTTTGTACGACCCGATGCTTAATGGGATGCCGCCAAGGGACACAATCGCCACAACAATCAAGAACTTCTTTAGGGAGAACCCGAGCAAAGACACCTCCCCGGCAAACACCTGGGACGCCATGAAGGCTGAAATTCGGGGGGAGCTGATCGCGCAGGGAGTAGCATACCACAGGCGTTAACGACAGGCCCGCCTGGCTCTTGAGGAGGAACTCCAGGAGGCGGAGGAGATTCACAAGTGAAAAGGCTGGTCTCCAAAAACGCAGCGCGCCATCCGTGTGGCCCGGAAGAAGAGGCCAACTATGCCGAACATACGGCACAGCTTCTGGCTAAAGCCAAGCAATTCTACTATGCCAGGAACAATAAGGTAAATAAATTGTTGGTGGCAAAGCTAGCCAAGGCAAGGAGGAGCAACACAATCATAGGGCTGCGAGCTCAACAGGGCGTGGCGCAATACGCAGAGCAAGAGAAGCAACGGTTAGCGGCGGCCCACCTGGCTCAGGTGATGACCGCACCACCGCAGGACCAAGGCGAGCAAAAATAATATTTGTGGAAGGCGGCACTTCCCCAGCTGGAGGACTCGGTCCGGGACAGCCTAGACGCTCCAATCTCTGGTGAGGAGGTTGAGGCCACCATTAAAGCTCTTAAACCCCGAGCCCCCGGCCCCGATGAATATTTCACCAAATTCTATAAGATCTTCCGGCCCCAACTGGTTACCCCCTTGGTCGCGCTCTTCAATTCCTTTAGGGAATCAGGAACTGTAACCCGCTCCATGCAGGATCAATCACCATCCTCCTACCTATGCCGGGGAAGGACACCAGGGACACTGCCTCCTATAGGCCGATTGCTTTATTAAACATTGATGATCATATCTATTCTAAAATCCTTGCTACTCGCCTGTCGCACATATTGCCTGACATAATCCATCCCGATCAAACCAGCTTTGTTAAAAATAGAGCCGCAGGGGATAATATTTGCAGAGCGCTGGACTTAATCGATGCTGCCTCTCAAGACTCACGAAAATTGGTACTAAATGGCCCTAGACGCTACCAAAGCGTTTGATAAAGTCGACTGGGCCTTGATGCGTCTCACCCTAGAGGCGTTTCGCTTCGGACCAGCTTTCCAAAAGATGGTCCTGGCCAATTATAGATCCCAGAAAACATTCCTTGGGGTTAATGGTTCTCTTTGGAGCCCGATTCCCCTGACCACTGTCTCTGCTGCTATTTGCATTAGTTAAGGCAGTCTTTGCCAAAAAATTAGACTGAACAATAACATTAAGGTTCTTCACATTGGCCCCTCCCAACACAAAATAGCCCTCTATGCAGACGATGTCTTGCTAACCATCTCGGAGGCTGATTCCTCATTAAGGCAGGTTCTCCCTGAAATTGATAGTTATGGGAGGGTCACAGGCTTCTCCATTAATTTTGATAAATAGGCTTAACACCAGAGGAACGGGAGTCCCTTGTCCCGTTGTGCCCTATCCAATGGAAGGAAAAGGCGATTCCCTACCTTGGGGTTCAGGTTCCTGCTATTCTGAAGGAAAATATCGCGTAAATTCCCCCCGCTCTTTAAAGAGCTTGAGAGGGACCTGAAGCGATGGGCTTTGCAGGAAATCTCACTAATAGGGCGCATTACAGCCTGTAAAATGAATCTTCCACCCAGATTCCTGTATGCCTGCGCCTCCTGACCCGTCGCAATCCCACTGCCCGCACTCCGTGGCCTACAGAAGAAAATGCTCTCCTTCATCTGGAGGGGCAAAAAGGCTAGGATTCTCCAGAAAACAATGATGGGTGATGCGAGTTTGGGCGGTTTGGGAGTCCATGACCTGCGGGGCTATCAGGTGGCAGCACAGTTAGCACACATCCACGCTGGACTCGTGACCCCTGGGCGCCCTAGTTGGGTGGAGGTAGAACAATCCTGCTGGCCTCTCCTCCTACGTTTTCTTCCACATATCTCGCCCCCATTGCAGCGGCGATGGAAGAGACTACTATTATCTACTAAACATACCCGGAGCATTTGGGGCTGGGCCTTGAGGCGCAGGGGTATTCCGAGGGGCCTGGGCCCCTTCTCCCTGGTTTTTCAGAACCTGGCATTCTCGCCCGGGGCCTGTCCCCAGAACTTCAGAAATTGGATTGTGGCGGGGTCTTGAAACTCTGGACCAACTCTTTGTAGAAGGCCTGCCCCGTACCTTTGAACAATGTAAGGTGGCCTTTCAGCTCAGGGAAACAGACAGATTCTCTTACATTGAACTCCGCCACTGGTGTTCTCATCCCCAAACCCTTCAAGCGGCAACACGCACCCCCACTTCCCTCGAATTTAACCTATAATAACTTCCGGCTCGGAGGAGGATTTCCACCTTACATAAACGCCTACGGGAAGACTTTCTTTCCTCAAAGACCCTATGTATGGCTCAGTGCAAGGTGGATCTGGGACATCCCATGGAGAACCAGTCTTATGGACATATGGACGCGGACGCACTCATCATCCTCCTGTATCACTAATAGAGAGTGTGCATATACAATCCTGTTACGCTAATACTATCCCCCCCTTAGGCTTCACCACATGAATCGGGGCCTGGACCCCGCCTGCTGGAGACTCTGCAGACAACCGAGCTCCTTCTTTCATATGTGGTGGGAATGTCCGAAGGTACAACAGTTCTGGAAGCAATGCTTAGCCACCATTGAAAGCATCACCCAAGCAGTGATCCCATTGGCGCCCAAGCATGTTCTCCTGGGGTCCCCGGTCCCGGGGGGCCTACCCGAGATCTGGAAGGAGAGTCAAACTGCTGACCCAGTGCCTCCTGGCAGGGAGAATCATGGTCACCCACACCTGGAAATCGGCTGAAGGACCTTTTATGTCTATGTGGTGCGGAAAGATGTGGGAAATCCTGATCGCAGATAAAGTAACCGCAAGTAGAGCCGGACTTCTACACCGATTCCAGAACATTTGGGCCCCATTCCTGGAGTATGACCAGAATTTCCCAGCCCTAACTTACAAACCTCCGGAGGCTGTAAGGGTCCTTGGCACCGGGGGGGGGGTCCTCCAGAAGGGAGAGGGTGCCGGGAGGGAAGCAGAAGGAGCGAACTGTTGACACTCTGGCCCTTGTTGTCGCTCTAGGAGAGTAGGGGAGAAGGAAGGGGATCACTAATAGACAAATGTTTTCTATCGAGATATATGATGTTGCCAACTTGCATTGGTTGAAAATAAACATATTAAAAAAAAACATTTAAATATATTAAATTTAAAAACTAATAAGAGTACGTGAATGGTCCCACACCATCTGGTTTTACAACTGACCGATAGTAATCAGACATTGAGGGCAAAATATTTTACTCTGACACAATCTAGTACACTTTAAGGCTTGCCCTTTGGTATTCAAATATAAATGCAACTCATCGTGAAAGACTTCTACGTACAGGAAGGCAGATCAACATTTGCTGCAAATTATAGCATTCCGTGTGGTTTCTTTTAGTCTATAAAATGGCATCATTCTGGTTTTATTGTCGGAAGCTTTCATGAACTATTAATAAGAAACCCTTTGAATTACCTTCCACCGGTTGAAAGTACTTAAGACAGGCTGCTGTTTGTTCCAGAGAAGACCATTCATTAATTCAGGCCTCAAAAAGTTGTAACCCAGCCAAATGCATAGGCTCGAGCGAAGATCAAAAGGTGCCACCTGCACCGTTATTTTGCACACAGCAGAAAAACTCAAAAGCAACGTTATTATTTTGCACACTGTAGAAAAAGTCAAACCACTCTACCCTAAACATGCAGACCTATGCTGCGCTGGCCTATTGAGGTTTGCCAGACGACCGTCCACACACGGCCATAGAAAAGTAGAGGAAGATGGGATGGGAAGCCTGGGGTTTCCAAAACAGAATCACTTTGCGTGTGATGTATAAAACCTCCAAGATGATAAGCTACTATAAGCTCTCCACCCAGAGGAAGCATTCCGATTCTGCTGTCCGGTCCCATGTTGTCTACAAGGGAAATAACGCATGGATGGATAGCAGCGCAGACATTGTGGTTTTCCAATGCTGAAGCATGATTGGTATTCTAGGTGTGCCTACACGTTAAAAGCCTTCCCATGGCGTTGTGTTGTAACTGGATCTGCGGGTTGGCTGGTGATGTCATTTGGAGTGTTGTCACTGAGGGTGGAATGTTGATGTATGTGCTGTGAGCCAGGTTCCACGGATGGCAGTTGGACCAGAGTAGCTGGGCTGGGTGGATGCCCCAGTGTCTCTTTCTCTACTTTATAACAAGAGAATAAACGTACATGTAAACATACCTTACGGTTCTCTAGCATTGTGTAGAAGGTGACTCCGTTTACATCACTGGCGACGAGGATGGGATTCTGCTGGGAAGGAGCAGCGTAGAGGAACACTGCCTTCCTGAGGGGACGTCCAACCAGCTAGTCCAGTTTCCCAAATGGCCAGAGGTTGTGGCTGTGGTGATCCTGCAGACCGGACGGTGCAGGGGGTCCATTTTTAGGGCTGAGGAAGAGGGGCCATGGCCGAGTGGAAGAGTCACATAGTCCTGTGCCCACTTGCAGAGGAGCAGCGGCGGGCCGGACGCGCATCTGTGGTGTAGTGCGGGCGCAAGGTCTACAGAGGGCTGAGGTGGCCCGGGTGTGTCCTGTCGGGACATAGTAGCTGTGAGGTGCAGCTTTGGGTTCAGTGTCCAGTTGGTGCTGTTTTGTATTGGAGGGTCCTGCAGTGAAGTTTGGAGCGGGTGCTGTGAGTGCTGCGGAGTCAAGAGCGGGTTGGCACATCCCGTCGAGGTACTCGTACACACGTACCTGGGATCAATGTGCTGTTGGGGGCCCTGTGGCTCAGTGTAGTGGCACTGGGGGCATGGCCGAGGCAGTTGGTGTTTTGCCTGATGGCTGTGTTGTCTGCTCGGTGTCGGTGAGCAGAATGACGACATCTCTTGAAGGAGGGCCGGCGTTCCAGCGTGCCCTGCTGGAATGCAACATTCCGTTGGAACGAGGCGTGAGCACAGAGGGCTGCCGGAAATCTTCAGCCGTTGTGAATCTTGATGTGGACTTGTCGTGGCGAGGCGGAAGTGCGCCAGTGCGAGAAGAACATTTCGGGCAAAAGGGGTATGCGGCTGTGGACTCAGAGCATCGCAGGACTGTCCAGGATGATTTTTGCAAACAGCGTGGGGATGCGATGAGGAAATTGCAGCCACTGGATCCTGATTTGTGGGGCTCTGACATACGTATGATGGCTCTCTGCTGGACTGAGGACTAAGCAGGGTAGGTGTTGGGGGAGGCCGTTTAGGTTGTTGTCCGAGTGTAGTGGCCTTGGGAATAGTGCGTGTCATGGTGTTGGGTTCCTGGGTTGATGTTAGCTGTTAAGGCCTGTTTTAGGGTGCATTGCTGGTTGTTGTGTCCATGTTGTGGCCTATATAGATATAGGATATGATCCATATTGTGGTTGGGCGTGGACTCGGGCTGCGGGTTCATATTGCATTGGGGTGCTTTCACTGTTAAGTATTTTTCTTTTTGCGTGGCAGAGGAGGGTGGCCATATGGACGGGGGCTACGTTATTATTGTATTTTTGTTTTTTTATATTTTCTTTTGCCAAGGACATGAGGGTATGGGGGTTAAGCGCTGAACTTTTGCGCCTTGACTTTGGTTTGGGGTGTACATGGGTGCCTTGTAGTTCTTGGGTGCCATGTCCACTTTCTGTCATTTGTTTGTTTTGTATCGATATATATGTGTGTTCGTAGGGGATCTTCCCCTGGTTATTTCCGGAGTGGACTGTGGGTTGTGCGAGATCTGTACAAGCAATGCGGCGCTGCCGTGGGTTATGGCAGGGAGGTTACGCGTGTACATATATATATATACATACATACCAGGGTGGCCGGTTGGGCCCTGGGGCATTGGCAGGTTGAGGTTATGGCGTGTAGTGGTGAGCTGTCCGTGATGTGGGGCGGCCAGGGGGCAGGGAGCTTCTGCTGTGTTATAGTCCAGGGTGGCCGGGTGGGCCTAGGTGTTCAAGGTTTTGTGGATTTATGGTGGGGTAAAATGGTTAGGGCAGTTTAGCTTTGGCTGTCCGGTAAAAAGTTTATGGCAGTTTTGAAGCGGTCTAGTTAGGTTGTGGCAGGTTTTGCTGCATGTACATACAGGTAGTATGTTTCCAGGGTGGCCGGGTGGGCTCTGGGGTAATGGTATCGGGGTATTAGTGAGGTGCTGTATTCTTTTTGTGGCGGCAGGGTGGTAATGTTGTGTATGTTCTCCAGGGTGGCCGGGTGGGCTCTGGTGCATTGGAGTAGTTTTTGGACCTGAGCTTCTAGTTTCTGTCAGGATTTCACTATTGTGTTTGAGCTAGTACTTTGGGTTATGAGTGAGTTTGGTTGTGCCCTCACCGGTGGGTTTTGCTGGTGTTGGTTGGGTTGGTTGTCCTCTTATGTGCTGGGAGGGTTCTGGTAGTAAGGACTCGGCATTATTTCTTTAGCTGTTATGTCTGCGGCATTTATTTTAGCTGGTATGTCTACGGCGCGCTGGGTCTGGTTCTCATTTCCTCCGGATTAGGTGTGATGCAGGTGTCCTCAGGTGGTAGTTAGGGATTGGCGATCTAGGTACGTTTCCTCCTTTTCGCGTTGTTGCCAATGACGTCTGGAAGTTGGTGGGAGTTGTGTGAGTTGTTGATGGTCTCCCTCCTTTTACGTTCTTGTGTTGCCAGTGAAGGAGAGTGTCCTATTTCGGGTTGGTAGGGCAGTCTGTGCACAAAGGTTTGGATCGCTTTCAGGTTGTCAAGGGAGGGGGGTGTGTTGTAATTGGATCTGTGGGTTGGCTGGTGATGTAATTTGGAGTGTGGTGGGTTGTCATTGAGGGTGGAATGTTATGTATGTGCTGTGAGCCAGGTTCCACGGATGTCAGTTGGACCCGAGTAGCTGGGCTGGGTGAATGTCAGTGTTTCTTCTCTACATCTTAACAAGAGAATAAACTTACATGTAAACTTACCTTCTGGTTCCTGGCATTGTGTAAGAAGGTGACTTTGTTTACATCACGTTGCAGCTCAAACATGTTATAATTTGAACTATCTTAGCTTAAGGTCTGGGTAATAATCTTGGGTTATTGTTGTTTTCATGGTGTACTGGAATCATGTTGGAATGCCGTGATGTCAGCGTGTAGTAGTAGTGTTGGGTGAGTGATTCTTCTGTGTTAAAAGTGTCAAATGGATCTGGAAGATGGCTGGTGTGGATGTGCCAGTGTCTATGTCCTATGTACCTCTGTATGTCACATACTTGCTGTGTGACACGGACAATAAACCTACATATAAGAAGAGTGTCTAGGAGTCCTCCTAAACCCACAAGGGTAATTTCACTGGCGGCTAGGTGGTCTTAAAGGAGGTGCTGAGGAGGGGCAGCAGACGGACAGGACACGGCCCTTACAGACACAAATTCATCCATCCATAAAGGTACCAGTCGGAAGAGGACCAGGCAGGACTGTCCAGAAGGTCTTGCAGGCTGGGTGGGTGCACGCACTGGTGAGGAGGAGCTGGTAAAAGGTTAAAGTCCAGGCAGGATAGTCTTGGATGGTTTCTTCAGGGGCAGAAGGTGCTTAGAGGTGCTGACAGGTGGCAGAGAACCTGACAGGACGGTCATGAAGGGCTAGCAGGCCGGCCGGTGCCAGCAAGGCAGAAGCTGGCAGGTTTTGTCGGTAGGCAGGGGTCAGCAGTTGGCATCCTTCCCAGGGAAGACTGCAAGTTTGGTGGTGTTATAAATGGCACATCATATCATTAGTTCTAGCAAGGAGGTGTGGGGGGGCCTGGCTGGCAGTGCTGAGGTCCCAATTAAGTTAGCTGACTGGGTGCTGAAAGCGCAGAGAGAAGGCTCTGGTTGTGCCACTTACTACTTGGAGCGATGGCAGCATCAAGCGCAAGACACTGGAGGGAGCCAGCAGTGGCAGTGAGTCGAGGGGCCTGTGGTAGGCGATGCCATGCAAGTTGCAGAACAACTTGCTGGTGTGGAGTCCATGGGCGGTGGTATGGCTCATGGAAAACAAGTTCGGCAGGCAAAGTCGAGCAGTTCTCAGACCCATCCGGTAGTGTGGGCAGCAGATGCGACCATCTGGAGATTGCAGCTCTAGGGAGCTCCTTTTCGGTCCATGAACGGCATTGGTGTAATAACGTCGATGTTTGTCAAGAAGGGCTCATCACTGCACCAGGCGTGTTCGTTGCACGCTGCTGAGTGCGGTCATGGCATTCACAGCAGAAGCGCGCACGGGCGGTGGACAGTGGGGGCCCACACGATGTGTCACAGTAATACGAGCACTGACCTGTATGGTGGCATATCAGGAGCAGAAGTGCAGAGATTAAGCCCAAAGAATATCCGGTGACAGCTCAGCGGGAGCAGCAGTGCAAAGATTCAGCATAAACAATATCAGAAACCCACAATATATAGGGGTCCATGCAGGATGAGAGGCTGATCCGGAGTCGGGAGAGCTGGAGCCAGGAAACAAAGGTAGGTAGACGGCAGTTAGCATCCAAGATATGAGGAGTAGCAAAAGGAGCTGGAAAGGAGTAGAAGGAGCACAACATCCAGAGTGAAAAACCAGGCAAGGAAGAACGAAACAAGCATCAGTGCTAAAGAAGAACCGACGAGCCATGCTTACCCAACCTCCTCAATATATGCCGTTTGTCTTTTTCCGGTCTGAATTCAGAAGCGGTTGGATTTCTGGGCGCCGTCTTGAAAATCCCTAGACCGTTGCATGGGATAAAGCATTGTAGAACTAATCCAGCGCCGTCTTGGAGAGGAGCGAGGTCCTCTTACATTTCTGCCAAATAGACCACGTGGAATCCTTTTTCCCGACACAGTGGGGATAGCAGGTGCACCCAAGGTAAAAGGGGCCAGGCCGCAGGGAATAACTGCTGTTTGTGACAGGGTTCTGTACATCGAAGAAGTTGCTGGTGAAACCAGGGGTTTATGTATTACTTGCTGGGATTCTATGACAAGACGGAGGCGAGCATTATGCTCAACTATTTAATTTGCCACCAACACAGCAATTCAAATTTTAATAAACTTTTTTTCAAAACAAATGTTTCTTTTGCTTCCAGTAAAAGAAAGCTTTAGTTTAAAAGTTTGTCTTTTCCTTCTAGAGGCTCTCCACTGATCTCCTACAAGTTCCATGAGCCTCCTGGTAAACAGTAGTCCTTCCTCCACCAATCCGGTGTCTGACCCTCCTATAAGGACTACCAGCCCAAAGGTCCCTCCCTCTTTCTTTTTACTGCCGACATACAGATAAGTGTTTATATTCTCGTCCCTCTGTCAGGGCTCAGTTTCGTTAGAAAGTGTGAGAATAATGGATTGATGTAACGTTAATGGTGCAGCGTTCATATTAAAAAATTATATATATATATATATATATATATATATATCTTGCATCTAGTATATTTATTTCGTCTGGTGACTCGCGTACGCGACAGCGGCGCCCTCGCGCCCGCTCCCACTGGTCTTACAGCGGCTCTGAAGAGCCGTGCAATGAATAAATTAACCCGAGACTCGGGTAGCTGTGGAGGCGGAGCCGGGGCAGCAGGCGCTCTCGCCTGTGTAAGGCATCCGGCCCGCTCCACAGGACGGCACGCGTTAGGCACGCGCTAGGACCCTGAGGGAGCGGGAGGCCACAAGCTTTCCCGTCTTCTCCCGGCGTTCACAATACGAACGCGAGCGAAAGGAGAGAGTCGTGTGTGGTGCCCAGAGTTCAAAAAAAATATATATAATATATATATATACATAAAATTGAGTTTATATCAACGCGATTTTGACGCGGAGCACGAAAAGGCTGCAATTCACGTGTCTCGAGAAGGCCTGCAGCTATACAGCTGCCTCATTCCGTGGGCTTAATCCATTACAGTCAACTCAAAGAACGTTAGCTTTGCTAACACAAGGACAATTATGGCCCACTATGAAGGGGAGCACTCCACAACTCCTGAATATACCAAGGAAGAGTGGGAGGAGGAACCCTCTCTCCAGGAAACTGAGCTGTCTCTCAACTTTAAGTATTGGGAGAATCCCTATCTCTAGCGGTTTCTGAAGGAGTGCAACCTATTGCTCAGAGACTTGACATGCTTGAAGCATGGATACTACAAAAAGAGCAGAAATCCCCTAGGGAAAAGAGGGCACTTAGCCTAGGCGAAGGCTCGTCGACCGGACACCCTCATAGTGGGGTTGAACAGGGGTGTAAGGCTCGGAAGAGCAGGGACTCTTTGACCCCCCAACCCCACCGAGCAAGGAAAGGAGGGTTGACCAGGACACCCACAAGGCAGACGATCCTGTCGCAAGATTAAAAAATGCCTTCCTGGCAAAATCCAGAATGCCAGCCCAGACCTCCTACCCCAGGGGTGAGTAATATAGGGGATATAGACGAGGGCTACTCGCCCGATGATGAAGGGGGAGAGGAAGATGGCTCTCCAGAGCACCCCGCGGCAGGAGAGGAGGAAATTCTGGATCAGGAGGAAGACACGAACGATATGTTCAATCCGGAGGCCATTAGGCAACCAAAATCCACTGAGTGGATTCTCTCCCCGAAAGTAGCGCTCTACATGACGCAACATATACGCAAACTGCTGGTTAGAGAAGTGAGATCTCGCATGAGAGTGGAATGTCCGTGCCCAGACCTCCCAGACAAGTTATCCGACACCCCCGATCTAGACCCGAAAATGGTTACCTTTGTAACAAAGTCTCCAAAGATATCAGAAAGGGCGTGGATAGAGCGTGGAAAGGGTGCCAGGACAAGGTGCTTGACTTAGTGGGCCCACTGGCGAAAATTATGGATCTGGCTGAGAAAGCCAAAGACACTGGAAACCCCATAGACCCTATAGTTCTAGCTAACTGGGCGCAAAGGGCCATGTGTTTCTTGGGCAACGCCAACTGCGCCCTCTCTTCTGAGAGGAGAAGGGGAGTGCTCCTGAAAATTGACTCTAAATTAAGCGACTTAGCGTTGTATGAAGCGGGGCAAGAAGCAAAAGGTCTGCTTTTTGGTGAAGCCTTTGCGAAAGAGATGTCGCAATTCGTGGGAACTTATTCAGCCCTCGAAAAAGCTCTAAAATCCATTAAAAGGATATTCCCAGGACGTGTTTTTTCAGGAACCGGACGCCAAAGGGGCTGAGCGTCCGGTCGATATTCCTTTCACCGCAGGCCCCAAGGAAACAGAGAACAATACTGGGAGCGAAGGCAAGACGCCTTTTTTCCCACCAGAATGAGGTTTCCAAGAGGTTGCAGGCACGGAGGAGCCTACAGACATGCAGGAGTCACTGGCAGTGAGTACCTCGAATGTGCAAGTGGTGGGCAGGACCCTACAGTTTGAGCGCTTGGCACGCATTATCCAGCGATGTTTGGGTCTTAGACGCCGTACCAGGCCTGCGCATAGATTTTCTAGGCGACCCCTTTCGATGCCAAGAGCCGCAACCGATGCACTTATCGGTACAGAATGCAGCGCTTCTTCAGAGCGAACTAGCAAAGCTTCATCAGAAGAATGCAATAGAATCCGAGATGCAGTTTTCCCCGGGGTTTGTAAGCAATATGTTTCTTGTGCACAGGAAAGAAAAGATCCGTCCAGTTATCAATCTAAAAAACCTAAACGAATGGCTAAAGTACAATCATTTCAAGATGGCAGGAATCCATCTTATCAGAGACCTGTTGCGCGAAAAAGATTGGCTAGCACGCCTGGATCTGAAAAATGCGTATCTTACAGTGCCTATAGCAGAAGCCCACCGCAGATACCTACGTTTCCGCTGGAACAAGGAGGTGTGGTGCTGCAAATGCCTTCCTTTCGGTCTCGCCTCAGCCCCATGGGCCTTCACCAAACTGATGAGGCCAGTAGCAGCAGCTAGAAGGGAAAGAGGTATTCAGATCAAAA
Organism: Ambystoma mexicanum; assembly: GCF_040938575.1. Taxonomy (NCBI): domain Eukaryota; kingdom Metazoa; phylum Chordata; class Amphibia; order Caudata; family Ambystomatidae; genus Ambystoma; species Ambystoma mexicanum. The sequence continues at coordinate 474,599,482 of NC_090923.1, read as the reverse complement.
TCTATCTGGACGATATTCTGATCCTAAACCAGAACAAATGCTCTCTAGTCAACGATGTGCGTTGGGTTTTCACCCTACTATCTTCTCTGGGGTTTCTGGTGAATCTCGACAAGTCTCAATTACAGCCAGTGCAAAGAGTAGATTTCCTGGGGTTCACCATATACACAGTGAAAGCGACTCTAGAACTCCCGACTCAGAAAGTGAGAGTGATAAAGAAGGAAATCAAGACAGCCCTAGTTAAGGAGGTCATCTCTCTTCGATATCAAGCCAGGATTGTAGGCCTTCTTGCAGCTTCCATCCAGGCCATCTTCCCAGGGCCCCTGCATTACTGAGCCCTTCAGAGGCTCAAAACCAGACATTTACGAGGAGGGCTGGGTTACCATCAACTGATAGCAGACAGCAAAGCAATCTCAGAGCTCCACTGATGGCTGCAAAACATGGAAACCTGGAACGGTCGCGCAATATTCGGCGACGTTCCAGAGCTCATAATAGAATCTGATGCGAGCAGAGCAGGATGGGGGGCAAGATGCGGTCAGATCGAGACTGGAGGAAAATGGTCACAGGACGAGTTACAACTGCACATAAACTGTCTCGAACTATTAGCAGGCTGGACAGAGTCAAGTGCTGCCTGCTGCTAAAGATGGACAACGTCTGCGCAGTACATTACATAAACAAGCTGGGAGGCACCAGATAAAAGATGCTGGCAGATTCCAGCGACTGGAAGTTGTTGCCCCAAGTCTTTCACAAGTTAAACTGAGTATGGGGTCCCCTAACCACGGATCTGTTTGCATCCAGACTGAATGCACAGATTCCCAATTACTTCAGCTGGAGAATGGACCCGGGTGCAGCGGGAACAGACGCGTTCCTACAGTCGTGGACAGGGGCAGTTCACTACGCGCTTCCCCCTTTCATAATGATCACGAGACTTCTAGCAAAGGTGTGCAGAGACTAAGCAGAGCTAGTACTAGTGGTCCCCCTTTAGAAAGCTCAGCCTTGGTTTCCATTAGTGATTCCTTGGATTTTCCGAGGAGGATCCCTCATCACCCGGACCCCCTCCTCAGCCCGTCCGGCCAATGTCACCCTCTAGTGCAGAATTTCAGGAGAAGATGGGAACTTCCAGGAATTTCGCAGATCGCTGCAGACTGCATCAGAGATTCCTGGGCGCCTTCCAACTTCAGGAGCTATAGTTCGGCATGGGATGCCTGGGAGCGATGGTGCGCAAACTTGCAGTTGGATCCCGTTTCAGCACCTGTAGTACACGTAGTACACGTACTTTCTAGCAGACACATTTTTCGAGGGCTGTGCTTACAGGAGCTTGGGGGTCTATAGATCCGCTCTATCCGCAGGACATGACAGAGTGGAAGGAGCTCCAGTGGGAGAACATCCAGCGGTACACAGGTTGCTGAGGGGGATTAGGCTGAAGAGGCGCCAGAACCCAAATACTCTTCCCTATGGGATGTTCGTGGCGTCCTACAGTTATTTATGAGATGGCCAGAGAACGGTCAACTATCCAGGTCGCAGCTTTCAGGGAAATTGGCGATGTTGCTCTGTCTGACGGTATGCCGGAGAGTTTCAGATGTAAAAGCATTAGAGATAGATAGAAAGATCTTCTATCCGGAAGGGATTGCGTTTACTATTGTGCAAAGAACGAAATCCGACTCCAGAGTGATTTCCTATCCCTATTTCCCCGAAAACAAAAAGCTATGCGTTGGGCAATGCATTAAAGACTACGAGAACGCAACAGCGCTAGTTAGGCCGCAAGGCGTCACCCAATTGCTAATTGCGCGTAGGAAGCCCCATCATAGTATAGCTACAGCGACAATTGCTAGATGGGTGAAAGAAGTTAAGCAGTGGGCAGGCATAGATTGAACCCTTTTCGGTGCTCATTCTGTCAGGTGTGCAAAGGCTTCTAGGGCTTTTTCAGTAGGAGTGTCTTTACAAGACATAATGAAAGCAGTTGATTGGTCCTCAGAATCAACTTTTAAGACTTTCTATTTCAAGCCAGTCTCAGAAATGGCTAGTAGGGTGGTACAGAGCTTTGAACAAGCATAATGCTCGCCTCCGTCTTGTCATAGAATGAAGATTGCCCATACTAACTGCACTGGTCGGTCTTGATTCTATTAAAGACAAGGAGGCAAGCATTATATCCCACCCAAATGAATGCAAAGTATACATATAAGATGTGCACTGTTGAAGGTTATGAAACTGATTAAATGGTGCCAGAGCATCGCATTCCCTCCCTTACGTCATTTTTGTGTCTCTTCCAGGAGATGAACAGAAGCCCGCATGAGATCTTCACGAGCTGAAGCGGAAGTGATACCAGTTGTCCCTTTGGACCTGTTGGGTAGCAAGTCGTAATTTCAGTTGCCTCAAGATGGAAATGTTAAAGTTAGAACGTTATACGGACTTGAGACTTACTGCAGTCAAAGAAAGAGGAAGGGACCTTTGGGCTGGTAGTCCTTATAAGAGGGTCAGACACCGGATTGGTGGAGGAAGGAGTACTGTTTACCAGGAGGCTCATGGAACTTGTAGGAGATCGGTGGAGAGCCTCTAGAAGGAAAAGACAAACTATTAAACTAAAGCTTTCTTTTACTGGAAGCAAAAGAAACATTTGTTTTGAAAAAAGTTTATTAAAATTTGAATTGCTGTGTTGGTGGCAAATTAATGAGTTAAGCATAACGCTCGCCTCCTTGTCTTTAATAGAATCAAGACTGACCAGTGCAGTTAGCATGGGCAATCTTCATTATTATGGGGATTTCCAGAATTGGGAGCCAGAGATATGGAAATATTTTGACAAGGCCATGGATCTACAAGTCGCGGAGGAGGAGTTTTGGACTGGGGCTATGAAGTATTGAACCCAGTGTTTATATGCATTTATGCTGTTGTGTGTGTGTGTGTTGTGGCCTCAGGGGCGTAGGAACATGTAGGAGGGTTGGCACAGGATAATGTTCATATGTTAAGGCCTGCTATTCATGCTTTTGTGTGTGTTGTGGCCTTTTTGTTTAGGTAGGACGGTTTATTAAGCATGCATTAGAGTAATTGAGGGGAACTTGGACATGTGGGTGCAGCAAATGTATATTATACTAGTCTCCCATTGGAAGAAATGTATTTTCTTTCACAGGGCAAGGTGTGGATGCGAGTGTGGGATGTCCCCGATTCTTTGTGTAGATTGGGGTTGTGTTATTGCCTTTTCGCTGGGACATTTGTGGACATGCAGGTGTGGGAGGCTGGTTTAGATCCTAAAATGTTCGATGTTTGGTAAGTGTTGTGATGTCTTGTAAGTGTTGTCCGTAGGGGGTGGGGGTGTATTCTCCCTGGGATTTGGGTTATGTTGTTAGTGTGGTTATGCAAAACGGCCAGGCGGATTCTGTGCTGGTAATGTGAGGTGCATGGTGTTTGTAGACTGTTGGTTACAGTCAGGGAGTTTGATTGTTTGAAGTTTAGTTGGTTAACTGTTGTCTACAGATGGCATTGGTTGGTTCAACTGATCGTTTACAGTTGTGGTTTCAAGGGCTATGTGGATGTGCATAGTTTGTTTCAACTGTTGGTGAAAGATGCAGTGGTTAGGACATGCGAAGGGCATAGATTATTGTTGGCGCTGTCCAACTGTGGGTGCGGTATAGCGGGTCCTATTTTTCTGGTTAAAGTTAGCCTTGTTGAACTGTTGGTGTTTTGTGGGTATGTGGAGTTTCAGATATTAGCATTTTACTTTTGTATTTTTTCCATACATTTGTGGAGCGTTAACATCAATGGCCAGAAGGCGCGTGCTTCCGGCATTTTCCGCTCTGGGTCATCTGCAATCTGTGTGGTCTGTTCCCTAAGGCTGTTCCAAGGTTTGTTCCGTTCAGTATTGGTGTGGCACATATTGGTTTTATGGTTGCCTTGTGTGGTGTGCAGAGCTCCTTCTGTGCTTTTATGTCCGCGTTTTGTTCTCGCCTTTGTGGGTTTCGTTTCAGCTACGTGCTGGCCACATGTGGACTGAAAGTGGTTCTCGTGTTTTTGAGGAGTTTTCCTTCCTGTTGTGTTTGTGTGGTTGATTGAAGGCGGGAGAAGTGTAATAATGTTGGGTGGTGGTTATTTCTACTGTGTATTGGTATCCTGTTGGAATGCTTTGATGTCTGCGTGGAGTGTTGGGCAAGTGATTGTTGTGTGTTCTGAAAGTGTCAGTTGGATCTGGAGGCTGGCTGGTGTGGATGTGCCAGTGTCTGTCCTATTTACCTATCTTGTATATCACTTACCTGCTGTGCGACACGGACAATAAACCTACCTGTAAGAAAAGAGTTTCTAGGCGTCTTCCTAAACCCGCAGGGTTCACTTCAGTCCACTTAGATGTTAACTTCTTTTGACACTGTAATAATAAAGTAGGAAAAAGAAAATTCGCCAGAACACCACTGGGTTACATGACAGGAGCTCTGAAAGGTAACGGTGTTATATTATTGAAAGGCTTCAGATATAGCACACTTATTGTATGCTTCTTTGTATGCATTTAATCCTGATCAAAAAACACGAAACTAGTAAGTCTGGCCGCACCACTCAGAAGACAATTGTGTTTAGAATCTTTATGTCCGGCTACACCCAGCACAGGATACAAGACTGCAGCGTTTATAGTTTAGTCTGCTATCTGACTACTATAAGCAATGCAGTGTTGACAGTCGATCTGCGGGTCTTGCTGCATAAAGCACACGAAACGTGCATTTGAAGGACAAAGCTTATCTTGCCTCGTTTTAAACACTGAATTCCCTCTGGAACGCTGGAGGAGTTAATAGGCTAAGAACATGACTAGTCATGTTCTTAGCATTCCCAAGAGAAATTAAAGAACTTTAGCACTAAAGGGTGCACACGATAAAACACTGCAAACTTTTCAGTCCTTGTGCATAGCTAGCTGCATTACGAGCATACAACATAAATCGTACCATGTGTACGTACTGTGTTTCAGTGGTGGCAGTGGAAAAAAGGTAACTAGTGGTACTCAGACTGCATTTAAAAAAAAAAAAAGGACTGGGTGGGATGGGTAGACAGATGGCGGCAGGGGGTGGCCGATACACCAGGATCACACATTTTGGCTTAACAGTGAAGCAGGGATTTGAATCCACTCTGCAAATTTGAATACATACCTACCTAGCTTTACTCGGTGCTAATAGTTTGGATTTCAAGGCCTACACTAATAATGTCTTATAGAGTTTACTTACAATAGTAAAGCCACATGACAACGTGTAAATCCTAATAGCAACATGTTAAGCCAAAATAATATCATGGTGGCTTTCATTTTCACAAACTGATTTTTTAACTATAAATCCCAGAATGCAGGATCATGCCAACCTGAATAATCTAGTTAACCCCACTGTACTTTCAGTGATTTAAGACATGCAAAAAGAGGTTGAATAATGATCTCAGATAGATATGGAGATTCTTTGTTACAAACCTCCAGCTCGTTGTTTTTCATGATGTTGAAAACATTTGATTAGTGACATAAAAGCACATTTGTTTGCATGTCAAGCTAATAGACATCATGGATATCAACACATCTTTAAATGGGCGCTTTGTGTTGGTCACCTTAACCATAACAGCTTTACAAGGTAACTGGTGCTTTCCGAGCTCTTTGAGTGAGAATTCTTTAACAACTGTGCAAAATATTGGAGCGTCCTCATTGAAGCTCCGATTTGGGGCATCCACGGGTTCAGATTCTGAAAACCGTAGCATTCAGCAGTGTGGTGAAGTAGCCCCATTTACCACTCATACACAAAGCACATGAACATCTTTGATTTCTATGAACTCATGACCCCACGAGCAGCCAAGACATAAAAGACGTCCAGGGGAGGGGGGAAAAAGGGCGAGGTTGTAGTTGTGGCAGAGAGCAGCACTAGGGAGTGGAGGAAGATAGTCTGCAGGAACCCATGCAGCAAAGCATTGGATATACATTGCAATGAGAATCCACTATAGCTAAAACAAGCATTGGCAATGCCAACAGTCTGGGCTTTTGTGTAGGCATGGGAAAAGCACTTGCCAGGCACAGCTGTAGTGGTATTAGCTACCCATTGTTGGTAGCAAGTGCAAAATGGTGCGAGTACTTGGGCATCCAATAGCAGTGCCTGGCAAAAGCTTAAAAACGTATGCACTAGCCAAACATGTTGGCTTTGCCAATGCTGGTTTTAAAAAGGATGTATTTCAGTGGACACACAGAGTGTATAAATCGAGTGGCTGAAGCCAGACCTTAAGACATTTGTATTACACCAGTAGCGTGTTTACAACTCCCAAATCATTAACTCTCAAAAGACTTCTTTGAACAAACAGTGGCAGGGGCTTTAAATGCAAAACCTTATGGGAAGGCTCAATTAAAAGCAGCTCAGAGATCCCATGAGAAGCTGTTTTGGGCGGGCAGAGGCAGGAATGGATGGGAATGGCCAGCGAAATTAGCATGGCCAACAGCAGGCAAGGGGTGGGCACATAACCAAACAACACCTACAGACTCTGTGTCCCTTCCTCATATGTCATTCTTCGCTATCTGTACTGATCCTTGGTGATATATAAATATATTTTAAATAACTAGGTGGTTCTGTACCGGTGATACAGCAGCAACACCTCCTGTTCCTTCTGCGAACAAAGGACGCAGTGCAATGATTGGAACCCGCTGAGGCAGGTCCGTGTCTACAGCTGGGACAGAGCACAGCAGTGAAGGCTTGGGGAACGATAAACTATGCAGCACCCTCAGATTAAAGCCCAGAAAGAATGGAGGGTCTGGTTGTGCTGGGCCGCCGTGGAAGGCGCATGCAGGGTGCTGTGTTGCACCCATTCACACAACTGACTCTAGAAGCGGCAGGCAACCACAATCAACGGTGCCGCCAGCTTTTGATCAATGGTACCACCCGTGTAGAGACCAGGCTGCCCTGTTAGACCTTGGACCGCATACTGAAACATTCAGCAGACTTTTAGAACTACTCTGCTAAATATATTAGGTTAACCCTTTTAGAAGAGTGTATACCCAAGGACAAATGGTCCACGTCTCCAATACAATTATCAAGTAATCCTCCATTTAGGCTCCTGGAGTCTACTGCATGGATAGGGGAGGGGAGTCATTGTGTAGGAGCAAAGCCTGTTGAGAAATGTCCAAATGGAAACCAAAGATGCAGTTTGGCAAGAATACTACAATATATATCAATAAGCTTTCTCTTTGGACAAGTGGGTATTAATGGGATGGTAGTCTCAGAGCCTGGTACATCACACTAAATGAGTTCATGACCAAGCTCAAGAGTAGCTATACAAAGCTATGTGCCCAGATGGATGGACTAGCATCTAGAGTGGATGACATTCAGGCTAGACTCTTGACATGGCGCTCTCGCAATTTTGACGATAGAGTTGAAGCGGTAGAAACGGATCTGAGCAAGGAAAGTAGAACAAGAAGTCAAGTTGTTAACAAATACAACTAAAAAGACTTTAAGGGCAGATCAAGGAGGGGAAACATTTGTATTGTGGGCCTTTAGAGGGCACTCGGACTGGCAAAATAGGGATTTATTTGGAACTGCTGCTACCGCAGCTTTTGCCAAAAGCCACATTCTTGCAGTGCTTTGTGATTGAAGGAGCACATCACACTCTAGACCCGCAACCAAGCCCCAGAGCACCCCCATGCCCGGTAATAGCAATGTTCATGAACTACCGTTCCAAGAACACTGTGAACAAGGTGGAAAGAGAGGCTGGAGAAGTTTTCCTTTGTGTGAAATGTATGCAAGTTTTTCCTAGACTTCAGTCCCGGAGTGCAACAAGCCTGCAAGCAATGTGAAACTGTTCAGAAACTGCTCCGCAGCAAAGATATCCAAAGCAAAGTTATACCCTACTAAGTTAATGCTAGTTATTAATAAGATAAAAATCATTGTACTCAGATCTGGAAGTGGCAATGCAGGCTGTGGAGTTTCTCTCAAAGAAACAGACGCTGATGGGGACAATTACACTCGACGATGTTAGTAATTAAAGCAGAGGCATCTTGGATACACACTCTTGTCTAGATTTGAGATGAAAATCTACAATGTGACAATATCGATTTTAAAAAGTCACTAGTTCAGCATATTCATTCCCCTAAACCTGATGCATGGTTTGCAGGAGGTGATGGATAGTTTTGTTTTTCTTTGCAGTTGCATGCTATTTCTCGTGCGGCTGGGCTTGGGAGGTGAACAGCCCCACCGCACATCATTTTTGGCTACTTGAAAGTTGTTAGTTGGTTACAGCTGTGGGAATGGGCGATTCACAGTTTTGTGTGGGTGGGGGAAGGGGCCAACATCAACTCAATATCAACCGCTGTGGCAGAATTAACGAAACTTCCTTAAGGACATATGTCTCAGAAAGGCTATTATGAAGCAGATTATATAATCTCTTCTAGGCAGAAAGTTTAATCATAGGAGTGAATGACACAGCTCATTACTCAGTATACAAAGTTTTAGCATATGCACAAAGGCATGGGGCAAATATCCTCCGTCTACAGGAAACCCATTTAACAAACACGGTTCAGATGTCTTGAAGATCTGGCGGGCTATTAGATACTTAGCTTCATATTTAAATTATGCTAGGGGTGTATTTATACTAGTACACAAGTCTCTTCCTTTCCGGCTTAGTGAGGCCATTCCAGATCCAGACGTATACGTATATATCGGGGGCTATAGGTACATACAAAATCCAAATTCCCAATGTGTATGGCCCGACAACAGACACTCCAGCCTTCTACCAACAGACGGGTAGACTGCTGGAGAGGCCAGTGAGTGCGTTTACTATTTGCTTAGGTGATTTTATTGCAATTTTGTAGTGAGACTGGGTGTATTTCTGGTTTTCCCTGGAACAAGTTGCATGCTGCCGACACTGGGGAGCCGAGGTCTGGACAATACATTTTGGGTTTGTGCAGAGTTTCTTATAAAGTGATTTGTGTGTGCTTGCAAGGATTGTGTACTTACAAGAAAGTACAAAGGTATATTGTTCTGGTATTTTGGTATGATGAGTGCTCTTAAGAGTATTATACATAGGGTAATATGTTTTTCTTGTTCATTGGGAATGCGTAGGTGCTGTTGTGCAGTCTGGATGTCGTGTAATGTTTAGACTAAAATCGCTTGAGGAATTTCAGGTTTTGACAGATGCTGGTACATGGTCTGTACCTATAAAGATATTAGTATTTTTGTTTGTTTACAGTAATGTTGTGTTATGTGGATGAGTTACATCTGGTTGATATAAATTTAATGTTTTGAGGATTTGTAGGTCGCTATTAAATGGACTTTTAAGTGAGGTTGTCAATGGAAGTCATTCTTATGAGGACTTTTAAGTGATGTTTCCAATTGAATGTATTTTAAAGGTCTATTAAGTGAAGTGTTCCCAATAAGATGCATTTCTAGCTGGTGTGAGGAGTGAACAGTTGTATTGGACTGCATTTTATTCCTAATGATTTTGTCTGTTCATTTGAGAGTGTATTCTGTGCGCCAGATTTATTGCTCTGCACGATGTGTTTTCTGGTTGTGATGCCATCTGATGTGCGATGCCAGGTGTGCAAACGTATTTTGTGCGATGCCAGGTGTGCTTATATGTGCAAACGTATTTTCCTAGAGCCGTCGCCTTGTTTGTTTATTTATAAAGCGCTCCAAACCCAGAGGTTATCTGGGCGCATAATACGTTGCATAAAAATACTGTTTTGCTATTTACATTGCATAGTTCCCAAATACAAGCAGGTACAAAATTACGGGTCAAACATACATGAAGAAATGTACAATTAGAGTCAAAGAATTTACAATGAATACAGAGCTATACAAAATTAGCAGGTGGGGGTTAAACAACTGCGTGTAACCTGCTAGGAATAGTTCTCGATCCCTAGCTAGGACCCAGTTTTTCGTTTTTTTTCTGAAGCTGAAGAATGAAGGCTCCGATCTTATGGCTTGGAATTCCAAAGTTGTGCAGCCATGACAGGAACGCTGCTTCCTCCTGCCTTTGAGAGGTTATATCTCGGGACTTTGAGGGAACGTGAATAGATGGTCCTAGTTGGTTGTGCAGATGAGTTTAGTGAATTTTTCCACCAGGTATTATGGTGCTGCATTGGCTAGGCATTTATGGGTAAGGGTTAGGGCTTTGAGTTGAATTCTGTCATTGACTGCTAACCACTTAGTGTTACGCCTAGCCAAAGAGATATGTTGTGTTCTCGGGATGCTTAATGCAGTTCTTAAGACATTATTCTGCAAGATTTGTCGTTTGTTAATATTTTGCTTACTGGACCCAAGATTTAGAGCATTACAATAGTCTAGTTTTTACAGAACAAGGGCTCTGGCCAGTGTGATGCAGCTAGCTGTGGAAAGGAACGGTGTGCAGGCGTGGATGAGCTTGCAAGTGTATGCTGTCGCAGAAGCAGTGCCATTAACTTGCTTCTGGACATGCAATTTTTTGAGTGTGCATATACATCAGGTTTGAGACTTCCCCCACAACTTTTTGTTGCAGATGTGTTTGTGCATTTGTTGGTTGGTGCCGGTGGTTAAAAGGCACTAGTTTGACTGATACCATTGGGAAAAGGCACAACAGCGTGCTGGCTTCTGGTTAAAGATGTTCCAGCGGTAAAAGTCACTTCCTTTGTTGCTTTTAGGGTTTGGCTGGGCTTTTTGCTTAATCCCTTGTTTATGGTTTGACAGATGTAGGGTACTAGTCACAGCCCAGCTGTCCAAATGTGGAGGTTGTATGTTGCCAATATAATGGCACCCCCCCCCCCTTCATCTGTTATTGCAGGCAGCACTGTATGGTACCAACATATCTATGGTGCATGCCCTGAAATTTTCAGGTGTTGAACAATGGCACTCAACAGCTCTTTGACTGCTCATCGTGTCTGGGAAGTAGTCTTGCTCTTGGTGGTTGCGTGTTTGTCTGGCCAAAAAAAGGCACACTGGTTTTGGTATACATTTGCTGTCCTGCGGGGCACACTGGTGGTAGCGATGGTGCGTGGGTCAAGCCATTGGGTTTCGTGGTTTGTGTTTCAATTTCTGTTGAAGTGTCTGGAATCATTATTCTGTGTTGCATCTCAGTTGTTCTGGAATGTTGATAGGCAATTAACGGCCCTGCCATGTGTTGGGATTCCGGTGGATTGTTAGCTACGCCCTGGCTGAGAGGCTTGCTTGTGGTGTCAGGGCCCGCTGTGGCCAGTCGTGCTTAGGGGTGGCAGCTCTAAGATCCCTTGGTGGCAGCAAGGGGTAAAAGGTGGTCCGTGTCTCAGATGGTATGGAGTGTTGGTCTGGGTGCCCTTGGTGGGCTGGTTAGTACTTGGGGGTGGCAGCCCAAAGATTCATTGATGGCAGCGATGAATATAAGGCGTTAGGTATTTGTTCAGTGGTTTGGGAAGGTTACATTGTTGGTGCAGACAAGCTGCTGGACTGTTAGCTAAGCCCACGTGGTCAGTTTCCTTCCGAGCTTTGGCTGAGTGGATGTAGGGTTGGTTGGTATATGTGGAGAGGGTGTGGGGTGTCACTGGTGGTGTGCAGGTTGTGTCTTCCGTTTATGAAGGAGAGGAGGTGGGTTATGTCCTGTTGTCTTGTCTTGAGGGTGTGCAGGCTTGAATGGAATGGAAAAGAAAGGAATGACTTTATTCCTACTGGGTACGATTAATTCAAAACTTGCAATGCATCACTTTTTGGTGTTTAAAAAAGGTCCCAGAGTACATACGACAGCATAGCAGTTAAGGCACCTAATCAGAGTTCTGGATGCAACTGTAGCCCACAGGTTCCAAAGCAGCTACGATGTTTAATGTTTCTGTTGAAGCCAACTCGGCTAACACCTACAGGCGATAGGAAAGGATCCCACCAATTTCACTACAATTAAAACATCAAATTGCATGCCCATTGGCAAGCCGTGCTCTCCAAGATTTCCTAATTTATCAAGAACTGTTATTAAGGGCAAATCAGTAGCCCTAATTCATGTATCAGCAATCACCCAACTCGAGACACTGGATGAATCCCTGGCACGTCTGCTAGGCCTTAATCCCCTTGCACCTATTGGGTGGATTTGCAGTAGTCGCATTGTTATTTGCTCATAAATGTATCACACTGAAATGGGGCGACACAGCAGCGCCAACGTACAAACAATGGATGAATGAACTGATCAGGCCAGGGGACTATGAAGAGACCTACCATGAGGTGGCCCATCCAACTTCTAGATCCAGGGGCATATGGTCGTACTTACGACAATACATCATGAAAAAGACAAAGCTTGATGTCTTCCCATGATGGGAAATGGCGGCAAGCCTATGGTGCGGACCAAGTTCGAAGTCGACTATGCTGAGTTATGTTTTTCTTCTTTCTTTGATGTCACCTGAGGCTGCATGTACGATACGAGGTTCATTTATTTGCTTTGCTTTGTATACTTTCCTAATATTCACACACAGGGGAACTAAGTTCTCCAAGGAATAACCTTGATGTTTTCATACACGATTATGAATATGGCTAGTCAAAGAAATTATCCACACATAAAACGTTGAACAGACTTTAGAAAAATGCATATTTACAATAGAGGAAGCAAAACTACAAGTGCCAGAAAACAAGGAATAAAAGGGCAAGATGACCTTCTCACACGTGACCTGGGACAGCTTGAAAACTCTACACTAAGAAGGTACAAATAGGCATATAACATTTATACACATTTAAGAGGAATAACTAAATAACAACACTGGGGTAGTGGCAAGGGTTTTGTCCCTACATATGTACTTGCATTTTGTGGCAAAGAATGTTCAGGTTTACCTTATTAATGAGCCTGATAATGTAAGGTGCAAGAAGATTCAGGGATTTCTAGCATCTCCCCGAGAAACACTGGGTACTGTGTCTGGGTACTCGGCCTGTCAGGCCAACATCAGAACAATTTTTTACTGATATTTTCAGTAATGGAAGTCAATGTGGCAGTTAGAAATAGCGGAGCAGCGAGACTGTTTGTGTATGCAATGTTTGGATTTATTTGTACCATTAGATGCAATTGTTATCAGTGGGCCTGTGGAATGTTGTAACCCACTAGGCTCTGCCCTGCAACATCCCTGTGTGCTGGTGGCACCAGAATCAACAAAATGGCCGCAAAACCTCTGTGCGCGCCAACACCTATGAAAATTGTGCTTTGAAACCGGAAAAGATGGTTGCTAAGTCTACTTTGCCTGTTGTCAGTAGTGGGAAGGAGACCTCACTGCTGAAACCTGTCACTAGGCTGCCTACCGAGTAAAAATGGAAACTGCATGAAAGGCGTTGCTTTATTGCCCAGAAATAGCTTTTAAATCCCTTTTTCTTGGTTTCTGAAAATATAAAATACCGGACCAAAACACCACAAAACATCCAGTATCTTGCTGGGTGTTACCCGCCACTTCATTTAAGGAATCAATATGAACACACAATGTCAGGAAAAGCAGAATCTATCATCAAAATATCCACAGTAAAAAGTGTGCTTGCCTGTGAAAATCTGTCAAAATATGGGCGCAGTACCATCGGCTGCCTGTGACCGTTTCAAAAGCCTGCACTTAAACTGCAAAGTTGCACCATTAAGATCTAATGTCTTAAATCTAAGTGACCTGTCATTAAGGGGAACATAGGTTGTAACCATTTAATCTCCATGATTTAGAGTCTGGAATCAGAGTTCTAGCTGCTTGATTAAAAATTGCAAGTTTTATTTTAAATTAAGAAAATGTTATAATTTGACAGTGAATTTAGCTGAAACTCAGAGTCATCAAACCAGTTCCCCTCAGCTTTTCCCAACAAAAGGCATCTCTCGTGCTTCCCACCAAAGGTCAGGAACTCAGATTCAGGTGTTGATTAAGAGGGGAGGAGATTGTGGGCTGCTGCTCCTGGAGGAGACAATGAATCTTCCTTGGCTGAAAGAATATGCAGACTGTAAGTGTCAACAGTGGCATCTGCCAGAGGAAGAAGGCGGGGAATGCTCTTGAGCTACACGAAAGCTTTGGAGGTGGGGATAGACATTTTTGTTGATTCCCAATGGACAGAAAGCATATTTTTGGAAAAGACTGACATAGGACTGTGCGAATTTGTAAAAATTGTAAAATTACAGTATGGTTAATGTGAAATTTTTTGTGCACATTTTAAAAGGACCCAGAACTCTGTGCGATGTTCCTAGGAGGCGTAGTGAAAATTCTGGTTTTGTAGCAATTGTATTCATGTCAGAAGCACAAAACTTCATATGATTATGCCCAGATATCATGTGCACATATGTACAAAATTGTGGACAAATCAGATGTTGTGTCCCGGTTAAATAGTGCGAAAAATTGTCAAATCCAGACCCAAGACCTCTCAGCTACGAGGCTTGGAAGAATATTTGCTCCACAAAATATGTGATCTTTGTATGTTATTGGTATAATGATTGTACACATGTAAAGATGCATTATATCACAAATAGATTTTATGTGCAAAAGACAAAGGGGAGGTTTTCCCTGCCTCATAAACCGCATCATCATGATGACAATCTGTTTTCCCCTCCAATCAAGGGACAGAGCAGACTTTAGCCAATGGACTACCTAGGGGGTGTGCCTAGGATAATTCAGCTTACCCACCCCTTTATGAAACACATAAATAGAGACAGCTTAGGACCTAGAAAGACACACTGATCTACCCACCATCTCGAATTTGGCAAAGCACTCTGCAGGAAACCCATTCATACTCCTTGTTCCAGACTACAAAAACTTTGCAAGCAGAAAGGCTCAAAGCATAGCTGAACCGCTTTCAGCTGGGCCTAACTTCCAGAACCCATCTCTCAACTTAAAGGGGAAACCAAAAAGCAGCAGCCAGGCTGTGCCGTAACTACTTGCCTGCTAAAGAGTCATCTTCATAACCAGAAGGGCAGATTAAACCCTGTCTCATGCCGTGCTGTGCTGTGCAGACCAGAGAGCCATTACAGATCAAGCCCAATCCTGCCATGCGGTGTCCAGTGGGCTTTGCTGATCGCTGACCCATCCAGTCCGGGGTTCCCAGCAGTCTGCCCCAGAAATCTATGACCTGACCAGAATCCCCGACGGTTCCATTCAAAACATTAGTAGTGGGTATCCATAGTATAGGATTGTCACTAGCCTATGTACTGTCCATAGTCATCCCTATCCAAATAAAATATATCTTATATCCAGAAATGTATTGTTAGAAATCCTTTTTGTCTTGCCTGAACTATCTCTCTTATCCTATAGTCCTTCTGTAATAATATTGTTAAAATCATCTTTGCACTGATATATTTCATCTGAAGAGGGCAAGCATCTTGGCAGGCAAAAACCTGATCGGAGGCATCCTGATCTGGTGGCTGTGCTGTCGTGTAGTTTGTTTCTTCCTAGTCCATCCCTGGTGTAAAGTTAGTGATTTAGACCATTTTTAGTGTTTTTACCTAATTCATTCAAGCCAACTTTAAAACCATTTTTGACAAGTTTGCAATCATTCCTGTTTCTCTCTGTGTTTGCTGGAGTAAATTGGGGATTGATATATTTGCTTGAATTCTGCATTCCTGAAACCTGTTCTCTCTCTTTCTATCTCTTTCTATTGCATATTGGGGGGATTGAGGGGTGTACAGGGGAAATAGTAACCACATTGCCATTTGATTGAACAAACCCACAAAAGTATTTTCTGTGCTGCATTATTTTCCCATCATTGCTTCTTGTGATTAAAGAGATTGTTTAGTGTGACATCACCCCATTGGTGATTATTGTATAACCATTACAAATAGTGCGATATATATATATATATATATATATATATATATATATAGTGAAATCTAAATAAATATTTTTAACTTTGCAAACCAGCCTGCTTCCTGGTTCAGTGTGACCGGGGGGGATTCCTAGAGAGGGGCGTGATATAAGTGGTACATTGTTCAGAAATAAATGAACTTATAGACACAAATAAATAATTAAGGGTTTCAGCTGTGCATCACATGATAGGCATTGACTTAGGTGAAGTGCCGGGTCAAAATCACTTACAGGCCAAGCGAAGACACTCAAATGTACACTCGTAGGGTCATTGGAAAGCCCAAATTAAAACCAAGAAAAAAAGGCCAATAAAAACACCAAAAAGTAGACAAAGATATTGCACTTCCATGCCTTATCAAGGCAAACGGCTAATTGATCGTTAGTCTTTTGGTCTCAAATCAAAATATAAGACAGGCTAAAACAAAAAGGAAACTGGAAAAAAAGAGACTAGACAAAAAATGAATCTTTAACAAAAAGGAAAAGACAAGATAACCAGCTACTAAAATACTCATTTGGTAATGTATCATCATTGCAAACTTTAATTATCTTGTTTAGAATATTCATATTGTGTTGTGTACAGATTACTGTAAGCGTTATTGCTTGCTGTCAAAGTTGTGTGGTAGGTACAAGATTCTAAATTGCAGAAGAAAGTTTATGTTGTAGTGTATGTCTAAGTGCTGGCGACATCACTGGCTCTGGAATGCTGTCATGTCAGTGAGTGTAGAGTGCTGTGGTGTTGTGATCTGAACTGAGGTTCTATCACTTACAGTTGGAAAGTGTAAGCTGGCATAGAGGGACGTGCAGGTGTCTTCCTGGCAACTATCTACTAATAAACCTACAATTAACTTACCTGCTGGTCTGGGTGTTGGTTTATGGTACCACGTTATTTCAGTTTACATTTGTGACTATAGGGACAGATATAGCAACCAACTGTTAACTTAATAGCCAGCATACTTATTCAGCAATATGGTGATGCTAAACATAGGAGTTCAGTAGCACAACTTCCAGTAGTCATGTTAACCGCCTCCAACCCACTCAGCAATAACATTTATTTATTTCTTGTAACACGCATCTCTCCTTGCTGTCTCAGTGCGGACACATTTGCATAAATAATCATGCCTGTCTATATATCACAAATAGTAATCTTTGTTATTGAGTTTTTTGCATGTTTTCTTAAATCCATAGAGAATACAAACACCATCAATATCTTTATTTTTTTTAAAAAGGATTTCCATCTACCTGTAATGTGAGAGCACAGTAGGCCGTTTCAGCTAATCAATATATCACACACACTCACACTCTCACACACACACACACACACACACACACAATCTCATTAAACAAAATAGCCACTTCAATTGGGCTACAGGCATGAGGCGCTTTCGTTCAAGTCCTTTCATCTAACAGGAAACGCTGTGAACACCAGTACCCGAGCTCCAACACCAAACACCAGAGCACAAATGCCGGGCTGCCACAGTGGGCTGTGGTGATAAGGAGCTGTGCCGCGCCGTGTTGCGCCGTGGGTGCCGTGTTGAGGGTACCGAATTTTCGGATCTGTTTACGGCTGGAATCAGTGAGTGGGAAATGACCTGGAGTTTGGGTTTCTCACAACTGCCCTCACAACCCTGCAAGCGGGTAAGAGACATCTAGTCTGCAACGGCCTTCCTTCGCTCTACTTGCTTTTTTTTTACTGCTGTTTTGTGTTATAGTAACCGTGAAATTGCCATCTGACAGATACTGAAGGAAATTATCTAAAACGCTAAGAAGCGGAAGTGTGGCCATTACAGAAAGGGGGAAGGTGGCCCTAAGGGCATTTGAGGAGCTTGGAGGGATGGGGGACTCCATAACGGAAGCATCAAACGAAGCGAGAAAAATAAGAGTAAGCATGTCAGAAAGCGGAAACGTACTACACGATTCAGATACTGACAGGCAAGGGGAAGAAAGGAATTCTATTGAAATCCGGTCCCCACTGCAAGTGGAAGAAATTGACCCCATTGACACCAGGCCATTACCGTATTCGGAAGTAGTGGTCAGTGCTGTCATACAAAGTAAAAGTTGTGCATTGCTTTGTAGGTACAAGATCACCATCAGATCTACAGAGAAGCAGCAGAGGGTACCAGCATACAAAAAAGGGAAAACCGTGCACACATAAAGGGCAAGGGTCCCATATGAAGTTGACGAATTTGATGAAGAGGCAAATGGAAAAGAATCCAAATGACATGAGCATATGAGACCAATCTTTTGAATATCTTTGTAAGGATATGGAAGGAATTACAGAACGTTCATATCGAGTGATCTCGACAGGAGGGACTACATCTACACGGGCTCCCCAGGGTTCCCTGAGTAAGGCAGAACAACACAGTAGCCGCTTAAAGTGTATAACGCAAGAACATGGAAGGGAACATGCGTTAGTAGCGCACAGGCAGAGACATACAATTTCCATCATGCAAATTGGACTCAAGGTATGAATGTTCTCCTGGCAAGAACAAGTGACATGACCAAAATAGATGCATTCTCTGGAAGGGAGAATGAAACGGAAACTAGGAGATGCGACGAGAAAGATCCTACTATATGGATAGAGACGAGTACTGGCTGGCATGAACCAGAACAGAGGGGGCAAGCCGAAACTCAGGGGACGGGTTATCCGGCCTCAATCTCCCCACTATGTGATCAACTAAATGCAACTACTACTGAAGGAAATGATCAGGAGAAGGAAAATCAGGAGTGCTCCATACTACCTACAGAGGAGACCTCTACAGTAGGATGGGGGAAAAACACTAAACAAAAGAGGAAGGTAAAAAAAATAAAAATCAGAAAAAGGAAAGGAAGAATCAGCCGGCACTAAACAAACAAAAGAAGTAACTCAAGACACTTTGTGGATGCTATCTTATTAAGAGGAAAAGAGACAGGGAAGTCCCAAAATAGGAAAACATAAACGGATGGGACTGAGGTGCAAAGAAAGGATAATGGGCCTCTAAGGAAGGAAAAGCAGTCAAAAATTACCATCTATCTGGACAAACAAGAAAAGAGTAAACAGAACACCTCATCAATAGGAACGGTGGAAAGCGGTACACCGGCAGAGGGGACTACGGGGGAAGAAACTCCAGATGCAGACCAAGGAATGTCAGTATCAATCGAGGGTGCTGTGCCAATCGTAAGGGAGAGAGGAGGGAAGAGGTCTAGTGCGGTGCAGGAGGTGGGAAACCAGGACCCCCCCTCTTCAAGGAGGTGTGGAGCTGTGGGTGTAGCTCACCAAGGAAGAAAAATGGAAAACATATTTCAAGGTACAGAGATGGGGTGGTAAGCAGACAACAAAGCAAACATGAATAGAGGAAACATAATTAGAGGGTTCCAGGCTGTGCCTCAATTAAGAGCATTGCGCTCAGAAGGCATCTTGCAAGTGGCTTTTACAAGGAAGGGGGCGGAAAGATTAGTTTGCTCTTTTGCAGCTAACCTCATTGCACAACTGAAATGGAGTAATCGAGCTGCACTGGCAACCTTGGGATTTAGTCTGGAAGAAATGTAGACACAGGAAGAATCAGACATATTTCTAAATCACCCACTGCAAACAGAACATTTAAAATCATCACTGGGCATAGCTAAAGGGCCTCACGGTCTAATGGGTAATGGTGATGATTGGGCTTGGGCTTGGCTTGAAGGGGCCATAGAGATGTTTAAGAAGGCTAAACAAAGCCAGCAGCGTCAGTGAAAGAAATGACATTAGTGTAATGTAATGGAACATCTGTGGATTACTAAAGATAACAGGCCCAACCTGGCTGCCCTTTAAACATGAAAACATTGTGCTACTTCAGGAAATGATGGCCACAGAAACCTTTGAGCTGACAGGTTTAAAAACCTACTGCATACACGCAGCAATGCAAGGCAAGCTAGACCTAAAAGACGGATGACAGTGACTGCCCTCACTACGAGGCTAAAGTAGCTTCTCCCGACATATTGGCCATATGGATTAAAACACATTCCTCAATGCCAAACCTCTTAAGTATTAATATTTACGGGAAACAATGTGTTAGTCGCATGAAGAGCCTTCAGAAGACGCTAGCTGTACTCTTTGAGGAATGGTTGGAAAAAGATAAAAACACAAATTTACTAGTAGCAGGTGATTTTAATGCAGCTTGTGTCTGGTCAAAACGGAACACCACATCCGAACAATGAGGTAACAGCAGAACAAGGAGTGCACAAATAGGAGGGCTTTGGAGGTCCTTCATGGCAGACTGGGACCTTTGGCCTTGCGTTCCAGCAGAAAAAGACTTAAAGGACTTCTACACATGGAGAAGGGGGTCCGCATCTCATGGATTGATCACATTTATGTTTCCTCGCAATCAGTTAAAACAGGGAGAGGCAATGGGGAGTGATCATTTCCCTCTAAAGTATAACCTAGATATGCAAATGAGTAAGCATCAAACCGTGCCATTTCTGGCACTTATGACGATGGCTAGGGGAGGGACTGCCTTAAAATGGAATACGAGGGCAATGAGAGTGTTCATGGACATATGGGCTAAGGAATTGGTGCAGATGGGAGAGCTGGACGTACAACTAACAGCTTGGAATTATAATGACAGGCTGCAAACGTGTATGGATCACCTCTCACAGAAGAGTACATGCCAGGGAATTGCTTCTCATCAGAATCCCTTCGACATTGGAATCAGGCAAGCAAGGAGAATAAAAAACGAAATAAGACTAGCTAGGTACAAGGCCACCTCTCACAAATTATTCTGTGAAGAAAAGAGGAAGATAATGATGTGCTATAAGAGCAGTGAATTTAATCAGGAGGGAAACCAAGATGAAAATAAATCTGAAAATGGTGGCCACACTAATCAAGAAAGATGCAGGGAAGTTTTGGTCGATCATGGGGGGAGTAACTAAGAAAACCTCTAGCTCGACAGATGAGTGCCAAATTCCTGTGCAAGTTTTGGAACAAAACTTGAGGGAGAAATACGCTTTGCCTCCAAAAGAACCCTTACTTGATCAGGATTGTAAGGAGTCTCTCGGGGAGGAAACATGCCATTGGGATAGGAGTGATGTTGTCTGGGCAATCAGTAAAGCCAAATCTTCAAGGGCCCCGGGCCCGGACAACATACCCGCGGTCATCATCAAAGAAAACATCAAAATTTGGGCTTTGTTTCAACATGTTTACGCTACGGGTACGGTTCCAGAAACAAGCCTTAATTGTCCCAATTTATAAAAAAGGGTATAAACAAAATCCTGCAAACATTGCACCAATAGCATTGTTGGACTCCTCAAGTAAGATCTTTGGGACCTTGCTATTGAGAGACCTTAAAAAGGGAGATAACTAAACATCAACTCCTCTCCATCTGCCAAATCGGCTTTAGAGTGGGGATGGGGACCCCGCTAAATGCCTTCACTCTGCATTGCCTCAATCGATATGTCGAACGCATTCAATACAGTTAGTCTTGGTTGATTGTGGGAAAAGCTTAGGCAGGCAGGGGGCCCCACCAGCTTAGTGAAAATGCTCACCCTACTGCATACAAACACCTCTGTAAGAGTGAAGTTAGATAGAGGAGGGTCTACGACCTCTCTGGTTACTACCTATTTGAGACTAAGACAGGGATGTTTGGTAGCTCCCACCCTCCACAATATGTATACAGCAGACATAGCAAAGATTTGGGACGGGGGACGAACACATCGTGTGAGTCTGGGTATGGTAACCTTGGACTGACTGGATAGCCTTTGCAGATGTGGTGCTATTCGACCTCACTCCTCTTGGGCTACAGCGCAATTTGTATCTGTTTCACATGTATGCTATGGAAAACAACCTTAAAGTGAACAGGACAAAATCTAGGGTATGTGTATACTCAACTAAGAGAGCTCCAAAAATTATGATGTTGCGAGTGGGAGATGAGCCACTCGAGCGAGTGTCTGGCTTGACCTACTTGGGATATGAAGTTCTAAACTCCACATCCAAGAAAGGGGTGAAAAGCTACCTCACAGCTAAATATAGCCCCTTACTTTCTAAAAAGAGGCAAGTGCATGCGCAGCTGTGTACTTTTTCGCTGACTGGAGCCGGCAGTATTGTACGAGCTAGACATAAACTTAAACAATCTGGGGACAAACCTAAATACATTCCAAGGCAAGCTTTGGAAAGAGACCCGAAGGCTAGCACTATCAGTTCCTAACTCAGTAATACGACACAAGTTTGGTCTAATTTCCTGGAGTACAAGGGCAGTGTGGAGAAAAATGATAAGCTATGCAAAATGAATAAACCCCCCCCCCCCGCGCCACTCCCTATATGTAAAATGGGGAGGCACAAACAAGCCACTCCTTATATGCAAGAGAGAGGCACAAACAGGCAACTCTGGTAGATCAATAATTACTTTGAAGGAACCGATGAATAACAAACTGAATGAAACTGGCTCGTCAAATGGAGAGCTTATCATAAATCAAGCAAAAGTAAAAAAATAAATGTTTAAAAAAATAAAACAAAAAAAAAGCTGTTTCAGTTCGATTGGGGGAAAACATCAGAAGACAAGACATAGCATATTCCTTGTAGAGTGTGTGCTTTGCTAAGCTAACATATGAGAGGGAACAGGTCCCAAGGTATATTCTCATCTTTCCGTGTCCAAGAAGGAGGTTATTATACCTCCGTTTCCGTCTAAATCAACTGCCTACGCTTGAAAGAGTTGGAAGCTGGAATGGTGGGAGAGAGAGTCTAATTTGTAGGCTATGTGGAATGGAAGAAATGAAAGAAACCACTAAACATCTGGTTATGGGCTGTACTGCCTTATGGGAAACGCGTGAAAAATGCTTAGACATGCTGTTTGAAATGAAGTGTGGTGGGTCAGCTTGATGGGTGGACAAGCGCAGAGTCGTATCCTGACCCTATTTGAATTCCTATACAACAATGGGAAAACTCTGATGGA
Source organism: Ambystoma mexicanum (assembly GCF_040938575.1). NCBI lineage: Eukaryota > Metazoa > Chordata > Amphibia > Caudata > Ambystomatidae > Ambystoma > Ambystoma mexicanum. Next base: position 474,576,877 of record NC_090923.1, on the reverse strand, counting down.
TTACAGACAAAGAAAAATCAGCTTTCCTGGTTCACCTTACACTTGTATAATTGTCTTACTGATTTTCCTTTCCTATGTTTTTACTATACCAAATGTGATGGCGAAATGTGTAATTTTCATGTTTTCAATGTTTTTTTAATATGATATTGTAATGTTTAAGGGTCTAATCTGTTCTCAGGTGGGAGTCAAATGCGATTACATTTCTTTTAAAAGAAATAGCCAATTCAATTCTCACATTACAGGTAGAAGGGGTTGCCTTTGCTTTTTTAAAACCAACCATATTATTGATGGGGTTTGGTTTTATCCCAATCTCAAGGATGTTAACATACAACACACTGATCCACCTCAATTACGGTGAAGCGTATTTATAATTGATTGTTCCATTTCTGAGAGCGCTCTGTCTTGGGTTGAAAAAAGCCAAATAAAAAAGAACCACCATTATAATACAAGAGTATTTTCTGCATGGAACAAAACAGGACATTTTCTCATACCCATGATGCACTGCTGTGCTGTGTGGCTCTGATCTGGAGGGGAAACATACGGTAATGGCTACTAAGTTGTGCTTTGTTGAGTCCATCTTATTAGCTGAAATGACCTATTCTACTTTCCTTACAACTACCTTTTGTTGCAAAGAAACAAAATATGGCTACTGCTAACACCCCAACTGCCGGATAGTTTGTCAACTCGTAATTTGAACAGTCCTAGCCCAGAAAATTAACATGGCTCATCCGTACCATCCTGGGTTTAGAAGAAACAGTCCGCTGAAGAGGACTTCTAAAATCCACCAACGTCCTTAGCAGGGTTTACCTCCAGAGGCAGGCATTCAACGCTCACAGCACAGGGACAGGAGAGAAGTCAAGAGACAACACACCTCCCCTCCTTATAACAGAGCAAGAGGAAGGGAACAACACAAAAGAACCATCCTGAAATTCGACCAAAAAATCCCTAAATGATTACCACAAAGGTCCGCAATCCAGGTACCGGGCACCCACCGCCAACATACACATGGAATGGAGTGGAACATCCCCCCCTGCCGCCCACAAGCGCACTGGGTGTCCATCCCCTAATTGACAAACGCATAGGAACCCCCCCACACAACAATCCCCCAAAAGACCTGCCGGGTGTCCAACAACCCTTCAAACTCACTACGGCATTGGCTCATCAAACCCCTCACATGCCGGATGTCCCACACCCCATGGCAGAACCTAGATAGTTCAAGCTCACTGCAACTGACATTACACTACAAGACACGCAAAAACACTGGCCGCCCAGAACTTAGCTGGCAGTTTGCTAGTCCCCCAGCTAAGTGCATATAATAAAACACATATACAGCCTCAGCCACCCAACACATGGTAACAGAGCGTACAAATGAACATGAAAAATTAAGATTTCCATCATCCTAACAGGTCCAAGTCCTGAGCTAACTAAGCCCGCAATATTGTTGGTCCTGAACGCAAAACATAAAATTGTATACCTCTCTACATTCCTTTGTTTTTACTAATGAGGCCATGTCATTCACAAACTATTCACCCAAAAACAACTGATACATACCAGCTCTACAGTGTGCACACCAAACAGCTCTGAATAATAACAGGCCTCACATCACAACGCCAAGCAGCTAAGACCATTACAAAATCAAATGACATTACAAGCTAAATGGGCCGTTGGGAGATCACAAACCAGCCAAGAAGCACAAAAGACTGAAAAGCCCCAGAAAGATTAAAATCACATTACCGTTCAACTGTAAATTATTCCAAAATGAAAAACACATCCCCTGGAGAAAACTGCACAGTATCCCAATAAAACAATGCCAGCTCCTGGTAAAGTCATTCCAGCGGGAGCTCTGCCTTGACCTACTTACAAACGAACAGCACAGCCCCTATAGATCCAAAGAAGGCCTCCCACTCTTCTTCGAGGCGCTCTTCCAACACTGCTAGGACTCTTCTGCATGTACAGTCGTCACTGCACTGGAAGTTCTCTTTTCTAAGACAGCAACCTGAACGTTCCAAAACTACACCATTTGAGCTCTGGGATCTGTTGAGAATGGAGCTCTACAACCACTGCGCAGCCAGCTGCCCAGAGCTTAATGCCACCTATTTGCCGGACCCTGCAGATATACCCCGGACCACTGCCACAGCCGCCAACACACAGAGGTGAAAGCAAGGGCAAGTCAACAACTGCTCATTGCATGTGTTTGAGGAGAAAACTAACACAACCCCTTTAAGAGGGATGTACTCAGAGCCCAGGGGGAGGGAGGAGGGAGGAAGGGGAGGGGAAATGAGGGGAAGTCTAGTTTTATGGAGTAGGAGAATAAAAAAAGTCGCACATTACACTGGCTCCTGTTTTTCATGTTGGGAGGGCAATGAGGGCCACAACTGCTGACGAAGCGCCACGTTCCACACTGTGGAGAACGGGGACACTTCCTTGTAATCATGTATGAATACTCGTGATTCCCGCTAATAAAACATGTGCAATCCACCTCATTTCACCGCGTCGTAGGGGTGGTTGACAAACTCTTCAGTATGGGGAATCCCCAACACCATGAAGACTGACAACGGCCCCCCGTTCCAAGGACAAGAATTCCACAGGTTTGCCACCCACCTAGGCTTCCACCACCAGAGAATCACACCACTATGGCCCCAAGCCAACAGCATGGTGGAACAGTTCATGGCCACCATCAAAAGAACCCGGCAGGAAGCTACCGCGGACCAAAAGTTGCTACCCCAAACAATATGCCAAATGCTGAGGAGATATAGAAACGTGCCACATGAAGCAACGGGACGGATGCCCCTGGAGCTGATGGTAAGTACAAATCGCTGACCCGCCTCCCACAGATGGAAGACTACACCCCAGAGCAAGATGCAGAAATGTAGGACGCTGAAAGGAAAAGAAAGGCGAAGGAGTGGGCAAACCGGAAGAGGAGAGCCAAAGAACAGCTCCCATTCGGGGGAGGTCATTTTAGTAAGACAAAGACAGCAAAAGAAGACCGATCCGGGATACAGCCTGCAGCCGCTCCCAGCGACAGAAGTGAATGGCCCAATTGTCGGATGGGAGCGGGAGGCAAGATAACCCGGAATGCCTTGTTCTTTTTTAAGTTACACCAAGAAGAACCGGAGACAACGGAGGAAAGAGCGAATGATGAAGCACCAATCGCCAAAGAGTCAAATGATCGCCCGACCAGAGAATCTGGAGAAAGCCGCAAATCACCAGGCCGCCCACAGCGGGTTACACAGAAACCCTTCTGCCTCATTGAACAGATGTAAGTGACAACTCCCTGGTAAGCAAGGGAGAGGTGTTGTGAGGAGAAAGCAGACAACCCCTTTAAGAGGGACAGACTCTGAGCAGGGGCTGTGAGGTGTGAGGGAGAGAAGGGGAAACAAGGGGAGGTTTCGTTTTATGGAGTAGGAGAATAAAGGAAGTCGCACGTTATACTGGGTCCCGTGTTTTATGCTGGCAGGGCAAGGAGGGCCACAACAGCACGCCCCTCCCACCGACTGCAGCCACACACTGCTGCGTGTATCTTGTCTTCACCGCCTCTGACCAGTTGTGCTGCTGACAGCAACAAAACGCTGTCAGCCAACTGCAGACTCGATGCGCTACACTCCAATGCTCTATTGCCACAGACTGGCAAACCTGCTGCCGGCTTCTTGCAGACCTTCTTGTCACACTGTCTCTCGGCACTTGCTCATGCTTCCTTTCCATGGTTTCCCCTTGTAGACTGCACCTCACAGCTCTTGCTCTCCTGTAGGACAGTCGTCTTGGCCCAATGCACACTGGCAGCCCCTGGCAGGGGCTGTCCTCACTGCCTCTCGCTGGCTCCACCTCTTGAGCCAAAGCTCCATCTGCCTATGCAGACCCAGTTCTCCAGCCTCTTGCTGAAGTGTTACCACTGCCCCTTGCATACGGGAATCCACTGCACCATGCAGAAAGATAGGCCTTCTTAGCCTGATCGGCCTCCTTATCCTCCACAAACGCCCCTGGTAAGGCAGTGTCAGCTGCTCCAAGCCCAGTGATGCAGGGTCTCCAAGGGGTGGTGGGCCGGTGGATGTCTCCTTCCTATTCGTTGACGTCTCTGCCAGTTCAGAGTTCAGTATCTTCTGCTGTCCCCCTTGACCAGCCTTTAAATGATCCTTCTTGTCTCCTCAACTTCCAAGTCCCTTCAGCCAGCTCCTCGCCAAGGAAAAGATGGGTTCTTTACTGAAGACACTAAAGCCATGCTAGGGTAAGTGACTTCTTTACTTAGATTCAGGTAGACATGATTACAGGTATCAGGTAATTTCACAAGTAAGGCACACAAGACATCCACCGGCACCCTCATCCACGCAGGTCCCCTTAAACTGACAAAACACTCGCTCAAAATTCCAGAGGGCGGCATTCCAAGCACACAAGCTCACAGCACAGGGGAGAAGTCAAGACACAACAACACACTATTAAGATCACAGACTTTTTAAATATTAAAAATGTAAAACCCTATACTACTATGGCTATCTTTGGACTTATCTTACAGGGAACTTTGATGTGTGCATTTGGGTTTTCAACCCACTCCTGCCTTTGTAGTCATAAAATCTCAAGCCCAAAATAGGCACTAAGAAATATAGCAACAACCCCAAAAAAACAGCCGATGGATATGTTGCATCCTATCTTCAAGGAAAGAAACAATGTACTAGCAAAATGTATCCGTACTCAGCACAGGTTCTGTAGACAGACAGGATGACACTCATCAATTGTTGAAAATCAATTATCCTTTAGGTGGCTGTTACGAGTCGCTTATCGCTTGATGTGCTTTGCACGCTGAAGTAAAATGCACTGAGAATGGGCATGTGTGGCTGGCTGACATACCCCAGAGAAGACGTGCTGGGGAGGCGACAGTTGGCGTGCTGCAGCATACTGGGACATTCTGTGCACTCTCACCACCCGCCGCCTCACCCTGGCGCAGTGCAGTGCAAATACCTCAGAAACGGTGTGTCCTAGGGCGTTGAAACGTGGTTTTCGAGGTCTTTGAGTTTTGTTCGTCGCTTCAAGATGCTTAATATTCACATTGATGTAACCGATTTCAGGCAACTGTATCATGTGTGAAGGGGCTGAAATCCAGTGAAAGGGGTGGGGTGTCCAAATGTCATACAGCCAGTAATGCCTGGATGGTCCCAACAGGTAACTATGCACATTGTGGTGTAGATTGGTGGAAGAGTGTGAAATTGCATAAGGAACAACCTAAACAGATTAACTGCTGTATCTATGCATATATGAAATACACGAGAAAATAGCTAGTATATAGTTTACCTTTGGCAGAAATGTATTTTTGCATCAAACTGTTGTAAAAGGAGATGCAGAATGTGTAATGCGGAAACTGTGTGAAATGTGGCATGTTATTTGTGCCTCAGTTTACCTACCTGTCCAAATTAGCAGTGCATAAAACAGTGTCCACTATAAGATGTAAGTAGTACATTAAAACTAAAATGTAAAATAAGCCTTTCTTTTCTAACTGGAAATGTTTATGGACAGTTCAGCTTGCTTTGTTGGGCTGTTGCGCATGTCTCCTCATAAATTGGCAGGCTCACTTGTACAGAGCAGAATTTACAATCAGAAAACTCAGGATACTAAAGGTTTACGGAAAATAATAATAAACTCAACATGCTGCAAAGTTGGGTACCCCTAACATAACACAACTGAATCTGCTCAAATGTGGTGGGGCCACTCACTTTCACTTCACAGGGCACGTCTATTTCAGAACCCTGCAAATAATCAATTCACCATCAACCTTGAGCGCCTTGTGGGATAAACGGTATGTGATAAAATATTAGTCCATGTACTCACTTATCGCTCACCTTCTACTAAAAAATCCAATGTACATTGTTAAATTTGATGCGTCTTTTGTCAACATAAAATGTATGCATTAAATACCATAGAAACGTTTAGAATTGTCACCCATATATTATTGTAACATGTATATTGTTAACAAGGCATAAAATAAGCAGTGTCGCGTAGCAATTTGCTATGCAATTCTGTGGGTTTGCGAATTAAATTGGCACTTGTGTAGCAAACTTAGCTATTTAAGTTACCCTGTTCAATGAAAGCACAGATAACCCTGCATTCCTAAGATCCTTACCGTGGTGTTGGCCAATAGGCTCAGAAACGTGTGGATGGAGAGGAGAGCACTACTTTAATTCAATCTTCGTGTAATAAAATTGTTTGTATTCATCAAAATCAAAGTTCAAAATGTTTTAGCCTGGAGCTGCCAGTCCACAATGGTCCCAATGCACCAGTACCAATCAAAAATTGAAATCTCCAAAAACAAAGTAGCTCTACTTTGTTAGGAATGGCGCTTCACAGTTTGCCCCATACGGTTGCTACCAGTTTGTATTATTATATTTTACAAACTGGTAGCAACCGTATGGTGCCAACAGGCTCAGACCATTGATCAGCTCACTTATACACCATGATCAAACGGGGTATGTCCCCCAGAGGTGCATCGCCAACAATCTCAGACGATTGCATCACATCATAGATAAGACCAAAGAGAGCACCCGGGAGTTAGCAATTGTTACACTAGATGGAGTCAAGGCCTTTGACTCAGTCAAATGGCCATGGCTGTTGGCAGTCTTAGAGAAATTTGGAATAGGTCATGGTACCTGCAATGGGCTAAACTAGTGTATAATGAACCAATCCAGAGTCCAGAGGGGACCGGTGGTCTCCGAACGATGGACTTTGAGCAGAGGTACTAGACAGGGATGCCCCAGGTCCCGATGTTATTTATCTTGGCGAAAGAACCGATAGCAGCATACCTCTGGTATTACTATGTGGAGGTGGGGATTGAGACGCACGAAGAGCAGCACTTGATATTGCTATATGCAGACGACATGCTGCTGTATCTGCAATACCCAGAAGAAAACCTACAATACATATTAGAGGTATTAGAACGGTTCGCACAGTTAGCAAACATAACAATTAACCCGCGAAATCTAGCATATTCCCCTTAGGTAGATATGTAGGCATGCCAAAAGACACGCTACCTGTGTTACAGATAGACTGGGCGGTAGACCCCTTCAGATACCTGGGCGTTGACATATAACACAAACCTAAATGCGAGCATGAAAACACAGTGAAGGCTGTGAAAGGAATCCAACAAAGTATGACTTTTTGGACGAGATTGCCGCTAAACATGATGGGGAGGACAGCTTTGCTCAAAATGATAGTACTACCAAGGCTGCTACACAACTTTGCGAACATGCCATACTTAATACCTAAACAATTTTTCTCCAACTTACATAGTATCTGTAGGGGGTTTATTTGGCACAATTCCAGAAATCGGATAGCCCTCTGGAAGCTGCAGAACCCACACGAACAGGCAGGGATAAAACTGCCCAATTTCGAGATGTATTACTTAGCGGGCCAGCTTCAATACGTAGCTAGATGGTTATCTGATGACACTAATCCTGAGGTGAGGTTGCTAAGAACCGATAGTACACCTTACTTCGTAAATGAGTGGGTGTGGCTGATGGACCCCCCCGAAAGGCAATAGATCGGCACTGCTGGCCCTAGGTAGGAAAATCTGGCATAGAGCCTGCGCAGCAATGTGGTGCCCGCGGCTGTGCTCCCCTCATATCCCTCTTTTGACAGTAAGGGGAGTAGATGAACAATTGAGGCGCGCCATTCGAGAATATTGGGAACCAGTGGGGGTGACAACAGTGGGGGATGTGTGGCAGGACAGGGAAAAGATGGAGTTTGAGATGCTGATGGAAGACACAGGCTTACATAGTGGACAATATATTACATATGTTAGAGCGATGATGCTGGTGTCGAAGATGTGGTCGGAAACAGAACTGACCCAGCAACAAAGCACAACCATAGAAACCTTTCAAGCGGTATCAGAGGGTGGGCATGAAGTCTCCAGAATCTACAAGATACTGATGTCCAAGGTGGGCAAAGAGGTGGTCAAGATCAGGCAGGGATGGGAAGAGAAAAGTGGGGAGATCATAGACGATAGTCTCTGGGAGAAGATGTAGGGATACCACAAGAAAGTCTCGAGGAATGCCCGGCTGCAGCAGCATCAGCTGTATATCACCCACAGGGCATATATGACCCCTAGGAAAATTGCCAAGTTCACAGGGGCAGCCGAGCAACACTGCCCAAAATGTGGGGCAGAAAACGCGGGGATGGCACACATGTTCTGGGCCTGCCCTGAAATCACAAGATACTGGGGAGAGATAGCAAACCGACAAGCAGACAAAGGGATTAGATTAGTGGTGGACTCTCTATGGGAATGTATGGTGGGGGGCTTCCTCAGACAACGCAAACTTAAACATGTGTCCAGGCTTAAAGACCTGGTTATATCTTGGCTAAGCGTAGGATTGCCATGGGGTGGAAGGCACGGGAAAGACCCCAAATTTGGTGGAAGGACCTCCTAAAGTGGGCTGATGCAGAAACGGTGGTATGGAGGGAGGCGGCTTGCAGAGGGGGGCGAAGATGAAACGGGAACACTAACAGAGTGGCAACACCTGTTGGCATCTTTGATGAGCATGGACCACGACACGCCGGACACAGACAACTCAACGGAAGATGACACTTGATAGACAATAGTGGAATAACATGCTGTGGTTGCTGAACGTGGAATTGGGCAGAGGAGGGGGGGGGTGTTGAAATTTATTATGCACCATGTTGAGGTGCACTGTTTATTGTTTGTGGAAGTTAATAAAAAAAATGTTCAAACCTGCATTCCTCACTTGCCTTCAGGGCTGCCTCCACCCTCTTTTCTCTGTTCAGTGCAAGTTCAAAAGGGCTAATGGAGAGTGCAGCAGTCTCCACCACCCTTATGCGCCAAAGGCCTGTGTGAGTGTGCAAGCAAGATTTTTGTTTTCCTTTTACAAATAAATGCAAACTAGAATTAATCGGGATGATACCTTTATTAAGCTAACTGTATCCGGTCTGCGAAAGACCGAGTATGTGTTAGCTTTAGGTTCTTTTTTTAATGCAAGTCATTCAATTCCATTTCTAAAAATGTAATATGTTACATAATTCAGAATTATATTATTGCTACTGTAAAACATTGCATTGTCTCCATGCTTTACAGTAAAGTGTAGGTTAGTGCGTTCAAATATCATAGTGTCGACTATATTTCATTTTGTTGGGGAAGCTGCATCATATTGACAAGTGGACACTTTTGAAAATGTACATGATCCAAACGCCTAAATGCTTTTGGTGGCAAACCTAGTTCTGTAACATGTTGGTTACATGCAGCTTGAAAGTAGTGCTCATTCTGCCTTATCACCCTGTATCTTTATACCAGCTACCCTGAACGTGAGATGGCAGCCAACTACAATATTCCAGTTAGTTTGCCAGTTCTCTGCCTGCTAGACCATCCACTCTGCTTAGTTTCTTACCTCTTACATAATGAATAGATGATCACTGCTATGCCTAAACATCTCGTTGGTTTCAATAGTTCCATCCAGTCTATGGATCTACTGCACTGCCATCACTGTAGTAGCCTCTAGAGCTCACTCTGCTCAGGGATGATAATATATTAGCACCTGCGGTAGAGAGAGCTGGTCAAACTGTATTCAGAGCCTTTTTTATCATATCTATGTGTGTCCATTCATCCAGTTGACCTTTTACAGACACTCAGCCACAGCTTGCAAAGTATTTTTTCACCACTCACATAGTCAAGTAGATTTTAAGAAGGGCCTGTACCATTTGCAGGGGATGTTTGAACCTTTTATTTAAACTTTACTTAGTTTGCAGTAAATGTAAAATAGTTTCACTGCAGCCACCCAGACACCAAACCTGCACCACAGTGTGCCAAACTAAAGTGGGATTGTGGTGACATGTACCATTTTAATGTTAATGTTAAGGGATATTTGTACCGCGCACCATCACCACCGGTGTGGTTCCCCTGGCGCTCTATTACAGAAAGCAAATGTAAACTTGTTGTCATCCGTTGACATGGTTTTAATGTATTTCTGTTTGGGTGAGGGGGTAAACTAAGATATTCAACCTGTAGGTCTAGTGGCATTTTAGAGAACTTGCAATGTCAGATTTATCTGACTAATGTCTTACTTCATTGGTACACAAAACTGCTGCACTGTTGTTCATATTTATTTGTATGGTACAAGTAACTTCTGGTGGCGTTAGAATTATTAGTACAACATTGCTAATCAAATGGGTTGGATTGCGAATCAAGAACATTTTCATTCGCATACTCTGCTAATCAATTTTGGAAAACTAATTTATGCATTGTGATAACATATGCTATGTGAAGAAACATGGTAACATGTTCCAAGCTTCATTAAATAGTACTTTCGTCCCCAATATCCTCTTAGGTACACTATGCCCAGCAAGTCACTTGGAATACACCTATTGCCAGTGAGCTTCTGCAAGGCTTGCTATTTAATCATAAGAATGCCCTAATGCACTTTGTTCATGTCTACATTCAAATTGAATCTTTTATTACAATTTAGAAATTAAAAAAACAAATAAATCCAGTTGTTAAAAAAAGAAAACAAAAAGGGACGCAAAGGAAAAAGAAAAGGAAATACATAGTTACCATCTGCTTACAATGACTATTTCCAATTAATTAATACATCCCGATATCCAATCAGCATGCCTATTTGAAAGACGTTACTTGAAAAATACACGGGCTATGGATTTTCTCCTCGATTTATATTTAAATAAACGGAAACCTTAGCACTATTGTTAATGTGGTACACAAAAAGCGGATGTCACGCCTACCCTCCAAGTACCAAGGACCATTTCAAAGATCATAGACAGAACAGAACACCAGTCTAGTCTATGCCATCTAATTCTCGCTCCAGCATTTACTTATGTGTCTTAGTTCGCCAAACCTAACTTTTAATTTCCTCTCCAAAACGTATTCCTTCATAAATATAGCTGCCCTGTATGCCACAACCTTACTAATCACTGCTGGAGTCGGTCCCCATTGTTCGCTGTGTTTTAATCTCACAAATACACGCATCATCAAGTAGCTACTCTTGCAGATTGATCAATCATTTACTTGAAATATAGATCTATGCCTGGTACTTTTGTTTCATTCCTATAGCCAATATTAGCCCAACCCTATTTCTGCCTAACCAACATGTCTGTCAGACTCGCCACTGTATTGTAGTTTTAACTGCTCCTTGTCCAATGCAATTGTTAATTAATTGAATAATTTTCTTTGCCTGGCTCAATATTGTGTTCCTCAAAGTAAATTAACAGAACATTCTATAACAATAAATGTTATGGATTTGTGTTAAATGATCAGTAGCAACTGAACAATTAATTCAGGACATGTAAATTTACATAACTTTCAATGTTATCATAATCTGTTCAGTTCTCTTCTTAGTTAGAGAAGAGAAAGCGCATTCATCAAACGCCACATGCAGATAACACACCCAGAATTAGGGTTGCCCATAAAAGTTACACAAATTGTAGCTCTATCATCATTCACACTGTTATTGCATTAACCTTGTAGGAGTCGCTCGTGCTTTGTAAAGCAGTTTGTTGTGGCGTCTCGTGCGGCTGCCATTTTGAAAGCTTACTTATCTCATTCTATGAACACAAAAAAGCTTGCTTACTTCACCCGAACCTCCATTTCATGAAGTGGACGACATCTTCAACTTTAGTTACCCGATTCATTCAGTAATAAAGCACATAAATGCCAAATTATGATTTTGTGTTTATATCAATCGCAACTTCACCCGAATAATTATCCTGGCATTTGCCATTATCACCATTGCCGTGTTAACCCTATCTGAATCTACCGTTTTTATAAGCACACTATTTAGTAGTCTTGTGTTTTGCAGCCGCCATTTTGAAGCCCTGCTTAAGGTCAGATTGCATAAAAACAAAAAACGAGCTCAGTTTACACCTACCTCTCGTACTCGAATAAACGCCATTCGTTATTTATTAATCAACTTGAATTACTAAATATATTACTCAGTGTGTAGATTGAGTACATTTTTACCAAACTATGCAGAAATAAGTATTGCTGATATTCTGCCACCTGTTTTCAAGCACTCTTTATGACTAATCTGTCAAAGATAGGAGACAACCTTGTATTATATTGTACATCTCGTATGTCTTGGACTAGTTTCGTAGGTTTATTCATTCTTTATGGATCTCCTCTATTCAACTGATTTCTAACTATGTATAATGTCACAGAATAGCCACATTTCCCTCACTTAAAGTGTGTGAGAGAGAGAGAGAGAGAGAGAGAGAGAGAGAGAGAGAGAGAGAGAGAGATGTTAAACACACATTCACCAAGTCCTTCAATTGTTACCTTGCCTTGAATGGTAAACCACAAATGCTTCAGTTGATTTTGTAAATTGTAGGTTATTCGTGAACAATATTGTTAATCAATTTTGTTAATAAAGATTTGTCAAACCACAAGAGAACCTTTAATGCAATATGTAACATCCTATTTCCATTAAGAAGCACAATAAATGTGTATAAAAATAAATTGTTTTTCAAAAGTAGATTTCTCACAGATTTAACATGTACATCAATGGGCCCATTCAGTCCTTGCATCTCCATGTAAGGCACACCAAAATGAATCCCATCTAATACACTTGATCAGATACTGTAGAACTTTCTAAATGAAATTAAACTAAAACGAAACAACAAAATTCAGGGACACAAAAGATTACCAATTAGATTGCATATTTACCTTTTCTTCTGTTTATTAACTTTGCAAATTAACACATACGTCAAAATGTACATCATCCGTGGCGATGCCTCAAAAACTGCAACATTTCACACCCGGTAATCGATGTTCCATTACAAAATATCTCCACTCGCCAGTTAGTGTGACTTTCATATGTAGTGATCAAATATACTCACAACCACTTCAATTTGCGTTTATAGTATCCCGCTTGTGCATAATAAGACCACTACCATAACCCAACTTTCAAAAAACCCAAACATAACCAGTGTCTGCTCCTGCCTGTCTCACCCCCTACAACCGCGCCCCTCCTAACAGCCCTTCCCCTTCGCAGCAGCACCACTCTGTCATATCTCAGAGCACACAAGAACCCCAGCCCATCATAATGACTGCAAGGGGCATATCATCAGTGGGAGCAACGTTTTTTTTTTTAGAAACCACAAACAAAAATGTATAACAGATGAGTGGCCATGGAAAAAGAGATGAAAAAAGGGGAATTCACACAAGAGCCCAACTCAAGACAAATTCTGATATCATAAAGAATACAATCATTGTCAGATAGACAATTGAGTGCTGACGAACTAAAATTGTTATATGAAGGTTTAACATTTGCACCCAGTGCAATACTCAAACCAATTGACTTATATGTGGATACATTTAAGTTCTGCAGAAAATTTAAACTGAAAACTTTCTTTTTTTTTTTAAATGTAGACACAGCACATTCTAGTATATGGAAATAGAAGATTTGGCATATTCTCTAATAGATTTGGAACACATTAAACTGATCATGTTGCTAGAAGAAGAAGGGGAAATTAGTACCCAAATGATACTCAATTATCTAGATATTCGACAAGGAGCAAGCAGAGTGTTAGGGAGAATTCTCTGTTTAGGCTGAATTTCCTAACCTAGTGAGTCCCCCAGCAGCTTTGCTGGATTTTTGGGGTTTATTTTTCTTCTCCTGCCAGGAGCGAGACTCTTTTACCCTCACTCTTGGGCATGATTTGAGTGTGTTTCTTTGAATCTAGATGCGTTTAATGGGCTATGGGGTCTTTTACTCCATAGGGCTTCATGTGTTTTTGTGATGTGTGTTACACAGCACCCTCAGTGCAGTGACACAGGGGTGTCATAGTGACCCCCAGTATAGACTCCATACCCTGGGACTGACTACTGTCTCCCAGGGCATGTAAAGACACCATTGACTTTACTAGTCTTAAATTCTGAATAGAACCAGTACAAACCATCATATTGTGGACGTACTGGCTGGGGCAATTCGATTGCCCCAGGGTCTGTTAGTCGAGGGGGCACGTCTCCATCCCCCCTGATCGAGTTTTGGCTGGTGGCAGTGCATACAACTTTTTATATTCTACCGCAAATATTTTCCTATGGGATTTCCCATTGTTTTAGGCTACTATCTTTATTTAATTATTTACGGTAGTCTCGAACATACCGCCGGTTAATTTAATTAATATTAATTCTCCGGTTGGTATTTTTTGCCAAAACTTGATTCTAAAATGGCGTTCGTGTTCTCTTCTGCGACTCCAACCCAAGTCAAGCCCTTTGTTCCACTTTTTGGCCGGCTTCTCCACAGAAGCGCTCCAAAGTGGTGCCACTCTGTCTGGGGTACCTAGGAGGGGTGGAGGGAAATTTAGGCATCCTGGACTGAGTTGCCTAGGCAACTCAAGTCGCACTCCATCCTGATTGGCCCAAGTGGTGAGCCGGCCGGCTCACCACTTAGCATGTTTGAGTGACAGCTAGGCTGAGTGAATGGGGGTTTGCTGCACAAAAGCAGGGCTTTGGGGACTGGAACTTCAGAAGTCGCCACTGGACCTAAGAATCCGACGAGGGAGAAGCTGAGCCGACCTGCCATGACACCACCACCGGTGGAGCCCTGCTGGACTGCCTCACCACTTTTCCCAACGGCAGAGAAGATCTCCCGCCGGAGAGTCTTCTTCCTTTGACTGGTGGGGATAACAAGTTTCACCGTCTTTTCGCTTTCCCGACATACCTCGTGGCCGCCTTGCCCGTGCCAACCACCCCGGCAACCGGGATACCACGTTGTACCACGACCGCAAAACAAAGGTACCACCTTTAACCGGAAGACTCCATGGCTGGTTTCTTCCCTGGTAGTGCAACGACCTTCATCTTTCCTCCAAGTCGAGATCGTCTCTTCCCCTGGATGACGACGTGACTTGCACCCACTACCAGGAACAACTGCCACCGCTGGAGGATCCTTCCCACTTAAGGTACCGTGTCCCGCCTGGCTTCTCTTGCTACCGACTGTACGGGGTAGATTTAGCCCCCGGCTTTCGAACCTGGGTTAGTCTGGGGTCCCCTGGCTAAACTTTCTTAAAGCCTCGCTAAACCCTTTTTGAACCCTCTGCAAGACTTTCTAAGCATAGTGTAACTGTGTGATCTTGGGCGCATTTGTGCTCTGCTCTCTCTAAGAGTGGGCCCAGCCTTTGACCTTTGGCTCACTAGTGACTTTTTGCTCTCTGCCTTGCTAACCGTGTTCCTGAATCTTGGAGGGGTGTACCATTTCATATTCTGTCTTTTTCCCTCCCTTTATCACAAACTTATTGGAGTGCCATCTAGTTAAGCGCTCACCTCTGTATGAAAATAAGTGGTGTTTTACAGTGACTTATCTGATAAGGAAAAAGGGGTGTATATATTACAATAGTAACTGTGTTTAGAATATTTTACAACAAGACTGCTGGAGTGTTTCAACTGTGCGTTTTTAAATAAATAATTATATACTTTGATACCAAAGCTCTGGTCAGTGTTTGCTTGTATTATTGTACCTGAGTGCCTATTGTGTATACTCTGCATACTGCCTAACTCTTCTTGAGGGAAGTCTGACTGCTCAGCCACAGCTACCAGGTAAATCTGGGTGGTACAGACTGCTGCCAAGTGGGTTTACTGCCAACACCTGTAGTCTTAAATCTTTTGCAGTGGTCCCTAAGGGAACTGCACAGGTTTCTGCCTAACAGAGAAAACTGCTTATATGTCAAATCAAAATGTATCCCGCCTTTGCTGAAGGAAAATGTGACAGACCTCTTCTTTGATGTTATTATGAAAGAAATTTGTCAACTTAATGATAAATTCAGAACATCAAAACCTTTTGTAAAATATACTAGGACATGGCAACAAAGGAAAATTCTAACAATGCTAAAAGAAGACCACAGCATTGTATTTAAATCTTCTGATAAGGGTGGAAATGTAGTCACATTAACTAAAATGGGACTATATACAGATGGATTTAAACCATCTGAATGAAGAAGGCATGTTTTACGGATTACTGGAAAACCTTGGCCAAAACTAAAGGAATTAGCTTTTACCCATGTGAAATGTTGGTATGACAAAAGGCATGGTGAACAAAAAGAACTTCACAACATGAGTGAATTATTCCAAATATCAGTTTATTTACTCCTAACCAAAAATACACCAATCTTTTGAAAACAATACCTACAAGACGGCCGATTGCCAACAAAATAGGTTCAAGCATTTAACAGATATCAGAATTTGTAGATATGTTTTTGAATCCAGCGGTTAAGGAATTAGGTTCTTAAATCATCGACAATATGCATGTCTTAAAACTATTATCTGAAATGACTTGGCAGAAAATGTACTGGTTAGTTGCTTTGGATGCTTCTTTATATACTGCAATAGAACACCCATTATCTATTAAAGCGATAGAATACTTCTAGAATAATAAATCAGAAACTTATTACAATGAAAAAAATCTATGTTGGTAGAACCTACAAATCTGTCTCCTTCATGTTTGATGTGCAAATGTATCATCAATTATGGGGAGTAGCAATGGGTTTGAAATGCTCCCTATTGGTGGACAATTTGTTCATGGGTTTGGTGGAAATAGTATATATTTACAAGAATAACACCTTGAATGTAATAAAGTGGTGGTGTTACATAGATGATATCTTGATTAAGGCAGGTAAAAAAAGATGATCAACGACTATGTCAAATGTCTTCATATGAACACATTGGGGATACAATTTACTTCAGCATATAGCAGAACAAATATAGCATTTCTTGATATTCAGATCAAAAATAATCGGGTGGAAACTAAAACCTTTAGAAAAGCCACTAAGGCTAATACTACATTATTTGCCGACAGAGCTGCCATTAGAAATGTATTCTCAAGATTTTACCCTACAGGGAGTTTGTTAGAGCCCAAAGAAATTGTAGCACCTCAGATTTATTCAAAGAGCAATGTGACATTCTTGAGCAAATACTTCAGCCAAGAGGGTATGATCAATGAACCAGTGATGTAGTGAAACACAGAGCTAAGCATAGACCAAGACACGAACTCCACGGGTTCACAAAAGAGATACTTCTATTAAATGTTGGTTTATCACACAATACACGACACAAAGTAATTAAGTATACAATCTACTGAACAAATATTGGAACATTTTGTTGCCAGACAAGGAGCCATGTCCCTTTATTGAAGAAACACCCAAAATAGTATACACAAAAGCACTAATAATGGGACATGCATTAGCTCCAACTTTCTGTAAGAAAGAGATTACAAAGGAATCACTATGGCTTACCAGTGAACCTCAAGGATTCCACAAGTGTGAAATTTTAACTATTGCAGATACACAGCAAATTGTAGTGTGTTCTGAGATCAGACTAACAGAAGTGTTAAAATCAATGAATGAATTAATTGTAATAGATGTTGCATATACCATCACATGTAATTGTGCTAAAGTGTATATTGAAAGTATTAAAAGACAGTTCAAGAAACGAATATATGAACAGCTAAGGGCTGTGAAAACCAACAATGACAAGTATCCATGGGCAGCACACTGACAAAACAATTATTGGGAAGAAAATGGAAATGGAATGAAGTTAATTAATTGTTCACGAATAAGCTACAATTTACAAACTCAAATGAAACATTTGTGGTTTATCACACAAAGCGAGGTAACAATTAAAGGACTTCTCTGGTCCAGTCTGCTGAATGTGTGTTTAACAAATCATGCACAATAAGTATTTAAGTGAAAAAAATGCGCTATTCTGTGTGTAACATTATACATACAGTTAGAATCCGGGCTAATAAGAGTAGATCCATAAAGAATGAATAAATATGTGAAAGTCCAAGATGGCGCCCATTCAAAATACGAGATGTGCAATGTAATAGAAGCGTCTGCCATCATCAACAGATTAGTCATAAAGCGGCAAGAAAACAGGTGAAACAATATCAGCAATACGTTTTCCTGCAGATTTTGGTAAAAATGTGTTTAATCTACATGCACACTGAGTGATGCATTTAATAATCGAAGTTGATATGAACAACAAATGGATCTGACACATCAATGCCAACATTGCGTTTATTCGACTACAAGAGGTCCGTATAAATAGAGCCCTTTTTTGTTTTTATGCAATCATACATAAGAAGGGCTTCAAAATGGCAGCTGCAAAATGTGAGATGCTTAAATAATTTGCTTACAAAAAAACAGTAATTTCAATACGGTTAACACGGCAATGGTGCCAATGGCAAACATCAGGATAATTATTTTGGGTGAAGTTGTGGTTAATATACACACATAATAAACAGAGAGGACCTCGATCATTTTATTCTGTGGTGTAAAGTTTCGGGGAAAAAACGAAATCTAACAACTAAAGTTTACCACCACAGATGAGTACTCGCAGGTCTATTTACATTTAAATAGAGCTGATCTCTACATACTGTGGACTAAAATATGAATTACAGAACAACAATTTTATTTCAATATTAAAAAAAATAGCAAAATGCTGGCAGATCATACAAATGATCTTGAAAACATATTTTAAAAAAATCACATCAGCAAAAATGTGTTCTCACAAAAGATGTCTCCTAACCTTTAGCCTTGTTCTACCTCACAAGCATAAATGATAGCAATAGAAATATTCTGTTGCTTACCACCTTCTCAACATGTTTCGGTTCTTTATACCTATAACTACAACCACTCACTTACATGTGGTTCCTCCAAAAGTAGTTTACAATACCTTTTCACTTTTTGGCAAAGCGTGTTTAAAATAAAGCTTCCTCGCTTGCACCCGATCATAAGATCTCATCTGGATTTTTACAGATTTGATGTTATCAGTGCCAATGCCAAAGTAACACCACAAGGGCCAGAGGAATGTCGATTAACAGTGCCACCTCCACCTTTTACTGTGATGGAGCATATACCTTGGTTTTTATGATTCACTTCATCCATGGCTCATATTATTCCTTCTTGCCATTTTTCAAATCTTCCCAAACCAAACCAGCAGAGTCAATAGAAAGTTACTTGCTAATAATGTTACCAATACATTATAATTGCAAAGCATCTAGACATTGTAACCTACTTAATTGCGTAAATCCTTATAACGCTTCAGTAAACTCTTAACATACACACAAAATCATAATTTTAGCATCGAGCGTGTGCTTCATTACTGAATGAATCGGGCAACTAAAGTTCAAGATGGCGTCCACTAGATGAAATAGCGGTTCAGCTGAAAGCCCATATTTTGTGTTTATCGAATGAGAGAATAGATAGGCTTCCAAAATAGCATGGCGCACGCACATAAGACGCCACAACTAACTGCTTTACAAAGCATGAGAGACTCCTACAAGGTAAATGTAGTAACAGTGTGAATATTGACAGAGATACAATTCAAGTAACTTTTATAGGCAACCCTAATTCTGGGTGTGTTATTTGCAATCTAGCATGTGGCGTGTGATGAATGCACTTCTCTTCTATTACTAAGAAGAGAACCGAACAGATTAAGGGAACATTGAAAGTCATTTATTAATTGTTCAGTTGATACTGATAATTTAACAAAAATCTGTAACATTTATCGTTACAGAATGTTCGACTTTGAAATTAACTAACAACTGCTGCACTGAACAAGGAGCAGTTAAGACTACAATACAGTGGTGAGTCCGACAGACATGGTGGTTGGGCAGAAATAGGATTAGGCCAATATTGGAAATAGGAATGAAACCAACAGTACCAGGCACAGATATAAATTTCAATTCAAGTAAATGACCGACCAGTCTACAAGAGTAATTTCTTGGTCTTGTCTATTTGCATTTGTGAGATTGAAATACGGGAAAGAATGACGCCGACTCCAACACAGTGATTAGTAAGGTTGTGGCGTACAGGGCAACTAGATGTATGAAGGAATAAGAATTGGGGAGGAAATAGAAAGTTAGGATCAGCCCTCCAGATGAGGTGCATATCGTGCCCTTTTTTGCATGTAATTATAGAAAAGACAGAATATTTAAATTTCCACTCTGTACCATTTACGCATGGTTTTTACAGTATTTCATTCATTTAAAAAAAAGCTTCCTCTTTCTTCCACGGCAGACTGCATCATTAACACTCTGCAACGACAAGAGGTTGCGCTGAAAGGGGACCTGTGGCAAAATAGCCATGCCAGAATGTCAGATGGTTGTGCCTAAACGTCCTGCTCTGTGCAACTTTGAGTTGGCCAGCTTGGTTGGGGAGAGCAGGGCCTCAGTCAGAGGATATGTGGCCCCGCCGCTTCAGTTAGCCTAGATCCAAACGCAGTGCAAACATTCCCAATGTGTGACTGACAGCAGACCTTGGCCAATATGAAGCCTGGGGATGCTGTCAATCATGCACACAGTCAAAAGCCATTGGCCTTTCCTTTTTTGCTATTGGAGTTGCAAGGTGTGCCGTGTGTGGATGGAGTTTAACTTTGTAAGTGGGCGGAACACATATCCGCAGGTGCAGCAACTGGAACAAGTCAAGGGGCCCCCGCAGCAAGCTGAACCCCTGCCAAGGGGAGTCCAAGCGGTCTCATACTGTCCTCTCATCTGCCTGCCTCAGATTCCCACCAAGGGAAAAAAAGGTGTTGGCTTTCAGGGCAAAGTTTATTTATACCTTTCATGGAAAGGGATGGTCTGCAATGGATGGCAATGTAATGCAATAGAAAGACAGCCATACACTTTGATACGATCAAACAAGTCGTTCTGTTTTTAAACGTTACGTGAAGTGAAGTATTCATATGTGCAGAGGCCAGGGACAGTCGGGGGAGAGATGTAGCGATTACCGTCATGATACTTGGCGAGAGTCACCAAACGCAGCCAAGCTGCGCTCCGCACCAACCTATGAATGCAAGTAAATAATGTACCCTCAGATGTATAGATATTTATGTGCCCTTGTCATGTGCTATGTCAGTGGCACAATGACCATTGGGCACATCAGGCTTTACCCCCACCAAAGATTTGGGCTATGTTGACTTAACCTGGTTTACCTAAATGGCTGTGGCCGGACAGAAAAGGAAACAGACAAACAGTGCTTAACAAAGGTCCAGAAATTATTAATGTCAAGAATTTCATTCTTGGCAACTTTATTCGTACGCAGACATTTTTGGGCAATTGAAATCGTGATGGGGTGTTAGTATTTGCATGTCAGGGGAGCGATTAGTGGAATAGTGGGGGGTGGGCCAGGAGACAGCTTATTCCCAAAGCCGTCCTTCAGTGGTGGTTTCAGGCAAGAAGGTTAACTGTAACATTAAAGCTGCACTACAATAGTAGCATTAGAATGTGCCCCTGCTTTCACCTACACAGGTCCATGGATATGTTTGGACCTGTAGTGCATGTAGTAACACTAATATTATTACTGCCTATTATGAATATGTAAACATGTATCTTTTAATGTGCATCAATAACTAGGTGCAAAGAAATAATTACTACAAAAACATTTCCGTTTTCCAGTTAAAATAGATCTTTACTTGTTTATAAAATACTCCCATTGAGAATTGGAATAACTTTTTACTCCCATAAAAATCATTTTACTAACAACTTTAAAAAATACACTTATAAATCTTACCTGGAGCACTGGTTAGGATAGGAGAATTAGGACAAGTAATTGCACGAGAGAGAAGATGGCATAGACTAGAAAGGTGTTATATTCTGTCTAGGATCTTTGAAATGGAATAGAGATGGTAGGTGTAACATAAATCTGCTTTTTGTGTTCCACATTTACCATAGTGATTGGGTTTCGGTTAATTTACATATAAATCGACGAGAAAGAATCTATAGCCTGTGTATTTTTCAAGCTTTGTTTTTTCAAATAAGAATGTTAATTGGATATCATGATGTATAATTTAAGTGGAAATAGTTATTCTAAGCAGATGGTAACTATATTCTTTTCCCCTTTTGCTTCCCTTTGTTTGTTTTTTAACAGCTGGATTTTTTATTTTGATTTCTAAATTGTACGAAAAGATTAACTGAATGTAGACATGAACAAAGTGCATCAGAGCATTCTTATGATTAAATAGCAAGGCTTGAAGAGGCTCACTGGATAGGAGTGTATTCTAAGCGAAACACGTGCTGGGAATATTGTACCTCAGGAAATTGGGGACAAAAGAACTATTTAATGAAGCTTGGAACATGTTAACATATGCTATGTGAAGAAACATGGTATCAATATACATGTTACAATAAATATATATATAGGTGACAATTATAAAAGTTTCTATGATCATTAATGTGTAAATTAAATATTGACAAAAATAAATTTAACAATGTACCTTGGCTTTTTTAGAATAAGGTGAGAGATAAGGGAGTACATAGACTAATATTTATCACATACAGTTTATCCTACCAGGCGTTGATGGTGCACTGATTATTTGCAGTATTTTTACAGGTTTAGACTTCACCACCCCCAGTGTAGCCTAACACAGACTAGGTCAATCCTAACAAAACAAGAATTTGGTTGGTAGAATTAGCACAAGGAGGATACAAACAGGAACATTTCTATTTCATAAAACGTTAGAGACTCACCAACCTTTTTTATTTAACTTGGAGAGGTCCCGGAAACATGGCATACCTTAAAGACCAAACGTAGGTCTCGACTAACCAGAAATTGATTGTTAATTTCTGGTTGGCTAAGCAGAGTAGTTTCTACTGGCTCAGCCATCATGAGAGTTTCTGTATCAAGTAGACTTGTGATAGACATTTGATATGTTCTACCAGTTTCTCTCCTGGTTCAAATAGCAACATATTCTGTCACTTCCAAGAAAGGCAAGAGTCGACTGAAACCACTAAAACAATAAGAACAATAAAAAGCCCATTCACCTAGGGGAAAACTATTAAAAGGGAAACAAAACAAACATTTGGGGTATTTGTATAGGCACTTGGCAGGCACTACCGTAGTGGAATGCAGGCACTTTGAGTACAAGGTTTGATAGTAAGGGTTGGTTAAAACGAGCTCAAAGAGTTCCCATGAGGAGGTGTTTAGGGCTGGGAGGGGCAGGAACTGGGTGGGAATGGCCGGTGTCTAGTCAAAGGATTGAATCCAAAGGGTCGACAGGTCAAAGGATCAAATTTTTTTTTTTATTATATTTTTTTGGGTTTTCGCTTAGGGAAAAAAAGTGATTTTTACCAAAAAAAGGGGGGTTGGTGGGGGAACCCCCCTAAAAAGAAAAAGTGGAAAAAAAAAAAAATGTCGATCCTTTGACCTCTCGACCCTTTTACTGTCGATCCTTTGACCTACAACCGGAATGGCCACAGGGATTAGCATGGCCATAGGCAGTCAATGAGAGGGCAAATAGCCAAACAACACCTGCAAGCTGTGGATCTCTCCTCATATTTCATGTCTCCCTATCTCTTCTCTAATGCAAAGGTTTTGGCAAAGGTTTCGGCATATTGGTGGCACAAGTGCCAACTAACAGCCCAAACTAAAAAAGGTGATTTTTTGCAAATGTTTCCAGGGATTTGCAAACATAGCAAATTTCCATTTCTGACACACAACCCCTTTCAAATGTTATTAAAAGGAGGTGGGGCGCTGTTGCGCACACGAGATGACAGCCTAGCTGTAGAGCTCCGCTCCGGCTGAAATCCTTTGATCGAATACATCCTGTTTCGGAGTCACCGAGTAACACTTTTCAGCCTGCTTCATGTGTGCAGATAGCCTGTTCAAAAAAATCGGATTGATCCGATGCTCATGGGCCGAGTTATCCGCGTCGCAAGATCTGAGGTGTGCGAGGGAGCGGCGGTGGCCGACATCGGGTACCAAGAAGATTCCACTCTACCCCGTAGTGCCGGCAGCGCCGCAGGGCTGCGTAGGGGGTTGGGGGGGAGGAGCCTACATCGCTAAAGCTCGGCAATCAGGCGTGAGGACCCACCCTCCCTTCGTATCACGATCCCTCCCAGGCACACACTCCTTCTGCCTCCTGAGACCTGAGCGGCCCGGGACAAACTGTGTGGTGCCCATTGGGAATGCAGAGTCGACCTGGCTGCTACGGGGAAAAACCAGAAAATAATCTTGTCACCAGGAGTGGGCACTGCAGCACCACTTAGCCGCACGTGGATTACAGTGGCACGGAACCAGCTGGGCAGTTGCAGGTGGCAGATGCACAATATCCCAGTCTGGTTGAACCTACACAATCCTTCCTAGTGCCCCCCCCCCAATCGACCAAGTGACTAGTGGTGGCGCAGCTCGAGGAACGAAGGGCTCTCCCCTGCTACTGCCGCCCGTCCGCACCATGCTGGGCCCTTGTTTGGCCCGTCCTTGGGGGTCAGGGGGTGACCAATCGTGCACACCCGTGGCTGCTGGAGAAAACAGGCACAGGTCTGCCCGATGCGGTGCATTTACGTTTGACCGCCCCGACTTGCCGCGTGGAGGCCCCATCCATGGAGGTGTGACCTGCTTCCGTGATCCTGCCGGATTGTGCCGAGCCACATCAGGGCACGACCCGGGAGGGAGACAGGAGCCCTGCACCTTGCCAACAACTCCGGACCTGCTGGCCAAATTGAACCCCTGGCCAGCTACCCGATTGACACCAGCACAGGCCCCGTTGTGCCGTCTGGACTTGGGACAGTGCAGGGACAGTGCAGGCTGCAGTAGCTGCAACGCCAACACCTGCAGTTGCCACATAACACCCGACTGGGCCCCGAGTATAGACGACTGCGTTGAGGCCTCAGCCCATCCCGCTCCCCGCACTGAGAACGAGGTTGGGCCTTGTTACGGCCCCCCGCAGCCAAAGGGCTGGGCCGTAACACAAATGAATATTGGGGCCCTGTGTCAAAACGGAGTACCATGGTGCAGCTGAGTCATGGACACATGGTAAGTGTCCTTTTGGAGCTGTGTCTGGACATCACCATCGCGGCGGGGGCAGCGGGTAACCGCTGACGAAACCTCCGGGTGAGTCAACAAACTTTTGAACCTACTGATGCCATGCGTCCCATATACTGTGGGGAAGGAGCAGCAACATATGGAGCTCCTCCGTGTACCCCATCCCTAGGGTACAGCTAGTAACGCTAGACATGGGAGGACATAGCCCACTCTTGGTAGCTAGCGGGGAATCCACAAATTGACTGCGCAGGAGAAGATACTAAACGAAGTACTGCACTATCTAGATTGGGCCAGTGGCCGAGACACTGCCCTTATATTATGGTGCGGTGCTGAATACCCTACTCAATGGGAGATACCAGGAGTGTATAACCTGCAATACATCTAGTAGAAGTACTATAAATATACAGTGTGTGGTCAATTGAACTAATGCAAGCAATTAACTGTGCTTTTACACTCAACAGGCAGCAAGCTGCACTTCGACCCCATCACTCTAGAAATAATCAGAGGGCTCAGTGCCCACGCTGTGGTCCCCCATAGCTGCTACTCTGGACAACGGCCCAACACCATCAGCCCTGATCCTTCAACGGGACCCCCACAGGTGCTGCGACCCCGCTCCTGTTAAATTTCATTTGTGTCCTCTCACCAGGGGATAGGTAGGCAGCCACGAAACACACTCTCGGGGGCTCCTTTTCTGCATATGTCGGTGTGAATCTGCTCCATAACACTGACACACTCACGGCCACAGTGAAAGAGTACTTCCAAGAAGAGAGCGCTCCCTGCTCTATCGCACTAAGATTCTGTTTCCAACATATCGAGTCCTGGGTGACACCAATTCTCCTATCCATTGGCGATGACAAAAGGAGCTGGTGCCAGGAAAAAGAAAATAGGTCCAATGGACTCCTTCACAAACAGCCAAGTCCCTGCCACCATGGAGCCATCACCTGATGACCCCCCGGTAACATCCACTGGCACCTCCAGAGACGATCACCTTCTTACCTCCATGCAGAATGGATTGCTGTCAGTCAATGTAAAGTTGGATGACATTGTCTCCACCATTGGCTCATTAAAGGCCCGCCTGCACAAGGAAAGTGCTCGGGTGACAGACATGGCCAAACTATGTGGCAAGTGCGACGACCTAGAATCTAGGTCCAGAAGAAATAATATCCGCATTGTGGGTGTGGCAGAATCCTCTAGAGAGGGCTCTATGGAACTGCATGTTGAAGCACTCTTAAAAGGAGCAGCATCCTTTTCATACCACTTCCTTGTAGAGAGAGCCCACCGCACACTGGTCCCTGCGCCTAAACCCGGAGCCCCACCCCGCAACACCATTGCTAAATTATTAAATTACAGGGACAGAGATGCAGTTCTCCGCCTGGCAAGAGGTGGGGCCCCTCCATCACGATGGAGATAACATCCATATTTATCCAGACTTTGCCGATGGAGTACAAGCACAGAGAAAGTCATATGAACAAATCAAGAGACAATTGCGACTGCGACATGTCCCGTACGTACTAATCTTCCTGGCGAAGCTACGAATACAACATGGCGGCCACGCACACTTTTTTGAACATCCTACAGCGGCTATGGACTACATTGAGGCTTCAATCCCACTACCGCTAGTGGAACGCGGCTGTGAACAGAACAGCCCCCTCACAGCTGGCTATGGACAGGATAGACCCTGCCGGCTAACCGAGGCGGAACACAATATCCTTTGCTCCCATACAATATGAAAGTAATGTGTCTGGGTGGCACTGAACTGAACCACCTGTGTATTGCCGGACGGGATGCGTCCAGCTGTGGCAGTTGTGAGCTGCACCATTTGCACCTCTGGAAAGTTCTGCAAGTTTAACAAGGGGTGTCATCATCGTGTGGGGGCTGATGGTGTGGGAGGGAGTGGTGGGGGCGCAAAGATGCTTTAACCGCAGCTCTAGCCTGGGGTCAGTTGGGGTTGTTATAGGTTTAAAAACCGAGAGTTATGTCATTGCGGACATTGTCCGACTTGCAGCTACACAGGAGAGCGGGAGGGTTGACAGTTTGGCTCCTCTCCTGGAATGTACGGGGGCTAAATAACCGGGCTAAGTCCAGAAAGTTGGCTGCATATGTCACTAGACACAACCCACAGATATTGATGCTCCAAGAGACACATGCCCTTAAAACTGCAAATATTAGCTTTCATGCACACTGGGGCCCACTTCGATATTACACAGAATATTCAGCACAGTCCAGGGGGGTTCTCACCTTGATTCACCCTTCACTGGGGTACCGATACATGGACAGCAAAATAGATGCTCTGGGCAGATTTGTGCTAGTGTGGGGTGAGATAACTGGTCGCTCCATAGTACTGGTCAACACGTATGATATGATATATGGCATTTATAACGTGCCTATACAAAAGTGTTTCAAGGCGCGACGGGGCAAGGGAGGGGGAAACAGAGGGAGGACAGACAACAATCCTACTAGGCCTGGGCCCGAGATCAGAGGGTGACCAGGTAACCAGTGCAAATTCAGTGTCAGCCAGGAAGTCAGCAAGGGAGAGGAGGAGAAAAAGCAGAAGCAAAGAGAAAGGTTTTGAGGTGCTTCCAGAACCGAAGATGATTCTTCTCAAGTTTCAGGGAGGCAGCCAGTCTGTTCCAGAGGGATAGCCCAGCCGAAGAATGATCTACCACCAACTTGTTGCTTGGAGAAGCGACTGGCCCTGAGGGAGTTTGAGGTAGAAGAGCGAAGAGCTCGAGAAGGAAGGTATTTAGGGAGGTTGAAGGTAATGAGGCCCCAGGCCTCAGAAGACTTTGTGGATGATGCAGAGGGTTTTATACTTAATCCGCTCAGCCACTGGGAGCCAGTGCAGAGATTTCAGTCCTGGAGAGACAGAGGTCATTGGCGGCACATCACTCCTGGATAGCAGACAGACAGTCAGAGATGAGGGAAGTAGAGGAGGAGGCCGAGGGTAGCCTGAAGATGAGCTGGGTGTCATCTGCATAGCACTGAAAGTTGGTGCAGAGACCGGTGATGCAGTGGACCAGGAGTGCCAGGTATTGGTTGAACAGCCAGGGAGAGAGGTTAGACCCCTGGTGGGCACCAAAGGTAGAGAAAAAGATAGCAGAGAGGAAGGACCCAAGTTGGACCTGGGAGGGTCGGTCAGAGAGGAAAGAAGTCAGCCATACCAGAGCCTAACCACCAGAGATACCCAGGTTATCATAGAGACGGTTGAACAGGATGGCATGGTTGACAGTGTCAAAGGCAGAAGAGAGATCAAGCAGGAGGTGGACGAAATGGACCGAATGTTGATGATCCAGAGTTTTACCGGATGGTGCTGAATATGCTTACCCCGGATGACACTCTAGTGGATGACACTCTAGTAGTATGGGGGAGATTTCAACACTATCCTTGACACGTCATTAGATCGGTCTTCCACAATTACCCACAAGCTTACAAGTGTTGCAACCACCTTGCAACAGATAATGTCACAGACTCCCCTGATAGATGCTTGACGTACACTCCACCCGCTGGACAAACGGTACACGTACTACTCCTCTGTCCATGATTCTGAATCTCATATAGACTATTGGCTCCTTAGTTCATCTCTTTCAGATGCGGTGTCGACGTGCGATGTTCACCCCCACACACTCTCAGATCACTCCCCCATATCTCTTAGCCTAGTGCTGCAAGGTCTCCCCCCACGAGCCAGACGGTGGAGGATGCCCCCTGCTATCGTCAAAGATCCCAATGTTCGCGAATCCCTTCATATTGAGATAGAGGAATTCCTTGGTATTAATGAGGGCTTGGTAGGTTCCCAAGCGACACTGTGGGAGAAATTCAAGGTGTGGGTTCGGGGTATCATTATGTCCAAGACCAGTGGGCTGCTGTCGTCTGTCAGGAAGGAGCTGAGCCAGGTGGAGTCCCAACTGTCACAGCTTGAGCAGGATTATAGTGCCACACATAGTACAGAGGTTCTCTTCGATATTCATAAAGCACTGGGCGAATTTAATAAGTTAGCTGACAGGGAGATCCAATATATGGCTACACCAGCTCGAGACCGTAGATATGGTGAGTGTAACAAGCGGGGTACATTTCTGGCCAATATGCTTAAAGCAGAAAGCTACTGCAACCCTATTGCTAGCATTCAGTCGACACAGGGGGAAGTGGTGAACCAGGAGGAAGAAATCAATGCCACATTTGCCCAATTTTTGAAGATACTGTATTCCAACTGGGATAAGAGATCTGTTGAGGAGATGTCAAAGTACGTACGGAGGCTCGGGCTCCTGATCCTCTCCCCCGAGGCTCGGCTCGCACAACATTCCCCCATCTAACTGGAAGAGATAAGCAATGCCATAAAAGACCCAA
The DNA here is from genome assembly GCF_040938575.1 of Ambystoma mexicanum. Taxonomy (NCBI): domain Eukaryota; kingdom Metazoa; phylum Chordata; class Amphibia; order Caudata; family Ambystomatidae; genus Ambystoma; species Ambystoma mexicanum. The sequence goes on along the minus strand of NC_090923.1, from coordinate 474,547,789 downwards.
CATCTGGAAGGGCTCCCAGCTCGGATGGCCTAGGCGCAGAATTATACAAGACATTTCATGAAAAACTGGCCCCTGTTTTGTTGAGGGTGTGGGAGGAGGCCATGGATCGGGGTACCCTCCATGACTTTATGCGCAAAGTTATAATTCCTGTGCTTCTCAATCCCCGACGCCCTCCATATGATATGTCCTCACATAGGCCCCTATCCTTGATAACTACTGATGCCAAAGTATTTGCTAAGATTCTGGCTACCACTGTTCAGGATGATGGCACATATCGACCTGAACGCGTATGCTGCGGTTGCCGCCCTGGATGCTGAAAAGGCTTTTGATTCGCAATCCTGGTTATAGTTGTTCTCAGTGCTCGAGAGTTTTGGCCTTGGTAAGTACTTTATCAGATGTGTCCGGATACTCTACAAAGACCCTGGGGCGAGAGTCCTCACTAACCACACACTTTCCGCTCTCTTTGACCTCAGGAGAGGCACCAGAGAGGGTCCCCCCTTCTCCCCCATTTTTATTGCCCTCACGATCGAACCCATGGCAGAATTCGCCAGGAAGAACCATTCACATAGAGGCATCAGGATGTCGGGGCCTCCACAGATAATATCCCTGTATGCAGATGACACTCTAATATGTTTGCGATCCCGAAGTTAACTTCGAACCCATTATGGCCGATTTCCATAAGCTTGCAAGTTATTCTGGATACAAGATTAATGTTTCCAAGTCTGAACTGTTCCACTCACCCCTGTCACACGTAACCTATCCAATATCACCAGAGTCAAATGGGCTCCTGTGTGGGTCCGCTACCTGGGTATAGTGGTGTCCAGCGACAAACGTACATTATACACGGACAATCATGACGAACTTTTGCAGACACTGACAACTAAACTCCAACTGTGATCCAAGCTCCCGATCTCACTATGTGGCCAAGTGGCTCTTCTTAAAATGGTTGTCCTCCACAAGCTACTATACCATTTTGGTAATATCCCCATCTGGCCGGGCAACTCTTTTTTTTTACGAAGCTTCAGTCATTAGCTACTTCCTTCATCTGGGGCGGGGGAACTGCAAGGATGAAATGGTGCAAACTGGTGGAGCCATATTCGAGTGGCAGTATTGCAGTGCCAGATTTCACACTGTATTACTTGGTAGCTCAGGGTCAGTTTGCCAAACACTGGTTTGACCCCGATGATACCGCTGCACATATCTTCATTGAGAAATACGCTGCATCCACCTCCGATCTTCGATCCGTTATGTTCAGCCCTGATCATAAAGCCCCCTGTGAGTTCGACCCTGCGAGTACCACGGTACATGCATGGTCCAAAATTTTTAATAAAAGGGTTGGGGTGATAGTTCCAGACGATCCGCAGGGCCCTCTCTGGGATTTCCCTTGCATCTCCCCCACGTTTGATAAAACGTTGCAACTGCAGTGGGACCTGGCCAAACAACTGAAAACATGAGATATGTTCCCTGGGGGCACATTTGTAAGCCTGAGTGATTTCTTAAGCACTGTAGGGGCGGGACAACTTAAACATCATCAATATTAATGCATGAGCGCCGCGTTTGCCACCAAGTGGCCTACGTTCCCTGTGGAACCCGCTACTCACGAGTGTACACGCATCAGGACGGCGGTCAATGGGGTTAGAAAGGGAGTCTCCACCCTATATGCCCTGGTGCAATCACACTCTACTTCTTGTAACACTATTAAAATGACTTGGGAAATGGATCTGGGTGTCACACTAAGCGAATAATAGTGGCTTAGATAATGCCAACTAACCAAAGCTCTGTCTTTGAACTTGGGGCTACAACTAATACAGTTTAAGATTCTGAACCAGCTCCACTACACCCCCACCAAGTTGGCTAAATTTGTAGACGGCTGCTCGGGGAGGTGTTTGAAATGTGACGCGCCAGATGCGGGCGCAACCATATGTATTGGGCATGTCCTTTGATGTCCAAGTTATGGGGCGCAGTGGCGGATATCCTGGAAAAGATCACGTTGATCCCTGCATCCCTATCCCCCTTGAAATACTTGTTTGGAGACATTGGCAAGGTGGCCGAGACCACTCCACGCCTATTTAATGTAACCTGTGTTATCGCTAAGCGCTGCATACCGAAATGCCGGAAAGCTTCTTACCCGCCCCGCATGGAAGACTTTCTTTGTGACCCAACAATGGTTAATGAGCGTGAAGAATGTACTGACTGTATCAGAGACTTGACGCCCCAAAGATATCTGGGCTCTTTTTAGAAGTTACCTATGCAACATGCTCGCCGACAGCGACTTCTCCCCCGCATCAACGCCTTAAGCTACTGTTTATCATGTAATATGTACACTTAAATAGTGATGTTGTGCTGATTGTGATATTGTGATATACCTGTAACATGTTTGATATAACTTTCTACTAAATATAGTTTTTTTTTTTTTAAATAAATGTTATTAAAAGGATTTCCAAGTGTACAAGCTGCTCAGATCTCCATTTATCTTGCCTGCTAAACCGTTTTGGGGCATATTCACTTCCGTTTCATTCCCATTCTCTCCACTTTGGCTGGCTGAAGGACACTCTGTGCTGATCTATGGGCACAATGGTGTTCAGGTTTGTTGTCTTGTACCCAGAATGCTTTCCTCCCTGCTCCAAAACCATGTGAGGTCTTAGATGGCATAAAAGCACGGTACAAAGCGTGTCATAGCCAACAAAACATGAGGGATAGGTACCAGTGTGCTACTCTGTATAGAACAAGATACATCTAGCAATTCTCTCCGTACCGACCCTGCTCGGTCACAATTTGCCTCTGCCTGTCGCATAGTCTAATGAACACATCCTGCAGAGGGAGCGCAGGTTTTATTTCTCACTTTGGAAGGCAAAGTATAACTTTACTTTGATAGCTTGCTTCCAAGTAAGGAGCAACCCGGTTTCACCATGAACTTACTCTAGCATGACATGACATGGAACAAACTCTTAATAATAACCTTTTTGACAGCAAGGTGCCAGGCCCTTTGAAATGTTACTGTACCAGTTCCATACCCTTACCAACAGCAATCACCTTTATAGACAGGCAGTCCTTGAATATGTCACTCTAGGCTCATGCTTGATGTTCTCAGAATTAACATTCTGGAGTTTAAACTGTGGTTCAAAGTATAGAGACGCCCAGGAAAATAAGCCACCAAACGTAAAGGATTGCCCAAGCAAATCCTCAAATCCTTCATGCATCCAACATTAGAATGCGCAATAACTAATTCTCCCAACCTGCCTTGGAAACACAGCCATTATCACAACACTTTATAACTTATCTGTCTCCTCAATATTGCAGAACCATGGTCCACCTAACAGGACTGACACATGCCAACACAAAGTATTCTTACCCTGTTACACCCCTCCCTGTATCCGTAGCATATACTGCCTGCTTTTTCCTTGCCAATTTATTTCTTCCAGCAATCTAAAGTCTGGATACCACTGGAGTGGGCGGGTGGGGGTCTAAAGTACTCCACTAAACAGATAAGCACAGGTGCTCCAATACTACTTTAGTGGTGCTTTGGTGCAGTATAAAAGCATATTAACGTAATCTAACATACGCATGCCTGAAATAATTAACCTGAGTTGAAAGCTTCCTACCCGCATAAACTGAGCTAGCTCTGAATTTCAAGTGGCATCATAAAACAAAGCAAAAACTTCTAGGACAGTGTTATTAAAACTGTGGGGCGCACCAGCCTTAGAAAACGCGGCTTCTTGGCCAGGGGAATATGCATCTGCAGTCTGAAAATGCAAACTAAAAAGAAAAGGCCAGGCTGCTTACTCCCATCGAGCGTGAGACAGCCAAATCAAATATGACCCCTGACGCACATTCTCGGTGAGGCTGGGGCTGGGCCTCAGGAGCTCAGGAAGATGGGTAAGAGGGTGCTGGGACCGGATGTAAATGTAGCCTGGAAGGCTGTCCATCTTTCCTTCAACAAACACCTTCATTTCTTTCCATCCAGCACTGCACTTCATCCCCACCCATCTCTTTTCCTGCATCCCACTGCTGAAGACATTCGCCCCCCCCTACAGACCTTTAACAACCTTCTCACATGGGTGTTACATGTTTGGAGGGTGTGCCTTATGCCCCCAGCAGTGGATCAAGGGTGAGGTGGTGCGAAGGAGGTAGGTAGGATAGGCAGGAGTTGAAAGGGTCTCCTCCCTGCACACAACATTCCCTCACCGCCTATACCCGATCCTCCATGAGCCCCCTCTAAGCTCTACCACCCTGCCCAAATACTACTTTTAGTAGCAGGCAGCCCAATTTAAGAAATTAAAGTACTTGTGGGGGAATGAAGTGAATGCCCCACTGTCCTAGAATGCATCACCCTCTAAAATATGATGGCACCATGTACTCAGCAGCTAATGTCCACATGTAAATACAAAAATAACAATTAAACACTGATACTTGAGGTGGGGGGGTTAACTTAGGGGGGCTCGAGATAAAATGTTTGAAGACCACTGCAAAGAACCCAGTCCGGACTTAACTTCCATTACTTCAAATAGCCAGCACATTTTTATGAAGATACATATTTACTAAGAGCCTCAATCTGTTTGAGACAATATTGGATTTATAATTTATGTTTAGCTTTGCCCGGATACTTGAACAGTACCATGGCCTGGAAAGGAAGCCAACGTAGTTTGCATAGGATGGGGGCGATTTGGTCACATTTCTGCGCACCCATAATAAGATGTGTTGCAGCATGGTGCATGTCCCTCATCGATGTGTGATCACAAGGGTCTACACAACGATCTGGAAGTCCCACCGCGGAATGATATGTTTGATTTTATGTGAAGGGTGGACATTTAGAGCCAGTCAGTTTGGACTTCTTGGCAATGTGTTTCCTAAAAGCCAAGCTTTCGTCAATGGTAAAGCCTAAGGATTTCGCTGAATCCAAGAGTTGCGGATCAAATCCTTCTAGACGCCATTGTTGGACAAGTTGGTGTTTAGTGGGAACGAACGATGTGGCTGAATTAGGTCTCGGAGGCCGATGTGGATGAATTAGGTCTCGGATGGGTTAAGTTTGATGTAGATAGTCGACATCCAGGATTGGGTGATGGCTAGGCAATTCGCAGAGACAACTGATGATCTTTAGGATTTTAACTCTCGTGTACGACAGAATATTGTCCCCCTATTGGTGAATGGCTATATCGGGATCTCTGAGGAGTGAGCCCAGAGGCTCCATGTAAAGGACAGTGTCGGCGAGTAAGGAGAGGAGAATGCAGTGGTCGAATGTAGCCAAGGATGCATTATTATCAAAAGATTATCACATTAGAACCACCAACACCACTCCTCAATGCACCCTTAAACCAGCTTCCCAGATGCACTCAAAACAGGACAGACATATCCACCCCCCTACTGAAGAAACCTACACTCAACGTGAATGGCCTGCCCAACTATCGCCCCATCACTCAATCTACCCTTCCTCAGTAAAGTGATCATGCAGACTGTTGCAATCCAGTGAAAGGCTAATGTAGCACCATTTCCTGCAGGACTAACAGCTTAGATTAGACCACAATGCAGACCACCACCATGCAAGTTAACGATGATGCCCGCCACATTCTAGACAAAAGGAACCCCTGCCTACTCATCCTCTCTGCTGCCTTTAATGCTGTTGACCATGAAGCCCTCCTCAGCATCCTTGCCATCCACATCAGCCTGAAACGAAGAGTCCTGCAGTGGTTCACCTTCTACATCTTCAACACACCTCACCAACTCAGCCAAATCGGTCCCAACAGAGTGAAGTGCTACCAGCAACTGGCAGAGTTCCACGTGGCTCCATCTTGAACCTGGTCATTTTCAACCTCTACAACAGAGGTATTCAAACCTTTTTGTGTTGGGCCCCCCCGTTGAGAAATAATATTGTCGTCAGGCCCCAAGATGCATATCTGCTTAGATTGTCTACTGAAAGCAGACACCATACACCCTTTTAAAGAGGTTTCGGCCCGCAGGACATCCTTCAAGCCACTGTGGGTGTGGGTGGGGCGGGGAGTCCCACATTTTGAAGACCAGTGCTCTAACATGGAACTTGTGGGGGGGTGGAGGGTAACTAATTGCCAATACTGAGATAAACCAATACACAGATAACATGCAGATTTACCTGAAGATAAATGGCATCGACTAAAGAATTGTCTCAAACTAAATCCTGGATGTCAGGCCACTGAAAGTCAACATGACAAAGATAGAATGAATTTAGGAAACCCAACCAAGCATGACCAATCTCACAAACGGTTCAAGGAAATAAAGCCCGGCTGATTCATGCATCAACTGCCACCTAGTGCAAAATATCTCCGTTTTATCATTGACTAAGACCTCTCATTCAAAATACACATCTGTATGAAGACCCAAAAAGCAGGGTACCTGCTCATGCTGCTCTGCAAATTAAAGCCCTTCACCCCCACCAGTATTTCAGAATAGTCACCAAGCTCTGGTCATCTCCCTACTTGTAGGAGTTGCGTGCCACTATGGCCCTTCTGAAAGCTATCCAGCACCTTTATCCCATCCTCAATGAGCTACACTGGATACCTCTTCAAGAACACATAATTTGCAAGACAGCCTGCATCATATCCAAAGCAGGCACTAACTGGCTGAGAAACTCGCCATCTACGGAGTACTTTGGAACAAAGAAATGCAAGAGAGGAGAAAACTAGCCAACAGGCCATTCATTCTCTGTAACAAGTTACTAATGCAGGTCAGATCAGCAGGCTCCATCTTATACTTCAGGGAGGATATATGGACAGAACTCTTCAAAGAGCATCTCGCCAATCACTCCCCTTCTCTCATGCTAGTGCCCTCCTTCCCTGCTCCCAGTATCCATTCTAGCAATCACTTCCACTCCTGTACACTATGCAGCGCAGGCTCAAGGGGCGCTCAGAAGGTGCGGCCGCACAAGGGCGCAGCAAATATAGGGCGCCTTGCCTCCAGCGCCTTATGTAAACAGCGCCCATTAAAGAATCACGCATTGCGCTGTTTACATGACACGTAGCTGAAGGCCAGGTGCCCATAAACAAACAGCAGGGGGCTCAGTTCTTTTATTGAGATGCCGAACAGACCGGCCTGCAAGCCCTGCATACACAGGTTGGGCCTGCAGGCCGTAATGAGAGACGGACTCGGGTCATTCCATTTCGGAGTCTGCAGCCGTTCTGTTGCATGTGCCTGTAGGGCTCCCTTTTATTAGCTTGTGCCATGACACATTCATGGCCCATCTTGGAAGGGCAATACACGGGGGAGGGATACATCCCCTTAAAGGGGCAATACACATGGGAGGGTTACTACATAACATCCCTCCTTTTTCATAAGGAAAAACACAAATAGTACTTCAAAACATAACTGATTTCCTCCCCCCTCGTTACAAAAACGACATAACTTGGGTTACTTCAGGATCGTGGGATCAACAACCAATAGGAGATGCCACGGGTACCCATATGAGGCTCACATAGTTATACCCATACAATATATGTCAACCCATCACCCTCAAGGTGCCATTCACGGTGGGTGAACCGCCGGTGGATGGTTGGCAGTTAGACCACAAATTACAAAAACCCTTTATTAACCTGGGGTATGGAATTGAAACCATTATATGACGCCCATGGGTAACCACTGGTACCGTATAGTACACCCCTACAAACTGCGGTATTACAGCTTCACATCACTGTCCTTTAATGTGACCACTTTAAGCATGTAGCTAGTATGCAGGTTCACAGCATCAAAATGCATGTTTACTGAGTCCTCTTTGAGCAATCGCAGAACTGCAGGAGACCCGGGGAAGTGACTCCTGAATGGACACTGAAGAAGTGTCCTTTAGTATCCGTTCAGGAGTCACTTCCCTGGGTTCAGGTCCACTGACGGTACAGTTTACAACCGGCAAAGCCGCACCTGGCGGGTACCACGGGCCACAATGGCATAGTCCCTTGATGTTGTGGGCAGGGCAGCAAGGACAGATCACAGGGCATCCAGGCTGCTCCCCATAACGTTGACAGGGCTCTGGGTGATGGGCCATCACTCACCCCTTATCGGCGATGTTCCCCTAGTCGGGAGTGGTATTTATTCATTTACTCACATTTGTTAAGCGCACAGCAGCCCATAAGCATCGTGGCGCTGATTAAAGTGGTTATTCAAATCTTAGTTACTTACAACATACAGTAGGCGCAGCTGAGATGATGCGCTTGTTACCGTGGAGTGACATAGCCTAGTTGCATACAAAAAAATGTACCATGAAAATTAGCATACCGGCATGGTAATCCAAGTTGTGGGGCGTGGTGCAGAAGGTGGGTGAGCAGGAGTGGATACTTAGTTGAAGAGGGCAGTTTTTAGGTTTTTACGGAAGGCATGGAGAGATGTTTCGGGCTCTGAGGTCAGTAGGGAGTGCGTTCCATAGCTTGGGGGCAAGCTGTGCAAAGCCTATTCCTCCTGCCTTAGCCCTGTTAATTCGGGGCACTGTAAGTTGGTTGGTGTACCGACGTCTGATGGGCCTTGTTGATAGTGTTCTGGATAGTGTGTCCAATAGGTATGAGGGTGCAGAAAGATTGATGCATTTGTGGGTGGTGGAGAGAATTTTGAAATTGATACGGTCTTTGAGTGAGTGGGCTCATTTTCTTGCTTGTGTAATGTGTTCTCTTTTGGGTATACCAAGAGCTGCTCTAAGAGCTTGTTTTGGGTGGTTTGGAGTCTAGCTATGTTTTTTTTAGATGTGCCAGCTAGGAGGGCATTGCAGTATTCCAGTTTGGCTCCTATGGTGGCTCTGGCAATAGAGAGGCAGTTGTCCTTGGTTAGAAAAGGCTTTATAGCATTGATCAGTTTAGTGCTCAATGCGGAGGCCGAGACTATGGCGCCAACTTGTTTGTCCATGGATAGTGCAGCATCTATGTGGAGCATTTTGACCGAGGAGAGAACTGGGATGACACAGCTGTCGATACAGAAGTTGAGATATGTATAACCTAGTTTGGCTAAAGTAGCCTTTTGACCAAGAATGAGGATTTCAGTTTTGTCCCCATTAAGGCAAAGCCCATTCGTGGCCATCCAGGTTTGGATAGTAGAGTAAATTTGCTGAAGGGTTGTAGCGTTTTGGTGATAAATCCCTGTGAGGGGAAGGAGCCCCCGGGTATCATCAGCAAAGTTAATGTATGTGATCCCAAGTGCATCCAGTTTATCAAAGAGGCTTGGTAAATAGATTGTACAGAGTAGGGGCGGTACAGGAGCCCTGGGGGACACCACAGTGGATGATGGTGGGTTCTGCGTTGGCTAGGTTGGAGAACACTTTCATAGCTCTGCCCTCTTAGAAGGAAGTGACCCATGTTGCTGCGTGATTAGAGAAGTGCGCAACATGCGTGAGATGCTTGGTGAGGGTGTTGTGATCAACCAGATCAAATGCTGCTGAGAGGTCCAGGAGCAAAAGAAGGGCAGGCTTGCCCTTGTCTACGATATTAGTGATTTGGTTTTTCAAATCTAATAGGGCGGTTTCAGTTCCATGTCCTTTGCGGAACCCCGACTGTCTCTTTCCTAAGATCGAGTTAGTTTTGAGGTACAGTTGGATTTGTCTGAGCGGCCTTGTCAAGTATTTTGAGGAGAAACGGGACGGTAGTTATGGGTCAATAGTTGTTAGGTTGAGAGGGGTCTAGGGTTGGCTTTTTTAGGAGCGGGCGCACTCAGACCTCTTTAAGGCGGTCTGGGACTATGCTTGTTTTGGATGAGGCGTTGATGAACGCAGTAAGGAGAGACGCGAGTTGTCCAGCGCATTCTTTGATGATTTTAGGTGGGCATATGTCGCCCTTGCATTGTAAGGGTTTGAGATGTTTGAGGATGTCTATTACATCTACCACAGTGATTTCAGTAAATGCGAATTTAGGAAGGTTGCTTTTTATGGGTGTGGGCTGGTTCTGATTCTGATCAATCTGTTTAGACAAAGCTTTGTAGTGGTCTGAAATTTTGAGTCGGAGGAGATCTATTTTTTTTAGCATAGAGGATTGTATGCTGTTGCACCAGGCCTCATCTTTAACAATCTCGTCAGTGCATATGGGAGGTACTGTTAGCTCTTTAAAGATAGTAAAGAGTTCTTTCGTTTGGGAGTTGGCAGAGGCGATCTGGTTGTTGTAGGCATCCAATTTAGCATTGAATATGGAGTCTTTGTATTTTTTGGAAATGGAATGGAAGTTAGCTTTGGTGATGTCGCAAGGGTTGGCCTGCCATTTTTTAAGCGGCTGGCATTTAGTGTTGCGCATTTTTTGGAGCTCTTCGGTGAACCAGGAGTTTGAGTGGAAGGATTTTTTCTCTTTTTTGCTTTCTAATGGAGTGACCGTGTTGATAGCATTGGTGAGAGTATTCTTGAACAACTCTGCTAAGATGTTGGGGTCTAGTGAGAATGGTGGTGCTAGGCATGGAAGGTTAAGACAAGCACTAACGTTCTCAGCAGTGAGTCTTTTTGCACTTCTAGCTAAGGTAGCAGGTGCTGGTACAGTAGATTTGGCGCATGGTGTGGAGGGGATGGCAGATATTAGATACAAGGGCTGTATTAAAATTATGGTCTATGATCCAGTCAAGGATACAACCTTTCGCGTGAGTGGGAGGCGACTTTCTGAGTGAAGCCAAGGTTGATTAGGTCTTTGGTGAGGGAGGAGGCCGTTTTGTCATTTGAGTCGTTGAAGCCTAAATTGAGGTCGCTTAGGACTAGTGTCTTCATGGATTTTTTTGATATTTTTCCCTAGGAGGTGGGTGACTTGACACTGGAAGTCCATAGTGGCTCCTGGTGAACGGTAGATGACGTGGATATTTATGGTGTTTTTTGGAGAGAGAGCTAGTTTAGCTGATAGGATGCTTACATTTCCTTCTCTTTGGTGGGGTATCGGTCTTAAAGAGATGTCTTCTTTGAAGATTAGCCCTACTCCCCCTCCTGTTTTGTCAGGCCTATCCTGTCTGAGGATAGAGTAGCCTTCAGGAAGTGTTAGCGTGATGGCTGGTCCGGAGGCTTCATGAAGCCATGTTTCTGTGATGCTATTATGTCTAGCTCTAGGCTAGTGATTAAATCATTCACTTCTAGGGCATGGGCATTGAGCGAGCCGACATTAAGTAGGGCGCATTTGTAGGGCATAGGCTGGTTGTAATTGACAGTGAGATGGGGGTGTCTTTTTTTTATGGTGAGGAGTGTTGCTGCGTGGTGTTGTAGGCCGGTATTTGGTGATGAGCTTTAGTGATAGTGTGTTTACTGACTGTGGTGGTGCAGTGGCGTCTGCCGTATGTTCTGTAGGGGGTCCGTGATCCTAGGCGGGTGTTTCTGGGTGCTACAGGAATGGGTACGGTAGCAGCATTCAGAAGGTGGGTGCGTTTCCTAAGTCTGTGTTGTCTGGAATGAATTGAGGGTGTGTGCATGACTGTATGCGGTGTATATTGGGTGGGGCTGGGCAGGTAGTTCATGGTGACAGTGTTTTGGCTGCTGGCGTAAATGTGGCTGGTTAGCTCTAGTCCGTGCGAGTTCTGCGTGCTTTTGAGGAGGGTGAGCGCAGCGCCTAGCGTGCAGATGAGGAAAGTAACACTTGTTATTTTATTCTAAATGCAGTATTTAGGGTATCAGGTAATATTATCCCCATATATATGGTCGCCGTACATAATATTGCCGGGAAAAGGTTGTGGCGATATTATATGGGTGACCATATACATGGGGATAGGGGCAGCCCCAAAAAAAAAAAAAAAAAAGGGGGGGGGTTTGGGAGTTGCGGGGGTGTCCCCCGCATGTTCCATGCAATAATGTCCCCACAAAAAACGGCCATTTTTCTGCGACATTTTTGCATGCCGATATCTTTGTGCCCTGCCCACAACATCAAGGGACTATGCCATGGAACCGTATTTAGGCTAATCTACTTTTTTCTAAGGGCATTTGGTAGATGGCACGGTTGGTGCGACAATTTTCTAAATGCAGTATAGGCTATTCAACATTTACTAAAGGCATTTGGTAGAAGGCACAGTTGGTGCAACAATTTTCTAAATGCAGTATTTAAGCTGATCAACATTTACTAAAGGCATTTATTAGATAGATTACTCTGTATGTCAGTGAACAACCTATAGCAAGATATGCAGGATAATGATGGCATTACAGTGTGTGGCACAAGCATCACTAGTACTGCATGTATAACTAATTTACTATGAAGGGTGTGCCGGCGTGTAGATACCGCATGTTAGCGTCCTGGAGTTAAATCGATCACATACGTCGGCTGGAAAGGCCCTTGCCTTAATTTGGGCGCCGTTCCCATGTCGACAGGCATGCTAGAAATTGTGCTTACCTCAAGCAGAGGGCAAGGCAGCGTTCTGGGCCCTAAGCTCCTGTGGCTCCGGACAGGCAGTGTAGCCTTTGAGGTCGTGCGATGAGTCCGGCCTTGCGGAGATGTGTTTCACAGTCAAAGAGGCAAGGAGGTTGGAATTAGCATGAAGGACTTAATGGGGTAGCCACTCATTGTCGCGAACAGGGGCAAACAGGGCAGTGGCCTTATGATGGCCTTGGGGTGACCGCCGGCTGTTTGCACTCAAAAGCAAACACACATTGCTTAGCAGCTGAGAGGACGCTCAGCCTTCAGTCTCTCTTCCCTTCAGGGGCACAGGAGGGTGCACAAGCACTCCTAATGAGCTGCAACCCATTGCCTGCCTGTCGCACTAATCCTTGCTGTTGGGGCCACGGCTGCATAGTTTGGTTGGTCAGACAATGTTGTTGGTTTGGCTCAGGGGGGCCGGCAGGTATCGCCCTCCAAGCCCACGTTGGCCTGGTCCTTCGATGCCATGGCATGCAGGGTGACATTAGTGGCAGGCAGTCAGGGTGACTGTAGTGGCTCTGTGTTAGGCCACCTACAGGACAGGCCAGGTGACAGTGGTATCACATTGTGCTCACAGGGCAGGCAAGTTGATTTCCATGGCTGGGTGTTCCTGTTAATGCGCTGAAGTAGCCTGGTGTTACAGGTGCACAATGGGATTCATTCTCTCGGAGTACCTGGCAGTGCAGAGCTCTTCCTATCCAGTGCTTGCGGGTCTTCACCTTGTCCAGCCCTGCGCGTGCAACATCCCATGCATGGTAATGCTAGGGAGGTGTGCCGTGTCCAGAGCGCAGGATGCTCACCTGCTCATGGCCTAGAATCTTGAGGAGCCTAAAGGGTGGAAGGTCCATGTTCGCCCCAGTGTGGCCATTGCTGGTGCAAACACAGCTGCATTGATACGTGGCTAATATTACTTCTCTTACATGGAGAACTTTATTATTCGCCCTTGAGGGCTGCAATTAGAATGACAACAGTTGCCCCCTCTCCTTTGCAAACCTTCCGAGAGTACAGGGGGGGCTGCTTACCCCTGTGTAGATACACAGCCCCAGACAAACAGAGCTGCTTTCCACAGCAGGGCACTTCAGTTCCGATGTCGGAGCTGTCCATACTGCACTGCTCCATTTACATTAGCTCTGGCATGAGTAATTTCAACGCTGCCTCCTGGCCCGGGCTTTTCTGAGGTCTCTCTGCTTTGCTTGCATCAGCTCCGGCAGGGAGCATGCATTTATTTTATTTTTACTGCTCCTACCGGCGCACAGTAGCATTCACCGCCAAAGGCCTGGGATCTTATGGGTGCTTCCTCGGCAGCGTGGCACCACTCGGGAAGGTGCCACTGCTCGTGTGGGGTCTGGCAGACTGATACTGGCGGGGATGCCACCTTCTTTATTTGTGTGCTCCAACCTCAGCACTGCAGGTGTGCTGCCAACCGGAGCACTTCTATTTCACCGCTGCAGGCCCGGGCTCATGCTGGTGCTCCGGCGGCACCACAACATGTGACAGTGTGGCCGCCAGCCTGCGGGGGGGACCCACCTCCTATTGTTCGCTCCTGGCTGGAGCACTTCATTTAATTCAACGCCGGGCACGAGATCACAGTGGGGGCCCCCTGCGGGTCTTCTGTCAGCTATGGTGGATGCAGCGGGGGCCGCATTCTTGAGACGGGTGCTTCCCTTCGCCGGCAACGGGTGCCGCAGGGAGCTGCAGGCTGGATCCTTCCCTGGCCACACAAGCACCCTCTCGCAGAGGCCCACGGCTGAAGAGAACCCACGGCGAAGGGTGCATCTTTTCATTGCCTCTCGCCTGGGCGCGGGCCAGCACCACTGTCCTCCGGCGGGAGGTTGTTTCACTGCCACAGCTGCGGCCGCATCATTTTGCCCCCTCCTACGGCGGCAGATGCTGCAGGGGTATTTCAAGCTGGCTGCGCCTCTGCACCATGGCGGGGACCGCCACTTCACCTCTTCTTTCTTCCGCGGGGGCAGCACAGCCCTCTCCCCAAGCGGGAAGCGTTGCTTCTCTTGCGGCTGTGGCCGCACCATATCTTCTCCCCTGGGGCAGCACGACTCCTGTTTGCAGCAGATGCCGTGGGGGGAGGGCAACACCACTCTCCCCCAACGGGAGACGTCATTTTCTTCGCGCCAGTGGCCGCTCCATTCCTTCCCCCTTGGGGGGAACGCACACTTCTTCTCTTCACCGATGTGTGGCCCCGGGCATACACCACCATGTAGGCAGTGAATCGCAGGCCAATCCCTTGGCTTGCGGCGGGAGCTGGGTGCTCCCTTCCTCACTCTCCCTCCTTTCCCCTCACCTGCACAACTGAGGGGCAGCAGGGATAGTGCTTTGCGGGGCTGGTCTTCTCTCCTTTTGTTGGGATGTCGACTACCTTGTCGGCATTGTTAGGGGGGCTGGTCATGTGCATCGCACCAGCCCCCTGAGGTGCTATGGCACACCAGCACCTTGGAGGCCCAGTGCCTCGAGGGGTTGATGGGTGTGGGCTGGTCATGGACATCGCACCAACCCCCTGAGATGCTATGGGACATCAGCACCTTGGAGGCCCAGTGCCTCTAGGGGTGGCAGGGCTAGCCTTACCTGCACATGCGGACCCTGGCTGCCTTGCTGGCAGGGGGGTCCCATGGCATCCTGGCCTGCAGGCCGTAATGAGAGACGGACTCATATTCCGTTTCGCAGTCTGCAGCCCATCTTAAAGGGCAATACATGGGGGCGGGATACATCCCCTTAAAGGGGCAACACACACATGGTAGGGTTACTACACAACACCACTAACTCTATGGGCCTAATTCACAGAAGCGTTTTATGATGGCAAAGCCCAGTGGAAAACGGTCTGTGAATTAGGGCCGTGCAATCACCCTTGAATGGACCACCTATATACAGTGCTCAGTTTCCCGTTGCAGCTAGGTTTGCATTTTAGAAACCCCACACATACACAAACCCTATGGTGCACACACACCACGTAGAAAATAGCATGTTCAAAATGTGAAACGCTGGAAAGGTTTACGACTAGGCTATCGGCAGTGAATTGATTTTTAGCATAACATTTAGATGACAGTTACAGGGATTTAGTAATTGCACGTATCTAGTTGAATTCCACTGTATTGGTTCTGCTAGTTATCTGAAATCTAGTTCATAAGTAGATATCGAAATACTCCTAAGCCAAATTGATGCAGTATAAATCAATAAATATTGAACTAGACTTTCCACCAAGAAATCGACCAACCTAAATGAAGCACCGAATGTGGATTTGCATTCAGCACTTTGAACATGTTAGCTTTAACGAAGCAGGTTTGTTGAACAGAAATTGCGACCTCTCCGGATTTCAAAGGGGCTACCTACATTTAAAACGTTAAACCGGTGACATGTAAAGCCATAACGAGTTCTAGGGAAATTGATTCAGAATTACATTCTGTATTAATGTTTGTGGGTTCGCATTTTGTAGTGTAATGAATTATACCTGCGCATTATTAAATACAAAAAGAACGCAGAGGCGTACACCAGTTTGAAATCCTTTAAAAAAATGTACACTTGAAAGAAAGGGAGAGACCAACTATGCAACGTACTCGGGTCCTAAATATTAGCTGGGCCGTGAGATTGGGCATTTTACATTTTGTGTTGTAATTCTGAATGCATCACTGTAAACTTAGATGGGAGGGTATAAACGTGCCGATTTAAAACGTCTCTCCAACTTTCTGGTGTTACGAAGACTTTTTTCCTGCCGGATCATTAACCCGCTGCGTTTGAAAATGCAGGTGCGTGAAAAATGACAAAGCTAGGGAACGACGGGTTTTTTCTATTTTAAAAGTTTCCAAATGCCAAGTATGTAATGTAGTAAATTATCCAGAAATGCAGTTACAAAAAACATTCCGTGAAAAACAAAAACGCCAATCATTACACACGAACGAGCACAACCAACGTGCAGCCGTCTAACCCGCTATCTGCTTTCGCAGTTCGCTCTATAGAAAGCCTATGTCTGTAACTAGCGAGCCGTGACGCCATAAACACGCGCTCTAGAGGTCGCGTGTTGTAACGACGTCATTATTTCCGCATCTAGTTAGATACAAATATTATCTTGCCTGCTCCACCCCCTCCCACCTTTATAACGGCAACCCATGAACGTTTACTTACCTCCGTACAAAGGAAGGATGCAGAGAACGGTCAGTGACGCTAACACACGGAACTCGGGCACCATGATCCCCACCGAACAGGATACTCTAGCCCTCAAAAAAGGGGAGGCGCTGTGAGAAATGCTTGTCAGACGAAGATTTTCCACTGGGGTTTGGAAAGGAATCCTTTCGGTTTTGAACCGGAGGGTGCCACAGAATGAAGAAAATAATATCACAAGTTGCCTAGCGAGTCACCGCAGCTCTCGCCAAATCAGAAGCTGCCTGGAGACGTCAGCCTCCTCCCCTCACAGGACACGCAGAGGCGGGGGGACGGGAGAGAGAGCAAGTTAGGAACTGCCTGTTCGCCCAGCAAGGAGAAGGAATATTTCAAGTCTCAGTGGCTATGGGAGTGCTCTCCTAGTCCTGGCAAATGCCCATTCATTTTTACACAAAGTGAAAATAACACCTGCAACTGGATGTTTTGTATTATTACTTTAGGTTCCTCTGTTAAAAACAGCAACATATAAAGCAAAACCTACTAAATATTGAATTGAGAACATCAAGACATATTATGCAAAGACATAAACGAACCAGTTATTAACAATGCGTGTTAAACAATGGTTCCAAATTAAGATTTAATGAGCAGGAGCTAAAATCAGCTCCTGGGGGTCGGGCATCACCCCTTGTTGTGGCGGTTGGTAAACACAGCACGTCACCCATAGGGACGGCTGTGATCACTTGCCTATTTATTTGTTTATTATTCATTTTTTACATTTATTCAGCGCACAAAACCCAAGGGCATCGAGGCGCCTTTACAACCAGGTACTCTTACATTATGGAACAGTTGAAATAACAAACAACAAAACGCAGAGTCTCGGCACTAGGTAAAGAGACACGTTTTCAAAACTTTTCTGAAGGACCAGTACGATTGTTCTGCCCTCAGATGAGGTGGGAGTGCATTTCATTGAAGAGCGACTACGGACGGGAAGCTAGCGCCTCCACTTTTTGCTCGCTTCAATCTGGGTGGACGTAGGCCCTCCTGATAGGTCTGGTAGACGGAGCTTTAACCATGTTTTGGGATTGGTAGGATGGTGCCAAGTTTCAAAGGCATCAGTGAGTGATAGAAAGTGCTTTAAAGATGATCCTCTCCTTGATAGGCAGCCAGTGGGCATTCCTTCTTGCCTCAGTTATGTGGTCTCTTTTAGGGATGTTGAGCGCCGCTCGGATGGCATTGTTCTGGATTATTTGTAATTTATTAATATTATGTGTGGATGGGCCAGCGAAACGGACATTGCAGTAATCCAGCCTAGCTCCAATGATGGCTCTTGCGATGGTGAGACAGTTGGAGGGGGCAAGGAAGGGCCTGGCACCATTTATAAGCTTTGTTGTGTAGGTGGCTGATGTCGCAATGGCGCTGACCTGTTGTGTCATGGAGAGGGAGAATTCCAGGTATACCCCTAGGGTCTTCATTGAAGTCTTTATTGAAGTGGAGGCTGGTATCAAGAGGTTGTTTATGCTGAAATATATTTATTTATTGGTCATTTATATAGCGGCTATACACATAAACAAGCATTTCAAAGAGCTTCAACGCAGGGAGGGTAAGAGGCTAGACAAGGATTAACATTCTTAATAAGCAATGGGATATTCAGAATGGGCAAGTGCAATGCGTTTAGAGGTACAACATAATACGGAGGAATACAAACCAGTTACAAAATATGACAGTAATATTGCACGTGCCTGACGGTCGTTACAAAATGCAAGAGCTAAATATGAAAGAAAGGAGCATGGGGTAAGATGCACAAAACAAAAATAAATGCAAGAGACATAAAGACAGAGAGGGGGAAAGAGGAGGGCTAAGGGGGAGGCACACTCTACACAACCAGACACAAAAAAAGGCTGCAGATGTAGAAATGCCACTGTTCTCAAAACAGCAAATACCGCAGCAGGGGATAAATAAACTTCTTACTCTGCAGTAGATAGCTATGTCCTATACAAAACAAGTTCCAATGTATCAAAAAGTGTCTGTGGGTATCCTCTCAAACAATTCCAATAATACTGAATTATTTATGTTTCTTATTCACAAAAATGTATCAATTTTATTAATTACACAAACATCATGTTTCTTACAAATAATCATAAAACAAATTACAAAAAGATAAAACAACACAAGTGAAACCAACATAAGTAGGTCCTAATACAGTATTTTTTATGGGTAATGATGTGTAACTAACACACACTAGGATCCCTAAGCCTCCATACTTTTGGTTATTTCCTGTTCTTCTTAGTACATTTATAGATTCCCGACAAGTTTCTGTCCATTGAAAACATCAGTTACGGAAATTCATCAAGGGTGTGTAATATCTTGTGTCGATTCCTAAAATCTTCTAACAACGTAGGAGTACCCTCTCTTGCTCAAAGGGTTTGATATCCTGGACTTTTTCATAACCTCAACTGGTTTAACTAAGCAGATTCCAATTTCTTTAAGGAATTCTTGTCTTCTTTCCTCTATTCTCATGATATTGTGGGTCCCAATAATGTACTGTCTTATGGGAGGTAACCAAACGACCACAACAACGTGTTTTTCCAAATTAGTATCTGCCAGTTCTTCTGTATCTCAACAATTCGAGTGGAACCTTGAATCTCTACTGAGGATTCTAATCTTAATTGTATTGTCCAGGTTTCACAAATTGCGAAAGAGGGCTGGAGATGACCCTAGCTCCTGCATGATACTACGAGATGCCAAGGGAGAAAATAAATCAGAGAATACTTAGAGAATTTAATACCGCGACTCAGTTACCCATTGGAATTTGGTTTTCGCGATTTTTAGATTAGAATATTTTAGGATATTACAGACCCCTGATGAATGTCCGTAACTGATGTTTTGAATGGACAGAAACTTGTACAAGTCGAGAATCTATAAATGTACTAAGAAGAACAGGAAATAGCCAAAAGTATGGAGGCTTAGGGATCCTAGTGTGTATTAGTTACACATCGTGACCCTTAAAAAGTACTTTATCAGGACCTACTTATGTCAGTTTCACTTGTGTTGTTTTAAGTTTTTGTAATTTGTTTTATGTTATATGAAAATTTTTATGATTGTTTTTAAGAAACACGATGCTTGTGTAATTAATAAAATTGATATATGGATGTAGAAACACCTACATTCGATTTTAAAGCAAGGCACACCACAACACACGAATCAACAGTGGCTGCAGATATCAAAGTCACAATGCAGCAAGAAAAGATGAGTTGGCTACTCACAGGAAAGACTACAAGTGTGCCTTGAATCCTGGCTGTGCGAAGGAAATCACCAACAGTTCCAAGTCCAGATGATTTTGGAGGGATGTGTTGGGGTAGAGGGGGAAGAAATAAGGGGGGGCCCAACCAGACCAGCTGGGCCCAGACAGGGGCCTTTGGAGAGGGCCTTGGGAGGAAAGGGCCGGTTTACAGCCTGCCGGCTTGTTGATTGGCCAGATAAAGAAGGAAAGAAGGAGTGGTCCAATCAGCAGAGATGCCGGCAAGGTGAGCACAAGGCACTCAGGTGCCCTGAAAGCAAAAGTGCCGGCGGCGACCATCGTAAGGAGGAGGCCGACAAGCAGAGACCACGCAAAAAAAGGCCCCCAAGGCAGAAACTACTGGTATCAGACCCCAGCAACACTGAAAAACTATTGTAAGAATGTGACTGGTTTATGCTGGAGAGGGTATGGAGAAGCCTGCACCTATATGCACTCATGGGGGTCATGCCCGAACTGCAACAAGAACATTGCTGGAACGCAGTGTTCACAGAAATAGGGAGGATCATACTTGCAGATCCCTAACAAAACAGACACTCAGCTTGCTTGCGGACACAAATAGATAAGACAAAGCTGTCACCCGGATCAGGTAGACTACTAGGAAAAACTCTACTAGCAGCCACGCTAGCTATCACACAAAACTGGAAGTTCATGAAGGGTCCAGACCTATCGGACTGGTACAACAAAATGTGGAGCATTATACTTAATGAAAAAATCCCCCACTCACTAAGGTTTTTTTTTCGGGCTAAGTATGCAACAGTTTGATAGCCATTCTTTGAACATGTCCAGAACTACAACAAAGATTCCACCTTCTTTCCCACTAGGTGGAGACTGCTGGGACTTCTTGATGTCAGCGGTCCGGGTTAGCCAATAAAAAGAGTCCAAGGAGTGTTTAGGGCACTAGAAAGTAAAGGGAATTATGGGTGTAACAGCAACATAACCCATAAAACCTGAAGGGATGTTTGGAAGCGCCTGAAGGGGCGAGCAAAGAATGGACTACACAATAGATCCTGCTCCTCTGGGGGTAAAAGGGGAGGGTGAGAGTTTGGAAATTGTCATAGCAGTTATGTTTATGAATAATTTTTAAAGTTACTACAAGGTAACGTTGACATACAAAAGAAGAGATTCATTGAGTTGTAAATGTCAATAAAAAAAAATGGAAACAAAAAAATGTTTTCCCCATGACTGGTACTTACCAGTTAGGCCACAGTTGGTGTCCTAGCTGATTTCTCATATGATGTCATCAGTGATGGCTTCCGACATGTCCTAAGTGGCTAGGGTGTACGGTTAAGAGCAAGGGCTGTAAATCCTGCAAGTACTGTCAAAGGTGGACATACCTTGGCTTACATTCAGTGTTTGGTTTTCACATGTAGACGTCAGGGTGAGTGTGCATGGAAATGTGGCCTGTAAGTGAAAATCACAGGCTGATAGCCACAGTGCAATGTTAATGCACACATGCAACATATTTGGGAATGTAAATGTGCGGGGAGTTTACCCAGATACTTGGCCATATCATCAGGGTTGTTTTTAAATTAATCTGAATCAACCCTCATATGCGGAAACACGCTTTTAAAATGTTGAATCTCTCTTTCTTCTACAGATGATCTGCTGTACAGTGATGTCACTCATGATGCCATAAGTGATGTCATATGATATCATCAGTAATTTAATGTGTGATGTCATAAGGTTGCTTAGGGACTTCGCAATGGGTGCCTTATAGTTAAGGTGGCGTAGCTTGTAGCAGCTGCCGAAATTCAGGCGTTTTGTTGCATTAAATAGTCACCTTAATGTCACATCAACTAAAGTTTAAGGTTTTTTTTTGCATCAGATTGTTTCACTTTAGCATTGCACTGAATTTATTCACCTTAACAGTCCCTTAACTAAAAATGTTTCACTAAATTTCAAGGGTTTTGTCATGCTATACCTATCATGTACTAGTAATTCTAAAACGTGTCTTTCTAATTCCATAAATACCACCATGTTGAAGGCATAAATTAGATTTAATAAATGTATCAGTAGAGTTTGCTAATTAAAATGTTCTTGTTCAGCAACCAAATCCATTCGATTAGCAATGTTGTACTAATATTGTTAATGTCACCAGACGTTATTTGTACCTAAGGCATAAAATGAGCAACAATACAGCAGTTTTGTGTACCGCTGAAGTAAGACATTAGTGAAATGAGTCATGCCTTACAAATTCTTCAAATTTCCACTAGACCTGCAGGTCGAGTAACTTAGTTTACTAACTCGACCTAAGACAAATGCACTCGACTCATGCCAATGCATGGCAACAGATTTAAATGCGCTTTCTGTAAAACGGTATATGTCACCACACACCCACTTTATGTTTGGCACACTGCTGCCACGCATCACACATCCCTTGCAAATGGTACTCGCCCTTCATTAAATATACTCGCCAATGCAAGTGGGTGAAAAGACTTTGGATGAGTGTCTGTAAAATGTAAAAGGTTAGCTGCATGAATGGACACAAATAAATATATGATAAAAAGGATCTGGAAACAGTTTGGCCAGCTCTCTCCCGCAGGTACAACTATATAATGCAATCATAATCATAGAGCAAAGTGAGCTCTGGAAGCTAATGTGTATGGTATTGCAGTAGATCTGTAGCTGTACAGTCAGAATGGAAATATTGATCACTACTGTGCGTAAACATCTAGTTGGTCTTGTGATCTTTTGCCAACAGTAATTACTTTGTGGTACTTTACCACAAAGTAATTACTTCAAATTGGTATCTACTGTTTTAGGGAATTAAGGAGTCAAAAGGGTGTGGGGAGGGGTTTGGGGTAGAGGCAGTACTGAAGGGGAAGGGGGAAAGGGATGAAATCCCCAACATGAAAAGATTATTGGAAGTAAACATTCTAAGTAATTACTTCACAAAGTCTGTTGGCAAAAAACATGAAACCATCTAGTTAGCCTTGTGTATTCCTTATGTAAGAGGAGCGAAAGAGACTAAGCAGAGTGGAGGCATAGCAGGCAGATAACCAAGCAAACTAGGTGGAATATTGTAGTTTGAAGCCATCTTACTTTCAGGGTAGCTGGTATAAAGCGACAGGGTGATAAGATAGAATGTCAAGGAGTATACATGGGTTGAGCACCAGTTGCACAGATGAATGCAACAAGCAGGTTACAGAACCAGGTTTGCCATCAAAAGCATTTGGCCATTTGATCATGTACATTTTCCAAAGTGTTCACTCGTATATGATGCATCTTCACCAACAAAATGAAATATAGTTGACAATGAGATTTAGACATGCTAACCTAAACTTTACTCTGAAGCATGAAGACAATGCAATATTTTACTGTAACAATACTGTAATAATGTCTCATGTAACAACTTACATTTTTAGGAATGGAATTGCACGACTGCTTTAAAAAAAAGTTAACACATACTGGTGTTTGGATAGGATAAAGGTAGTTTATTAAAAGTATCATCCTGATTACTTCTGGTTTGCAATTATTTGAAAAAGAAAAAAAGTCTTGTCTAGTACTCTCACATAGGCCTTTGGCACTTAAGAATGGAGGAGAGGATTATTGCTGCACTCTCTCTCCATTAGATCCTATGCATGTGCACTAAACAGAGGTTGGAGAAAGCCCTGAGGGAAAGAGAGGAATGCAGGGCGAGCTGTGCATTCATTGAACAGGATAACTTAAATAGCTAGCTTTGCTACACAAGTGTCAATGTAATTAGCAAACCTACAGCACTGGATAACAAATTGCTATGCCCTACTGCTTATTTTATGCCTTGATGTTAATTTAAAATCACTGGGCCTGACATACAAGCCACTTTGTTTTTACCTATAATAAATAAAATGTACAAAATCTGAACATTTCTACTATAAACTAATAAACATCATAGGAGGTTTAAGGATGCAGAAGTAAGCAACTTGACACAAGTTCAGTGGAAGCGATTGTCATAAACCTTCATTGTCTCAGTGAAAGTAAAAGGGGGTTTGGGAAAGGCCTAACTGTCCATAACCACTAAGAGGGGTTGCCCTGCCGCAACAAAAGAATACTATGGACCCAGTAAGGATGTCTGTCAAAAATAAGTATCCATCTTCCTGTGTCTACATCTGTTTCCGTACCTTAAAGTTTCTTTCTAAATCAAGGGAAAATGGGTTTCTTCTTGATTCCAGAAGGAGGCCTCTCCCTTTCTGGATGCTGACACCAAAGTGCAGTTCTTCTGCCAAAGGAATATAAATAGTTCAATGTTCAATATTCACAAGTCCAACCAACTTAGAGATCACCCAGTTTCCCGGTCTCCTAAGCGGAATCTCTTCCTCTTGGGTCCTTCTTAGTGTAAAAACAATGTACCTCAAAATCTACTGGGTAAATTCCTCTTCCCCAGTCCGTAGCACAAAATAGATCCTTCCCATTCTCTTGTCAGGTCTGGTTCACTAACCTTCCAGACCTCACTGTAGACTTTTCAAGTAGGGTATCAAGTCTGGCTTACTCGCCTGGCAGACTTGATTTACACAAGTTTCACTTTTCTTTATAATTGGATTTTGGGCTCTAGCACACTGGTTATAATTCTTCTGTTGTCGAAGGTAGTCCTTGCCCCTTATGCATTCTACTGTTGGGGTTTTCCTGGTTTCCTTTGGGTCCCACACCCTGCTCCTTTGGCTTGGCGGCATCCCTGTCCCTTCGTTACTAAGTGTCCACTTAGACAGACCTGGTATACTCTCCTGCCAGGTGCTGGCCCACATAGGTGTACCTCCAATGTGTTTATCTGACTGTATGCATTCTTTTCTATTTTCCTGTATCCCTTGGGACGTGTCTGTCTGCTTCACACAGTTCATAATGTATTGTAGGTTCTTTTCCTCACCCCCTTGTGCTCTTCAGATGTTCTTACTGGGCTTATAAAGTTTGTATGTTTCTTTTTTTCATCCCCTTGTAATCTTTGGGGTGTTTTCATTAAGTTTGCAAAGTTTGTATTATATTTCACAAAGTCCCTTTCACCCCCTTGTGTTCTTGGGGATGTTGTTATTGGGTTTATAATGTTTGTGTCTGTTTGTTTGTTTCCTTTCTCACCCCCTTGTAATCTTCTGGGTGTTTTTACAAAGTTTGCCAAGTTTGTATTATATGGCACAAAACTCCTTTCACCCCCTTTCAGGATATTTTCATTAACTTCCTTAGCTCCATTAATGCCCCCCTGAATGGGCCGGCCCTTCCCCTACCTCTAGAAACTATTGGGGCAGTCTCTGGTCTCTTCAGGGGTTGGAGCAAAGCTTCTCGACACCTGCCATGCTCGGCGTCCTTCTTCTTGCGGCTCTGCTGCTGCAGCGTCTCTCTAGCCTTCAGCTGTCCATGTATTTGTTCCTGGTCAGACCTTCCTGGTTGGGTTCCGCCGGTCTGGCTTCCTGTGTCTCAGCCTCTGATCAGGTCTGCCTCGCGAAAACCTCTCAGGCACCTGTGACAGTCTACATCCTGGTCTCAGTCCTCTGGCTCTTTGGAACAGGACCAGCGTCTCCTTCCCTACTCCTCCTGGGCTGGCTATTTGACCACAGAGTGTGTCCTTCTTCCCTTTTTACCATCCATTCTTCCTTTGGATAGCTGTACCATGTGGGTGTCATGACCCGGCGAAATGGCCCCTTCTGGACCTCATGGTCATTCTCACGAAGGGCTTGTACTCCTTCTTCCTCCCAACATGGCCGTACCAAGCTCCGTGCTACGCACTAGCTTTCACGTCGTGGCACGTACTATAAATTGGTCACGCCCCTGCGGGTCCACGCGTCTCAACGCTATCTTCGGTAGTGACCCGACGTGTGCTTACTCTTTACATTGATTTCCTTGATCCTCTTGCTTCCTTCCTTGCCTTTATCCTGTTCCCAGATTTCCCCCCCTACTTACTTGTTCTCCGCTAATCCTGGATACCCTGGAACCACGAACTTCCCGGAACTCTGAACGCGTCCTGCAACCTGACAAGGCTCGGGCGAACCTATTCAAGACCCGAACCATCCACAGGAAGAGTCCTGCGGCCGAACAAGGGAGATCCCGATCACAGGTGAGACGGTGGGAGATTTACGACAGTTTGAGACGCCTAACGATCAATACGGATTCTACCATGGAGAATGCTATTCAGGACCTGATGCATGGAATTCAAGAACTTTCTACAGAGATGCAGAATTTAAAAGCCGAGAATGCGGCGCTAAGACAGCTTGTCTTGTCACGTGACTCTGCGAACAAGGACAGCGTACTATTGGGAGGAGTGGTTGATAAATACGACGGTTCAACAAAGACCTTACGTGGATCCCTGGATTCTTGTTTGGTACATTTTACCTTCAAGCCCTACTATTTCTCAACTCCTAGGGCTAAGGTGGGCTTCATAATATCGCATCTTTCCGGTAATGCCCTTTCTTGGGCCACTCCTTTAATCAATTCAGGGGATGCTCTCCTGGATGATTATGAAGGCTTCATCGCGGAACTCAAGACCATGTTCGAACATCCAGAGCTGGTCCACGGTGCTCAAGAGAAGCTACTCGACTTCCAACAAGGATCCCAAGACATGTTGACCTATGTTACCAGATTCAAACAGCTAGCCAAAGAGGCAGACTGGCCCCTGGAAGCCAGTTTTACCTTATTTCGCAGAGGTCTAAATGAAGAGATTAAGGACAAATTAGCCAGAGTGGCACGTCCTAGTTCATTCCAGGCCCTCCTGGAGCTGTCTATGCAAATAGACTTCAGAATCCAAGAAAGAAAGGCAAAAAGAAAAATAATAAAGTCTCAATTCAAAGAAACTCCCCAGAGAATACTACAAGGACCGAATCTGCCAAGAATCCGAGCACTGATTCTGAACCCGTGCAACTTGGAGCCTTTCGTGGACCAATTTCCCCACAGGAAAGGTTAAGAAGGATACACACAGGCTTATGTATGTATTGTGCCTCAGATAAACATCTAGTTAAAGAGTGTCCTCTGGCTCCTCCCCGAGGCTCGGGAAACGCCAGCTCCCGATCCTAAATGGAGCAAGGTTTCGGGAGAGCGATGTTTGCTCCACATCAATTCCATCCTTGAACTCTCCTGGACAAAACAAATTGGTGATATTACAGGCCTTTTTATCGCCATCCAAGGACAAGGTCTACCCCATACTGGCCTTGGTGGATTGCGGAGCAATGGGAGTCTTCATTGATCAAGATTGGGTAAGAAGCCATAACATTCCATATGAAGCAAGAAGTTATTCACAGCCAGTGGAAGCAATTGACGGAAGACCTCTTTCCTCAGGACCCATAAGTTTGCAAACAAGGGAGATCCATCTTTCCATAAATCATCATCAAGAAAGGATTGTGTTTGACATTATAAAATCAGCCCATTACCCCTTGGTTCTGGGCATACCCTGGTTACAAAGGCACAATCCATATATTAACTGGACGGCCGGTTCCTTATTCCTGGGCTCGGAGTTCTGTATGAACCATTGTTTAAACCTGGATACCTCAGTCACAGCTCCTATAAGTCTACTAAGGTGTCCAGAGACACCACTCATGGTTTCCAATATTGTACAAGTTCCAGAGATCTATCAAGGGTATGCTGATGTGTTCTCTACTGCCATTGTTCAAGCCTTACTTCCACATAGACCCGAAGACTGTGCCATAGATACTGAACCCTCAGCAGTGATTCCCTTTGGCAGGATGT
The DNA here is from genome assembly GCF_040938575.1 of Ambystoma mexicanum. Lineage (NCBI taxonomy): Eukaryota > Metazoa > Chordata > Amphibia > Caudata > Ambystomatidae > Ambystoma > Ambystoma mexicanum. Next base: position 474,520,447 of record NC_090923.1, on the reverse strand, counting down.
TTATCCTTTCAGAACCCGAAAAGAGAGCCCTCTGGGAATACCTAGACACTAATCTTGAGAACGGCACCATAAGACCTGCAAAATCACCAGCTGGTGCTTCATTGTTCTTTGTTCCGAAAAAGGATACTAAAGAGCTGAGACCTTGCCTGGACTATCGGGGCCTAAATCAATACACCCTGAAAGACAGATACTCTCTACCCCTGATCTCGGATATCCTTGAAGCTGTGAGAGGTGGTGCAGTGATATTCACGAAACTGGATCTCCGAGGTGCTTACCATTTGATCCGTATCCGGGAAGGAGACGAATGGAAAAAAGCCTTTAGAACACCCTTTGGTCACTTTGAATACCTAGTCATGCCCTTTGGTCTGACCAATGCTCCCGCAGTCTTCTAGCGTTTTATGGATAGGGTGTTCTCTGACATGTTATTTCTCAATGTTATCATCTACTTGGATGACATATTGATCTTCTCCAAGGACCCCTTGAAACATGAAGAACATGTAAAAGCAGTACTTCAACGTCTCCGTGAAAATCAACTCTTAGCCAAACTAGAAAAATGTTTGTTTCATGTCACATCAGTTCACTATCTGGGATTTGTCCTCAGTTCAGAAGGAATTAGCATGGACCCTTCAAAGGTGAAGGCCATACTGGCTTGGCCCGCCCCAACATCTGTTAAGCAAATACAATCCTTCCTGGGGCTTGCCAATTTCTACCGGAAATGTATTCCCAACTTTTCTGAGATTGTTCAACCCATTGTTAATCTCCTGAAGAAAGACGTTCCATTTAACTGGTCTATACCACAAGACAAGGCATTCCAACGCTTGAAAGAAGAATTCACCCAGGCCCCCATCCTGGCCCAATTTATTCAAGAACAATTCAGTGGTCATTCCGACAAAAGAACTTCAACAGAAGGTAATGAATCTATGTATGCCATGATACTCTTCACTCCGGCCATCGAGGAGTAACCAACACCTTCCGTCTTATACAAAGACAGTTCTGGTGGCCAGGGATGAAGTCCAGTGTAGTTCAATACATCAAGAAATGTGCTATTTGTAGTGAGAACAAGTACGATAATCAGAGGCCGGCGGGTCTGCTTCTACAACCTACGTTGCCAACCCGACCCTGGGAAGTTATTGCCACTGACTTTATTGTTGAATTACCACCTTCCCGAGGATATACAACCATTATGGTAACCATTGACTTGTTCACTCATCTAGCTCATTTTACACCATTGTATAAACTACCATCTTCCTCGGAACTTGCTGGAATTTTCCTGGAACATATTTTTCGTCTTCAGGCCTTCCTTCCAAGATTATTTCGGATCGGGGACCTCAGTATATTTCACAATTCTGGAAACATCTCTGTCGTGTTCTAGGAATCCAACGTGCCCTTTCTTCAGGCTATCATCCACAAACCAATGGGGCAACGAAACGAGTAAATCAAACCCTGGAACAATATCTTTGTTGTTTTGCCACCAAGGTTCAAGACGATTGGTCTCTCCTTATACCCTTAGCCGAATTCTCCTACAATAACTCAGATCATTCAGCTCTCAAGATCAGCCCTTTCTATTGCAGTCAAGGTTATCACCCATCTGTTTTACCATCAGTTCTTCCCGAATCTAATCCAGTACCTACCCTTGACTCTTGGATTCAGACGCTGATCGATTTACAAAGAGAGGCAAAGGATCAGTTAGAACAGGCCCAGACTCGAACCAAAAGATATGCGGACTCTAAGAGAAGACCATCACCTTCCTATTCAGTTGGCGATCAAGTCTGGTTAGCCTCGAAAATGTTACCTCGACATCTACGACCAAACAAATTAGCTCCTCGCTATTATGGTCCATTTTCTATAAAGGAGGTCATCAATCCTGTCTCCTTTCGACTTAAGCTCCCGGATTCCTGGAAAAAGATACATCCAGTCTTCCATACTTCCCTGTTGAAATCCTACGTTAGTTCTACTCGAAAACCCTTCAAACCCACACCTGTGGTTGTGGACGACCAGTTGGAATATGAGGTGTCCAGGATATGTGATTCCAGGGATAGGAGGGGTCGACTACAATATCTGGTCGAGTGGAAAGGCTACCCCCCTAGCGAGAGAACATGGGAACCAGTTTCTAATTTAAAGACCCCTCGTTTGCTCAGAAGATTCCATCTTATTCACCCAGGCAAGCCTGGAGGAACCAGTCTTCGGAGGGGGCATGCTGTCATGACCCGGCGAAATTGCCCCTTCTGGACCTCATGGTCATTGTCACGAAGGGCTTGTACTCCTTCTTCCTCCCAACATGGCCGTACCAAGCTCCGTGCTACGCACTAGCTTTCACGTCGTGGCACGTACTATAAATTGGTCACGCCCCTGCGGGTCCGCGCGTCTCAACGCTATCTTCGGTAGTGACCCGAGGTGTGCTTACTCTTTACATTGATTTCCTTGATCCTCTTGCTTCCTTCCTTGCCTTTATCCTGTTCCCGGATTTCCCCCCCTACTTACTCATTCTTCGCTAATCCTGGATACCCTGGAACCACGAACTTCCCGGAACTCTGAATGCGTCCTGCAACCTGACGAGGCTCAGGTGAGCCTATTCAAGACCCGAACCATCCACAGGAAGAGTCCTGCGGCCGAACAATGGAGATCCCGATCACAGGTGAGAAGGGGGGAGATTTACGACAGTGGGTCCGTTCCGTGGTGGGCCCTCGCCTCCTTGCTTCATCTTCCTCCTCCCAGTGATATTTTGAATCAGGTTTGGGTGAGTCTCCGTCTTCCTCATCTCAGTCCTTTTAAGAATGGCCTCTGCTAAACCATAACAAATAGTGGTGTGGGGGACCAGAGGAACTTGAGTGGGGGTTAAGGAAGGTGGGGATTCCAAAGGGTTGGATGAACACTTCGCTCTCCCAGGGCCATTGTCACAAATCCCATGAAGGATTTCCCCTCCCATGAGATTGACCCGCTGAGTACCACCCCCAGGGACACTATCGGGTAGCGTCCTCACCTACCTGGCCTCATGGAAAGGTGCTCCCTCCATGGAAGATGTGACAATACCCTAGGATTCGTCACAGAAGTGATACATGAAAAATCCTAACTCGAGGGGTTACCTTCTCATCCTTCTCAAAAAGTGCAATGCTGATTCACAGATAGGCCAGCTGGCATTTTAAAGAGCATGAATAATAAAACATTGCATCAATATTGAAACATAACATACAACTAATACACAAATGCATCTACATTTCTTTTTTACCCATCATATCAGTACGGAAGCAAATAAATGTATGTTTCGTGTACCCAACGACTTACGGAAGTGGAGGAAAAATAAACTCACTGGAGGATAAAAAACCTCCACATAAAACTATTTCTTTTGTATTTCAATGTTCTATACTACCAATAATGTAACATTAAGTCTAATTTAATTAGAAACATTTGTGAATATTTAACATAACTGTGTTAGTATACCAGAACTTTGAAAACAGCAAAAAATTAATCTAACAAATTGTAGAGTGCATCAAATAACATACTATGAAAAAGGATAACATAACTTACATATTTATTGCACTTGTATGCATTCTATGCTCCTAACAAATAGTATTTTTAAATTTGCTAAGAAATATATTTTTACATTAGTAAAAAGCATTTCTATTTTTTTATAATTCACATTTGTTTTCTTTCCTGACATAAAAAGATATTGGGCCTCATTACGAGTGTGCCGGTCAGGTTATCGGACCGCACACTCCGAATTCTGCGGGTGGGTGCGGTCCCGCCTGCCAGGTCAGACCTGGTGGGCGGGGCGGCACCTGCCCGCCAGATTTGACGGAAGCACCGGCACTGTTGCGTCCCATAGCACTCAATGGGAATGGGGATATATGAATGCCGCTGCCTGATTTACAGGACTGCCGGGGCTGTAATGCCCTGGTTATTCAGGCAAGTCAGGCGGTGGTAAATCATCACGAGTCCAGCAGCAGCCTGCAGGTTTTACCGGCACAGCTACCGCTGGACTCGTAATGAGGCCCATTGTGAGTAGTATTAGTATTGTTTTTAATATTAACTGATCATTATTGAGGAACCTTTGGTACATTTGTTATTTATAATAACACCAGCAGATATATTCAGCGTTGCCCGGGATTTCATTTCCTGATAGGTACCATTTGTTAGAAATCCCTTAAGGTAGCTTTACGCTTTCGGAAAGGTTCCACAGGAAAGGTGAAAAGAAACATTCACTGCATTTTTTGGTTGATATTTTTAAAATGATTTCTTATAATGACTACAGAACACAATGTTTTGTTCTTCTTAAAATCTCATTCTGAAACGTATAACTGTACATGAGAACAACATGGAGGTTCCTGAGCAGCATGATGTGTTGGGTGTCCTGACCTACGTTTGGACTATTATGCTGCAACATTTGGTGCTGTGGGCTTAGGAAATCCAAGATGGCGGAAATGCCCACATTGCACCAGAATCCGGGAAAACCGCACAGTTTTGGCGCACACCAAAAGGTTCCCCTGACCTGCCACCCACCAGTGCGAGCGTGATGGGCCAGGAGTGCCATGGGTGAAATGTGTGCCAAAGGAAAGACAGCAGTGCCGGTTAGCTCAGAAAGTGCTTTGAAATCACCTTTGTTTCTCTGAAATGCAAGCTAAAAATGCCTATTTAAAACATTGCTAGATATTCAAAAATCTCAATGAACACCAGCAGACATTTGGCAGAATGTATTCGTGTGTGCATACAAAATCTGGAAAGAGAAAGAGCCCAAAATAATGTTCATAATGAAACTGGCTGAGCTGTGGATGTCAGCAGCTGAAGTGAAATTGGACTGAAAGACACTAAAATCTAAATGTTTAAAATAAATGAGTAACCTACTGTTGAGTGTCACATAGTTTGCAACTGTTAAATGTCATAGTTTTGAACTTAGAATCAGCATTCTAGCTGCATGTGGAAAAATTGTAAGTTTGATTTGGGTGAAGAAAAACTGGGAACCAAAGTGACATTTAGCTGAAGCCTGGCTTAAGAGGGTAAATTCTGCCCGGCAACTACCCCCGACAGGAGTTGAAACTTGATCAGCAGCTGTGTTCCCAGGCCTGGCTGCATTCTGCTGTCCCTGCCAAAAGGAGATGACACCTCTCTGATTGAATTAGGGGAGTGGCACCTGGGGACTGCAGGAAACTAAACAAAGCACTGTCCTTGGCCCAGGCAAATGTAAAATTAGGGGGGTGGTAAATGGCTTCCTCTTGGAAGGAAACGGGGAGGGGCACTGCATCTGTGAGCAAGCTGAGCTTGGGGGAAGTGGACAAACCAGAAATTCCACCATGTGCTTTGGAAAACCACACCCCTTTGGGGCCAGAGCATAATTTTAAAAATATGGATAATTCATAGTGCAGACTTGTAAAAATTAAATAAATAATATCATCATTCTTGTGATTTTTCTGTGCACATTTTAACAGGTGTTAGGACTCTGTGGTATGTTCTTGGGGATAGTAGCGGAAAAAAGGTTGTTACTCCAAATGTATGCATGTTAAAAATCTGACACTTTATCATCTGAAACCCATATCCCTGGTGCACATTTGTGTAAAATCTGGAAAGGTTTAGAGGTTGTTATCTGGATGAAAAGGGCAGAATTCTGTCATAAGCGGACACAACATCTTACAAAGACAGGGATCAGATGTTTGGTGCTACAGAAAATATGTTAACTGGACATATAATATTAGAAAAATGGTACATAGATAAATATGTATTTGGATCAGAAATAGATTTGTGTGCAATTCGACAAGGGGAGGATCCTCTGACCATACACCTACCTCATCACTCTGACTCACAACTCAGTTCCCCCAATCAAGGGAGAGAGGAGAACTGGGCCAATGATAAATTGAGAGGGGCAGGCTCAGTTATGCTACGCACACACCCACTTTCTAAAGACATAAAAAGAGCCACTGGAAGCCAGACAGGGACACTGACTTTCGACTTTCTTGCGGGACGCTTTGCCGGGGGACTCCAGACTTCAAATCCATCAATCTCCAGAGACCAGAACTTAACTCCAGAACTTGTAGCAGAGAGGCTTGAATCCACAAGCTGAATCCTTTTTCAGTAGGCCTCCAAATCATTTGCAAACTATTCAACAGCCGGGCGAGCTGTTTGAATTCTTTGCCAAGAACTTTTGCCAGAACCGGTAGCAGACCCAAAAGGCAGAACTATCCAGAGAAACCACAGATCCAGAGAGACCAGACCCAGAACAGATCGCTGAGAGCTGACCCAGATCGCTGTGCGCCGAACCAGTACCCAGTGGCGAGAAGACCGCAGCCAATCCTGACCCGATCCGTGATGAAGACGCATTCCTGTCCAAAATATAGTGTGAGTACTCAGCCAGAACTGTGCAAAACCAATCTCTTAGTTTAAAATAATCTAATTCAAACTATTTTAACCTATCTAGAACTACACCATAGCATTGTGTGTCCTTCTGTGACTTTAAAGCTGCAAAAGTGTCATCTGTCATTCTGAAACTTTAAAATTTCATTTCTGAAAAAACTACCTTCACAAAACCGTCCGTATCTCTTGGACCTTTTGTGATAGAAGCGTGATGTAACTTTTATTTTAAAGCTGAGATTCTAAGCTTACCAACAAGCTCTAAACTGACCTACTACTCCTTATACTTCCTTCGTAATTGCGCTTGACGCATGCGACTAAATTGCCGCGATTTGACATTTTGCTTCATTCCAGCCACGTGTAAAAACATTTGTCTTTCGCTCCATCACAGAATTCTATTTTCAACTTGATAACCATCCCTGAATCATTGATAGGGCTGGCCTGAACTGATTTAAAGTAGCTATCACTCACCCTGAACCTCTAGAGGGAATTAAAATAAATGTTAGCATATTTTTCCCTTCTTTGCATACCACCTTTAAAGTACTTTGCCTGTGTTTAAAATCATCCCTGTTGCTCTCAGCTTGCTAGGGGGGAACTGAATTTGTATTGTACTGTGATTGTATTCCTGAGAACTGTGTGCTCTCCCTTCCATCTTCTATTGCATAGGGGGGGGGGGGGGGTGAGTTGCCAAAAGGGGAAAAGTGATTATATTATGTTTTGCTGAAATCATATCAAGTTTATTCCTGTGTTGCTTCTTTTTCACCTTGCATTTCCTTGTACCATATAACGCATTCTCAGCTACCTTATCCTCTATACTACTCCTAAGTAATTAAACCAGTGTGCTAGTATCACATCATCCATTGTTGATCACTCACTGTCATATGTCTAAGTGTGATATCAAATATTAATTTATTATAAAGTGTGATATATATCTATTGTTTAATTTTTCAAATAAATCTTTAATTTGCAAAACAAACCTACTTCTTGGCTCAGTGGGGTCACTGGGATTCTAAGAGAGGGGCGTGATACAAGGGTTCATCATCCAGATTATAACTTGCCATAAAAATATATAAATAAGGGCTTCCCTTAAGAAATCCCAGACAAGGCACTGACTTAGTGGGACTGCTTGATTGGAGTCTTAAACAGAGGGTGACATGATGCCGACAGTGCCAACAACTATTTACCTAAAGTTTAACATTACCAAAGTACATGTTCATTGTAAGGTTTGTTTATAAAAAAAATCTTTTGTTTTTCCAGTTGGAGCCAAAGTATACAACGGATTCAGGGAACCCACACTAAAAAATGTGACATATAATGGTCCATGGGAGAAACATGTAGTGAAGTGAACAGCACTGAGAACGAGCGCGTGTGGCTGGCTGACATACCCTGGAGCAGACGGTGGGTGGAGTAGAGAGTTGGTGTGCTGCTGCTTACTGGGACCTTCTGTGCTCTCTCCCCGCCTGTCACCTCACCCTGGTGTGGTGCAGTTCGTTGCGGTGCATTGCAGTCAAACTATCTTGGGAACCGTGCATCCTACAGCCTGGACCTCAAGTTTTTTTCCTTGTGTCAGGTTCGGGACTTCTACGACCACATTGATGTTTCACCTATTTCAAGCAACTGTCTCATGTGTGAAGGTGCTGAAATCCAGAGAAAAGGATAGGGTGTCCAAATGTCATGTAGCTAGTAATGTTGGAGGGTCCTAACAGGTAACTATGGAAAATCTGGTTCAGATTGGTGAAACAGTATGGAATTGTATGAGGAACAACGCTTCGCCAAGCCACAAACCCACAAAGAAAGTTTGACTTGCGCTGCAATCCGGGCAAGGGGGTGGGGTCTCCAAATTTCATGCAGCCAGAAATGTCCCGAGGGTCCAAATAGGTAACTATGCAAAAATTGGTGCAGATTTGTGAAACAGTGTGGAATTGTATAAGGAACAGCACTTTTGCCACAAACCCACAAACACATTTTGACTTTTGCTGAAATCCGGGGAAAGAGGTGGGGTGTCCAAATTTCATGTAGCCAGTAATGTCCGGAGGGTCCTAAATACTTTTGGCACTGCACATTTCTTAATGTAGAATGGTAGTAAGCACCACATTGACCAAAGACATGTCCTGGTAAGCATTGGTAACCAGGTCACAGAACGAAACACTATCTTGGTCTGGTACTGAAAGGTACACAAACCGCTCAACAGGTTCACAGTCCACAAGTTGATAATGGAAACCAAAACAAACATGTAACCTCTCACATGACAAACCAACAAAAGAGTCAACAGGAACATGTTAATGCTGTCGAACCTCAAAGATTGACACTCACGTTCATCTTGTTGAGAGGTTTCTGAAAAATATGAAGGTTGACTTGCATCTGCAACCACATGACTAACTGAAAATGCACAATGCACATCCTATGGAGCTCCCTTAATCAATGTGTGGAGAGTGATTAAGTCACCACAGAGGATATTGTCTGCATGAGTGTTTACACTTTCCTTTAACGTTGTCATCTGAAACAGCAAAGTTAAAGTTTAATTGCATTCAACTCTTGTTCTATTACTGCAAGACAATTCAGTGAATTGATGAGAAGAAACACTACTGTTCTCTTCATTCACCAATATTTGTTTCTTAAAATTGATAATTTCACCCCTTTGTCTCTGATTAACAGCACCTGTCTATTCTAAAATACATTCTACGTCAGCAGCAACTTTAGACTCCTCAAACACTATTAAATATAATCCTTGCAAACCTCTTTCATGAGACAATGACACATAAGACATGACTTCCTCAAAGACATTCTGACATACATCCACCAGTGCAACATCTAAACTTAAACCTTGAGGTTTGTGCACTATGCTGGCATAAGCAGAGCACAGTGTTAACTATGTCCTTTGGACATACATGTCTTTAAAAAGCTGAAACTGTATAGAGTTCTCCCTGTCAACTGTGGTTCTTTAATGTGGTCAAACTGCACAAGAATTAACTGCACTGAAGTGGTCTGGAAATAAGACACAAAACCAAATTATCTTCCTGTTGCTACATAAAGAGTCCAATCTCCACATTCAAGTTACATCCTAACATAACTCGGAATTTGACACACAATTTTAAATTTGGCTCTGATCCTGCTGTTCGTGGAATTGACATTTCCAATCAACCAGCCGTGCCTTTGCTTTTCTATTGAATTCCAATAGCATTGTTTGGCCTTCCAAAACATCTACAGATTTTATTTCTACAATGTCTTCATGCTCACTTGCCATCATTACAGACTTGAATCGATCACATTCTGCACTAGTAGACAACAAGCAAACACATTGTATTTTCCTTTCTAGCAAATCCAACATAACCTCAGGAACAGTGCATCCTTTGTGGTATATGTAATACATGTGTATACTGTGTAAGGCCTTGCATGCACCATCACTCAACACTCCCACACAGGCATCTTTTAAAATATCTGAATACTCAAAATCTGCAGATTGCCTCATGTTGACAGTAAGTTTATGATATTGGAACTATGCCCAGATGTTGACATTTGCTATATCTTATTCTGCTCATACACTTTTGCAAATCTTTACTATGCGGGATGGCGAAAAACAGGCTGACCCTTGACAAGAGTTATCTGTAGGAGATCACCAAAATAAAAGCATGTTTTCCGCCAAACAGTTCCTCGTGATCTGTCTTCAGCACCTCCTGCATTTACAAATGTACAATAGCAAGCATGAGATTGGAAACCAAGCTAACTTCATCAACAGTGGTAACTTTCAATTTCTGCATAATCCTACCAGCTTCATGATCAGCTTCTTTAGAGATTTTCCAGAATTCTAGCTTGTTGTCATGTTCAACAGGTAGCATCAAAAAGCGGTGCAGAGTAACACCTCCTATGTTAAATGCACCCAAATCAGTCACAACACAAGACAAAGAACAGCTGGTCTTCTCCTGGACAAATGATCACAATACATGAATTAAAAAACGTTTCCCTGTTCCAGCCTGTCCACTTATGTATGTCCACTTAAGTAGAGCAACAAAAGACAAAAACCTGAGCATGAACATACCTTTCTATCATGGCCATGAGAAATACGATCAGTGACTTGTCTGAAAATTACTTCCTGCTCATTGTTTAGTTTCACTGCTAAAACAAGAAGTTGAAGGTCAGAATCCTTAGCTTGTTGCATGACATTTTCCTCTTCTTTCATAGCCAGATTCTTCCAATGTCTACCTCATTGCTTAAAAGTAGATTTCCAAGAGCATTCTGACTGTTATCAACTGACTCTTGATTTCCTACAAGCGTTTTCTGTGCAATTTCAACTGCCACATTTTCCTCCTGGCAAATATCCTTCTCTAGCATCTTTTTATTTTTTACATTTCAAATTGTATTGATTTTAATGGTTACAAAGAAGATTTCAAAGACAGCACATAGTGAACACCATCGCAGTCCACATCACTCCCCAGTAACCCCCATTTTCCGGACAGTTCTCCATTCGACTTTCTTAAAGTTCCCTCATGGGACCATCACACCCCATAATATTTTGTGTTAAAAACCTACACGTTTCCATCTCTGTACTCCCTCCATAGATAGCCACCAGAATTCTCTCCATCTAGTAAATGTCTTTCACTGTAACCACCCATTCCCTCTGGCTATGGAGCCTCTCTCTCTTCCACTGGCTCCCCAGGCATTCCCTAGAAGCTAACAACAAAAAGTGTGCCATATGTTCCTGAAGGATCCTGAATTCCCCCTCCGCCTTCTCTATGCCAAAAAAAAAAACAACAAAGGGGCCAATGGGCTAGTGGTCTCCTCCACCTCTTTAATTCATCCCAGCACCTCAGCCCAATACATCTACACGGCTGCACATTCCCACCACATGTGCCAATATGTGGCACGCCTCCCACACCCATGCCAATACATTGGGCTCACCCCTGCGAACATCCTTGCCAGGCGAACTGGGTCGTATTGCCACCTATGGAGCAGTTTAATGCCATGAAGTTTATACTTACAGCAGATCAAGGTGTTAAACGCTCTACAGCACATCTTATGCCACATCCCCCCATCAATTTCCCTTCCCATGTCCCGCTCCCATGTCACCCTCCTGTGTCTCCATCCCGACCCTCCCGCCTCCAGGAATGCTGCATACAAAATCAAAATCATGTACTTCATCTCCAGATGAGAGTTCAAAATACGCTCTGTGGGAGTCAGTTCCCTATGTATCTGTAGTTTCCACCATTCTGCCATAAGCAAATCTTTAATGTGCAGGTAGAGAAATAACGATAATTTCCCTATGCGCAAGGCCTCCTCCAACTTCTGGATCGAGATGAATCCCGATACCGCCTCAGCTGACCCACCCTTGCCAATCCAGCTTCAAACCATGCCTGATATCTACCCACCTCAGGAATCACCTCCCTCATACTTGGTGCCCACAAGTGGCTCCTTGGTGAGGGCCACATCGTAATAATCCCCTGCATCCCTGCAGCAAGTTTCGAATCACCCCTAAAATGGGACACTCCCAAATTCTATGTGGAATCAGCAGTAAGGGAGCACACAGCCATTCACCCACCGTAGTGGGTTGCAGATGAAGATTCTCGAAACGGACCCACTGCCTACTTACGTCTTCCCGGAGGTGTGGAACCAGAACCCTCAACTGCGCCACCCTGTAATATTTCCACCCCACCTCTCCTTAACCTGAATCAGAGTCCCATATGCCACCTATGGCTTCTTTCCCTGCCATAGAAACCTTAACATACACCCCTTGTCCTCCCTGAATAACGTCTCTGGGATCAGGAGCACCTAAAAGAAATACAATATCCTAGTTAGGAAATTCATCTTAAGAGCATTTACCTGTCCCATCCAGGGCATTGTAAGTTCCTCCCATTTTAACATGTCCCCATATAATGTCCAGAGCAGCGGCAGGTAATTTGTCTCACAAAGATCATGCAATCTGCGTGTCATAGTTACCCCCAGATAACGGATTGTTTCGGACCTCACCTCCATCCGCAACCACCCGAGGATGCCCCTGTCCCTTTGAACATCCTCATTAAAGGGGAACCAAATAGATGTCCCCCTATTGATTTTAAACCTTGATAACTTCTCATACTGTTGTAACACCCGTAATGCCGCCGGGACCGATGTGTGTGGGTTTCGTAGAAGCAACACAACATCATCAGCATATAACCCGGGCTTAAACGCAGTGTCCCATGCCCAGATCCACTCAAACTGAGGTGTACTTCTAAGCTTCTCAGCCAATGGTTCCATCGAGAGTGCAAACAGTAGAGGGGAGAGTGGGCACCCCTACTTGGTACCCCTCTGTAGCCGGGACACACCGGAAAAAATGACCATTCATGGCCACCCTTGCTGTGGAGCCTGAATATAACGCCAGAGCATTCTCCCCAAACCCATATTTTCTTAGCACTGGATACAGGAAAACCCAGTCCACCCTATCAAAAGTCTTCTCTGCGTCTAAGGCCATTAACGTAGGGGAACCACCTTTCCTCTGCTCATGTCCATCAAATGCAGGGTTTTCCTCAGAGTATTGGCTCCTTGTCTTCCCCAAATGAGACCTACCTGATCTGCATGGACTAATCAGGGCATCAACGAGTCAAACTGCAAGGCCAGCACCCTAGTAAAAATCTTTGCGTCAATATTCAGCAACGATATGGGCCGATAAGACCCACACTCCCTGGCATCTCTCCCTCCCTTTGGAATCACCTACATCAGGGCTCGACCGAAGGACTCCAGGGCTCTCCCCATCTTCTGAACATGATTAAACAGTTTTACCAAATAGTGAGCGAGCAGCCCCGAAAAGACTTGTAAAACCCAATCGTAAAACCATCTTGCCCCAGGACCATCCCCGCCTGCATCATACAGATCACCAATAGGACCTCTTCCAGGCTGAATTCCCTGTCCACCATCTGCCTTTCCTCCTCTGTCAGGGTCGGGAGTGCAATGTCTTCCAGATCCGGATCTAACTCCTCCTTCCCAGCATCTGTTTTGGCCCCATAGAGCTCTTCATAGAATCTTGCAAAATAGTCAGCTATTCTGCCGGGAGATCTGTCCAACCACCCCTCCGCCCGATGATCTCCTCAACCCATCTCTCAGCTCTCTGCCCTGGCAGCCTGTCTTCTAAAAGCCCATCCGCTCTATCCCCCTCCTCGTAGTACTTTTGTTTCAGGAATTGTAGCTGCCAGACCACCTTACCAATTGTGATGCCCTGCATTCATCACTGCTGCGACCCGGGGTTGCCTACTTGGAAGTTGTATTACCGCTGAAAGCTACACATGCCAGTTCGGCAGAGGACTGACGGCAGGTAACAGTCACGGTAGCATTTGCGGCGGATACAGCAGGCAGGGCAGAACACATCTCTCGGACACCACCACGTTTCTTGCATTGCGAATGTGCAGGTCCTGTACGCTACCTCCAGGCACCCGCACCTTGCGCATGGCATCCTGGGTTGCCTGGCAACCACGGCCGCTGTAACGAACATTTGGTAGCAGCAAGCTATTTAAACCCAGCCTCCCTTCTCACAGGTGCGTGACAATACGCTCTGTGTCATTCTTTGTTGGAGCTCTACCAGCTCTCTCTGCTCACTGCTGCCCTTGCCTTTCCTCCTGTTACCTAGTGCCTTGCCTCCTTCGCTTCCTCCTTTCTTGCTTCTCCTGCTCTGACTGCCTTATCCTTCATGCCTGCTCGATTGTGCTTGTGCCTGCATCCTGTTGTTGCCTGCCTCAGTCTGCTGCCTGGCTGGGGTTCCCTGACGATTACTACTATTCTCACATCTGAAGGTACAGGTTCTGGCACCTGTCTTCCGCAGCTACTACATCTTGGCTCCAGCTGTCACGGTCACCATTTACACTGTCCTTGCGCCACGTTAATCTGGGAATAGCTGCCTCGTGGCATGAGGAGTGGATCCCCAGGTGCCCTTCATTCTGTGTTGATGAGGTGAAGGGGGGCTCAAGGGTCAGACCTCACGCCATACCAACAACTTCACCGAATACTGGATGACAAAAGGCGGGGAAGACCCAGAAGTGAAGAACGCCAGGTACAAGCCCGAACTCTTCGTGACCAGGTGCTTGACACCCATCTGCAAAGATTTCAACTCTTCTCTATTGGCCCTGACCTCTTGCCTCAACACAACCCTGTTCATGCCACCCTCCAGAATCCTACGGTCTAAGGAGACAATATCCCTCCTCAGGTTATTCTTCATCAGGTTTCTTTCCCTCTTCTTGGTGGTGCCTTCCTTAATCGACAGGCCACGCCAGGTAGCTTTGGTGCCTCCCAAACCATGCAAATTGATCCTATGCTTGGAGGTGCGCACAAGAACAATGATTTTACAAGTTATTAGGAATACAGATGGTTATGCGTCAGTAGTAAGGATTGAGGGTTAATTTCTCAGAAAACCCTTCAGACAAAGTAGATAATACAAATAGAAGATACCTTACTTTCTGCACTACCAGCCAATATTTGTTGGATATCAATTAAGGGACTTATGAGTACATATATACAGTTTTTGGTACAAGTGAGTAATTGACAGAATGTTGGTCTAGAAAGTACTTGAAATTAACAATTATGTGCTTAGCGTTGTTGGTTGTTTATTCTTCCATAAGAAAAAGCCACGCCGACACGTGTTTCAACCCTTTCTGGGCCGTCTTCAGGGGGTAAACATATTAAGCTAATAACTGAGAACAATTGTGAAACCAATAATAGGAACAATAATGAGAAATACAAATAACAACCAAAATTTGTTCCCATCAGGAATGTCTTTACACCAATTCAATTAAAATTGCAGAATGTCAAATGCAAATGAAAGAAAAAAAGTGGAAAAACACAAATATGGGTGAGAGACAGGGAGGGGAGAGGAGGAGAGAACAAAAGGAAGAATTTTGATGAGTAAGGTGCTCACATATTTATATAAATTCTTATATATCAAGTCATTGGTAGAGCATTTTCACATCCCAAAAAGTTTGGCAAATTTAAAGTACCTTGTATTTCACCAGGACAGTTTGGGAGAAATGTTCAAGTAGCTGCAGGGTTTGAATTGATTTGGGCAAGTAGACTGTAATATAATATCATGTAAACTAGATTAGTCTGAAAAAGAAAAAAGGAAAAAAGGCGGGTCTAGTATTTTGTTACGAACTCGAATTAATATTAATGGGAAACCAATTAAATTTGGAAAGGATTTATTTACTTACCCGCCACTTAGAGTGAATTGTACACGAAAATATTTATTTGCCAAGCTGCAACGGTATTCTGCGAGAGTTTCGTACCGATGACTTGTTGTCCGCTTTAATTTAAAGGCACTGTTATGGAGGAATCATGAGCAGCAGCCAAAAATAAAATGAAAGGCAAATATTAGGGATGTCCGCAAATAACGTAATTTTCTTTAACACTAGTTTGTGCTCGTGTGGACACTGAGAAAATAGCCCGGCTTACCCATTTCTACACTTCAATGCGTGCGACGCGAAGAGTTGCTGTTTTTCAGCCGAACAAATATGCGAAGGCTTTTGGAATGTGGGTGTTGTCTCGATTCGCCTATCACTGCCATCAGGACTAATGTAACTTGCGGTCACATGACTCAGTTGCTTACAGGTTGCCTAGCAACTCGGGTAGGCTTTGTGAAAAAAGGAGAAAAGTTCCTTAAGTGGAAGTGCCATGCCGGACTACAATAGGGCACGGTTTTTAACACATAATGATAGCAGTGGTGTAGTCTCTTAACTTTTATTGGGAAACATGCCTACGAAGTAGCGAAGATTACTATATATATATACATATATATATATATATGTCTCAAAAACATCTAGATCGTGATCGGTTGTTAAATTTGGCAAATGGGTTAATTGGCCAGAAATAGGGATAACTGGTGGTACAAGGAAGGTTCTCATATCGGCATTTTATATTTTTATTTATAGTAAATTCACTATTTGATGCGTTATTTTGAAGCAAGATATTAAAAGTTACGAAGGATACTCTATATATATATACATATATATGTATATATTTTTTTTTTAAAAGAATCTAAGCCGTGTATGGTTGCCGTATTGGGCAGGAAAAATAATTTACGCCTGAGATTAGGTTAACAGGGGCTGCAAGAGAGGTGCATATAGCGGTGCTTAGTATTTCTATTCATAATAGAATTGTTTGGAGTCGTCCAACATTGTGAAGAATACATGCATTAATTACAGGTTAGTCAATAAAGATATCAAAGTGAGGGCATATTGTGAGTATAACATATGGTGTAAAACAGAATTTGGTCAATAAACAGTTTTATTTTATGGCTACAGTGAAGTGAGATATAGGTATCCATTTTGGTATAGCGCTTTCGCTTGTACACAAAGGGGGGGCAGGAGAGTCACATTCTCAATATAACTGGTATTCCGGTGTGTCTAATATTGAAGGTGATTGAGTTTTAAGTATATATATGTACATCGGGGTGGTTTAAAAATGATGATTCCGTCCCTAACGGACAAAATGGGTATGAACTGTTTGGGATGTGACAGCATCTGCCAATTTTATAAGCTCCAAAGGTTAAATAGAACCAACTTATAAAAATACAGTTATTTAATGTTCCTGGTTTAATCCAAGCTGAACACACCATAATTTACAAATCATTCGTGCTTCTTCTTGGCGAAGTTTCAATTGTCTGTCTCCGCCTCTGATGTATGGCTTGATATGTTTCAGTCCCACAAATTTGATGCCACATTGATCTGCCATCTGGTGTTCCTTTTGCCAATGTTGTGCAAGCGGTAATTTGGCATCTTGACTATTTAGATTTGCAAGGTGTTCTCTAATCCTTATTCTTAGCTCTCGGATTGTACTGCCAACATATACTTTCTTGCATACACATATAATGGCATGTATAATATACTTAGACCGACAATTTATGAAATCTGTGACATTTACTTTGAGATCTCCATGACAAGAAAATATTTTGGTTGGTGAGATGGCAAACTTGCAAAAATTACAGGTTCCACATTTGTGAAAGCCACTTAGTTTACTTTTCTGAAATAGCCAATTTTCCTGTCTGTTAGGACCAGATCCCAAAAAAGACAAAAAAGAGGGACTTAAGAGGTTTTTAAGAGTTGGAGCTTTGGAAAATATAATATTGGGTTTTTCAGAGATGTAAGGCACCAAGTCTGGGTCTAATAATAACAGATTCCAATGCTTGTTCAGAATGTAATAGATACATTTAGAATCACTTGAAAATTTTGTAAAAAAGTTTACATATTGAGGGACATTATTGGACTAATTAGCTTGCGAGTTCGGATTCTGTAATAAGAGCGATGAACGTTCCAAAGATGTTACATCGCTCATGGCTTTATTAAGAATTGGATTCTTATAACCTCTTTCTTGAAATCTGGTTCTTATTGACTTACATTCTTTTTCAAAGTTTAAGTTCTCACTGCAATTCCTGCGGGTTCTCAGGAATTCATCCCGTGGGACAGGGGAGTTGATAGGTCTGGAAAAGACCCGGGGCTACGCTGATGTCAGAACTGTTGGGACTGGGGGCTAGCTAGTCATTTGGCTGTAGCACCTGAGATTCTATCCGGGGCTACAACCAAAAGATCAGGGGCTATAGCCCCTTTAGCCCCCCCTAGCAACGACCCTGCCGTGGGATGTTATTGATCACACTCTTTCTGTGACTGCTGTTGGCATGTAAAATAGAGTTCACAGCAGTCTCTTTGCGAAAAGTACAGGTCTGTACTGTGTTGTTCACTATGTAGATTTTAATATCTTTGAACATCATTTCTGTAGCATTAATATTCCCAGTAAACTGAATTCCAAAGTTATTTTGATTAAGTCAAGTCATAAATTGATTAAATTGGGTGAGTGTGCCTGACCATACGGCAAGGACGTCATCAATATACCTTCTCCAAACTGGAATATATTGAATGAACAGATTATTGTGGAAAATGTGTAGATCTTCAAAGTATGCCATAAAAACATTCGCTAAGGCAGGGGCATATTTCGCGCCCATGGCAATTCCCTTAGTTTGAGTATAGTATTTTTCATCAAAATAAAGTGATTGTGTTTTAGGGTAAATTCTACAAAGCACTTTAGCATTGGAACATGTAACGAATGTGAGGCTGAGTGTGATCTAAATGAATGATCAATAGTCTTTAGTGCCAATGTATGTTCAATGGAAGTATATAATGCAGTTACATCCAAGGTAACCAGAAAAAAATGTGATTCCCATTTGGTATTGTTAAGAATTTGTAAAGTGTGCAAGGTATCTTTTAGGTAAGCTGGTATTGTTGGTACTAGATCCTTAATGTAGGTATCAACGTATGCAGCCAAATTTTCTGTGGCCCCTCCTTGACCACTCTTGATCGGACATACTGGTGGTAAATGGATAAAGGGTTTATGTATCTTCGGTAGAAAGTACATAGTCGGCATTTGTGGTTTCTTGTTAGACAAAAAGCTTTTTTCATCATCAGTGATGAGGCCTTGCTGGTACCACTGTTGAATCAGAGTTTCAATCGTCTCAACCATAGAGTTATGAGACAGAATTTGGTAGCAGCCAGGTGTCGCAAGATGTTCTCTAGCCATAGTGATATAGTCTTGTTTATTCAGAATCACAATGTTTCCCCCTTTATCTGCTTCCTTAATTACTAAGGAGCTGTCATTAGCTAGATTTCTAAGTGCTTGATATTCCAATTTAGACAGATTTGAATTCTTGCTGGTAAATCCTCTCTGATGGCCATCCATATGTTGGTGTATCTCTCTGGTAATTGCTCATTAGAAGATTTCTATTGCATTATCTCCTACAGAAGGTGGCGTGAATTTAGGAGTTAACTGTGGCAGCACAGGAAAGCGCACACACACTCGTACAGAGCTGCAACCCTCACTTGCTCATTACACTTCTTTCTCATGGCAGGTTTCAGGGCCGTGAGACTTTGGTTGGCCGGACCCTGGTGACAGGGTGTCTGGGCTATTTCATCTCTTACCCCAGGCAGGAGTGTGGGCAGGAAGCAAACCTTCTCTGGTGCCAGGTTGTCAGGTCACTTCCTCTTGCTCCCTTCTGCTGGCTTGGGTCTATTGGCACTGGTGTGCTGTGCTGCTGAGAGACACCACATACTGGTATGGCCAGGATTACTGGCGTGTTGTACAGTTTTGTGCAACATGTTGTGCTTTATATCACCGCCGGGACCAGGATTTACAGAGGGCCCTTTTCCTTTTTTGCGCGTGCTCCAACGTGGAGCACTTGACTGCTTTCACCGCTGGGCAGGCCGGGATCGTTATTCTGCAGCCAGGCCCTCCTCGCTGACATGGAGCTGCTGCGTTTCAGCTTCGACATTGGAGCTGACCATGGCTCACCGCACCGCAGCTCAGGTTCACGCAGTGCTGACAGGCACTGCCAATATTGCTGGTGGGTGCAGGCATACTCTTCTTTCTTAGCTCTGAAACTGAGCTGCATACACTTTCACCGCCAGGCGGCCCAGATCTTCTTCACCACGTTGCTCCGACATGGAGCATTTGTCTGTTTCACCTCCGGTCAGCCCGGGTTGACTTGGGTGCTGTCAGCAGAGCAGAGTGCTGTCCCACAGCAACTACGAGCACGGGCAGCTTCCTACTTCATTTCTTGGCGATGGGTTGCCGTATCAGGTTTGCGGTGGCCCCAGGATCATACTGGAGCTCCTTTCAAGCTCCGACACGTGGCACCTTTCATTTTCGCTGCCCACCTAGCCCATGATCATGCAAGGGCTTCGGCAGGGTAGCAACAAGCCGGTTCGTACCACGGCCTGCAGGGTGAGAGACGGCCCACTCCCCCATCAGAGCAGCAGGTCGGCTGTGCCGCAAGCACAGTCCCTTGGGTCGGGCACCTGGACAGACGCTCTCCTTCCCTTTTCATTGTCAGGCTTCTGCTTATGCTCCTCCTGCAATCTTACGGTGGATGGTGTTTCACCCACCTTGTGACATGTGGCAGCGGCCGCACAGTTCCTTTCACTTTCTTCTTCTCACGGCAGATGCTTCAGGGGGCTGCGGCTGAACCTCAACCTGGCCGCATGAGCACCCTCTTCTCAGAGGGCCTCACCCTCTCCACGGCGATGAATGCCGTTCCTCCTCCTTTCTCCCTCCTCCTTTTATTTTTTTTAAATGTGGGACTGCGGGGATGGGGCACATCATGGGGGCTCTTCCTCCCTCGTCGCCATTATTGTGGGGCCGGCAGCAGTCACGCAGCCGGCCTCACAGGTGCTGGGGGGCCAGCACCATGTTGGTTTGCCGTGGTCACCCGGACTTACTTGGTTGCAGGGCAGCGCCCTGTGAGGCTGTGCGGGAACAGCCTGGGTCCCGGGGCACCTCGGATGCCGGCAGCATCCTGGATGATGGGTGCCTGGGCTGGAACCAGGGTACCAGGCTGGTCTGGAGGGCCAAGATCATCAGGGACCTGCAGGACCATGATCACACGGTGTGGGTCTCCAGGCCAGGGCTGAAGGACTGTGATCACACAGTGTAGGCCTGCAGGCCGAAAGTGAGAGACAACAGGAGTTCCATAGTTGGAGTCTGATGCCTTTCTGTTGCATGTGCCTGCAGTTGCTACTTTTCAATAGCTTGGGCCATGACACAGTCATGGCCCATCTTAAAAGGGCAATTCCGTGGGAGGGACACACATCTTAAAAGGACAGTACACATGGGAGGGTCACACATAACACAGGGGTCTCCATGTCTTGGCGAGTGACCGTGGGGCAGGGATTACCATTCCATGCCTTAGATGCACTTTGCTAGCAATCATTTTCACTAAAGGTTTTTGTTTTCCAGTCGTTTTTGCACTATAGTGGAATGTAAAGTGGCTACTGGGCCTAAAACGATTGTTGTGCATTGGTAGAGGCAAAGGCAGTCAATCCTCCCAAGGTTACCTCAAAATATACCAAGAAGGGGACCACTAGTGGGAGCAGCGCAAGATGGTTGCTTGATCAAGGAGCTCTGCCATCAGACCGCATGTATAGGGAGCAACGGCCCAACTCCCGTCCCATCTGTGGTGAAATAGCCATTGAAGTTGAGCAGAGATGCGGGATGTGCCACGGGTGCTGACATCGAGGTAGTAGTGTCCCCGGGATTGCACATATTGCTGCGGAGGCCCTGCAGTGGGAGGAGCAGTGGCCCAAGGTCGGGTAAGCTTGCGCTCAGCAGTGTATGGGGCCCACCGGTGGTGTGGAGGGAGCCGTGCCGACCCCCGAGAGGTGAGCGAGCCGTGGTGCTGCAGCGGCATCTCCAAATCAGTGGCAGGAGGCAGGGTGAGGTAGCCCCAGGTGCGGCTGTGGGGGGCTGCCCAAACACGACTGATGAGCTTCTCAAGAGATACAAGTTCGACGGCACGCTCTGAATCAGCGCCCCTTGAAGGCCGTGTGGTGAGGACCAAGCTGGAAGGGGCCTTGCTGCGGTGGCGGTGCCCTGTCAAAGAGATTGACTGTAGAGGTGCCTGGCGCTCCTGGCTAGAGAGTGCTTCCTGGTAGTCCTAGGTGTGAATGAGCCAGTGAGCAGCTGTGATGGTGGAAAGGCCTGCTTGTGAGGTGAGCAGTAATGGACGTGCTCTGCTAACAGTGTCGTATTTAGAAGTAGAGGAGACCCAGGAAGAGGCGCAGTGGTGCGCAGGGACCTGTGCTGTGTGGTGTGGCAATGTAGGCGGAAGGACTGGTCAGCATGTAGAAAAACATTCAAAGTTTCCTAGTGGAACTCAGGGCTTTCCGATCCGAGATGCAGACGTCCATGGGTGCCATGAGGGAGAGACTGGTCAAAGTAGAGGATAGCGTAGAGGCCCTTGAAAACAAACAGCTTTCTGCTGAAGTGCTTGAGGTAAAGCTGGAAGGGAGAATGAAGGAACTTAAACTTAGAGAGCCAGCCAAAGCAAGCTCAACAATGTCGAAAACAGAGAGCAGCCGGACAATTTATGAATCTGGGGGCTCCCACACTGGGACGGGAGTCCCCCAAGGATCTGGAGAACTGTCTGGGACGGGTGTTGAAGAAGCTTATGGGTCTGACCTTCACGCAAGAAATATGCTTTGACAGAGTGCACAGAGGGGCTAGCTCAGGTACAAAGAGGAGATCCTGTAGGAAGTCAATACAATAGAATGGGAAGGGGCCTCTATTAAGATATATCAAGACCTGGGGGGTGCTGTTACGCACAATGCTAATGGCGGCCTGAAAGGAGAACCCGTAATCTATCCGATTCCTCAATTAATCCTTTCAGGGGCCACCTAGCTGCCAAAAACCACACACAAACTGTGTCGGAAGACTTGAAGCATTACCCTGCCAAAACCTGGGGGAAAACGGACACGCAGTCCCGAGATATCACTCTGTGAGCTAGCGCCGTGGAAGCTGCGGTGACAACCCCGAGACACAGTTCCATAAGGAATCCACGGCAGGCCGGAGGCGGGGCACCAGTTGCAGGCCGAGTGGGGAAGGGTCACGCTGCGCGTCTCGACATCAGCGAACTCGCCGTGACTCAGGAGAGTTGGCCTGGGACAAGCTCCACAGACTACCCAGAGTCTGTCCCAGGTGCACCCACGGAGCGGGCCAGACAGGACGGCTAGGGTGGTTGGTGCCAACTCCCCCTTCGAGCGCAGCGACTCGGAAGAGGTGAGCCGCCGGGTTGGAACTCTGTGAGCTGCCCCCCCAGAATCGTACAACCCTGCTCCTCGGCTGCGGCCTCTGCTACACGAAGACGATCCCCATCACGGCCTGCACACACCAGCTTGAAGGTAGGAAGTTGCGTGGCTGCCCTTCCCTGGAGTGATCCGGCTGCTCCGGCCCGAGCACTCCCTGTACATCGGGAGCCACCTGTCGGACTGCAGAAGGGTGACCGTGTTCTGGAGCGACCTACCCCAACCTGCCCGCTCAAAAAACACACGCCACCCCCCACGCTGCCATCCCAGGAAGAATCCGGCGGACAGCGGGATTGGGGTGGACTGCGGGGCCAGTAGTCATTTGGGGCATCCGTGGCATACGCTCAGAGGACACCAACCCCCCGTCTTGGGGCCCAGTGGGTAAAGATACTCTTGTTCCCGACCGTTGTGGTCATAGACCAAGGGGCCCTGGCGGATTGGTAGTGCGGGGTGTCCTGCCTGGACCAACACATGCTACAATACTCACCATTTAAGAGGATCACATAAATCCTTCCCCTGAACGCGGGCCCTTCCGGCTCCAGGTAAATCCGCAGAGCGACAGGCGGGCGGTACACGAGCTGCAGACGCCACTGAACACTACTCTTAATAGATAAGCACGCTCCAGTTTGTACCTCGTCAACTGACCACAGATGGGCATCTGCAAGTGAATATAGGTATTACCAAGCTTCAACAATCGGCAGAGCCCACATAAACACATATCTATCGATAAATAGCTCAGTCATAACAGCCTAACTCCAGTGTAACCCTGGCACCCTCATTTTACTGTGGCTGAGCTACATAAACCCATCACGAACCGCAAGAAGGATCAACATCACTATCCGCGAGAATACCACTCAAGACTGCTGGATAATAACACACCTTGGAGCAGTGGGACGTGGGAGAACACAAGCCATTCGGTTCACCACATGGGCCGCCACGACAAGAAGGGAGTGGGCTCCAAGAAAACAGGACCACTGGACTCCTAGGCCAGCTCCCAGACTCATGGGTCGTCCACGTCACCACAAGCACTAATGGACAGCCAACTAGAGCCCCCGGCGGACGAGAGAGTAGACCGATTAATGACAATGGTCCAGAACGGCATCCTCGCAGTCAATAGTAAATTAGACGACATTGTCGAGACAATCAGCTCCCTGAAGGCAAGGGTAGACAAGGAGAGTACACGTATTACTGAGGCGGAAAATAGGATCAGTGCCACTGAAGACTCGATAACACAACACAGCCGCAATATCGCACAGCTGAAAGGGGACCTCCAAAAGACTCTAAATAAATGTGAGGACTTTGAATCAAGGTCCAAAAGGAACAACATCCGTCTAGTCAGGGTGGCAGAAACCTTTGGCAGGGGCTCCATGGAACGCCAGGTGGAAACCCTCCTGAAAACCCTTCTTGGCGCGGACTCTTTTTCAGACAACTTCCTTGTGGAACGAGCCCATTGCACCCTGGCACCTACCCCCAAGCCTGGAGCACCATACCGTACGATAATAGCCTGTCTCCTCAACTATAGGGACAGAGACGCTATCCTGAGCGTATCCAGGGAAAAAGGCACTCTACACCACGAGAACAACAGAATACATATATATCCGGACTTTTCAACAAACGTGCAATCACTAAGAAGGTCCTACGATCCTGTCAAGAGAAAACTGAGGCTACGCCAGATCCCTTATGCGCTCATCTTCCCAGCAAAGATGAGAATTCAACACGGGGGCAGGGTGCATTTCTTTAAAAATCTTGCGGAAGCCATGACATATGTTGAAGCCTCCATCCCTCTGCCCCCCCAGAGATCAGGCAATAAACCAGAATCCGCCACCACAGCCCACTGAGGAACTGGATGACCCTGCCGGTTGATGGACATTCGTCCATACTGCACCCGTTATAAAGTTCAAAACCAGAGGGTGGTGAGGTGGATCTGTCCACTATTTGTTTGAAGTAGGGCTGTGAGCCCCCTTGGTCAGCGGCCATGTGAGTACAGCTTGCACCCCTAGGAGACTTCCAAGTTATGGTGAAAGGGATACATCATCTTGTTGGGGTTGACGTGTAAGGGTTATTCTTGGCAGTTGGCCAGGTCTGTTCGGGGATGTTATAACATTAAAACCAGGGAGCTGCTCTATGGCGGGAGCCCCGCACTGCGCAGAGATGCGGCAATACAACAGACAAATAGGCAATTTTAGATATGGCTATGACACAGGCTAACAAAGGCTTAAATATTAAACTACTTTCCTGGAATATCTGAGGGCTTAACAACCCGATAAAAGCCAGGAAGATCACAGCTTATATAACGCAACATGATCCTCATATCCTTCTGATACAAGAAACACATGCATTGGGTAACGTCAATACCAAATTCCTGCCACAATGGGGAGCTCATAGATATCACACAGAATACTCAGCCCAATCTAGGGGAGTCCTGACGCTTATACATCCCAAGCTGTGTTTCAAACATCACTCTAGTAAGATAGACCCACAAGGTAGATATGCATTGGTATGGGGGGAACTAGCGGGATGTCAGATAGTAATAATTAACACATATGGCCCTAATGTAGATGGCCCTGAATTCTACTGTACAATACTTGATATGTTGTCCGCAACGGGGGAGGCGCAAGTAATTTGGGGAGGAGATTTCAACATAATCCTCGATCAATCCCTAGACCGCTCATCGACCACCTCTAGGGCCCCCACCAAAGCCGCACTGCTTCTGAAACAAATAATGGAACAGACAGACACAATAGATGCTTGGCGTACACTATGTCCATACGAGAAGAAATTCACCTTCTATTCTTCCGTGCACGACTCCCATTCGCGTATAGACTACTGGCTTATCAGCTCTTCCCTTTCTGGAACGGTCTCTGGTTGCGAAATACACCCCCGCACCCTCCAGGTCACTCACCGATAACGCCTGATATCAAACTAAATGATACTCCATCACCTGCTAGAAGATGGAGGATGCCCCCCCACAATCCTGAGAGTCCCCCATATATGCGAAGCTCTTCATTCTGAAATTGAGGAATTCTTTGAACGCAATGAGGGGTCAGTGAGCACCTATGCAACCCTGTGGGAGGCATTCAAGGTCTGGATCCGGGGAGTTATCCTAGGCAAGTCCATCAGTATGCTGAAATCCGTGAAGGGAACTGGGCATAACCGAATCCAAAATAGATATTTTACAAACCGAATAAAGTGCCACACTTAACAAGGAAACCCTATTGAATATCCATATTACACTAAAAGAATTTAACAAACTAGCCAATAGGGAGGTCCTGTACATGACGGCCCCGGCTAAGCCCCACAGATACGGGGAAAGTAATAAGGCTGGCAAATTCTTGGCCAATATGCTCAGAGCCGATAGACACCACATTCCCATTCCCAGTATACAGACAACTCCAGGGATAATGGTTAATAAAGAACAGGACATTAATGCCACATTCCCGGAATTCTACTCCTCTCTATACTCTAACCATGATGTGAAGTCCAGGGAAGACACAATTAGATACCTGGACGACCTAGACCTCCGAACACTAACTCCTGAGACAAGGAACATACTTTACCAACCCATCACAGTTGAGGAAATTGTTGCAGCTATTAAATCATTATCCTCCGGTCGGGCCCCCGGCTCAGATGGCCTGGGCTCCGAATTATATAAAGAATTTCATGATAAATTAGCCCCTCTACTTTTGAAGGTGTGGGAGGATGCTATAGACCGAGGTGCCCTCCCGGAGTAAATGCGTGAAGCAATTATCACGGTCCTCTTGAAACCCCGCAGACCGGCACAAGATATGGCCTCCTATAGACCCTTATCCTTAATTAATACTGATGCGAAGATCTTCGCTAAAGTACTGGCCACCAGACTCCTTCTATATATGCCAATCCTGGTACATCCCGATCAGGCCGGCTTTGTTCCAACTAGATCCACAGCCCTAAACCTAAGGCGTTTATTTGGCGTAATGGCACAGATGGACCTGGGGGCGAGGGCGGCCATCGTGGCTATAGATGCCGAAAAGGCCTTCGACTCGGTTTCTTGGGCATATCTCTTTTTGGTGCTTGAGCGGTTCGGTCTTGGTCAATATTTTGTCAAATGTGTTTGGTTATTATATACACGGCCAGCGGCCAGAGTTCTGACCAATAACACCTTGTACCCCACATTCCGGTTACACAGAGGGACTTGACAGGGCTGCCCCTTTTCACCCATCCTATTCATACTTACTATGGAGCCAATGGCCAAATATTTCCATAAGAACCACTCGCACAAAGGACTCAGGATGACCGGTCCCCCTCAGATCATATCAATGTACGCAGACGACACCCTACACTATGTCCGAAACCCACAGGAGAATGTGCAACATACAATGACAGACATACACATTTTCGGACTACTCTGGATATAAAATCAATATCCCCAAGTCTGAAATATTCCCATTGACCCCGAATACTGGAGACCTTTCCGAGATACAGGGGTTTAGGTCTGCTCCACTTCAGGTGCGATATCTGGGTATCATGGTAACCAGGGATAAACAAACGCTATATACACTAAACCACAGGAAGCTACTACTAAAGCTAACAACTAAGCGCCAGTTGTGGACTAACCTTCTGCTATCCTTATACGGTCGAGTAACACTACTTAAAATGGTGGTACTCCCCAAACTCCTATATTACTTTAATAACATCCCGATTTGGCCCGGCAAGACCTTCTTTACAAAACTTCAATCACTTGCCTCTTCCTTTATTTGAAATGGAAGGATGGCTAGGCTGGGGTGGGCTAAAATGGTGGAACCATTCTCACAGGGCGGTATTGCTGCCCCTGGCTTTGAACTATACTACCTAACTGCACAGGCTCAATTCGCGAAGCACTGGTTCAACCCGGAGGACACAGCTACCCACACATTCCTGGAATAACATGCCGCCCGTCCCAATGACATACGTTCCATTATCTTCAACTCTACTTACAAAGACACCTGTCCATTTGACCCGGTACGAACCACCATACATGCCTGGTCCAGGATATATAAGAGAATTGCCCCTACCTTCGACAGGGCTCTCCAGCAATCATGGGATCCAGATAAACTCTTCAAAATGCGGGACATCTTCCCAGATGGCACCTTCTGTGAACTTACAGGCATTATTAACACTGTGGGTGGAGGCCAGCTTAAACGCTTTCAATTTCACTGAATGAGGGCTGCGTTCGCTGCTCGATGGCCAACATTCCCACTGGAACCCCCAACGCATGAATGTATCAGAGCTGTGGTATCCGTAGATGGCCATAGTAAGGGGGTCTCGATGTTATATTCTGTGGTGCAGGCACACTCCACTTCACGCAACACAATCAAAGAGACCTGGGAACGCAACATGGGAACTGTGATCGATGACAGTAAATGGTCCTGCTATTGTCAACTCACCAAAACCGTCTCAATGAATTCTGGGCTGCGACTAATACAATTCAAATTTTAAATCAACTGCACTATTCTCCTGCCAGATTAGCCAAATTTGTAGAGGTACCTGCCCCAAATGCGACGCTCCAGACGCTGGAGCGTACCACATGTACTGGTCATGCCCTCTGATCGCAGAGTTCTGGCAGGAGGTGGTGGAGCTCCTTGAGGAGATCACCTCGATTCCAGCGACCACATCCCCCTTAAAATATTTGTTTGGAGATATTGGCAAGGTGAAACCACTAGGCGTTTGTTTAATATCTGATGCATCATCGCCAAGCGATGTATCCTGAAGTGTTGGAAATCCTTAGCGAGACCAACTCGAACTGACATTTTGAGAGACTTATGTATGGTGAACGATGATGAGTAACTCTTTTTATTGTCAGTCCCAACTCCTTGCCGCCATAAGGACATCTGGACACTACTGCGGCTTTACTTATGTAATCTACTAACCGAGGCTGATGCAACACCCCCACCCTCCCCATGAATTAATGTGCCTACCTGTTCGCCTTGTATATATATGTAATAGAATTATGCCTGAACCGTACTGCAATGTTTGTATAATGGCCCTGCCGTGAACCAGCTCTCTTAATAAATAAAAGTTTTAAAAAATGTTTAAAAAAATAATTAAAAGAAAAGATATATCAAGACCTCTCCACATTTACCCTTGACCAACAGAGGAAGTGTAGGTTTGTGACGGCGTGGCTCCAGGCAGAAGGAGTACAGTACCGCTGGCGGTTCCCCTTTGCTCCTGCCTTTGAGTGTGAACTAAAGCAATGGGAGGAGGCAGATCAGTTGCTTCAAATTTTGCAGTGGGAGAGTGTAACTCAAGACCAGGAGGGGCAACGTCAGCACGGGAAAGGTTCAGGCATGTTTTTGCCCAAACAGGAAGATGAAAAAAGGACACTACCTCTAGAATGTCCAGAAAAACTGCTGGATCCCAGTCGAGAATTACTAGATGATGTATTTGGGCATTGCAAGGTGATTTAAAGAAAGTTCTAGGGCTGCTGACAATGTGGGTTTACTAGTGCACATGGGTTGTTTGCTTTGGGCGGGCTGTCTTTGTGGACCTGGTGACCAAGGCTATCCTAGGCGTCTCAAGATGGTTAGTTTTGGGGGGGTTGTTGTTTTTGGGGTTTTATCTGTTTTGATGGGAATAGAGGGGGTGGGGGTTGGGAGAGAAGTGTAGGGAGTAAGGGGATGACACTTTTTATGCTGTAGCAACTCTGTTTGCAGTTGCAGTGCTTGTGAGGAGGTGTTGTTGGAGAGCCACACATACAGAGAGAATGGGCCTCATCACCAGTCTGGTGGTAACCTGCTGGTGCTACCGGCGGGTTGCCACTGGACTCGTAACACTGTTTCGGGGGTCTAATATCCTGGTCCTGCAGGCCTGGGATGTCAGGCGCTGGAACATAATGGGGACTCAGAAGCGCTGGCACTGTTGCTAAAAGTGCTGGTGCTTCCGTGACAACTCTGCTTTCCGGGGCCGTTCTGCCCGGCAGATAAAACCTGCCGGGCGTACAGGCTGGGGTGGGCAGAGTTGTACTGTGGCCCAATGGGTGAGGTTAAAGTTGTGACTCCCAATGCTAAAAGCCTGAACTCCCCATGTAAGAGATCCCTGTTAGGCAACATGTTCCCTAAGGCCGGCCTGTCAGCTCTTTTGCTCCAAGAGACCCACTATAGGTGCGGCGAGGACCGAGGGTTGAAGAGTAGGGGTGTGGGTCAGGTGTTCCGGGCCTTGCACAAGAAGACCAAAAATAAGGGGTTGGCATAGTGCTGGCGTGGCACTTCTGCATGACGGAGATACAGATGAGGAGGGATCTTGGGGGTAGATTTCTGGCGATTAAGGGAGGGTTAGATGGACGAGTATTGACTTTGGCAATGCTGTATGCGCCTAATGAAAAGGAGGTGTGGTTTGCTAGATAAGTGTTTGAGTTGCTCGAGCAGTGGGGAGAGGGGCAGATGCTACTGGGTGGGGATTTGTGGTCTACAAGGGGGGGCCCTGGCAAGATCCTACAGGCGAAAACAGAGCCTTGCAAGCTCCTTACAGGAGTACTTTTGGGTTGGCATATGGAGGAGGCGGTTTGCACAACCCAGGGGTTATACCTTTTATTCCCACGCATGGCACCTACATAAGGATAGATATGATATGATAGTTTATTTATATATAGCGCCTATACACAATGTGTTTCAACGCGCTTCGAGGCAAGGGAGGGAACAAGGGAAAATACAATGACATTCTTACAGGCCATGAACAGTAAGGATGTGAAATTAACTATCGTACTCGGCCTGACGACATTTCAGATAGTGCAAGAGCTGAGACATAAACAAGGAAGGGAGGGGAGAGATGTCTTTGGACACGTTAACTGCCTCTAGTACCACTGTGTTACAGTCTTTTGGACTAGTCAAGGGGCTATCCCAATTTTGTGGGAACAGTCAAGCTCCCAGTTTGAGTGGCTGAAGGCTATGTAAAACAGATTTCAGGGAGATTAGGTTGTTTTTGCAACGGCGGAAAAGCACAAGCATTTATGCTGTGATTCCGTTTGTGAGTGGGCCACCCCAGTAAATAAAACATTAACCAATTAGAAGGCTATTGTACTGTGAAACACAGGGAAATTGCAACTTGTATAAGGATAATGCAATATTCTTTTCTAAAAATTAATCTATTGCCATATATCTGGAGAAGGGGTAGGAGCCAAATGTGACATGTGGCACATGCCACAGCGTGCCACAGCATGCCACCAATCTCTGGACTGGCTGATGTAAAATGTACAGTTTAAGGGATATAAAACACATTCAACAAGTGGAGACAGACTTACCGTGACACGTGAAACCTTTTTTTGGGGCATGGCATGTGACACTTGCCAGTGGCACGTGACACTTGTAGTGGTGACATGCAGTGGCACGTGTCACTGGCATATGACATGACACATGCCATATTCGGCTCCTACCCCTACTTCTGGACTGTGTGCGGGCCACGCACCTCTGTGTAGTTCCAGATGGTACCCGGCAGAGAAGCTTGGGGAGGGCCCGTCTGCACACCCTGGTCCCGGGTGTATGTGCGGAAGCGGTCAGGCCGATGGGACACTGCTGGCTCTCGCGGCACCCGCTCCAGCCAGCCCTCCAGGGTACGGTTTCGCCTCTCTAGATCGTGCACCCGCGACAGGAAGCGGCAGAATCGGACATTGAGGGTCTGTAGCATGTGGATGTCAGTGCCCAGGTCATCCCGCAGAGCCTATGGCACGGGGGAGGAAGGCAGGAGCCTTTCAGCTGCCAAGCCATTACAGAAGGGGAAAAACCATATGCAAATCAGACTTGGTCCTACCCCAAAAGGGGCAGGAGGATATGCTGCTAGTGCCCCAGGAACAGGGTCACACTGTGTCCGAGCCTACGGTCGAGGCTATCACCTCGTAGAACCACAACATGGTTGCGATGAAGTGGCGTTTGGAGGCTGTTCAGAAAGGTTGTCCAAGGTGGAGGTCTAATGATACCCCCCTCAGGGATCCATTGTTTAAGGAAAAGAACATCTTGGTAAAGAATTGCATACCTATTTTGACATCAATGAAATGGGGGAAGTGCACCACAGAAATGTCTGGGAAGTGGCCAACGCCATAATAAGGGGTTTTATGAATGCGAAAGGGGCACTGAAGAAGAGGGAGCGTGGGCTGGTGGAGGTCAGGCTGGGGGAAGAGATCCAAAGGTTGAGATCCCAGTTAACCCAGCAGCCAGGCCCGTGGGAAGAGATAATCAATGATATAGGGGAAAAGCAGCAGGAGCTGCATGGGCTTCTGATGGGTGAGGTGGTTAAAAAATGGAGGTACACGAAGCAACGGTACTATGAAAAAGGAGATAGAGTGGGTACCTTGCTGGCACGTAGTCTGTGGCAGTGCAGAGGGGGCAGGTGGTGAATGGTTTTACGAGAACTGATGGGACCCTTGTTTCCGCATGCAAGGAGATACCTAATTGCTTCGCAGAGTACTATGAAAAACGATACGCCCGCTGTCCGGTATGTGACAAAATCAGAATCAGGGATTATTTGCGTGGGCTCTCCCTCCCTAGGCTGGCCGAGTCAGAAAGAGCCACATTGGAAGCTGATATCATGGCGGAGGACGTTGCCCAGGCTATAAGGCGCTTGAAGGTTGGGAAGGCCCCATGGAAGGATGGCTACACAGCAGATTTTTATATACAATTTGAGACGCTATTGGCGGGACAATTGGCTAAAGTTCATAATGCGATTTGGCGTGCGGGCGACATTCCGCCAACTTTTTTAGAAGCGCTTATAGCTGTCATACGGAAACCAGGGAGGGACATTGTGCAGTATTCGGTGTATGGGCCGATTTCATTACTAAATGAGGACTCAAAGCTTTTTGCAAGAATCCTGGCGACTAGACTCGAGGTGTACCTCCCGAGGCTGATCCACCCTAACCAGACAGGGTTTGTAAAAAATATGGAGGGTGCAAACAACCTTTGGAAGACCCTGCATGTAATGGCATTGGAGAAGGTTAGATAGGGAGGGGCCCTACTGCTCTCTCTGATCGCGGAAAAGGCCTTCCACAGGGTCAGTTGGGGTTTATTAGGGAGGTTCTCCTGGAGATGGATATGGGCCAGAAGTGGATGGGGTGGATTTAGGTGCTATATTCCTCGCCGGGAGCGAGGGCGGTGATAAATGTGAAAGAGTGATAAACTGCCCCTTCAAAGGGGTACAAAGCAGGATTAATCTCTTTCCCCCCTCCTTTACGCCATGGTTATGGAGCTTTGGGAGGCAGAGGTCCAGAGAGATAGGGATATCCAGTGAGTGCGGCTTGGAAACCATGAATACAAACTGAGCCTATTTGCGGATGATGTGCTAATCTACATCACATCACCCATAGTCGACCATCCCGCGTCTGCTTGAGGGGGTGTCCAGGTATGGTGAGATGTCTGGCTTCAAGATAAACCTCATGACATCTGTGGCGTTTCTGGTCGGAGGGCTGGGTCCGGCGGACCGGAAGTATGTGGACCAGCTATCATTCAGGGTACAATGGGATGGGCTCAGGTACTTCGGAGTTTGGATCCCTCAAGATTTAGACACACTCTGCCAGGCCAATTTCCCACCCCTATGGGCAGAGATACAGCTGGTTTTATTGTGGTGGGGCAAGTTGGGGCTCTTGTGGATGGCGAGACTCAATTGTATTAAAATAATGGTGCTCCAGAGGGTTCTTTTTCTGTTTCATATGCTCCCGGTGGTGGTCCCAATTTTGAGTTATATTATAAGGCTGTGTAGCTCTGCATTATGGTTGACCACTTTGACCTGGGGTCACGAAAGCAGTGGGTGGAATTGGACAATGTGGTTTTGGCGCTGGTTCAATTGGCAGAATGGTTTTGGGTTCCCCAGATGGCAATCCCTTGAAGGGTCTTGCGACACCCCGTTTTGAAAGTTATAATATAGTTAAAAATACACTAGGAAATTGCTTACTGTGTGCCTTTGATTCTTCTTTCCAGCATAGTAAACCTGCTGGCGTGTTCATGGAAGCCACACACTGGGAAGCAGCAGCAATAAAGGCAGTTTATAAAAGTACCGCAGTATCTGCATTTTTGACCAACGAGAGCTGGGCCCTGTGACTTTCCTCAACACCTACGTAAGAGAATAGTTCCTAGTCAGGTCGGGGGTTTTCTAGATGCCTTTACTTACGTGAGTGATGGTGTGGTGGCTGTGGCAAGAAGGGCTTTGGGAAAGAAGGTTGTTGTTTAAGTGGCTAAACTGCCCACCCACGACTGACTGAGGGCCCCAAGTCGCAGAGCCTGACTTCCTCAATTGACAGAAAAGTGTGTTCCTGTGCATATCACTTTGTATGGTTATGGTGTGCTCAAGCGGAACACGTTGAAAGCAGCACACTCAGGATTCAGAAGTCCCAGACTTTCCCTTTTGAGCACAATTGGGCAATATTCTATGAGAAGTTTGCGTTTAATGGAGACTTAAAAGCCAGGTGTAATGCTCGGATTACTCCTAGTCCTACTCTTCCTCGTCACAGTACTTACTTCATGAGGCCCCTGCCTCCGACACAGGACCTTCTTCTATTTCTTTAAAACCCTATAACTCCTCCCCCCCATCCATGTCGCTCAGTTTCATATTACCAAGCCGAATAATGGGACCTTCCCCGCAGGGAGGATGAGTAGGGTCGTCAGTACTGTGACAAGGAAGAGTAGGACTAAGAGTAATAAAGATTACCGGTAAGTAATCAGAGCATTACCTCCACGTCCACTCATCCTTGTCCCAGTACTTACTTCATGAGGTATACCAAATCAGCAACAGGGAAAAGGTCCCAATGAGACACAGAGCCAAAAACAGTGCAGCAAAGCACACCCACAATGAGTCTTAATTCACATCCCCACAGACAAAAACTCCAACCACGAAGGAACCAACCCCCGAGTGGGAGAAAGTCAACCCATAGCGGTTGATGAAAATTCCTAGACCAGCCAAGGCGGCAGCCATACAAATCTCTTGCAGAGAAAACCCTCCTTGCATCGGCCCAGGAAGCCGCCAAACCCCTGGCGGACCGCCCCTGATCGTTAGCAGGCACACGCAGGCCAGAAGCCACATAGGCCCTGGAGAACACAACCCGGAACCACTGGAAAATGGAAACCACAGATGCGTTATGCTCAGCCCCAGCCGGACCACAAGCAATCAGAGAATATCAGAATGATGGAAAAAAGCAAACCTAGCCAAATACTCCAACACGTCCCATCGGACATAATGTTAAGCCAAGCCACCTCCTCAGGCATTCTCGGATCATGAAAGAAGTCAGGGAGAACCAGATCCTGAGAGGTGTGAAAAACCGAGATACAATTTAAGGGAGGAATTTCGGACCACACCTCAGCACCACCGAGTCTGGCAGCACCCTCAGGAAAGGAGGGTGACATAAGAGAGCCACAATCTCCCCAAGCATATGGGCAGAAGTGAGGGCAATAACAAAAGCAGATTTCAGTGTAAGATATTTGATATCAATCTCGGAAATGGGCTCAAAAGGAGCCCCTCGAAGGAACTGTAATACAAGAGGGAGATCCCAAGAGGGAAGCCCTTTATCAGCACAAGGACGGGAAGAAGAAAAAACCCTGGAGCAACTTCCCCACCAACACCACCCCATCCAAGTGACCATCAGAGTCCCCCAAAACGAATTTCATGGAGGCCCACTGAGAGCGAAGCCTGGAAAAAAACTGCCAGGCCCCTGTCAAAACCCCTCCTGGAGGAACCGAAGGATAGCAGAGAGGCCAGAACGCAGGGGAGGGATCCCAGACTGCCCATACCAGTCTCGGAAATGGCCCCAATGTCTGCCGAACACCTTCAGAGTGGAGGGTCTAAGAGCATCCATTATGGACTCAAGTACAGGATCTGAGAACCCCTGAGATATCAACCTAGACTGAGCAATAGCCACACTGCCCATTGCATCCGGTGGACTCCCAACCGCAGAACCCCTTGAAGGGGACACGGCCACCTCGGAACCAGCCAAGGTTCCTAGAACCGAAGCTCCAACAGAGAGGGGAGCCAACTCCGGCGGGACCAGAATGGAGCTAACAACACCACAGTCACCCTGGACACACTGATGCACCAAACCACCCGGGCCAGAAGGGCTATAGGCGGAAAGGCATAAAGGAAAACCCCAAGGTCACCGTACAGAGAGGGCGTCCATCCCCAATACCCTCGGCCTGAAACCGAGAGCAGAAGAGGGGAACTTCTGCTTAGGCCGGGGATCCAAACAGGTCTAGAACCGGGGACCCTAATCCGACACAGGTCACCGCAAAGACCTGGGCCAACAGGACCAGTTCCGCAGAGGAGTGAAACCGGCATCTGAGAAGATCCACTTGAACATTGTCCACCCCTCTGATACATGAGGCCACCAGAGACACCAGATGAGATTCCTCCCAGGTGCCTATCAGTGCTGCCAGAGCATTCAAGGAGCGGCCGGAACCCCTTTTGCAGTTGACATATGCCAAGGCCGTCGTATTGTCCGATTGGACCAAAACCGCCGACTGTACAGCAACTCCTCGAAGTACACCAGAGCTTGGTCAATGGCACAACTCATGCCAAATTGGATGATCGCCAGCTCTCCCCAGATCTCACAACCCTTGAGCTGAGAGGACCCCCAATGTAGACCACCCCAACCCATTCTGCTGGCGTCGGTAGTAAGAGAGGCCACAGGAGGAAGGACCATGCACACCTCAGTCTGTAGACCGGAAACCCCCCCCGCCAACATAGCAGTGTTTCGCTCACCTGGCTCCCACAGGGGCGTCGATCTGAACTGGACAGCTGCTGTCTCCACCAATGTGACGCGTAGTGCCGAGATGACGGACTGGACTGGCCCACCTAGCTTCGTTTGCTTGGCCCGTAGGAATATTCTTCTGCAAATGGAGAAAGGGAATTAACCACCCGTGGAGTTGAGCGTTAACCCCCCCCCCACTCCCGCTGTTCTCCCCACTGATCACCTTTGATGTCCCCTCTTAAAGTCTCACCTGATGGTTTGGAAAGATGAGCTCTCCATCCTGCATTGAGCGCAGGGGCGCGTAGATAACCAGTTGCTTCACTGGCTCGAAGGAATTGGTGAGCTCCAGAACAATATTGACTCTGAGATTCCCGGCAACACGCCGTAAGTAGGTAGTTTGTAAGAGTTCAAATGTCTGACTTTCACTCTTGTCCGATTCCTTGCAGGTTGCAGCTTGACCCTAGCAAAGAGTTCCTCGTGGCAACCGGTAATATTCAGGTAAGGATTTGTATTATCCAACACAGTTCGATAAAATAATGTCAATATGTAACCTGTTGCTTTCTGCCTTATTCAGGCACTGAGAGAAAGTATTAAGTCTCAGGGAATAATGCCTCCGGCGGTAAAATCAGGTATGTCTATTGTGGTGAGGAGGTTTCCCCTTGTTTGTCTCTTTGTTTCACCTTGCTGTCCTTTTGTTTCCCCTTAGGGGCTGGGGTTCGGCGAAGATGCAGTGGAAGCTGCGCCGACCCGTGAAGAGGAATAGTACCCCCGGTGGTAAAATCAGGTAAGTCTATGGGGGGTAACTAATATTGCCTCTGTGTATTCCCTTGGCTCACCTTGCTGTTCTTGTCTTCCCCTTAAGTGCCGGAGTGCGGCGGGAATATGCAGGAGGATGCGGTGGAATGTGAAGATGCTGCGAATGCCGGTGAGTTCAGCGCGGCGCTGCAGCAGGTGAGGCGACACGCATAAAATAACTATTTTCTTCCAGCTCGAAGGCGCGATGGATCGGGAATTCAGGTAAGGATCAAAGGTATTGCTCTTGTTCTAACTTTTTCTCCTTCTTTCTCCCTTTTTCTAGGAGCTCCAGACTCGAGGCGGGCGCGGCAGAAGACTGGATGCAGACTTGCAGGCACGGTGAGCGTTACGCTGCTGGACACAAAATAACGCGAAGCGTGTGCTGCTCTTCGGGCGTGGTTTAAATAGCCTCCAAAGTAGTCCCAGGTAAGTATTCCTCCCCAGCCCCACCTGAGTAAAAAATAGTCCCTAGGTAGAGTAGTCCCTTCCAAGCCTCTTTTGGCTTGGAGCTCTTGCAGCATGGTCTGCATCAGGTAAGTTTGCAGCATGGTCTACATCAGGTAAGTTTTAATCTATGAGCCTGGTGCCTGTGGCGCCAGGACTGACTCTCCATATGGACCTGGCGCCATAGACGCCAGGACTGCACCCAAATAGCCCCTAGCAGGGGTTGTTGGGCTTGCTTGGGATAACTTGATGCCTGCTTCCGGGGTTGCTGGACTTGGTCTGGGTTCCCGGGGGTAGGCATCATGACAAGCAGGGAGACTCGCAGCGCTGGGGACACTGAAAACAAAACTACGAAAGCCGAGACATCGGGAGCCAGTGGGAGAGAGTATAAGACACCAGGGGACGTAACTGAAGACGGGCTCAAGGAACTGGAAAACATGCAAGACGCCACGTGCCCCATAACTGCAGCAACAGGCGAGCCGAGACATACTGCCTTCTGAGAACCCAGCCCAGAACAGCCAGCAAGTGCCCCCCCGCACAACATCCAGAGTACTTTCCGCAAAGCCCCCACGTTGAAGCGTTCCATCCGAACAAGCAGTGGCCCTCTTCGCCACGTGTGGCGAAGAGGGCCACTTCAAGTCGGTGTGCAGACTCTTCAGAGATAAGAGGAAGAGATCGGGCAAGAGAAATCCCACCCAAATACAAGACATGACCCCAACCCTCCTCAGGAAATCACCCGGGTACCCCATACTCAAGAACCATCCACTCAGGCCAACCCTGACTCACGTAAACGAGAGTTGGGAGCAATGTTCCCTCTAATTATTTTTCTTTATGTGCGGAAACGGTTGGCTGTTGTGCGCACATTATTTTCCATGTGCGCAACTGACTAATGAGGTAAGCCACTTTGTGAGCTACGGTTGCAGAGGAGCGTTTGGAAAGCGATTTCCTCTTCCCAGCCACTGCAATTCTTTAAAAACCTTACAACACTTTTTCAAAACACATACGCTAAATTAAATATGGCTTTGTGATTGTACACAAAACTCATCAACCAGTCCAAGACTACAATATCTGCCAGAGTACCTTGCAAACGTACTTCTGCGCAGAGAAATATATCGGCCTCATTATGAGTTTGGTGGTAAGTGGTAAAGTTGGTGGTCACTCCATTACTGCCAACTTTACCACTACACCAAATTACGATTTTGGGCCTGGAGTGGAAGATTTGCCTCCAGCAAAATCTTGGACGTAAATCCTCAACTTGACACAGAAATCGTCAGAATTTCTGCTGTGATAATTCCACCAAAAAAGCCACATTGAGTCCAGTGGATGCAATATGAATGGGGAATTACACCGCCTCCACCAGTTGTAATACGGCGGAATTTCCTACGGACCAAGTGGTGATAACAGTAATTCGTTTGGGTGGTATTCTGGCGGATTAACACCGGGATACCGCCCCAAATCTTATTGAGGCCCTGTATGTTTTATGTCACTGGAAAATCACTCATTTGTATTACAAAACACAAATATCTCTTAGTTGTGTTCCCAGATATCTTGCACAAACAATATTTATTCTTAAAGAAATGCTCTTTTGTATTCTTATTTTTTTTTAAAAGGGAATTTTATTATTGAAGCGGTCTCATGGTCAGACAACAAGTGTTTCGACCCAAGAGGTCTTTATCAAGGCTGGTGCATTATTGTTCATTGACCGTTAGGTAGGTTGGCTCTTGGTGGTGTGTTGGGGTAGGTGGGTTCCACTCCTTGAATAGGCTGGCTTGTCAGCCTGTTACTGCTGTGAACGACGTCCCTGGTGTTTGTGGCCCTCAAATATCTCTTTTTAACTGATGTAGCTGTCAAGAAACTCAGACAGAATTCATTAGCCGATGGATTAATGGCAATTAAAAGCAATTTGTCAAAAACATGCTGAAAGGAGTTCAAGTGCCGCTTTAATGAAGTAATTCAAGGGCCAGGAGAACATGTATCTAATAATTTGTGTAAGGATGATAACTGCATCAGAATAACTGCACCTTCGACTATGATGATCCAAAATTCCTGTGCCTCTGCTTACTATGCACATTATTTTCTACTGTGAGTAGTGAGAACACCAGCCTTAGAGCTAAGAGATATATGCACCATGCATTTTTACTTCCTAAAAAAGTAAAATGTGCTTCAACCCACAAAGCTCCACTGAATGTTATGGGGAAAGAACATCTTTTAATAAGCAGAAAGTATCCCTATTGGCAAAAGCTAATAAGTGTTTTACTCCCTGAAAAAACATTTGACTCTAAGTAGGGAGCCAAATCTGATTAGAGCCCTGCTTGTACTCCTGAAATAGGGAGTGAAATGACAGAGCGGATAATAAAGTGTGTAGTTTTGCCCATCCTTCCACACCTCAACCTAGATAAAAATAAACAAGCGCCTTAATGAGGTTTATTATGGAGCCTATTGAAAAAATTCACACATTCATGCCTTTTAAGTTAATTGCATTAATTCATCAGAGATACAACTGATTGAGTGCCTTCTTCTGTAACTATGGAACCTTCTTCTGTAATTCTTTGTGATCACTTAAATAGGATGCTGAGAGATACTAAAGACACAGAACACATGGTTATATTGAAAAACTCTCAGCAGTTGAGCATAGAAAGAAAAAGAAGTTCCTGTTGTCTAGATGGGTACTAGTATGTCCTATCCTTTAGCAAACACGCTACACATTTCTCCAGTGTACTGCTGAAACGTCTGGCTTGGTCTTTGAAATGTGATGCTTCGTTCATTACCCACAAGGAGTGATGCATCCTCCCATACCCTTCCCCAGCCCCTGTGCTTGCCTGTAATACTAGTTGAAAGAGCACTGTAAATAGTGAGGGATTGTAGCAGTAAACACCCACCGGGAGTTTTGAAGACCCACAATACTTTGCAATGAAGGCATATTTAAATGCCTCAACGTATGATGTACGTTTTAAGAATGTCATGACTCTGCAAGTACACAATTCTTTTGCAGTGCATACAAGATTGTTTGAAACATACCCCACCCTTATATCATTGTGTAGGATTACACAAGTGTTCAGTGAAACTGTTTTTGTATAGAAGCAAGTTACTATTTAATGTGTGAAGGTCTATGTCCAAAGGAACTCTGAACACTTGGAAACGATGCAGATTGTGTGATAAGCATTCTCCTGTCTGAATATCAGGTGCCCTGATACTATGGACGAGTAATCCCACCATAGTCCATACCCATTATCCCTTGTAGGCTAAGTAAATGATATTGCAATGTTGCTCTCTACTTGCAGGGTAATGTTAGTAATGCTAAAGTAGGAAATGCTGAACATCACATTTGTCTTTTCAAAATCTTTAGAGAACAAATTAATATTTGAGTTTTATGATGCGTTAACTTACATGGTAGCCGCTTCAAAGCACTTGCTTTACATAGGTTCAAAGAAGAGGAAGAATGGGATTTGGTAACACATCCAAGTAGCCTGCTTACCTATAGTCAGTATCCGATATTTGAGCTGGTAGTTCGATTGTATCGTGTGGGTGATGATTGTGGTAAGGCATAATGAGTAACAGAAATTCTGTTACGTGAATGTTATTCATGTTACAACAAACATAAAACAAGTGACTGTAACTACACGACTGCTAACCTTTCAGAGAGCCAAGAGAGGAAGAGTCGAGGTTGTCCGGTAGTATCTTAATGTACTCTAGGGCAGAATTTAGAGTCATACGGTAAAGGTGTGGTGAAGTCATACGTGGGGAGGGATCATTGTTGGTTAATGTGTGCAGGCATATCTTGGTTAGATTCTTCCGTTTATGGAGCCAGCTTTTCGTTTTGTTTTTAACCTCTTGTGCTGTATTTTGATGTTAGGGATTTTAGTTGCATTGTAGTGTAATGCAAATTAGCAGAATATCAAGACTATTTGCTTATTTTAAGAGAAAGAACATTTCAGGTAATTTCTGTCTCTTGCGCCTTATTAAATCTTTTTGAATAGGTGAGAATTGTCTGTGTGCGCTGCTAGAAATCTTCTGAGCGGCACCCAGAAGGAAGCTGGGCAAGCGCACATGCGCACAGCTTAGAGGGAACATTGGTTGGGAGACAACAAACAGAGAAGAGAGAGGAGAGACAGAAGAAGATGTGTCATGAGAGCGAGACCGGAACGATGGTCAAGAAGGCATGTACGCTACTTAGTGGAGCAATCGCCATCTGATACAGGCCCCAGCTCTTCGGGAAGCGATCAGAAAAAGAAGGCATACGTCTATGCTCTGGCAAATCCCACCACCACAGCACACAGTCCCACTCTGATTATCAAACTAAATGAACAACCCACTGAATTCTTGATTGACACAGGTGCCACCGTGAACGTCATCAGTGAAGCAGTTTTCAAGGAACTTCCGGCAAGTCCGAAGCTGAGCCCCGCCATTGTAGACATCTATGCCTATGGTGACCCATAAGCAGGTGACACATCCTAGAAGGCATAGGGACCAGGAACACCCGCAAGTAGAAAACTTGACCCTGAACAGGGAGAGGGACGGGCAAGATGGTAACCCACACTAACCATTCGGAGAGAACGGATCCCATGGCCAACTACTTGGACCATGACCTGGGTACCAAAGTCCCAACCATGCAAACCTGGACAGGAGGAGACAGGAACGGCAACTGATACCCCCCCCCCCGGAAGGAACCCATTACCCAGGAAGCCGCACCCCACCAGTCCCATACACCTCAGAGAAGATAGAGACGAGGAGCCAGGGAAAACCGCCAGTCACTGCACTTGCACCAGAGGAAAATCACAGGATGTTAAAGAAGGCCTGCGCCACAATTTAACAGCATGCTTCTCAGCCCACAAAAAGATCCGACCTATCAAAAGGAAGATAGAGGACAGCCCAGAAGTCCGGCAGACCATGGCCCCCTCAGCCGACAGAGGGGCCACCAGGCTGGCGTCAAAAAGGGCAGAATACTGTCACAAAGCGGGGCAAAGCAATCCATCCCGGATAACAGACATCAAAGGCAACCCCCTACCTGGGGTATGCCAATACTGGAAAAACCCACTGAAGTGACATCCCCTTCCACTGGCACCAGGGGCTCTGAGAACCCCTCTAAGCACAGACATGTGCCACCATATGCCCTATCACTTCCCACAAGTCTGAGAGGAGGCGTGAAAGCAACACGTCGGCACCGGAGGACCTAGGCCCTAAAGGAAGAGACACTGGGAACCCCCTGCATGGCTGTTACTTCCAAGATGCATTTTCTATAATTCCATGCCGGCGAAGGGAAAAGAAAATCATCTCCTTTGACCTTCCCTCGTACAGTTCAGAGGAAGAGGAGAGGACAAGGAGTCGGCGTCCATAGCTAGCACAGACCCAAACACACCACTAACTCGCCACATGATTGGGAGGTGGCTTGAGCCCTGTATCCAGTAGCTGGTAGCCCTATGCTCTAAATGGATCCAATGCGTCGGTCTAGGAAGGATGAAGGGCCGAGTCAGCACGGCTGAGACTCGAACCCAAAGTGTAGACTATGCCAGGCCGGCACCCTTCCGGCCGCTTGCAGATGTGTCCAAATCTGTGCCGTTTTCACAGGCTGCACACAAAGAATGCAGCCAACATCCGGTGCAAACTGGGCTCTGTGTGTCTGAGGAGCGGGTGATATGTGACATGCCTGTGACAGTACAGAGCCCCTGCACTTCCAAAGAGACTCTGCCACTGTCACCCCACGACAAGAAGCAGAGAGGCCTCACAACAAAAGGGAAGGCTCAGCCCATACTGCCAAGTGCTTGCCATCATTTCCAACAAAGATGTGTATACAAAGCACGAGGAAACGGCTTGTCAAAGGAGTCAAGATGGCCATACCAGCAGGAGAGGGGAAAAATATCAAGCACAGTCCTCCCCTCTCCTTACCTTCCCCCAGAGAATGCAGCTAACATCCGGTGCATCCTGGGCTGTGTGTGTCTGAGGAGCGGGTGGTATGTGACATGCCTGTGACAGAACAGAGCCCCGCACTTTCAAAGACTCTATGCCACTGACACCCCACGACAAGAAGCAGAGAGGCCACACAACAAAATGGAAGGCTAGCCCATACTGCCAAGTGCTTGCCATCTCGAATCAAGATGGCCAAAACAGGAGGAGAGGGGAAAAACATCAAGCCCAGTCCTCCCCTCTCCTTACCTTCCCCCGGGCCGTGCAGGACCCGGGACACAATGCTCACGCTGCGGTCCGGAGCCCAGCAAAGAACCGAGCGAGGGAAAACGGCTCAACTGTGACCCCAAGCCCCGCAGGGGGCTCAGGAGCAGCACCGCACCTGAGGGAGCAAGGGCCCCGCCACACAGCCCTCCCCAGGGGGCCAGCAATCGGTGCTCCCCGGTGCCCCGCACCAGAAAGAAAAAAAAGTCCAGCCTGCCGGAGGCAGGAAAAATTAAACTGAGTGACGTGGGGAGGAGTTATAGTGTTTTAAAGAAATAGAAGAAGGTCCTGTGTCGGAGGCAGGGGCCTCATGAAGTAAGTACTGGTATGACGAAGAGTGGACGTGGAGGTAATGCTTTTACGAGTCCATCACTCTGCCCCATTTGTGTACCTTTCCCAGTTTTACGAT
Source organism: Ambystoma mexicanum (assembly GCF_040938575.1). Classification (NCBI taxonomy): domain Eukaryota; kingdom Metazoa; phylum Chordata; class Amphibia; order Caudata; family Ambystomatidae; genus Ambystoma; species Ambystoma mexicanum. Next base: position 474,476,058 of record NC_090923.1, on the reverse strand, counting down.
AGAGTTTTCATCTGCGCTTTGCTTCCCGCCTCTGTCTTTGAAGAGGTCCCGCTTGTATGTCTGCATTAGATTTTCAATCAGGCTTAAAACCAGTGGATTCCTATGGAATGCACGTGGTAAATAGCAGGCAGCTTCCATAGAAAAGGGCCCCCTTTAAGTAGTGAATGATGGTGATTTATGTGGTAAAATGTGCTTCGGTGTAGTGAGAATAGTGATTACGCTGCCACTGTCCCAGGAGTTCCAGCTAGGATCCGGGTACTCCCACATGAATACACGTGTGAAGCTGGGAAAATCAATGTCTGTCTTATTTGGGTGGGAGGGGTGGTGGAAAGGGGCTATGGTCTGGATGGTAAGCTAAAGAGTGTCCACGAGTCCTGGGATCAACTCCTGTCATCCCCACTTGACTTAATTGTATTGGCCTGTGCAAATAAGTTCATATGACTATAGTGAGGTGCATGGAAAGGGAATGGTCGGGGAAAGCGGGTGGCATTCTAGTGGCAATAAATGCGGACAACGCAGGAAGCAGGAGTCCTGGACTGACATGTGTGTTTCCTCACTTGATCCCTTCGTGGGATCGTTGACTAATTGCTTGATCGTGCCTAGAAAACAGCTAAAGGCAGTTATGCGACGCTATATAATTGCCCATTTTACTGAACATCTGCTACAATAGTATTCGCCAAATATGTTTTATTTAGTACCATATTTTGTTGAGCGCTATACATAACATGCATGTGATTTCCATGAAACACTTGTTTTTAGTACGCTGCAAAGATAAACCAAAGACGAAATTGAACTGTTTCCAGGTGGCAGGTGTATTTCAAAGAAAGTCTCTGACCCCTAAAACAGTTGCCTCAGTACCTGAGCCCCTGAGAATTCCCCCACAGACATCCGTTACTTGTTTTACTTTGATTTATAGCAATTAGGAACTGAACATCCAGAAGGGCAAGGTCCCTTACTCTTTAAGAGCTTTTTTTAATATGCTTGTGTCTGTCTCCTTAAAGAACGACTTGCAAGGGCGGGGAGTTCCGTTTAAGCGATGCCGAAGTGAGGAAACGAAACTGTCTGGCGAGCTTGTGCAGAGCTGCGGTAAGATGACGTCACTGACAAAGGCGAGGGCTTGAAACGAGGAAACGAAAGTAAGAGAGGAGGGGAGAGATAGGAGGGGGAATAAGCCCTGTTACATGAAATGGAGTGCTACTACAAAATTACAAATAACGATTGCTTCATTGGTAGTTGCACAACAACTTTCCTGTGAAAGCAGCCAAACTTTGGAACTCCTTGCCACACACCCTTAGAGAAGGTCAACCTTATTTGAACTTTAGAACTAACTACATTAACTTACTCAAATCCACTGATTTTAGGACTGATTGCTGTGTTATTTATACCCAGGATGTACTTGTATACTCTGTTAAAGCACACTGTATTACCTGTTTGATGTAGCTATGCATCCTTCCTGTCTACAATATGTTGACCTGCTTTCCTTGACCTATGTAACTTTGTAAGCTTTGCATCATCTTATTGCTGTGCTCTGATACCCCTGGGTCTGGTGCGCATTAGAAATAAAGAAACAAACAAACTAGCAAAGCCTATAGGTTTTAGGTGTCATTTCTCAAGTGCAGTCCTACCGCCTACCGATTTTTTTAGTAAAAAAAAAAAAGATTTTTTTTTTTTCCCATTTTTTTTTTGCCCACGCCAGCTCGGGGGAGTCTTTCAAGGGCTCCCCCGAGATGGCGTACCGGGAGAATGCGCGCCATGCAGGCTTTTAATGTCAAAGGCAGTGGGCTAAAGCGCACCTCCGCCGCGGGTGCCTTTGGCAAAAGGCACCATTAGCCCCCCACCACGCCAGCTCGGGGGAGTCTTTCAAGGACTTCCCCGAGCTGGCGTAGCGGGAGAAGGCGTGGCATGTAGGCTGTTAATGTCAAAGGCACCCACGGCGGTGGGCTAAAAGCGCCCCTCCGCTGCGGGTGCCTTTGGCAAAAGGTGCCATTAGCCCCCCATCACGCCAACTCGGGGGAGTCTTTCAAGGACTTCCCCAAGCTGGCGTAGCAGGAGAAGGCGCAGCATGCAGGCTTTTAATGTCAAAGGCACCCACGGCGGTGGGCTAAAAGTGCCCCTCCACCGCAGGAGCCTTTCGCCAAAGGCGCCATTAGCCCCCCACCACACCAGCTCGGGGGGAGTCTTTCAAGGACTTCCCCGAGCTGGCGTAGCGGGAGAAGGCGCAGCATGCAGGCCTTTGATGTAAAAGGCGCCCACGGCGGTGGGCTAAGGGCGCCCCTCTGCCGCGAGTGCCTTTCACAAAAGGCGCCATTAGCCCCCACCACGTCAACTCCGGTGAGTCTTTCAGGGGCTCCCCCGAGCTGGCGTGATGGCAGAAGGCATGGCAGGCGCCTCATTGTCATTGAATGCACCCGCGGCGGCGGGCTCATTCAATGACAATGGGCTGCTGACGCGCCCTATTCCTATCATTACCTCCTCGCCTGACTATTTTTGAAACTTTAAGATTCCTACAGATTTTTGGTCACAGAATGTTGGCATGTATGGTGCTGTCATCACTTGCTAAGTGCACCTCAAATATCCCAATACTGCTATCATAAGCCTAAACTAAACTTTGTAATTGAGCTTGTGTTTTGATTGTTTTCCGCTCGCTAATAAAAGGCAGTCTAATAAAATCCTCCAAACAAAAAAAGGTATTACATTTAAAGCCCGGTTAACTGGCAATATTTGTAAATTCTCGCTTTACTGTGACTGCTGTATCAGGAGGTGGCCATGTGCAACAAAGGCACAAACAGGATTTTCACCTTTCAGAGAACCGCAATACCAGAAACTGACAAAGTGATTGAATAAAAACACATCACTTATGTGCATTCGTACACATTTGACATCTGCCACTAACTATATCAGAAGTCTCCCTTGTCAGCCTTAACCTAAAAGCTGGTGATTCAGATAACATGTCTGTTAATAGATGGATACAATGATCCGAAAATTGTTTTCCATGCACTTTGCCCTTTAAACAACGTGCTGCTGCATGCACAACATAAACAACCCAGGTGACCCATATCAGACAGGTGTCACTCTTTAAATTCTGAGACATGTATTCCCGCATTTATAGCTTAACAAAACAAAGGTATTACTACCAGAATAGCATATTAACAACACTGATTTGGATCTGCCTGTCATGCGTCTAGTAGAGAGCTTTGTAAACAGATCTACGCACCATATGCCCCCAAAGTTTTCTATTTGCTGTCATTCACTGACACCTAATCTGACTGGTGCACTGGAAAAGACCAGTAGGAGTGCGACACCTTCAGGTGCTTATCAGCCAGGCACAAGTGATGGGTTATGTATGCTACAGCTTTACTGTGTTTTGAAAAGTTCTGGCCTGCTGGGAACGTACAGTTGTCTCCAAAAAGAAGCATACAACTACTTGATCACTGCCAGAGATAGCACAATATTTCCTCCAAACCTCAGAGACACTTCAAGGTCGGTGTCTCTCTCTCTCTCTCTCTCTCTCTCTCTCTCTCTCTCTCTCTCTCTCTCTCTCTCTCTCTCTCTCTCTCTCTCTCTCTCTCTCTCTCTCTCTCTCTCTCTCTCTCTCTCTCTCTCTCTCTCTCTCTCTCTCTCTCTCTCTCTCTCTCTCTCTCTCTCTCTCTCTCTCTCTCTCTCTCTCTCTCTCTCTCTCTCTCTCTCTCTCTCTCTCTCTCTCCCCCCCCCCCCCCCTTCCCCCCCCCCCCCCCCCCCCCCAGGGTTACTGTCTAAACTCCACCTTGCACTGAATTTGCAGACTTAAAGGCAGGATGTCTTCTCTAACTAGACTCACTCAGGGACTTCCTAAAACCGTCCCTGTCACGTTGATGTTTCCATAGTTATGGGGGCGTGGGTCCAAGGAAGGGAATTGACGTTTGGGGAAAGGATATGACGGGTGGTGGGAGGAGTGGTTGGGCAGAGTTAGGTTAAAGCGAATAAAAAAAGAGATGTTCTGCAGCCCTCCGTGTCCGTGCTTATTTACACGTGCGCTGCACGCAGCGAGCGAGGCCCACCCACGCCACGACACTGGCGACGAGGCGGGTGGCCCCCCTGCTTGGCACACGTGCAGCAGACTGTGAGCGAGTGCGGATGCGAGACGGCATCACGGCCCGTTGCTCACACAGCAATTAGTGAACGCCTCAGCCACAGGTGCCAGAGCACGTGTGGAACGTCGGAGGCCCACCGTGGAGAGGCCACTCCAGACTGCTGTCTAAAAGTGATTAATCAGTGCAACCCGGGCCGCGGCGGTGAAAGCAGAGGCCGTGGAGACTCCAGCCTGCAGGCACAGGCCACAGAAGAGGGGAGAAGCAGCCTGTCACAAGGTAGGCCAAGGCAACAGGGCCACCTAAGAAGGGCCCAGGGCAAAACCCACACCACAGGGACACAGTCACAAGGATGGTGCTCGTGCCCTGAGAGGCGGCCATCAAGGGGAGATGAGAGCACGGAGGCACATCCCTCAGTCAGTGTGACACGTGGGGAGCTGAAAGCCCAGCAGGAAGTGGTGCTTGTGCCCAAGGGCGGCCACACCCTGAGAGACAAGGACTTAAGAAGGAAATAATCAGGAGGTCAAGGTGTCCGGTCAGGACAAGGATCAAGGGGCACAAGCCCAGGGCCAAGGACAGGGCCCCCAAGCGACAGACCAGGTCCCATATAGACTGCCCAACACGCTGGCGGCCCAGATGCCAGGGGCATTCGACATCACCGACACCAGCAACATGGGTCCCAGATGGAGCAAATGGATCAGGGACTTTGACATGTACATGGGTGCCACAGGGCCCATAGACAGTGATCGCCAACGGTGCCTATTAAAGCTAGCTTTGGGATCTGCTACCAGGGATATCATCTACGAAATGCCCCCTAACTACATCGGCTCTATTCAAGTGCTGAAGGACGCACTAACAGCATATTTCACACCCCACACCAATGTGGACTATGAAAGACACCTGTTCCACAGCACCAAATAACAGAAACATGAGACTATGGATGCCTATGTCATGAGGCTGCGCACCAAGATGAAGCATTGTGACTTCGCAAACTATTAAAACACTGAAGCACTAAGGTCACAAATCATAGCTGGGTGTGCATCTCAGACATTCAGATGAAAGTTACTCCAAAAACAACGCACCCTGGATGAGATACTTGCGCTGGCCCGCGCTGAGTGAGCCATAGACTCACAGGTGGAGAGCTTCAATGCTCCTGCAACAGGGTAAAGCATCCACAAACTACAACCCGAAAGAAGGTCAGAGGAACTGTTTTGTTATAAGTGTGGATTTGAATACCCCCACGAAGGGACTTGCCCTGCCATAGGTCAACAGTATGCCACGTGTGGCGAAGAGGGCCACTTCAAGTCGGTGTGCAGACTCTTCAGAGATAAGAGGAAGAGATCGGGCAAGAGAAATCCCACCCAAATACAAGACATGACCCCAACCCTCCTCAGGAAATCACCCGGGTACCCCATACTCAAGAACCATCCACTCAGGCCAACCCTGACTCACGTAAACGAGAGTTGGGAGACAACAAACAGAGAAGAGAGAGGAGAGACAGAAGAAGATGTGTCATGAGAGCGAGACCGGAACGATGGTCAAGAAGGCATGTACGCTACTTAGTGGAGCAATCGCCATCTGATACAGGCCCCAGCTCTTCGGGAAGCGATCAGAAAAAGAAGGCATACGTCTATGCTCTGGCAAATCCCACCACCACAGCACACAGTCCCACTCTGATTATCAAACTAAATGAACAACCCACTGAATTCTTGATTGACACAGGTGCCACCGTGAACGTCATCAGTGAAGCAGTTTTCAAGGAACTTCCGGCAAGTCCGAAGCTGAGCCCCGCCATTGTAGACATCTATGCCTATGGTGCCAAAGCTCCTCTCAAGTGTCTAGGACAATTCGAGGGCACATGTCGATACAAAGGACATGAGAAAAGGATACCTGTTCACGTCCTGGCAACTGAAACAGATGGTGGGTGTGTCCTAAGCTTTAAAGCGGTGGTCGACATGGGACTCATACATATTCTATACAACATTATGGTCCATAAGTACATCGACTCTGTGGAAATGATCACAAATCTATATCCCAGTATCTTCCGGGGCATTGGAAAACTGAAAAATAGACCTATCAAACTACACATAGACGAATCCATACGCCCGGTGGCCCAACACTACCGTGGAATTCCGATTAGCATCCAAAGGAAAGTGGAGGATGAACTACACAAGCTGCTTGAGCAAGATATGATTGAGCCAGCCACCGGCCCCACCACCTGGGTATCACCGATAGTGCCAGTCCCAAAGAAAGGTTCCGAAGTGATCAGGCTCTGCGTGGACATGAGGCGCCCGAACCAAGCCATCCAGAGAGAGAGACACTTGGCCTGACGCATTACCGACATGATACACCTCTTGAACTGGGCCAAAGTATTCTCGAAGCTGGACTTACAGAAAGGCTACCACCAACTGGTGCTGAGTGTTGAAAGCCGTAACATAACTGTTACGCTCACCTGACTCCCACGGAGGCGCAGGTCTGGTTTGGAGTGTTGTTGCTTCTTCTATGGTGAAGCGCAGGACCCAGAAGATGGACTGGACCAGACCTTCGAATCTGGCTTGTCTGGCTCGCAGGAATATCTTTCTGTATGTGAAAATGGAGTATTAACAATCTGCGGTAGAAAGTATAAGCCTCCCGCTCCCTTCTCACCCCTCTACGAAACCCTCCTGCGACCCCCACGTGAAGTCTCACCTTAGGGTTTGAAAGGTTGAGCTCTCCATCCTGCTTCTCATGCAGGGGCGCGTTGTATCCAGTTACTTCACTGGGATTTTGATTGTAGAGGGTTCAAGTTCTGTTTTCCCGGTATAGTACCGTAAGGATTCTGTTAATGAGTATGATTCCGCAATAATAATTGTTCGTTGTCTCTTATTCAGGTGCGGAAACTATTCCGAGAAGAGCTGTGGAACCGAAGAATGAAACTCTGGTGAGCTTGATGAGAGTTCTCTCAGTGTCCTTGTATCAATGCGCTCACTAACGCTGATGTCTTTTTCCCCATGGGGGCCGGGGTCCGGAAATGCCTGGATGCGGCACAGACCCGAAACGAAGCTCAATCCAGAAGAAATCAGGTAAGTCTTTAATGGGCGTTTGGGTAATGTCTTTTCATGCGCCCACTAACGCTGATGTCTTTTTTCCCCATAGGGGCCGGGGTCCGGAAATGCCTGGATGCGGCACCGACCCGAAACAAAGATCAATCCAGAAGAAATCAGGTAAGTCTTTAATGGGCGTTGGGTAACGTCTTTTCATGCGCCCACTAACGCTGATGTCTCTTTTTCCCCTTAGGGGCCGGGGTCCGGAAATGCCAGGATGCGGCACCGACCCGAAATGAAGTTGGAATAACCCAACAGGTAAGCTTTGTAATGGAAATTAAGGTTTCCTTGTTTTCTTTCCCCTCTCACCTTTATTCTTGTCTTTTTCTTCCTAGGCGAGGTGATGTGGCTGCGAGTCCAGATGTCGCCGTAGAACGTGGTGGTACCTTGTGCAGGTGAGTGAGATGCGGCGCTGCAGCGATCGATGCGATGTGCTTTTAAATGGATGTCTTCCTTTTCAGAACCGTCGGCGAGATGTCTCCGGAATGCGGATTTAGCAGGTAAGGACTCTTCTTTACCCTTTTCTCTTCTCTTCTCTCTTTGCAGGTGTTCCAGGATGCTGGCAGGAGTGGCAGAAGACAGAATGCAGGAGCAAACACGGTGAGCGTCCAGCTGCTAGATGCAGAACAACGCGAAGCGTGAGTTGCTGCTTGGGCGTGGCTTAAATAGCCTTCAAAGTAGTTCCAGGTATGTATCCTTCGTCTCAGGTATGTATTCCTCCCCTGACCACACCCGTGTGGTTAAGTAGTTCCAAAGATAAAGTAGTCCCATTCAGGCCTCAGAAGGCCTGGATGTTGCAGCATGGTCTGCATCAGGTAAGTTAACACTAAGAACCTTTAACACAAAGTCCCCTTTTATGAGCCTGGCGCCTATGGTGCCAGGACTGTGGCCCGATATGACCCTGGCGCCAAAGGCGCCAGGACTGAGTCCAAAGAGACCCTACTTGAGGCTGTTGTGACTTCCCTTGAAGACATGATGTCTGCCTCTGGGGTAGCTGGGTCTTGTCTGGCACCTTGGAGGTAGGCATCATGACAGTACCCCCTCCCAAGGCCCCTCCCAAGGTCATCCTTTCCGGAGGTTTCGGCTTGCTTGGGAATTTTCGGTGGAATCTTTGCACTAATCGCGGGGCGTGTACATGGTCACTTGGTTCCCAAGATCTTTCCTGAGGTCCGTACCCCTTCCAATCAACTAGATAGACGAGTTTTGATTTTAACATTTTGGAATCCAATATGTCCTTAACTTCAAATTCTAATTCCCCATCGATTTGAATTGGTTCAGGTGGTTTGCTTAGTCTGCTTCCAGGCTGCACCGGTTTTAACAGTGACGCATGAAAAACGGGATGAATTCGCATGTTGGCTGGTAGATCGAGTTTAAAGGCCACCGGGTTAATTATAGCTTTGATGGGATAGGGTCCAATGTATCTGGGATTAAAAGTCAGCGGTCCTTTGAGAGGCAAATGCTTGGTTGCCAGCCACACCTCGTCTCCAATCTGGTACGAAGGTGCTTCACTCCGATATAGATCAGCATTTTCTTTGTATTTTTTCTTGGCTTTTTGCAAATGAGTTGTAGGTTCCTTGAAGGCTCGGGTTATAGTAGAATGCAAATGATCAACTGCAGGCATTTCCAGGTTTTGAGGAGGGTCTAGGTCTGAGGTTCTAGGATGATGACCATACAAGGTGTAAAAAGGGGTTTGTCCTGTTCCAGAATGTACAAAATTGTTATATGCATACTCTGCGATCCATAGGATATCTTTCTAGCTGTTTTCAGATTGATGCAACATGCACCGAAGATATTGTTCAAGGGTTTGGTTAGTCCTCTCGGTTTGACCATCGGTCTGGGGGTGGTGACTAGTGGATAAGCGTACATCAATTTGTGCCAGTTGGCAACATTTCCTCCAAAATGGGAAATAAATTGGCTTCCTCGGTCTGAGATTAATATGGATGGAAAACCATGCATACGAACTATGTTTTCCAGAAATTCCTTGGCCAAGATGGAGGCTGAAGGTACCCCCTTTAAAGGGATAAAGTGGGCCATCTTGGAGAACAGATCCACGATTACCAAGATAGTGTTATATCCATAGCAAGGAGGCAAGTCGGTAATAAAGTCCATTGACAAGGTGTGCCAAGGGGCCGGTGGAATATCCAAGGGTTGTAGGAGACCGCTGGTCTCTTCTTTTGACCTTTATTTTGGGCGCAAACTCCGCAAGACATCACAAAAGATTTTATGTCTTTTTTCCAGGATGGCCACCAGAATTGTCGTTTGATCTTTTCCTCAGTTTTTGCCATACCAGGATGTCCTTCCATTAATGTATCATGATAGTGAGCAATGACCAATTCTTGCAGTTCTTTGTTGGGCAGAAATAACCGCCCCTGGAAGTACGGTAAATCGTTATTAACGGAAAAGTGTGACCGCTTTTGAGTCCATTCTTGCAAGGCTGTGGAATTTAAAAGTTGTTTAACTCGAGTTTGAACGTCCTCTATAGTTTGTAAAGAGGTCAAGCCTAAAATTCTTTGTTCGGGTATAATTGGTACTGGTTCTAAGTTTGAATTTGTTTCATCTATTCCAATCCGGGATAAAGCGTCCGCTTTGCCATTCTTGAAACCAGGGCGGTAGGTGATTATGAAATCAAATTCTGCAAAGAATAAAGCCCATCGGACTTGGCAGGATGATTGGGCTTTGGCCATTTTTAGATATTGCAAATTCCTGTGATCTGTAATCACCGTAATGGTGTGTCTTGCGCCGAGGAGGTAATGACGCCAAGCCTTGAAGGCGGACTTAATAGCTAGTAATTCTTTGTCGGTGATTGCGTAATTGATTTCAGGAGCCGTGAATTTCCTGGACATAAAGGCTACAGGGTGCATCTGGTTAGTTTCTGGATCCCTTTGAGACAAGACAGCACCCATGGCCAAACTGGAAGCGTCGGTTTCAACAATGTAAGGGAGATCTGGGCGCGGATGCTTCAATACAGGGGCGGAGGTGAATTTGGTCTTTAGGTCTTGAAAGGCCTGTTCTGCCTCAGGAGTCCATTCGAAACGTTTATTCTTCCGTAAGAGGGCTGTTATGGGTTGAACCACTCGAGAAAATTCCAGGATGAATCTTCAATAGAAATTGGCAAAGCCAAGCATACTCTGAACCCCCTTAACAGAGTTAGGAGATGGCCATTTGAGGATGACGTCCACCTTTCGCGAGTCCATTCGGATTCCTTTAGGTGTCAGGATGAATCTGAGAAACTCAACCTCTGTGGTATGAAAAACGCATTTTTCGAGTTTCGCAAACAGGTTGTGCTGGCGCAATTTCTCAAGAACTGCCCTGACATGTTTTCTGTGTTCGGATTCCGAGGAGGAGTATACCAGGATGTCATCGATATATACGATGACACAAACATCGATAAGTTCCCGAAGAACATCATTCATAAAGTATTGAAAGGCGGCAGGTGCGTTGCATAATCCGAAGGGCATCACCTGATATTCAAAGAGCCCATATTTGGTGCGGAATGCAGTCTTCCATTCGTCGCCTTCTTTTATACGTACCAGGTGATAAGCTCCTCGGAGATCTAACTTGGTGTATATACAAGCATCTTTTACCTGGTCAAGAAGTTCAGGGATCAGAGGCAGAGGATAACGATTCTTAATTGTTATTTGATTTAGGGCGCGGTAGTCAATACATGTTCTAAGGTCGCCTTCTTTTTTCGGCACGAAGAACAGAGCTGAGGAAACAGGAGACTTTGACGGGCGAATAAAACCGTTGGCAAGATACTGATCTAAATACTGACGCAAATGAACATTCTCAGGTTCTGTAAGAGCATAAATCCTACTACAGGGCGGTTGAGCATTGGGTACCAGGTCGATTTGACAATCGTACGACCGGTGGGGAGGTAACGTGTTCGCCTGTTCTTTTTGAAAAACGTCTTGGAACTCTTGGTATTCAACCGGTAGTTGTATCGTGGTGGAAGTTACTGTGGCCAGACCCATATCTGGATTTCTTGGATAACAAGTCAGTTCACAATCAGGAAAGGTTATTCTCTTTGCTCGAGGATTATGTGTTTCTAACCAAGGGATTCCTAGAATTACTTGAAATTGTGGGGCCTTGATTACATCGAACACAATTGCTTCCCGATGTCCATCCTGTCCCACTAGTGTCATTTCTGTAGTGGAATGTGCTACCGGCCCTGAGGCTATTTCGGTTCCATCTACTGTAGTAATGACATCCTTGTTAACTTTCGGACGGAGAGGAAGATTAATCCTGGAGGCCAATTCACGATCTACGTAGTTTCCAATAGCTCCACTGGCGATGTATGCTTTTATAGCATGCAACCGCTGAGGCTGTTTCGGGTCCACGAGCACCATTGACATGACAAAATGCGAGGTCAAAGAGTCTGTTTTCAAGCTCGGCAAGCGGACCTCTACGCTTGTCGGGCTTGACCGTTTCCCGAATCAGGTTCTATTAAATTGTTGTCCGTGGCTCCAACCGCCTTCTTAGGTGGCTTTACCGGGCAGTCTCGTAGAAAGTGACCAGAAGCCCTGCAATAGAGACATAGTTGCTTTTGCCGTCTTCTCTCTCGTTCCTTCTGCGTCAATGGTCCTTTAACACCGCCGATCTGCATAGGTTCTGAAACGTCGGTACTCTTAGGGTTAGCGTGAGTTTTGATCAGCACTCGAGTTTCGAACTTGGACCGATCAGCTTTTCTAGTTTGCAGTTTGTGGTCTTGTTGGACCACTAAGTCTATGTATTCTGCGCAGGCTTGAGGTGGATTTACTATTTGAGCTAGAACATCCTTAAGTTCTCCGCGCAGGTCTCGATGAAATAGTGTGATCCTTTTATTTTCGGGCCACCCCGTTTCTACAACCAGCCTATTAAAGTTGGCAATATAACATAAGAGATCTTGGTTACCTTGTCGTAAGGATAGTAGTTCGTTGTCAAGGGCCTGTCCCTGAGAGTGTTGAGCGAATAATCTTTCCATGCTCGCCTGGAAGCTTTGAAAATCCTGGAGAATTGGGTCATCCTGACTTACCAACGGAACAGACAAATCGGCAGCACAGCCACTGAGATAAGATAATACAAAGGCTACCTTGGTTTGATCATTAGGGAAGGCCCCAGGTCTGCATAGAAAGTGTAGGCGACATTGGTTCATAAAAACGGCATATTTCTTGGGGTCCCCCGCACAACGTTCAGGCGGGGCCAAAGGCATGTTTCCAGGTAGATTGATTTGTACCGGGTTATTCGAAACCATAGACGAGGCATTACCCCCAGAACTAGGTAAAGGAGTTTGTCCTGCTTGACCCTGCAACAATCGTTTGGCCAGGTCATCAGTTCTTTCCTTGGATAAGATTAATTCTCTTTTGAGAGCATTAGTTTCCTGGCGGGCGGAGTGTACTTCTGCCCTTAATTCCCCCAAAAGCTGAGCCAGCTGGTCTGTCTCGGAAGTTTCCATAGCGCCCGGGTGGGAAATTGTAGGTAGGCTTTGCGTTCTGTTACGCTCACCTGACTCCCACGGAGGCGCAGGTCTGGTTTGGAGTGTTGTTGCTTCTTCTATGGTGAAGCGCAGGACCCAGAAGATGGACTGGACCGGACCTTCGAATCTGGCTTGTCTGGCTCGCAGGAATATCTTTCTGTATGTGAAAAGGGAGTATTAACAATCCGCGGGAGAAAGTACAAGCCTCCCGCTCCCTTCTCACCCCTCTACGAAACCCTCCTGCGACCCCCACGTGAAGTCTCACCTTAGGGTTTGAAAGGTTGAGCTCTCTATCCTGCTTCTCATGCAGAGGCGAGTTGTATCTAGTTACTTCACTGGGATTTTGATTGTAGAGGGTTCAAGTTCTGTTTTCCCGGTATAGTACCGTAAGGGTTTTGTTAATGAGTATGATTCCCCAATAATAATTGTTCGTTGTCTCTTTTTCAGGTGCGGAAACTATTCCGAGAAGAGCTGTGGAACCGAAGAATGAGACTCTGGTGAGCTTGATGAGAGTTCTCTCAGTGTCCTTGTATCAATGCGCTCACTTACGCTGATGTCTTTTTCCCCATAGGGGCCGGGGTCCGGAAATGCCTGGATGCGGCACAGACCCGAAACGAAGCTCAATCCAGAAGAAATCAGGTAAGTCTTTAATGGACGTTTGGGTAATGTGTTTTCATGCGCCCACTAACGCTGATGTCTTTTTTCCCCATAGGGGCCGGGGTCCGGAAATGCCTGGATGCGGCACCGACCCGAAACAAAGATCAATCCAGAAGAAATCAGGTAAGTCTTTAATGCGCGTTGGGTAACGTCTTTTCATGCGCACACTAACGCTGATGTCTCTTTTTCCCCTTAGGGGCTGGGGTCCAGAAATGCCAGGATGCGGCACCGACCCGAAATGAAGTTGGAATAACCCAACAGGTAAGCTTTGTAATGGAAATTAAGGTTTCCTTGTTTTCTTTCCCCTCTCACCTTTATTCTTGTCTTTTTCTCCCTAGGCGCGGTGATGTGGCTGCGAGTCCAGATGTCACCGTAGAACGTGGTGGTACCTTGTACAGGTGAGTGAGATGCGGCGCTGCAGCGATCGATGCGATGTGCTTTTAAATGGATGTCTTCCTTTTCAGGACCGTCGGCGAGATGTCTCCGGAATGCGGATTTAGCAGGTAAGGACTCTTCTTTACCCTTTTCTCTTCTCTTCTCTCTTTGCAGGTGTTCCAGGATGCTGGCAGGAGTGGCAGAAGACAGAATGCAGGAGCAAACACGGTGAGCGTCCAGCTGCTAGATGCAGAACAACGTGAAGCGTGAGTTGCTGCTTGGGGGTGGCTTAAATAGCCTTCAAAGTAGTTCCAGGTATGTATCCTTCCTCTCAGGTATGTATTCCTCCCCTGACCACACCCGTGTGGTTAAGTAGTTCCAAAGATAAAGTAGTCCCATTCAGGCCTCAGAAGGCCTGGATGTTGCAGCATGGTCTGCATCAGGTAAGTTAACACTAAGCACCTTTAACACAAAGTCCCCTTTTATGAGCCTGTCTCGGAACTGCGATCATTCCTAGGGCTCGTGAGCTACAGCACCCGGTACATCAGAGACTTTGCTACAGTAAGCGAGCCCCTGAGGCTGTTAACCAAACAAGATGGCACTTTTCAATGGATGGTAGAGTGCCAAAGGGTGTTCGAAGCCATCAGGAAAAGGGTTACCAAGGGCGAGAACATGTCATACTATGACCCGGATCGTCAGACAGAGCTGATGGTGGACGCCGGCCCGGTTGGACTAGGGGCCATACTGGCACAGAGGGACACAAGCAATCCCTCGTGAAGCACATCGTCGCACACGCCAGCCGAAGCCTATTGACTAAGGGGGAAGCATATTCCCAGGCAGAGAAGGAAGGCCTTGCCATAGTCTGGGCCTGTGAACATTTCCATCTCTTCCTGTACGGCAAACCCTTCCGAGTGGTCACAGACCACCAAGCGCTGCTGTTTCTATATGGGAATCCCCAGGCCAAAATGCCACCTCGAATAGCACGCTGGGAGTTACTACAAGACTACGATTTTGAAATTGTGCACCGACCGGTAAAAGGAGACAACCCAGTGGACTTCTCATCTAGAAGACTCAGTGAGGGGTGCACACCAGAACCCTCAGTGGCAGACAGGTATCTCAGGTATCTGATACACCAGTCCACCCCAGCAGGGATAGACATTGGGATGGTGGCTCGTGAAACCGAAAGCGACCTGCCGTGCCAGATTATCTGCGAGGGACTTCAGTCGGGTATGTGGAGAAGAGCCCGAGAGAAAGGAAGAGCAGCAGGTGACATGGTACACGCTGACGTGGAACGCTTGGTGCAGGTACGAGATGAACTAGCCCTATCCGATGACCACCTTCTGATCAAAGACTGCAAACTAGTAATCCCACTAGCCCTGCGAGCCAAGATCATCGAGATAGCTCATGAGAATCACAGGGGGATGGCGTCAACCAAACGCATGCTGCGCCAGAAAGTCTGGCTCCCCAATCTAGACTCCAGGGTAGACGAAGCCCTGAAGGCCTGCCCCACCTGCAGCCTCATCACACCAAACCATCACCCCGAACCATTAACCATTGAGTATGTCAGAACTCCCTCAAGGGGTATGGGAAGCAGTGGCGGGCGATTTCTTCGAGCCCATCGAAGGAGGGAAGTATGTGCTGGCAGTCATGGACGAGTACTCGCGATATCCCGCAACCCAACTCATTTCCTTGACCGCTGCCCATCACGTCATACCAGCCCTGGCCCACATCTTCTCTGCCTATGGTGTCCTGAGCGTACTCAAGACTGATAATGGGCCCCCTTTCAATGGACACCAGTTCACCCAGTTCGCAACCTACCTAGGTTTCCACCATCGCAAAATAACTCCACTGTGGCCCCAAGCCAACGGGATGATAGAGCGATTTATGGCCAACCTGAAACGGGAGCTCCAGATAGCCAAACTGACGGGGCAGCCCTATGAACAAGTGCTGAACCAGCTCATGAGAGACTATTGCAACACGACCCACAGCACCACGGGACGAACACCCTTGGAAGTTATGTTTGGACGGAATGTCCAGAACCAAATTCCTCAAGCTCCGCCACAGGAACCGGATGTCAGATCCCCATACCGTCTCACTACGGCATTTGGGAGAGTGCGTGTTCCATCACAATCCATGTTCGAGTCTGTCCGCATTAAACACAGGTTTACCAGTCATAACGGGCTGGACCGAAGGAGCAACACATGTTTGGTGCTGAGAATGCAGCCACGTGCCTGGAAGTTGGCCTGGCAACGCTGGTGTCCTTTGCACCACAGGATGTTCCGCCATGCGCTGAGGGTTCACGCAATCCGATCACATGATCCTTCCTCATAAGCCCCCCCCCACGGACTCCTTTGGTGCTTCTGAACGAGCTTCAGTGGCGTTAGTGAACCTTGTTACTCTGCTTTCTGGACCTTCCTGCTTCCTTTCTACCCGTTCCCTTCCTTGCCCTTCTTACTGTGCTCATTGTTGTGACCTCGGAACGCTCCTGACCTTGCATTGGATTCTGTTTGGTACTCCGCCACCGGCACCCTGTCTGACTCTGGAATGCTATTGTACCTGCTTTTGGATACTGTCTTTGTTCTACGCTGCCTGCACCCTGCATGACTCCGGACCGGAACCTGAACCTGCTTTCGGATACCGTTTAAAACCTTGCCGCCTGCACCTTGCTCAGCCACGGAACTTTGGATATAACACACGGAACTGTATATGTGGTCCTGGGAATTTTGAACTTTGTTTTTTTCTTTGTTTCTTTTGGGACATTTTACACGGACTAGAGACTTCTGGGTGTACATTATTGTCAGTTGCTTCCCTTGGATTCAGACTTGGAATTCTTGTGCCACATGCTGCTGTTACCCTGGACCCGTACAGGAGTCCATTCTGATAAGACATTTAACCTAGCAATCCTTGAGTTATATTCAGCCACAGTCCGTTACTTATTCTGACTTTCTCTTTACAGAGAAGATCAGGTGCCTGCTTTCCATAATCTGTCTACTGCCATAGCGTGTGATTAGCAGGTTAGTGCATACAGAGCTTTGATGGTATATTGAACCCTGCCTGTCTACTGGTAAATGATAACGTGCTTTGTTTTCAGTTTGATGGTGTCTCTTCCTGTTTATCCTGTAATCACAACCTACGGCACCTGTGTCATCGGTCTCCTGTCTTTCCATTAATTGACCATTCTGGTTGTAGTTTCTAACAACCAGACAGGTACATTATTTGGAAGACTTTGTCTCTTACACGACAAGGCAAATCGCTCCATTGTTTATACAGTACCCCGGGCGCCGGCCTGGATAGGGAACTACGAGAGCGAGATGAGGCCACCAAGGAATGGATGAAGGACTATGCCGACCGAAGGCGAAGGGCTCGGTCACCATAGACCGAGGTAGGAAACGTTGTGGCCGTACAACAGACACAAACCCATAAACACACCCCCGTTTTTCAGGCAGAACCACTGCTTGTCACCCAAAAGAAGGGGTCCATGATTACGGCTGAGGGCTCTGGAGGCCCTATCACAAGGAACTCCTCACATTTCAAGAGCATTCCCTCATTGGGAACGCATCGGCTCAGTGGGCGCATAGTCATCCCCATAGATTATGCTTCAGATGACCGCTATCAAGGGTATCATGGGGAAACAGATGACTCTGATCTCGAGGGTCCCACGGAAGGTGAAGCCAGTGAGAAAACCCCAGAACTAGCACGCGCACTCCTACAACAAGCTCGGAACAAGCCGCGCCGCTGGATTGAAGAAATGGGCTAGGAGGCCCGCCACGGATGTTTGCCTGTTGTGGACATCCCAGCAACTGTTTAAAAAGGGGGAAGATGTCACGTTGATGTTTCCATAGTTATGGGGGGGCGGGTGTAAGGACTGGAGGGGGGTGTCTGTACTGCTGCTCTCTATATGGCAGAGGAGAGGCACAGAGGACCCCAGCCAAGATTCTCTATAGGGTAGCGCTGGTCGAGCAATCAAGGCCTAGCTTCTCAGGAGGTGATGCAGGCTGGTTCCTAAGTACAGTGTATTCCCCAGGCCCCCACAAAGGAATGTCTACACACTGTATTAGTTAAAACACAGTCTTTATATAATTAATAATCAAGGTTATGTACACTATCACAATAACTCACTGTGCTCAGATAATCTACAATGGACAATATATATAGTTCTAAAGTGGTACCACAATTATTAGCAGATCTCATTAAAGTGCATCAACTATACTCTGGTCAAATGTCACACAGATCACTTAATAAAGGCAACCAACAAAAGACATAAGAGGAAAGCAGTTAGTTAGAAAAATTGGCAGATTACTGGCCCCTACCACTAGACACAGTTCTGTGTGGAGATTCCCCCACATGGGCAACCTGTAAAATAAAGATATATCACAAGCCCAGTCCATATATTGTTCACAAGAATCTTTCCAATAGTTCAGCAACCCCAAAGTACCTAGTGTTGTAGAGTTCCTCATCGGGAAATCGACAGCCCTTCTTGAGTGCACTCCCTTTAAGGCACGAGCCACGGGCCGTCGAACGTCCGGCGATGAACACAGTGAACTACGGTTGTCATGCGATCCCCCGCATGGAGATTGTGGCGGCGGTTCCGATGGAATGGACATTAGAGAATACACAGGCTTTTTCTCTTTCTCTGGTAACGGTCTAGTCTTTGCACGTTTCTCTACGTTGTGACGTAGCCATTGCCGGAAGACTTACTCCACATCTTCCTGGCAAACGGCGCGTTGCAACTGTGTGTTTTCTCGCTCTTGGTTGCTGTACGCTGTGTTGTGTTTTCTTACTGATCTCCCTGCTCATTACGACCCCTGTCGTTTCCCATTTTCCCTGCCTCCACTATTCCTCCATTTTTCCCTTCCTCGCTCATTTCCTCTCCGCTTGTTCCCGGCTACGGCTCTCTGGGTCCCTTCCGGACTCCTCTGCATTCCACGATCCTCCTTCATTGGACCACAAGCTCCCGGCGCTTCGTGGATTACGACTTCACCTCCGCTGCCTGCTACTTGGACCATCAAGAGGGTTTTTTTGTACGCCTTTGGCTTTTTCCCCTACTTTCACCCGCCTGCGGTGACGGGGCCGCAGAGGCCGCTGTTCACTAGCGACCGCTGTGGCTTCCCACCGCGGTTGGGATACCGCCTCCGCCGGCTACCATTATCGTGAGGCTCAGCAATACTCTACAGACTCAAGCTCATCAGGTGAGGAGTCAGAGGAGGGAAGTGGGACTGACGAGTTTGAAATTCAGATTGTTAATACGGAATCTGACAGCTTGCAACGCCCAATGGCTACTCCCGAACAGATCCAGGAACTTGTTGGGGCCATACAAAAGCTTTCTCAAGACGTCCAAACGTTGAAAACAGAGAATCAAGCTCTACAACTTGTCTCTCAAGAAATTCAGAATCTAAAACTGAGACGTAGTGCTCAAACAATTGATGACCACTAGAGAAAATCCATAGATACCCGAATTGCCCACGATGCCTTTATCATCTGGCAAGTTTGACGGGTCCTCAAGGAAGGTCAGTGAATTCCTCGATTCCTGTAAACTGTATTTCACATACAGACCCGTTCTCTTTGCCACAAGCAAGGCTAGAGTAGGGTTTATGGTGTCAAACATGGTGGGTAACGCTTTGTCGTGGGTTACTCCACTAGCCATAAGTGATGCACTCGCTCTTCAGGATTATGAAGATTTCTGCACCCTTATCAAACAGACCTTTGAACGTCCGGAAATCTCATTTACAGCTTGTGAGGAGATTCTTGATGCACACCAGGGTTCTATGGATGTTTTGACTTACATATCTCATTTCAAGACGTTGGCTGCCTTGGCCGGCTGGCCAGAGAAGGCTCAATACGCAATTTTCAGGAGGGGTCTGAAAGAAGAAATCAAAGATGAGCTTGCTCGTATGTCAAGGCCCCCAACCCTCTCAGAATTGTTCTCCGCGGTTCTCCAGGTTGAATACCGTTTGTCGGAAAGAAAGAATGAAAGACGAAAATACAAATCTCGGCCATTTCCTGAGGGTATCCAACCCAATGTCCTTCCCTCCTCCTCTACTCACCCCAAATAGGAGCCGATGCAGATCGGAATCACCCGAGGACCTCTCACCAGTGAAGAGAGATGTCGCCGTCGAGAGAGAGGACTATGTGCATATTGCGCATCCGACAAACACTCGATTACAAACTGTGAAGAATTAGCAGTACGCAGGTCGGGAAATGAACATCCTCGGAGTTGAGAGGGACCAACTTCCGAGGTTTTCAAACAACCACTCGTCCCTACATTTCACTTGCAATATCCTCACCTACCCAAGACAAGGCTGAAGATTCTCGTCTCATGGTGATAGGCGTTAAACTGTTAATTCAAGGGAGATGGGCGGAAGTTTTGGCTCTACTCGATTGCGGTGCAGCCGGCAATTTTATGGATGTCCATTGGGCCACCGATAAAGGGATCACACGCCTGGAGAAGTCTGAAAATCAGAAGGTGGAAGGGGTTGATGGTGCTCCTTTATCTTCGGGGCTCATTACACACTTTACTGGGGCATTACACCTCCAGATCTTTCAACATACAGAGACAATTACCTTTGATATTATCCGGGCCACCCATTTTCCGATTATTCTGGGAATAACCTGGCTTCGCCGTCACAACCCCAGAATAGATTTGACCAACAACCATCTTGCTTTTGAGTCAGAGTATTGCCAAAAGCATTGTGGTTTACCTACGGGTACAGTGAATATACAAACTACCAACTCAACTGTATCAATGTCCGTTGGGTTTCATGCCCTACCAACAGAATATTATCATTATCAGCAGGTGTTTCAAGAACAACCCACATTGGAACTTCCACCTCATCGACCAGAAGACTGTGCCATTGACCTGGTCCCCGGAGCCCTGGTACCATTTGGGCGCATGTTCTCTCTCTCCAACACTGAAAAGAAAGCACTTCAAGTTTATTTGGACAATGATCTACAGAAGGGTCTCATCCAACCCTCTAAATCCCCCGCAGGGGCACCATTGTTTTTCATTTCGAAAAGGGATTCTACTGATTTAAGACCTTGTATAGACTTTCATGGTCTCAACAAGGTTACCATACGAGACAGGTATCCAATGCCTCGTATTTCTGACATTTTGGAGGTAGTGCAAGGAGCCAAAATCTTTACCAAACTGGATTTGCGAAGTGCGTATCATCTCCTCAGATTTCGTGAGGGAGATGAGTGGAAGACCACATTTCGCACTCCATTCGGTTTGTATGAATACCGGGTCATGCCTTTTGGATTAGTCAACGCACCAGCCATCTTCCAAAGGTTCATGGACCGCTTATTCTCGGACATGATGTTTGTATCAGTGGTAATATATTTGGATGATATCCTTATCTTCTCCAAAGATCCTGATCAACACATTACCCATGTCTCTGATGTGTTGAGCTGTTTGCAAGAACATCATCTAAAGGCAAAGCTGGCAAAATGCGTTTTTGGAGTGAACACCATACCCTATTTAGGATATATCCTCTCCAGTGAAGGGGTAACTATGGATGACCGGAAAGTAACCGCAATCCTGAAATGGCCAACACCGAACTCCGTGAAAGAAGTCCAAAGATTCTTAGGATTGGCAAATTTCTACCGTTGCTTTATTCAGAACTTCTCCGAAGTGGTACTTCCCTTAACTTCACTCCTAAAGAAGAGCTCATCTCCATTTCTATGGTCGGCTACCGCAGAAGACAGTTTCACATTTCTCAAGACTCTCTTCTGTTCGGCTCCCATTCTTCGTCATCCTCTCCAATCACAACCCTTCATTATCGAAACAGATGCCTCGGCAGCAGCAATTGGAGCAGTTCTTCTTCAGACTTTCGAAGCCGTAGAACATCCCATAGCCTATCTTTCTAAAACCTTAACGAGAAGCCAGAGAAACTACTCGGTTTTAGAAAAGGAACTATTGGCAATGAAACAAGCTTGTGAGGTCTGGAGACATCTTCTCCAAGGAGGTAGTCACCCTTTTACTATTCGCACGGACCATAACAATCTAAAGGTCCTAGAATCAATGGAGTGTATACATTCCAGACAAGCTTGGTGGGCACATTACTTTGCTCAGTTTGACTTCCACATTACCTATGTACCGGGTAGTCAGAACATTCTGGCGGATGCTTTGTCTAGAAGGGAGGAAGACACATCCCCATTTTCACACTCTGAACGTATGTTCCCCGATCATGTCCATATAGCCACGATTAACACTTTCCTACAACAAGTCCGACAAGCTACTGCTATGGAACAAACAGTTATTCCCAAGGGTTTCCAGTTAAAGGATGGACTCTGGTTTTGGGGACGCCAACTCTACCTGCCTTCCAACGACCTCAGAAAGAAGATCATCACTCTTTGTCATGATACTCGTACGGCTGGACACAGAGGAGTGTCAGGAACGTTAGACCTCGTTCAACGGTCCTGTTTTTGGTCTCAAATGCGTAAGGATGTAACAGGGTATGTTCAGAAGTGTCCTATTTGTGCTCAAGCCAAATATCATACCGGCAAACCCATAGGACTTCTGGAACAATCCACAGCACCGGTGCGACCCTGGAGTGTTGTCACTACAGATTTTATAGTTGATCTCCCTCCATATGATGCATGCACATGTATCCTGGTGACAGTTGATACTTTCTCCAAGATGGCGCATTTTTCTCCACTATCCAAGATCCCTTCCGCAGAGGGGATGGCCCAGGTATTTCTGCGAGATGTTTTTCGCTTGCATGGGCTGCCTGACAAGATTGTGTCAGACAGGGGGCCCCAGTACGTTTCAAAATTCTGGAAGGCCATAGGCCAACACTTGGGTATTAAAAGAGCTCTCTCGTCGGGGTTTCATCCTCAGACAAATGGCCAGACTGAGAGGACAAATGCCACCCTAGAACAATACCTAAGATGTTTCTGTAATCAACAACAAGACAACTGGGTAGAGCTTATACCCACTGCAGAATTCGCGTATAATAATGCCAAACACTCTGCCATTAAGATGTCTCCATTCTATTGCAATTATGGTTTACACCCACGAAGCATACTTCCAGTAACTCCCATTCAGTCACATCTTCCAGCCATATAAACCATCCCTTCTGCCATTCCAGAAGCTCATACCTCAGCTTGTTCCAGTCTGCAGGATACGGCCAGAGCTAATAAAAAACAAGCAGATGCTCATCGCCAGCAGGGCCCAGATTGGAAGGCCGGAAAAAGAGTTTGGTTATCCACCAAATACCTCCCTCGTTGGGCACATCCCTCTAAGCTTTCTCCCAGATATCTGGGACCATTTACTATTCTTGCCAAAATTAACCCTTTCTCCTACAAGCTTCAACTCCCACACAATCTTAGACGTATCCACCCGGTGTTTCACTCTTCACTACTCAAACCATTTATTTCATCTCATGGACTCCCCATATCGAACCACGCCCATTTGCAGGATATCTCAGAAGCCACTTCTGAAGACGGAGAATATGAGGTTTCCAACATCTTTGACTCTAGATACCATAGAGGGCGGCTAGAATATTTAATTGGATGGAAAGGTTACCCTCGGTCGGAAGACTCATGGGAACCAGTGGCTCATGTGCATGCCCCTAGACTTCTCCGCAGATTTCACACCTCTCACCCGGGAAAACCGGCGGGAGTCTCTTTCAGACGGGGACATACTGTCATGCGATCCCCCGCATGGAGGTTGTGGCGGCGGTTCCGATGGAGTGGACATTAGAGAATACACAGGCTTTTTCTCTTTCTCTGTTAACGGTCTAGTCTTTGCACGTTTCTCTACGTTGTGACGTAGCCATTGCCAGAAGACTTACTCCGCTTCTTCCTGGCAAACGGCGCGTTGCAACTGTGTGTTTTCTCGCTCTTGGTTGCTGTACGCTGTGTTGTGTTTTCTTACTGATCTCCCTGCTCATTACGACCCCTGTCGTTTCCCATTTTCCCTGCCTCCACTATTCCTCCATTTTCCCCTTCCTTGCTCATTTCCTCTCCGCTTGTTCCCGGCTACGGCTCTCTGGGTCTCCGCTGCATTCCACGATCCTCCTTCATTGGACCACAAGCTCCCGGCGCTTCGTGAGGGGTTTTTTGTACGCCTTTGGCTTTTTCCCCTACTTTCACCCGCCTGCGGTGACGGCCGCAGAGGCTGCTGTTCACTAGCGACCGCTGTGGCTTCCCACCGCGGTTGGGATACTGCCTCCGCCGGCTACCATTATCGTGAGGCTCAGCAATACTCTACAAACTCAAGCTCATCAGGTGAGGAGTCAGAGGAGGGAAGTGGGACTGACGAGTTTGAAATTCAGATTGTTAATACGGAATCTGACAACGGTGGTGAAGTGGCAGCTTCGTTCCTAGCGGTGCTTGTCGACGGGGAAGCGTAAACATCCTGCAAGGAAGAGGCGTGCGGGGCACCTGGATGTCAATAGTTCTGGACCGCAAAGAGTTTAAAGAACTGTGGCCCAGCAAGGGTGTCAAGTCGTCGGCATCTCTGTGGACTTTGGGTGGCAGGAAACCCACCGGCGGATGCTCCTCGGCACGCCGATGGTCTGGCCTTCTCCGGCGGGATAAGGCGAGCGGCGGTGCAGGCGAGAGTGTCCTTGGATCAAATGAAGTTCTTAGGCAATGGGAGCATGGCGGCTCTAGTCGGCAATGGCGGTCGTCGACGGTGGCGGACAACAGTCCGGGCGCTTCTCTTTGCGATTCCGTGGCCGTCCCCGTCTCCGGTCAGCAGCCTGTCGTAGGTTTGTCTACTAGGGAAGTTTGGCAAAGATCAGCTGGTGCACAATGGTCCCTCATAGCTCGGGAAGAGGGCGCCTTACCAGGTCTTCTCTGGGCCAGCCCTTGGAGACACAGCAGCTTTCAGATTGATGAAGAAGGGCAACATCAATTATTCACCTCAAGCAGGGCCTCAAGGTGAAGCTTCAGTTTCACTCCAGTTACTCTTCGTAGTTTGGACTTCAGCTTCTGAACAATTTCCAATGGTGAGAGGTCCCCAGATATACTATTCTATCTCTCATCCACACTGCTGGGTCACACTCATCAGCCAATCATACAGAAGGGCATTCATGCAGTCAGTCAGCCAATCAGGCATACAGTGTATTCAGACCATTCTCCTCCCTCTCAGAAACTCACAACAAGGAGTGTGTATTGGGACAAGTACCCAGCCATTCAACACTACACACTGCATTCATACCAGTTTCGGGCAGGGCTGTCTCAGTCATTGTGTCAAACACCAGAAACCAGACATCCACAGCAAGAAGTACATATTGGTCACACACTCCATTCACCCAGGTCCAACCCACAGGGTGTACCCACAATATACAGTCACTGGGAAGGCTCCAGCCAGTCTGGCCTAGACTTCACAACAACACCATATATGGAACGTCCACCTAACAGTCAGTCAGGGGGAAGAGACAGAGTCAGGGTTCCCAGGACTTTGGGGAAACAAGGTAATAGAAAGCAAGAGGCCACAGGGGCCATCTTGTTTCCTATCAGGAATCAACTGATTCCAATGGCAAGGCCTGGATATCTCAAAATGGAGGATACTCAGAGCACCTGCCAAATTCAGCATGGTGCTGCCACCAGACCATACCCTGCTCTGTTGGCCACACACAGGTGCCCAAAAACATACACTAGGGGCACAGTGTTGCACCCCCCACCCATGGGTGCCATAAGGGTATCCCATGGGTCTGTACACCAAACCAAAAACAGGAAGAGTTGCACTGCCAGGAGTCCCAAATGGACTCCTGGGCATAAAGCAATACAGAACACAAATGAAAAAGGACTACAGGACAAGGACAGGGAGGCCCTGTCCCTCCAATGCATTTCGAGCATCACAGCGGGTCCAAGGAAGGGAAGTGATGTTGAGGGAAAGGATGGGTAGAGGAGGGGTTGGGCAGAGTTATGTTAAAGCGAATGAAGAAAGACATGTTCTGCAGCCCACCGTGCTTATTTACACGTGCGCTGTGCGCAGCGAGCAAGGCCCACCCACGCCACGATAGTCCCTACTGTATTCAGTGGTTAGTGTTCTACAGGGGTAGGAATTGTGTATTGCGGATACCCTCCTTGATTCAGTCCTTTTTCTACCACGCTCACGTTCTCCATTCCCATTCCTCTTACTGTTCTCCTCCTCAAACTCTTTCCGACTCTACTCTCTTCCCCTCTCTCCCTACAATGCCTCTCGATCCTTCTAGGTCTCTCCTTGTCAGGATCAGCGCTAGGTTGACACGCCTGAAGCGATTTCCCGGACATACTAACACTCTTACTCGCATGTATGGCAATACTCGTTCTGGGGTTAGGCATTCACACCTTGTATCCCGCCTACGGTCTTTCCGCGGACTCCCTGCATCTTCAACCCGGGCAAATCCGCTTTCCCGGAAACCTTGCAATTGGAGGTTGCCATGGCGACTCTGGCATCCGTGGAACGCACGTTACACGTCCTGTGCAGGAGGGCGGTCACCTCAAGGCTCACGCAAAGAAGGTTATTTAGAATTCTGGTTTCCACAACTTACCGCTTCTGATTTTTGAAGAATCGTGGCTTCTTTGTTGTTCGAACTTTGCATCTACCTTATTTTCCTGAGACCTTGCAGTACCCTCTTGACTTGCCTTGCCAACTCCTTGTGTCTTTGTCATTTACGTGATTGTGTAACCAACCGCGAACTGCCTAGTGACCTGAGAACCAGATTTTGATTTTTGCATCTGTCGCTGCTCGCTTCCTCACGACCCGGACCACTCAATCAACTTTCTTCTGCTTTGGACTCTGTAATGCCCAGCACAACGCCGACCTGGAAAGGATTACCCGGATAGCCTGGAATATTGAATCAACCTCCAACTATGTGCCAGTGTGCCTCTACCAAACAGAGCGCCCGAACTAGAGACTTCCATTGGCGCAAAATTATTTGGCGTACTCGTGCCGTCGGGACAGGGGACACACAAGAACTAGAGACTTACACCATGTTAGGCGTCCTTGTGCCGTCGTGGTCAGGTTGTTTGGTGGAGTAAACAGTGTGCATTATTTGTAACTCAATTCTACATCCTTGGAACCATTCCACAAAAAACCATACGGTAAGTCTCGTAACCTAACAACGTATTTGCACATTCACAGCCATTCAGTCATTCCTCTTACAGTTGTTACTCTGGCTGTCAGGTTCTGGCTAGGACTTTCCTACAGGCTGTCTTGTCTCAACCATCCACACTCAGAAGAGTTCTTTTATCAAGCAAAGATTTCTGATTCCTTGTTCTTGTTCTCTATAGTTCCCGAGATTCGTGCAGTGTTCCATCTTACCATTACTAGACTCCTCTACATGTTTAATTCATTTAGAGGGGTACATTGATAGGAAGAATTCTACGGCTGCACTCCGTGAAAAAAAACCAGATTCTGACATAGTCAGAAGCCTCAGATGGACACGAACGAAACTCTGGCTACCATCATGCAGATGGTACGGAGCTACTTGCAGACATAGCGTCTGCACATGCTTCCACGCAGGTTCGGCTAGACGAGCTGCAAGCTCGTATCCAACCTGCGGTTGTCTTGGCACCCCCCGGCTTCCGGTTTGGCTGATTCCGTACCCCACCAGGGAATAGCTCCCCTCTATATGGCCAATCAACTTCCTTTGGCTCCTCCTGAGAGGTTCCTTGGTGATCCTAGAATCTACCGCACCTTCTTGAACCAGTGCAGGTTACATTTTTTATGCCACCCTAATGCATTTCCAGACTCCAAGACCAAAGCAGCTTTTGTGTTGTCCCATTTGGGTGGAACAGCTGCAGTTTGGGCTAATCTGCTACTAGAAGCGGGTAGTCCCTTGTTGTTCGATTGCGAAGCCCTACTCGGCGCTATGGGTTGTGTCTTTGATACAAGATACTATACGCAAGCCACAGAATTAGAACTATTGAAACTGCAACAAGGGGACACCCTGCTCCTTACTTAAGTGACTAAGTTGAACCAGTTGATGGCAGAGACGGGTTGGCCCGAGGATAAGAAAGCCTCCCTGTTTTATAAGTGTTTATCTGAATCCTTAAAGGATACGTTGTCCACTGTACCCGTGGTCCCAACTGCTTTCCACGAGTTGTTGGATCTTGTCTTGCAAGTGGATGCCAGAAAGGCAGAGAGGAAAGGAGAGAAGAGAGGTCTGTGATTATCCCGATTGTCCTGGCTATTCCTTCCACTGATACCGGGGAACCTATTCACATAGCCGCAATCAGAGCACCTTTGATTCCTGAGGAGCGCGAGAGACGACGATCTTTGAATATGTGTTTTTACTGCAGATCCTCAGATCATCTGCTAAAGTCATGTACAAAGAAACCCAAGAAGCAGGGACATGCCAAAGCTCGGCAGTAGAGGGGGTCCTATCGCCGAGTACCACATGTCTAGACTCCATTCTAGCTTCGCCATTTAAACTGAAAGTTACTTTTCAGCCTCCATCTGGTCATTCTTGGGTCAGGGAAGCCGTCTTGGATTACGGTGCTACCGGAAATTATGTGGACATCATTTATGCTCAGTAGAACAATGTTCCTGTCGTCCAAAGGAACGCCCGGAGGTAGTCAACGCAGTAGATGGTACTGCTTAACTATCTGGTTTAGTGACAGAGAACACAGTAAATTTGCTCATGACCACTGATGACAGTCATGTTGAGTCTATATGCTTTGACATCATAGCTGCCCCCCAATATAAAATCATACTGGGGTTCCCATGGTTGAAGTTGCACAATCCTTTGATAGATTGGAACTCAGGTGAAGTGCATTTTGTTTCGGAGTATTGTGACACTACTTGTCTGAGTTCCACTTCCTTGTGTACGACTCCTTATCGTCCCTTGCTTGGAATAGCACCAATAATCGGGGAACTCACATCTGTTTCACTATCCAAGGAATACCAAGAATACTGTGATGTGTTCGATGTGAAAAGGTCCAAAATGCCGCCTCCACACATTCCCTATGATTGTCCCATTGATCTGGTACCAGGGGCCAAGATCCCTTCGGGTCATGTTTACTCAAAGAATACATTGACAAAGCATTGAGTACAGGTTTTATTTGCCCGTCCCGTTCTCCTGCAGCCTCGCCCATGTTCTTTGTTCCTAAAAATGAGGGGGATCTTAGTCCCTGAATTGATGACAGGGCACTTAATGCAGTCACACTACGGAATCAGTATCCAATACCCTTAATCTCTGTACTCTTGGATCAGTTAGGTTCTTCCATGATATTCATGAAACTTGATTTAAGGGGAGCCTATAATCTAGTGAGAATGAGGGAGGGAGACAAGTGGACAACTGCATTAAAAACACAATAAGGGCTATATGAATACACTGTGATGCCATTCGGCCTATGCAATGCCCCCGCTACTTTTCAGCATTTCATCAAGGATGTTTTCCGAGACATGCTTGATAGTTTCCTAGTAGTGTATCTGGATGATATCTTGATTTATTACTCTAATTACGAGTCCCATGTCAGACACGTGTCTTCAGTCTTGCAACGTCTTAGGGAGAACCATCTTTATGCCAAGTTAGACAAGTGTATTTTCCACGTCAACAAAGAAGAATTCCTTGGCTATGATATAACCGACAAGGGGGTCCAAATGAGTACCACCAAGGTGAAAGCAGTTTTGGATTTGCCTACACCTAGGAATCTGAAAACGTTGCAGTCATTTCATCAGATCGTTTTCAAGCATTGTCGCTCCATTTACCTCACTCACGAGTTCGAAGAATACTTTTGTCTTTTCTACCGCAGCTCAGGAAGCCTTCGAGGCTCTCAAGTCTGCTTTCACGACAGCTCCTGTCCTGCTACATCCGAACCCTGCCTTACCATATGTGGTTGAGGCAGATACCTCTGATGTAGCCATTGGGGCTATTCTATCACAAAAAGTTATGGATTCAAAAGATCTCCATCCCGTGGCCTTCCATTCCAGGAAGTAGACGCCCTGTGAAACCAATTATAATATCACAGAAAGGGAACTGCTGGCAGTACGGGATGCTTTTCTCGTCTGGATACACCATTTACTAGGTACTGCTGCCCCTGTTCAGGTCTATACTGAGCATTGTAATCTGCTGGTCGCACAATCAGTAAAGTGCACCACAGCATGCCACGCCCGTTGGCACGAATTCTTCTCAATGTAAATTTTGTGATCACTTATCGGCCTGGTGCTAAACATTCGAAAGCTGATGCTTTGTCACGCATCCATGGTCCAAGTGAAAGATCTGACAGAGATACCCTACTTCTATTACCTCATCAGGTGGTTTGTGCTTGCACTATGCAATCTTCTTTGCGCTCATACGTGTTAGAATGGGTAAACACTCATCCACAACAAATCAAAGATAATGCACTAGATATAGTCCAAGGTCTTCCCTATCATGATGGTTTAATATATCTGCCAGACACTATGACACGCAAAACTGCTATACAATGGAGTCATGATTTGAAATTTGCAGCACACCCGGGGCTAGAAAGACGCTTGATCTACTGAAACATTGGTGTTGGTGGCCATTGATGAACACTGACGTGCCCGAATACATAACAGGCTGTGCTATATGTATTCAGGGTAAGAATCCACCTGCTAAACCCATGGGTCTTCTTCGGCTACACTACCTGTTCTTGAACAACCCTAGATTAAGTTGTCCATGGATTCTATAGCAGAACTACCTTTGATGCAAGGCTACGATACCATCTGAGTGGTCTTAGATTCATTTTCCAAAATGGCATTGTTTGTCCCTTGTAAGGGTCTTGCTACTGCCCCTGTCTTAGCCGACCTATTCTGAAGGTATGTTTTCGTTTTTTTTAGTCTCCCAAACATCGTTGTCTCTGATCGGGGATCCCAGTTCACTTCTCATTTTTGGCGGGCTCTCAGGTGTTCCCTAGGTATCAACGAAAGGTATTCCAGTGCATACCACCCACAAACAGATGGTCATACTGAACATCTAAATGCTACTTTGGAGCAGATTTTGCGTTGTCTGATCCTTCAACACCAGGATACCTGGTTGTCGGTTCTGGTGATGGCAGAGTTTGCATACAACAACACTATCCACTCTTCCAAGGGTACCTCACAATTTTTTGCCATGCACGGGAAACATCCACACACCTTGCCTTTGCATCCTTCATCTTCCCTGTCTAGTCCTGCTGCTAATGCTTGTGTTTGTGACCTAACTAAATACGAGGTAATATTGCCTGCCAACTACACAAGGCTAAGGCTCGGGATCAGCCATTCGCTGATATCCACAGGACACTGACTCTCCAATACGAAGTGGGTTCCAAGGTATGGCTCTCCACTCCCAATCTGCACATTCCTGGTCATAGAACATTATTGCCACGTTTCGTGAGACCATACTCTGTTACGGCTGTCATTAATCCTGTCGCTATACGACTGGTTCTTCCTGCATCTTGGAGGATTCACTGGTTTTCCATGTTTCCCTCATTAAACCTTTTCATCCTTCTACCAGATTGCCATCCTATCCTCATCCGGTCTCTGTTCAGGGATCGGATGAGTATGAGGTTCAGCGTATCCTGGACTCTAAGGTCCGTAGAGGTATACGCTTGTACTTAGTGGAC